>NC_133158.1:15888181-16537954 GCF_040802235.1 Manis javanica
TGAATGACCTGGCTTTGTCTTCATTCATAGTGTTTTTCTTTTATTCTTTTGTTTGCAAGAATGTGCTTGTTCTGTAAGTGGAAATAATGGTGGGAAGAAGATGGATAAAGTAACCATCATATTCTAAAATTAGAAAGACAGCACATAAGAGAACATGCAAGCTCTATCAGACAAAAATCAATTATGAAGATAAATTTGATGTGAACAAGGGTTAGGAAGATGTGACAACCAGACACGAGACAGTAATTATTTGCCTACTATAAATTAACTGTACTTAAAACAAGAAAGCACAAACAAGTGACAGGCTCTCCTCTTACTGTGTGCAACGCCGTATTTTCCATCCATGTAGTCTCTCCAGGGTGAATTCTAAAATATCCTCTGATAGAGGAGGATTGGAAAGTAGTCTTACTTCTTCTTACTAGGAAGACTATTTGAAGGGAAAGATGGAAGGTAACAGCTTTCTCCAGAGACGAAGATTTTTTTTTAACAGATGCTAACTTGATGTTTTTGTCATCACTCCTTCTGTCTTTTGTACTCAACTTTAAAAATCCTTCCTCATTTTGTCAAATATATCTCATTCTTCAAAACAATCAAAAAGGCAAGGAAACTTAATGCAAACACAGAAGAACCTTTGAATCAGCCTGATATTTTCATTTTGGTTGGAACAATGTATGGGTGTTCATGGATTGTGTCCCCACCTTTGCTACATCTTCACTCAAAGACAGTGATTGTCAAATGATGTATTTTAACTTCTGGAAATAGACCAAAGTTCCTCAGTCTTAATACTGTTGACATTTTCAACCAGACAGTTCTTTGCTGAGGCGGCTGCTTTCCTGTGCATAACAAGGTGTTTAACCTTTACTCACCAGATGCCAGTAACCCAAGTCATGACAATCAAAAGTATTTCCAGATATATGGTTGGGGAAAGAACATGCAAGATGAGTCAAGTACATCTCATAGGTGCTGAAAAAAGTGGAAGTTACCAAAGCACATGCACACAAAACCAATGATGGGGGCACATCCAGGAAATACAGGAGCCAGTGAAGAGCTCCCGGTGGCCAAAACTGGAACAGTTTGAGCAACATTGTATTGTAACCCAAAGTGTAAAATAAGTATTCATGAGTTCACATTGATATAAATGATTAAGTAACTTAAAAATGGGAAAAATAGACAGGTCTGCTCTGCATAAGAATTCTAAGTAATTTAGGTAGATACTTATACAGTATGGAATGGAAAAAGCAGATAAAAGGAGTAATTTTACAACAAACCTGAACTAGCCAGGTGATCAAGGTCAAGATCAACAGTGATGTCACATTGGCATTATTTGCCCTTGATATGATGGGATGAGAATGACACTTTACCTCTGTGGTCTTCCTTTGAAAACTCATGAGAAAAACACAGACAAATCCCAATTGAGGGATGTTATACGAAATATCTGACCAGCACTCCTCAAAAATGTCAAGGTCATCAATACCAAGAAAGCCCAAGAAACTACCACAGCCCAGAGGAGCCTAAGCAGACAGATGGCTAAGCAGAGTATAGGATCCTGGCTGAGGTCCTGGACCAGCAAAGGGCATGGATAAAAGCAATGAAATCTGGATAAGTACGGAATGTACTTAAAGTAATGTATTGATATTGGTCAATTAATTGTGACAAAGGTACCACACTAATTATTAATGTGAAGGATGGTATTAATAGGAGAAACTGGGAGTGAGATACATGGGAACTCTCTTACTATCATCAAAACTTTTGTAAATCCCAGACTGTTCTAAAGTAAAAAGCTCACTTAAAACAATGTCTGGATATTGCCAAAAGTCCCCTGGGAAGTCAAACCACCCCCAGCTGAGAACCTCTGCTGGAGAGCCTCTGGGTTCCAGCCCCACTTCTAACCCTTTCTAACTGTGTGGCCCTGAAAAAATTCCCTAACATCTGTGAACCTCTGGAAAATAGGAGTGATAATAATACCAAATAATAATATTAGGATGAGGGTTAAGTGAAGTAATGTAAGTTGCAGACTGGCACTTGCTAAGTGTTGGCGATGATAATACTAACCATGATCATTATTTTATCAATTCCTCTTGTATGAGGGATGCACTAACACATTCCTGTTTTTCTGTAGCCCGTCAGACACCAGAAAAAAAAACAATTTCAAGGGTATTCTGGGTTTAGACAAATCTCCCTTCTTGGCTTGAAGAACAGAATGTGCCTTTTAGAAAATGACACACCATCCGTGAACCTGCAGGCTTTCTCAGGGAAAGCTCAATGATTGACAGCCGTGTCTCCGGCCCTAATACTGAGTCAGCCTAGACAGCCCATATCAGATTTGCTTTGGTTAGACTCATTTGTTGAATCCTGGGGTGAGAACGCAGCGCGAGGGCGGCAGTGGCAGATGAAGCCCTCCGTCTGGCTGGGGCGCCCGGTAGGGGGGTGAGCAGAGTGCGCGGCAGCGCGAGGTGCCGCCCCTGTACTGGGTCTGGCTGGTGAATCCGCCCTGGGGGCGTTTCCAAACCACCCTCTGAGAGTTCAATATGGAGGCCTTTAAATCATCTAACCCTACGTCCTGATCTAAAACCTAGTTAGACGTTAAGACCTCTGCTCTTAGGGGGCTTAAGGCTAAAGGAAAATCCAGAAAGCCATGCAAGTACAGGTTAAAAGCAGGCTGAAAGCTGCCTCTTCAGCCCACTGCTGTAACTGGGGCTGAAATGGAAAAGTTCAGCCACCAGGCAGTCATGCGGCTTTTCATTCACATGTTGATGTAAGAAAGTATGATCCTTAATGTCAGAGTAACAGGTTTAAATTCCTCCAGCGGCACTGCCTCACAGGGTGAGTGTCCAGCTCTCCTACCTCCCCGAGTCTTTATTTCTTCCTCTATAAAACAGGGATAATTGTGAAGAATTAATGAGAGTAATTTCATAAAAGAAAACCAGAAGGACCAAAATTAACAGTGGTCAGAGAGAAAATGATCTTGGGTGAGCTCGTCTTAGAGAATGAACCCTTCCTGCAGTTCAGGGACACAGGAGCAACACACTGCATCTCCTAGGAGATTCTGCATCCTCTCCAGCCAGGGACCAGTTGGACTCCTTATAACACTTTATCACCCTTGAACTGGGGTCAGAAAATGTTGATATCATAGAATGGACTCTGTTCCTTCATTGAACCCCTGTGTTCGGTCCCTGAGAGGTAATTTGGAAGGCAAAGTAGTAGAAATAGTTCAGCCAAAGCAGTCTTTTGTGGGGAAGATGTGCTGAAGAATAGGCCAAGTCAAAGAGAAGGTTGGGGATGGGGTGTAGGTCCTCCAGCTCCAACAGAGATAGAAGGTAGGGCTTCGGGAGATCAGCTACGTACTGTTGAATTAATTAATATCCAGCTTCTTAGACCCTGACCTTTGCATCCTGTGTGCCCAGACACTGGGGACACAGTGGTAAAAACAAGCTGAATGTCAGCTGGCATTCTAAAGGTGGGAAACAGCAAGGCACAGGGAAAAAACACACAAATGGATGAATATAAAGATAGCCTCAATGTTGAGCTCTATAATGAAAATAAATCAGGGTCAGGGAACAAAAGTGACCAGATTGGATATAAACTGAGATGGCATTGGAGATGGCTCTAAAGGGAAAGAAGCAGCCAAATGTGCAAAGGTTGGTAGCATTACCCAGGCAGAGACAGTAGCCTGGACCAAGGACACTCTTGACTGCTGGTTGCTTTTGACTTATGTGCACCTTAATAATCAATAATCTAACTTCTTCCTACTAAGTAAATGCTGGGTGGGCCATTTGTTTATTTGTTCATTTACTCATATGTGGACCCAATTATTTATTAAGCTGCTACTACTTGCCAGGCACTAAGAATAAAATAGTGAAAGAAACAGACATGAATTCCCAACCTCATAGAAATTAAGAGTGGACAGGAATAGTCCTCAAAGTATTTCACTGCCTGATCCACCAAATAATCGTACCTTGGAAAGACTGTTCAGGGCCCCTACCTCTGAAATAGTTTACCTATTCAGGGAGTCGGCCCACTGCTGGTGATAGAGGCTCAAAACTGAACTACAGATAGATGTTGGGAAAGCACTGGACTTTAGAGTCAAAAAGAACTTGGTTTCAAATCCCAGTGATGCCATAACCAGCCATGGGACCTTGGCAAAGTCAATTAACCTCTCTGAGCCTTCGTCTTCTCATCCCTCAAACAACTTGATTTTATGAAACTTAGCTGTAATGTGTAGCACAGGGCCCAGCACATAGTAGACTCTCTAGAAATGATTCAAGTGACATTTTGCCCATTTTTGCTGCCTTTCTTAAAAAGTAAACTGTAATCGTTTTCTTGAGAGAGTACAACAATGTACCCTACCTCAGAAAGAAATGGAGGATTTTTAATGCATCTAGTTTAATCTGCTGCGCACAAAGAGAAGAGCATAACATATCCCTTGAAAATCCAAAGGGGGTGTTATGCCCAAAGTTGCCCATTCCACTTTCTAGATTTAGCATACTGATTTTCACCAGAGCTTCCATAAGCAGCCCCTGTCCTGAGACCTGGATTCTCCAGTTGCCTATGTATAATGTTAGTTAAATAATGACTTAAAATATTTTCTTGGGTGCGATGTAGAAAGGGGCTCTTTTTCCCACACTTTGGATGGGGACTGGAATGGGTTACTGAAGTAGAATCCATGCAAATATCCTGAAAAATAAATAAATGTCTTACCCTTTAGCAGCAGCCAGCTCACCCAGGAAAATAGAATTGTTCAGTGTTGAATTATGCCTTACGCTCCATGCTCTACCTAATATGGAAACCAAAACTACTGCATAATGTTACCCCACAGCATAAACTACTGTTCAAAGTAGTTTAGCTCTAATTATGAAAGGAAACAGATGTTAACAATTCCATCTCTCACACCTCCTGCATCTGCCGCCACCCTCCACGGGCTAGTGGGGGAAGACCCTGGGGGAGAATCAGCTAGTTGTTGAGTGTCTTAGTTACCTCCCTGAATTAGGATCAGCAGTAGAAATAGAGAGGTGTTATATGAAGGTCAATTTCTAGCTACATCATGCACCAGCCCATAACTGACACCGAGGAACAACCCTGCTGATTTGTTCTGAGGCTCCGGGAGTTACTCAGCTGTGTTAAACTATTAGGAAGAAGAATGGAAATTGAAATAGATCGCATCCATTTGAGGTGGGCTGCTGGAAATGCGTTCACTGGGAGTGTTAAATTCAATGGAAATGACAAGGTCGGATGAGATCCACTACGTTATCCCAAGCAGATTAACATTCAGGTGCTCACCACAGGATATTACTGCACACCTCATTAGATTATACCTCTAACCTGAAACAATAACTGTTAACTTCCAAACTACATCTGAGTCTTGGAGATGGTGCCTTAGAGATACCTTAACCTTGGGACAGGTAGCTGAATGGGAGCTGATATGTCATCTTCTGAACTTGCAAGAGCTCAGAGTTTACAAAGTGACACTCAGAGGATAGATTCTGAATTCTGCAGTGACTTTAACTTAGCTGGAGGCTTATATAGTCCCATGGCTGGCCAAAACTCCTGCAGCCCTTTAAAATACTGCATTGGAATAGTACTCCCAAATAGGACACTGCCCTCACTATGGAAGGTTTTTGCATTAAAATGACATCTGCCTCGTGACCTTGTGGTCAAATTTGTCATCAGCCAACTTTGGCCAAAATTCATTTTTACCTGCACCATTTTGAGGTAGTGAGCTGACAAGTGAGAATATAACCACACATTTCAACTCTTCCAATTCTGTTTCAGCTTCACTGTTTTTGCTGCCTTGTTCTCACAGACTCGGGGGTTATGTTCCTTGATCCATCTTGTGCTTTCATAAAATGACAACATTTTACCCAGACATTATTTTTCACACCCATAACCCTCTAAGGTATCATCTGTCTTCCAGGCAAAAGAAATGTTTTCATGATTATGAGCAGCAGTCTGTCTTTGCTTCAGAGAATGAACTCATTCATTCATTCATTTAACATTACTTGAGTATTTACTGTGTAGCAGGCATTATTTTAGGCTCTAAGGCTATAGTGATTTGAGGAAAGAATATTCCAGTTGGAACAGCAAACACAGCCCTCTGGGGTCAGGAACAAACGTGATGGTTAGGAAAACAGGAGGAGTCCAGCGAGGACCCAGAGGCAGGCAGGGGCCAAATCACATGGGACCTTCTTGGCCCAGGTCTAAAGTTTGGGTTTTGTTCTCTAAGTGATGGAAAACCATCATAGGGCTTAAGTAGGAGAAGGACATAAAGAGATTTAATCTTTTTAAAGGTTAAATTTTGGCTGATCTTTAGTGAATAGATCTATAGCTTTCTACTTAATTATAATAGCCTGATAAAATAGGTTTTGCTGATTAGTTTTGAGTTCAGATCCCAGCTCTACCATTTATTAGCTCACCTTGGGCAAGTTATTTAGTTTCTTGCTTTAAACCCTTCATGGCAAAATAAGCATAATCATACCATCCTTATTAAGTAATATCATACACAAGTTTGACACATAGTAAATCCACAATATACAGTAAGGATTATTTATTCATTGACTAATCCATTCATTCATTTGTCTATTGAACAAATATATATTCAACCATTCTGCCCTTCAAAGTCCTGTAGGTAGCAATTTTTTATTAGTTGCATTTTATTATTTATTATTTTTAGAGTGTTTCATTCCCTGTTATTACCCTCTCCAACTTTTTATTATGAGGAAGTTCCAAACCTGCCTATTTTTTTGTGCTTCCTCAAATCGCAAAGCTCTCCTAAGAAACTGGAGCATTCTACACATAGGCATCTAGATCCTAGATTTCCATTCACTTGGTAAATACTGAGCTTCTCTCCCTACAGTATTTGAAGACAAAATTTGTGGTGCTGTTAGTCTCAACCTTTATAATGTTAGAAATTTTGGCCACACATTAAAGCACTTAGATTGAAGCAACAATAAATGTCTGTAACAATTTGTGTGGGTGTATCTTCCTACATATAACAACAATAACAGTATTATACACAGCAGTGATAGTACTGTAACTGCATTTAGGTTCCCAGACCCAATTCCAGTGTATGTAAGTATGTGGGAGGGGGTCTTCCCACACACGATACCAAGCAATTCTTGAACAATAGCAAGGTGTTGGAGAACTCAACTCAGTTTTGATGCTATCTACCTGGAGTCAGCACCAGATTCCCGGGTTAAGGGCTCCATCCTACAAGACTGCCCTCTACCCCCCACTCCAGACACTGGTCTCAAACCCCAGAACCTCTGGTTCTGACCTACCAGCTACAGATTGGAGGTTCCCACAACCTCCCCCTTAGGTTAGATTAATTTGCTAGAGCAGCTCACAGAACTCAGGTAAACATTTAGGTTTACCAGTTTAATAAAGGATTCCGTAAAGGATACAAGTTAACAACAGCCCTACGAAGAGAGACACTGGGCAAGGTCCCAAATGAAGGAGCTTCTAACCTCGTGGAGTGTGGGGCCTGGCTCAGTGGTACATGGAGGCATTCTGGTTCCCAAGCATAGAAGCTCTCCCCCACTGAGAAGCAGGATCCAACAGATGGGAGAGCAATAAGCTCTTATCAGGGGTTTTGTGAGGGTTTCATTGCATAGTCACGATTGACTAAATTATTGGCCACTGGCCGATTGATTCATCGTCCAGCCCCTGCATGTGGGTGGGGGTCCAAAAGTCTCTCATTAACATGACAAAACACCCATTTACCTTTAAGACTCTCCAGTGTTTTCAGGAACTGTGGTTAAAGACCAAATACACCTGGGAAATAAATATTCAGTTGTATGAATGACCAAATATATATTTCTTATGACTCATTATATGGCACAATTACAGTACAATTCTGTTACAATAGGATGACACTGCGCATTGTCTACAAATTAACCACCTTTCATCCCCTTTGTTGACTGTCCATCAACCCAGTGGCAACTATTTTAGAACAGTTAAGCTTCCTAATAAACCCACAAGGCAAAGTTCTTGAGTATTACAAGAAACCCAAGGATTTTTCTTCATACTGGCTTGATATCCTGATTCGTCTCTGCTTAACGTCAGCAGGTTTTTTCCTACATGACAGGACTTTCTTTGTCTCACTCAGCCCAACCTTAAATTTGGCAGAAATTGTAATATATGCCTTCAGTTGTAACAGAAATTAATTGTACACATGGTCAAAATTGGAAGGCAAACATGTGAAGGGGTCAGGGCATGATAGAATCCAGACCTGAGTACCACCTTTCAAATAAGCCCACCCACCATCTCAGAGAGACCGAGGTGTCATCTTACCTACGCAACAAGCATTCTCCAGAGGACACGTCAGCAAGCCATGGCCCACCTTCACCCTGACGCCTCCCCTCAAACAGCCCGCCAAAATCCCTGGCCTTAAAAAGCCTCTTGACCTGTTAGAGGCCCTTTTCCTTTGTTCTGCTGGCCAGGCCAGAGGGGTCCTCTCAGGTTCAGCAGTAAACCTGCTTGGACTGTTGAGTTCACATCCCCTCTTTTTCTTTCATCTAACCCCTCTGTTTTCTTTAATCTATTCCCTCTTTCCCTTTCAGGGCATGTGGGTGATATTGTGACTTTCCTTTTGAGAACTGCTGAAATATGTACTGTCCACTGGACTCCTAATTTCATTTCAAAGAGTAATAATTGCTCCTGGGTTAATACCCCACAGACTGGGATGCTGTCAGTGCACAAAATTCTCAAGCTAGCATTTGATCAAAACTTTGCCAAGTCAAAGAAGGCACTGATATTTCCTAAGACCTATCTGTGTCCTATGCCATTGTATCCACATAGCATGGCAGAACAAAAGCATGAAGTCAGGAGTCCTATAAACAGTGCTTCACGATGCCACTTTGTTCGAGTGCGGACCATGACAGCGTGGTCAGAAAATGTTTCCTGAAGTGGTCATGAAACCAACATGTAAAATAACAATTCAGTGCAGAAATGAAGAGCTACTGGTTTTGAGCAGAGGCCTTTGATTAGAGACCCTGTATTTTGATATCTAGTTTTGCTCTATTGTCAGACAATATCACTTGAAAGTATCATTAATGTATTCATTCCTCTCTAATCATCTTGAGAAGGACTTGATGGAACATGTTCTGAAGCATCCTCCTTTGTCCACCTGTAGACTATACTTCCTGAGTGTTGTTTTGATTCTAGAGGCAAGGAAAGTATTTGCTGGGAAATTATTGCAACAAGTCCTTCACCTGAATGATCATACTGTTTCTTAATAACCCTATGATATAGATACCATAATTACACCCGTTTTCATCAGTAAAGAAACTGAGGCATAGAAAGGTTAAGGAACTTGTCTTAGATTATCTGTGTTCTATTTTGGAGCTAGGAATTAGACTACAGAAATCAAGAAGGAGTGGGTTTTTCACAATTTGGTGAAGCTTTATTCCACACTCACCTATATCCATAACCATGAAAGCCTGGATCTGGCAAAAAAAAAGTAAAACTAAACAGAAAAAAATCAAGTCACTGCCTTGGGAAAGGATGCTTACTTATCAGGCAGATGGAGAACTTAACTCACTGAGCATGGCTTGGTCCTTTTAAGCCTCTAAAACCCTTCCGCCTGTGGCATATCTGGACTTCCTCACTTGGGGTAGTATAAAATACTGATAGCAATCCTTTAACCTAGTAGAACATCCACACCTCTGCCCTGGCCTCATCAGAGTGGTAATGAATTTGACAGGCCTTGACTTTGTGCTTGCCATATGAGCTGTTTTTTAATAGGCAGTTAGTGATGACACAGGCACAAACTCAAATTGTACTTTCAGGGTTGAGTTTTTCCTCTTGAATGAAAAGAACATACTGCAGGGAGCTCCCACCTCATCAACCTGGGCTACAGAATATACTGAGCCTGACCCCAAGCCTGGAGCCACACCCACAGCTGGAGGCAGAGCTGCACAGACCACCACAGCCTAGGTCAGCTGACTCACTCACCCAAGTGCATGAGCATAGCTGGTTGTTATTTTAAATCCCTGAGCTTTGGGGTAGTTTCTTACTTGGCATCACTATGGCTACAGCTGACTAATACACCACCACAAACACCAGCTACAGGTTGCTTTTCAGTTTCCATGCAGATTCCTTAGCAGTACCTCACTCTTTACCTCCTGAACTGGCTGGACCACTTGACCAGTGATAACAGTGCCACTACTTGCCAGTAAAGTTCCAAGTCCTTTGCTATTTGGCCAGTCATTCATAGTGTGCATTGATCATTTGGTTTGACAGGAAAGGCAAAAAATTCCTGGCACTGTGTTAAGGTAAAAATTATGCCTGATCAAAAATAACCTTCAAAACGTGGTAAATTATCCCCAAAGTTCAAGTCCATGATTTTATGCCTACAACTCTATAATTATATGCTGATCAACGTTTGAGAACCCTTGAAGGAAGAAACAAAAGTCTCTATGTAGATTACTAGACATTCAAACCCTTCATCACTTAACGTAACTAGAAAATCTTTAGCAGCAAGTAAGGTATATGGACAAACTCTGTAATGCCCCTGCTTGTTTGCAGTTTGTATGTTTCCCCTCAAGACTCCCTGACATTAACCCATTTGAGGAGCTGATAGTGTGGAATCTGGATATGGGGGGCAGGTGGGGCTGGAAAAGGTTAGGTCTAAATTCAGCTTGTAAATAAAATGTATACATACTCCACTGCCACCGTAATTCCTATTTTACCTGCTAACCTCATAAAAATTTCAAATGCTAAGTAAAAGAATTCTCTTTCATATTCCCTATGCCTCTGCATTGTGTCCAGTGCTCCCTGTCAGGCGCACTCTCCCGGAAACCAGGAAGGTAGGCACATTAGAAAGATACCTTGAGAATCCTTCACTTTGCCTCAACCTACAGAAGAACAATACCTACAAGTCATATCCTGAACCCTCTGGAATGACCACCAAAATAATTTAATTAATTAACTTTCCAGCAGAAGCCACTACTGTCCCCAGAATTACCCAGAATTGACTGGGGAGACAGATCTTCCAAAGAAAATCATAAGTCCTCACATTTGCAACCCTTTCATCTACTTTATCTCATTCGAACCTTTCCAAAAGCTGGGAGGAAGATAGGGCAGAGGTTCTTAAAGCTTTACAGCTAAGGAATGAAGTCCCACCTCAGTGCTGAATTCGAATTTGAAACCAGGCCTTTTACCCCAAGTTCAAGACTCTTTCTATTAGAATGTAGTGGTATCCACTCCAGCAAACTGCCAGGGCAAACAGTCTTTTGTGTTGGCCAAAAAGTTGCTTCCGTAATGGTGTGAGTTTCTCCTATGTAAAAGTGCACTATTGCCTGGGATGCAACTACTAAGAATTCCATCATTTGACTTTTTGGAAGACACCCATCTCTGCCTGCCAGCATTCTGCCTTCCTATCAAAACATAGCTCAAAAGCTACCTCCTTCGTGAGGCCTTTGGGAGTCCATCAGGTCCACACAACAGATGTAATTCATCTCTGCTTTCATGTCCCGTCAGGCTTTGTCATTTCCCTTTGGGGACATATGCACTCAGTGTGTGTGCACCTGGAGGCAGTATGCAGTCACCATCAGATTGCTTTCTGCCTTTACTGTCACTCCTCTTCCCTTTTGCCAACACCTCATAATTCAGATTAGTTGTAGCTTTAAAACTAAAGAGCCACGCTTTTTCATTATCTCAGCAAAAACAGGTCATTCTGTCAACCCTGATCCAACTACATCTTCCCTCATATAAACCCTGGAAGTCAGGGAGCCAAAAAGGAAAGGCCACCATTCAAAAGTCGCTGAGACCCTCGTTGATACTCTGTCTCATGATGAAATTAGCTGTAGACTGAGAAAGACCTGGGTTTGAATCCCGGTTCTTTATCATTCTGGTTACATAAATTTGGGTAAGTCACTTAAGCCCTCTTTACCTCATTTCCTTATCTATGAAAATTTCACATGGGTATTGTAAGGACTAAGTCAGTGTAGATGATGGACCTTGTATGGCACCTGCCACATAGTAGGCACTCAGTGAAATGGTAGTCACTTTTTTGGTATTGCTTGTGTTTTCACTGCTGTTCCTGCTAATAAAATATCTGGCCCATACAGCCCCTGAGGACGCACGAGCTCCTCCCTACCCTGCCCTCTTCCCTCACTGCCATCTCTGCCGTCTCTCCTTCCCAGCCCACTCCATGAGCCACCAACACGTTTCCTGGTGCAACAGATAAACAGTGAACAGTGGAACCTGAGTGCTGATTTAGCCCAGTCTTTGTTCCAACCTTGCCACTGGCCTGCCTTCTAGATGGATGACCTGGAACAGAAACAAGGAGGCAATGTTCCTTCTTCATATCACACACCTCAGGGAATTTTTTTTTAGTCTTTTGTGAACATTAAACTCTACCTCAAGCTCAAAGTAACTCTCACTTGAGAAATAATTCATGGGAAACAAGAGAAGTCTACTGAACATGAAAACCAGACCAAACTACAGCTGGTCCCCACTACAACTCTTTCAGAAATGGAAAAGCCTACGCAGCTGAAAAACCAGAGGGGTGGGAGAGGGGGGCGGGTGCAGCGTGAACAGCTACCCTGACGTTTAAATAACACTGACAGGTTGAAATCAAACCTTCCTTTCCAAGAAATTCCAACCTAAGACAAACAGTCTGCAGCAGAGGCAACTTTGATGCTTTACACTGCTTATCATTCTCATTCGAAACCTGCAAGTCCATGTTAAGAGACTTGCCTAGAACCTGGAAATGTTAAAGATGATGAATAAAGTTACCTTACAGGGAAGTCTCTAAGCCAAAGCTGGCTTTTTTTCTGTCCTGTTTAGCTTATCTGGTAGGCGTGTTAAAAATGGATTGCTGACTCTTAAATGTAGCTTATTATTTGGCTGGTTATGCAGAAGTTGCTATTTTGGACTCCCTCTGAGTTTTTGGCTTTCTGATGGAAAATGTAATAGCTCATTAAATGGCGTACATACTCATTTTTTTTCCAGCCTCACTTTGTGCTGTGTTAATGTGTGCTGAGGAATTTGGAGATGTACCCTCATTTTAATAAATAATGCTGGGTGAAGAACAAAGCTCAGCTCAAACGACAGGAAAGTTTCTTTTTTTAAAGTTATGAATTGAGTTCATAATAAGCATATGAGCTATCACTGAAACAATGTTATGTAGTTTCCAAATTTCTTTCATATGCCTGATCTCATTTAATTTTCGCAAGGTAGAAAAGTATTCATCCACTGAAATACAGTTTTTTAGTTCCTACCAAGTGCCTGGCACGGTGCTAAAATGCTGGGTCTGCAATGCTGGATAGCAGCATTTCTCTCTATTTTCAGATGAGGAACCTGGCTTAAGGAACATCAAGTGACTTTGCCAAGGTCACAAGCTAGTGAGCAGAAGTATCAGGTCCTCTGGTTCCAAACCCCATGTTGATTTCCACAGCAGAAACCTATAGTTGGGTACAGCCTTGGAAATGACACAATTCCATGTTTTTATTTTATACATGAGAAAAATAAAGCATTCTGCCCAAGGTTACAATTTACAAACAGCTGAATGGGAATGGGAATTCTAGTGCCCCAGTACCTAGTAAATCGCTCTTACCCAAAAAGATAACTTAAGATTTATTGTATATTTTTAGGTCATATCTAAAACTCATGTACTTCACTGGAGAACAATTCTTTCTCCAACTCACATCCCCTCAGAGGATCTGATCTTAGAATATAGAGGAAAACAAGGGAACTGATAATTAGGTAATTGTAATAATGGTAAACACATATGGGAAGTACCATCTCATATCCCAATGCAGATATTAGTGACTGATGGATTCGATCCACCCAAGGGTATGTGTAGTTAAAGGACCTCTGTGCAAAGCCGTGTCCAGCAGCTCCTCACAGAGGGTCAGGCACACAGTCATTTAATCAACAGTTTAGGAGAGGAGGAAGGGAGGGAGGAGGAAAAGAGGCTAGGAATTTTTGTGTTTTCTTCACTTCTGTGTCAACCACCCCCCCTTCACTCCCCACCCCCCGCAACCCCACTCAGCATGTAAGAGATACTTAGTACATAGTTGTCGAGTGAGTGACTGGAGCATTCTGGCCACCCTTGTGTCCAGGTTGAGTTCAGGTACGTCAGTTAGTGCTGAAACCTCCGGAGGCCGGTGACCACGACCCAGTGACAGCTCCTCCTGGGGCCCGAGCTCCGCCCTCTGCCTCTTTCCTGTCTGTAGTCAGTCAGCTCCTCCAAGTGCAAAAGCATTATGCACTTCCCCACTGCATTGAGAAGGAAATGCAGGCTCCATAAAAGGTCCTACAGGGTTCTGTAATGCCAGAGCTCTCCTCCCTGCATGTCTAGCCCCATCTTACTCCTCTCCCTCACGGCCATCTGGCCACCCTGGCCTGCCGTTACTTTGAAAGGTTCCAAGTTCTTTCCTGTCTCGGGGCCTCAGTTCACACTGGTCTCTCTTCCTTCACACGTCTTCCAGCAAACCCCTCCTCGGCCTGCAGAGTCTCAGGGGAAATGCCCCTTCCTCAGCGCAGCTCTCTCTGATCCCATCCTCACCCAGGTGCCTCCTTTTTTTACCTCCCAGCCCATCTGACCTTCATGACACTCACATCAATTTTCCATCACATATTTATTTGCGTGATTGGCTATGTAATAAGCTCCATGGAAGTCAGGACAGTGTGTATTATTTTCACCATTGTGTCCTGGCACATGGTAGTGGCTTAACAAATATCTATTTGATGTATACATTAATGGCCTACTAAATCCTTTAAAATCCCATGTTATTAATGTATTAGTTCTGGCCTGCATTTAGATCTCTAGAAAGCAGGCACTTGGCTTATTTATCTTTGTTACTCCCACAGTACCTCACATGGTCCTTGACACAAAGAAAATGTTCAGTAATGTTTATAGAAGAGCCATCCCATAAAGGGATACAATTCAGTACTATTACTGATACCAAGGAGTAGGTATTCAAAGAGGCTGCTAATATCCTCATTCCAATGAGAATAATTCTGTATCTCCCTGCCTGCCTCATTAAGCAGGCTAATGTGCCTCTGTAGTTTGCTGAGTTTCCATTTGTGCTTAAAGCTGTGTTTTGTGAATGTTATTTTAATTCAGGTGTCATTAGTTTGAAAAAACTCTTACTTGACCCTACACAGGAGTCTCCAAAAATATCAGCAACCTAATTGATGTTGCCTTCCATGGAGACTGGGTATCTTCAGAAACTTAAACATAAATAAAGAAAAAAAGAATAAAAATGACAGTGACACCCTTTCGGCCACCAGCCATCGTTCTCTGGTTAGCAAGTACCTCACAACTGCAGTTTTAAATCTAGAATTTTAAATGAAATAGTGGAATATAAGACTAAAGGTAACATCCTGAAGGTGTCAGTGTGCTTTTTGCATGAGGAGACTCTACGTACCTTCCCAATCATTCCTCCACACAAACAGCTTGAGAGAGTTAGACATGCAAGGGACCTAAGTTGGAGAAAGCAAAAGAGCAGCGCAGCGGTAGACAGGTTGGTGCCTGAGCCGGGAACAGAGGATGGCGCGCTGGAGGAGGAGCTGGAGCTCAGGGCTGCCCCTGGGTGCGGTCCTCAGACCCAGCCTGTGCATCACCCCGGATCCTGTTAGTCATGTGGCATCTCTGCCCTCCCCCAGAAGCTCCTGGATTGGAATCTGCATTTTAACAAGCCCCCTCCAGGGCTTGCTAGCACATTTATCTTGGAAGTAAGATAAAGGCAAGCAGAGAGAGAGCTACATCCAACTGCCATGTCTAAGGACACGCCTGTGCCAACCTCTCCCCTGTAGTCAGGGTCTCTAAGAAAGAGAGCATTAGATGGGCATAGCATGGGATTTGTTTGCTCTCCCATGTGGCCATCCCATGTCATGAGAGTCAGGCAAAGTCCCAACCCCAGACTGACTCAGAGAGAAAAGCTTCCACAAGGATTTTATGAACTCCAAAATGATAACAAGTAACAGGCTTGCTCCCACCCATTCCTTCAGCCAAGCACCACAAATGCCCATGACTCACAGAATGGGGAGATGCCTGAGAAAGCTTATCACTTAATATTTCAAAGAGACAAGAATAAACTCCTTGGAACCCATTAGTAAAACTTCAAAAATATAAGTACGTAGACAGGGAAACATATTTTTATTCACCTTTCATGCCCATAACCTTGCTTAAGTGGGCTTTAACTGGTTCTCAGAACTGAAAGTATATGAAGAAAGGAGAAAGTCAAACATATTTATCTAGGAGAGAAGGAAAAAACAGAAAATTCATTGTACCATTGTCTGACAATTAAACGGAATCTAATTTTGTAGACATGAGACTGATATCAGGGAAATAATTCAAGATTTAGAAGCTTCAAAGTCTATCTTAACTTTGAACTTTCTTAAGTTTTGATACTATACCTCAATACATATGCATAACCTCTTAATTTGCAGTGATTCCATCCACTGATAAACTTGCATTCTATAATATGAGTGACAAAAAGGGTGACAAAAAGGGCTAATAAGCTCCATATGGCATGCAAGGTTATCCTCAAGCAGGCAGAGTTAAAGAGGAAAATGAATTTCAGAGACCATTGCAGAGGTGTGTGTGTATGAGAGAGAGAAAGAGAAAAAAGAAAGAATTATACAAGAGACTGAGGGGCTGGGGGGAACCTATTGATTTTAGACTCCTGAAAAATCCTTCAGAGTCCTTATCACAGCTTTAAGTCATCACCAAGCAAAGGGAAAATTAGTGTCTTCTAAATATGTTTTCATAAAGTAGCAAACCTCTCTCACATTCCCAGTGTATTTTTTTCCACTCCCTCAAGTGAGGCGCTGCCTGAGGAAGCATCCTCTCTCCCCAAAGTATCCTTATACTTACATACATAAATTCCCATTATCCTAATTAGCATAGTTTCACCTTCTACTAAGGTTTCAAGACGGCATCCTAAATGCTGACTTGGAATCTTGAGGAACAGTAATCCCATTAAACATGGGGTTGTTTTTCCTCTCAATTCACCTACGAGATATTTAAACCCTAAAAAAAGGAAAACATAACCTTTGCAAATTTCAATCTCATAGTATTATTACCAGTACATAGGTAACTTCAGAAATGAGACAATAACTTATTTAAAAGAAGTGTAATTAGGGGTAGATTTAAATATCTTCTGCTCAGCTGTCTAATGAGCTGGTTGCTCAGTCCACATTGCGATAACATTGTTTTGACAAAAGGTATGGGTTTTTGTTGCTTAGAAAAAAATTCACTATGTTTATATAATGATCAGACAAGATATGTTCTTGTATGATTGTCAGAATCACTCTCTAAAGTAGGCAGAGAATATGTAATAAATTTTGTTTACAAATAAGGACATTGAATTTAGTGAGATTAAATGATTGTCTGGAGTAACATATCTTACATTAGAACCCAGACCTCCTGACACCTACGCCTGTGTTATTTCCCTTCTACAACGTTGCCTTATCATCTTCGAGGAGAATATTTCTCTGAGGTCTATAATCATGTGTTGCTATGAGCTATAACAGTCAAAAGGTTGCTCACTGCATGTGGTGTTTTGCAAAAGAATTCCAGTTTTGTAACTTATCTTGTATATTTGACCTGTACCTCCTTAATAACAAGTGAGTTTTTAGAAGAGTGCACAGGTGTCAAAAGGGACGAGGCCAGTGGCCCAAACGTAGCCAGGTTCTTAGTGGTTCCGGGTGCTCTCCAAGGTGCTGATCTGGGCGTGTGGTGATGAGCACCAATGCACCTCAGCTCCTATTTCTTATGGAATATATGCATATATCCATTTTATAACCATGTTCTGGGTGTCTACCATGCATCATAACAATAAATTAGAAACAAACGTTGCTCCCAATGAGATTAAAGAAGCAACTAAATTCCTTAGTAAATATAGGATGACTTCAAAGAAAGGAGGCATTTTATCTAGGTTTTGGGAAATAAGTGTTGTTTGGAAGGAAGGTTAAACATGCTGTGTGAAAGAACAGCATCCATGCAAAAGCATGGAGATGAGAAATCATGTGATGACTAGAATTCAGCTAGAGAGTTAAATAGTCAAAGATGTGGGTGAGGTTTTTGCAGTACCCTTTTTTAAATATTGAGCTTTCAATAATGCTTTTTTGGTGAGTTTTATAATGGGCTATTTTCTCGGTGATACTGAATTTTTTGAGGTGTTCTCAGTGCTGCCAGTGAAGCAGTGCAGAGCAGTGGCAAAGACTTTGGTAGAGAAAAACTCAGATTCACATCTTGACTCTGCTTCTTCCAACTATTAGACTTTGAACAAGTTACCTAACTTCACTACAGCTGTTTCCTAATTGGAAAAACATAAAATAATTAAGTCAAGTTATATTAACCTTCTGATGCTTATCGAAAAATTGGGATAATACTGTCAGCTTAATAAGATTTATACTAGATAATGTGTCTAGTGAAATTCACCCATACATCTCCAATCTACAAGAAATATAAGCATGTTCACTTCTCTAGGTTCCTGGACAACCTCTTCTCTATACCCCAGGACTTAAGAGATTGGCATTTCCCCTTCACATGCTTATCCCTGTTCGTTTGACACCATCATTTGGGTTGTTTAAAAATTACTTTAGTTTCCAGTGTGAGTTCTTTAGCCCTCCAATTTGGTTTACCAGATTTACGCATTTTTTAATCCCAGTATTCAAGAAAGCCGATTCAAGGATGTGTGCCTGTGCATATAACAGAAAAAGATTAACATGAAACTGATATCTTAGCCTGCTCCTCTCTTCTTCTACCCTGATCCCAAAATAGAACACCTTCAAGGTAGGTAAAGCTCTGGGGTTCACTCTCCTAGGCATTGGTTTGACTTATGAAAAATATTGTTACTGACACTTTCTGAACTGTTGACTTGAGCCCCATCTTTTCCATCCAGGGAGATCCAGAAGCATTGTTTCTTAGAGCCTTACTCTCATGACTGGTTCTAATAGCAAAGAAGCTACAATCTCTTCCAGAACTCAGAACTTTTAGGGTATCTCCTCCTATTTCTTTCCATCCACCAACTTTTCACAAGTCCCTCCCCATGGAAATTCGTCAGAATCCGAGGGGCTTATCTCTCACTGAATTCCTTCCTCCTGATACTCAGACAGCAAACAGAGAAAGCACTAATGCATTACTTATTTTATCTTAATTAGGGGGACACATTTAATACATCACAACACTCATCTGGCTGTTTCCTACTGACCAGTACAAAGTTGTAGATTGATTGTAATATTGAGCTAAAACACTTACTACCTCTACACTGCACAGTAGCACCAAGTTGGTTTACTATTCCTGATGTCAAGGTTAGATAATCACAAACAGCTTGAAGAATTATCTCCTACGTACCTCCCATCTGTCTTAAGACTGCATTCCTCTCAAGTGAGTTCTGCAGAGATAGCCCTGGTCTTCTTAGTCTGGGTCAATAGCATGCACAGTCAAAGTACATTTCTTTGTTCATGGAATCACCCAATGTGTGGCATAAACTGCCATTCTGTCACTCATTTAACAGGTATCTAAAGGATTATGAGTCTGTGCCAGACACTGTTTTAGGATATAGCAATACACAAGGAACATATAAAATATTTTCATCCAGGAAAGCAAACCTAGATAGAGAGAGAGGTAAATATATCAATATCTATCATTATATTGGGTTAAGAACAAATAAAAAAAAGAAGCAGGAGGCGGAACCAGGATGGCGACATGAGTAGAGCAGCAGAAATCACCTCTCAAAACCATGTATATCTATGAAAATATAACAAAGACAACTCTTCCTACAATAAAGACCAGAGGACACAGGACAACATCCAGACCACATCCACACCTGTGAGAACCCAGCGCCTCGCAAAGGGGGTAAGATACAAACCCTGGCCTGACGGGTCCAGAGTGCCCCTCCCCCCAGCTCCCGGTGGGAGGAGAGGAGTCAGCAGGGAGGGAGAAGGAGCCCAAGACTGCTGAGCACCCAGCCCCAGCCATCCGGACCAAAGCACAGACACAGTGCATGCGTGAGGCCCTGGATACTAGGGAAACAGGGCAGCAAGAACGGTGTGCGGGAACCGGAGGCCAGCGCCGGAGGACAAAAGAAAAGTGAGCAGCCATCTTTGTTGTTGTTGTTGTTGTTGTTGTTGTTTTGTTGTGGTGAGTGCTTTTTGGAAGTCTGAAAGGGACAGGGACCCCAATACTAGGGAAACAGAGCAGCAAGACCGGCGAGTGGGTATTGGAGACAGGTGCCAGAGAACAGAAGAAACTCGAGCAGCCACCTTTTTTTCTTTTTTGCTGTTTTGTTTTGGCAAGCGCTTTTTGGAAGTCTTAAAGGCATAGGGACCCCAATACTAGGGAAACAGGGCAGCAAGTCCAGTGAGTGCGTGCCCAAGGCTGGCGCCAGAGAATAAAGAAAAATGAGCAGCCTTTTTTTGTGTGTGTGTGGTCATTGTTTTGTTTGGGTGGGTGCTTTTTAAAAGTTTTAAAGGGGCAGGGCAGGACACTTAGTCCAGAGGTAGGGAATCCAGGGATTTCTGGACACTCTAATCCCCTGGGCTGCAGGGAGCACAGAGGCCTCTTAGTGAGATAAATAGCCTCCCGGCCGCTCCCCCTCCAACACAACTCCACCACTTTGGAGCAGCAGCCCAAGCCAGGCCACACCCACGGCAACAGCGGAGATAAACTCCATAGCAGCTGGGCAGGAAGCAGAAGCCCTGTCTGCGCACAGCTACCCAGCACAAGCCACTAGAGGTCGCTATTCTCCCAGGAGAGAAAGGCCACAAACCAACAAGAAGGGAAGTTCTTCCAGCCATCACTAGTCCCAGATCTATAAACTATTCCTATCACCATGAAAAGACAAAATGACAGGCAAACCAAGATCACAGAGACACCAGAGAAGGAGACAGACCTAACCAGTCTTCCTGACAAAGAATTCAAAATAAAAATCATGAACATGCTGACGGAGATGCAGAGAAATACGCAAGAGAAATGGGATGAAGTCCGGAGGGAGTTCACAGATACCAGAAAGGAGATTACAGAAATGAAACAAGCTCTGGAAGGATTTATAAGCAGAATGGATAAGATGCAAGAGGCCATTGATGGAATTGAAACCAGAGAACAGGAACGCATAGAAGCTGACATGGAGAGAGATAAAAGGATCTCCAGGAATGAAAGAATATGAGGAGAACTGTGTGACCAATCCAAAAGGAACAATATCCATATTACAGGGGTACCAGAAGAAGAAGAGAGAGGAAAAGGGATGGAAAGTGTCTTTGAAGAAATAATTGCTGAAAACTTCCCCAAACTGGGGGAGGAAATAATCAAACAGACCACAGAAATACACAGAACCCCCAACAGAAAGGATCCAAGGATGACAACACCAAGACATATACTAATTAAAATGGCAAAGATCAAGGACAAGGAAAGAGTTTTAAAGGCAGATAGAGAGAAAAAGGTCACCTATAAAGGAAAACCCATCAGGCAAACATCAGACTTCTCGACAGAAACCCTACAGGCCAGAAGAGAATGGCATGATATATTTAATGCAATGAAACAGAAGGGCCTTGAACCAAGGATACTGTATCCAGCACAACTATCATTTAAATATGATGGTGGGATTAAACAATTCCCAGACAAGCAAAAGCTGAGGGAATTTGCTTCCCACAAACCACCTCTACAGGGCATCTTACAGGGACTGCTCTAGATGGGAGCACTCCCAGAAAGAGCACAGAACAAAACACCCAACATATGAAGAATGGAGGAGGAGGAATAAGAAGGGAGAGAAGAAAAGAATCTCCAGACAGTGTATATAACAGCTCAATAAGCGAGCTAAGTTAGGCAGTAAGATACTAAACAGGCTAACCTTGAACCTTTGGTAACCACGAATTTAAATCCTGCAATGGCAATAAGTACATATCTTTCAACAGTCACCCTAAATGTAAATGGACTGAATGCACCAATCAAAAGACACAGAGTAATAGAATGGATAAAAAAGCAAAACCCATCTATATGCTGCTTACAAGAAACTCATCTCAAACCCAAAGACATGTACAGACTAAAAGTCAAGGGATGGAAAAACATATTTCAGGCAAACAATGGCGAGAAGAAAGGAGGGGTTGCAGTACTAATATCAGACAAAATAGACTTCAAAACAAAGAAAGTAACAAGAGATAAAGAAGGACACTACATAGTGATAAAGGGCTCAGTCCAACAGTAGGATATAACCATTCTAAATATATATGCACCCAACATAGGAGCACCAGCATATGTGAAACAAATACTAACAGAACTAAAAGGGGAAATAGACTGCAATGCATTCATTTTAGGAGAGTTCAACACACCACTCACCCCAAAAGATAGATCCACTGGGCAGAAAATAAGAAAGGACACAGAAGCACTGAACTACACAGTAGAGCAGATGGATCTAATAGACATCTATAGAACTCTACATCCAAAAGCAACAGAATATACATTCTTCTCAAGTGCACATGAAACATTCTCCAGAATAGACCACATACTAGCCCACAAAAAGAGCCTCAGCAAAATCCAAAATATTGAAATTCTACCAACCAATTTTTCAGACCACAAAGGTATAAAACTAGAAATAAATTCTACAAAGAAAACAAAAAGGCTCACAAACACATGGAGGCTTAACAACATGCTCCTAAATAATCAATGGATCAATGAAAAAATTAAAATAGAGATCAAGGAATATATAGAAACAAATGACAACAACAACACAAAGCCCCAACTTCTGCGGGATGCAGCGAAAACAATCCTAAGAGGAAAGTATATAGAGATCCAGGCACACTTGAAGAAGGAAGAACAATCCCAAATGAATAGTCTAACATCACAATTATCGAAATTGGAAAAAGAAGAACAAATGAGGCCTAAAGTCAGCAGAAGAAGGGACATAATAAAGATCAGAGAAAAAATAAACAAAATTGAGAAGAATAAAACAATAGCAAAAATCAATGAAACCATGAGCTGGTTCTTTCAGAAAATAAACAAAATAGATAATCCTCTAGCCAAACTTATTAAGAGTAAAAGAGAATCAACACAAATCAACAGAATCAGAAATGAGAATGGAAAAATCACGACAGACTCCACAGAAATACAAAGAATTATTAAAGACTACTATGAAAACCTATATGCCAACAAGCTGGAAAACCTAGAAGAAATGGACAACTTCCTGGAAAAATACAACCTTCCAAGACTGACCAAGGAAGAAACACAAAAGTTAAACAAACCAATTACGAGCAAAGAAATTGAAATGGTAATCAAAAAACTACCCAAGAACAAAGCACCCGGGTCGGACGAATTTACCTCAGAATTTTATCAGACACACAGAGAAGACATAATACCCATTCTCCTTAAAGTTTTCCAAAAAATAGAAGAGGAGGGAATACTCCAAAACTCATTCTATGAAGCCAACATCACCCTAATACCAAAACCAGGCAAAGACACCACCAAAAAAAAAAATTACAGACCAATATCCCTGATGAATGCAGATGCAAAAATAATCAATAAAATATTAGCAAACCGAATTCAAAAGTATATCAAAAGGATCATACACCATGACCAAGTGGGATTCATCCCAGGGATGCAAGGATGGTACAACATTCGAAAATCCATCAACATCATCCACCACATCAACAAAAAGAAAGACAAAAACCACATGATCATCTCCATAGATGCTAAAAAAACATTTGACAAAATTCAACATCCATTCATGATAAAAACTCTCAGCAAAATGGGAATAGAGGGCAAGTACCTCAACATAATAAAGGCTGTATATCATAAACCCACAGCCAACATTGTACTGAACAGTGAGAGGCTGAAAGCTTTTCCTCTGCGATCGGGAACTAGACAGGGATGCCCACTCTCCCCACTGTTATTTAACATAGTACTGGAGGTCCTAGCCATGGCAATCAGACAAAACAAAGAAATACAAGGAATCCAGATTGGTAAAGAAGAAGTCAAGCTATCACTATTTGCAGATGACATGATATTGTACATAAAAAACCCTAAAGACTCCACTCCAAAACTACTAGAACTAATATCGGAATACAGCAAGGTTGCAGGATACAAAATTAACACACAGAAATCTGTAGCTTTCCTATACACTAACAATGAACCAATAGAAAGAGAAATCAGGAAAACAATTCCATTCACAATTACATCAAAAAGAATAAAATACCTAGGAATAAATCGAACCAAAGAAGTGAATGACCTATACTCTGAAAACTACAAGTCACTCTTAAGAGAAATTAAAGGGAACACTAACAAATGGAAACTCATCCCATGCTCGTGGCTAGGAAGAATCAATATCGTCAAAATGGCCATCCTGCCCAAAGCAATATACAGATTTGATGCAATCCCTATCGAATTACCAGCAACATTCTTCAATGAACTGGAACAAATAATTCAAAAATTCATATGGAAACACCAAAGACTCCAAATAGCCAAAGCAATCCTGAGTAAGAAGAATAAAGTAGGGGGGTTCTCACTCCCCAACTTCAAGCTCTACTATAAAGCCATAGTAATCAAGACAATTTGGTACTGGCACAAGAACAGAGCCACAGACCAATGGAACAGACTAGAGAATCCAGACATTAACCCAAACATATATGGTCAATTAATATTTGATAAAGGAGCCATAGACATGCAATGGCGAAATGACAGTCTCTTCAACAGATGATGCTGGCAAAACTGGACAGCTACATGTAGGAGAATGAAACTGGACGATTGTCTAACCCCATATACAAAAGTAAATTCAAAATGGCTCAAAGACCTGAATGTAAGTCATGAAACCATTAAACTCTTTGAAAAAAACATAGGCAAAAACCTCTTAGACATAAACATGAGTGACCCCTTCTTGAACATATCTCCCCGGGCAAGGAAAACAACAGCAAAAATGAACAAGTGGGGCTACATTAAGCTGAAAAGCTTCTGTACAGCAAAAGACACCATCAATAGAACAAAATGGAACCCTACAGTATGGGAGAATATATTTGCAAATGACAGATCCGATAAAGGCTTGACGTCCAAAATATATAAAGAGCTCACACACCTTAACAAACAAAAATCAAATAATCCAATTAAAAAATGGGCAGAGAAACTGAACAGACAGTTCTCCAAAAAAGAAATACAGATGGCCAACAGGCACATGAAAAGATGCTCCATGTAACTAATTTTCAGAGAAATGCAAATTAAAACTACAATGAGGTATCATCTCACACCAGTAAGGATCCAAAAGACAAACAACAACAAATGTTGACAAGGCTGTGGAGAAAGGGGAACCCTCCTACACTGCTGGTGGGAATGTAAATTAGTTCAACCATTGTGGAAAGCAGTATGGAGGTTCATCAAAATGCTCAAAACAGACTTACCATTTGACCCAGGAATTCCACTCCTAGGAATTTACCCTAAGGACACAGCAATCAAGTTTGAGAAAGACAGATGCACCCCTATGTTTATTGCAGCACTATTTACAATAGCCAAGAATTGGAAGCAACCTAAATGTCCATCGGTAGATGAATGGATAGAGAAGATGTGGTACATATACACAATGGAATACTACTCAGCCACAAGAAGTGGGCAAATCCTACCATTTGCAGCAACATGGATGGAGCTGGAGGGTATTATGCTCAGTGAAATAAGCCAAGCAGAGAAAGAGAAATACCAAATGATTTCACTCATCTGTGGAGTATAAGAACAAAGGAAAAACTGAAGGAACAAAATAGCAGCGGAATCACAGAACCCAAGAATGCACTAACAGGTACCAAAGGGAAAGGGACTGAGGAGGATGGGTGGGTAGGGAGGGATAAGGGGGGAGGAGAAGAAAGGGAGTATTAAGATTAGCATGCATAGGGTGGGGTGGAAGAAAGGGGAGGGGTGCACAACACAGAGAAGACAAGTAGTGATTCTGCAACATTTTGCTATGCTGATGGACAGTGACTGTAAAGGGGTTTATAGGGGGGATCTGGTATAGGGGAGAGCCTAGTAAACATAATATTCTTCATGTAAGTGTAGATTAAAGATAACAAAAAAAAAAGAAAAGAAAGAAAAGGAAGGGGGATTACTCCCTGATAGGATAAAACTAACTGTAAATCAACGATTAATGCATGCTTTAAATATCCTTTATTTTGATCACTTAAAGGGTATCAGATGATTGGCTATGGATGTACACTTTTCTGGTAATATTCCTTTCTCTTAAAAAAAAAAAAAAGCAATTCCTGTGTGGTGACCTCCAATGAGTTCTACACAATGGTATAAAGGGCATATCAAAGTGTGGGCAAAGGGTCTGTTTGTGTTTATACAGAGGATCAAAGCCTAATTTGGCTACCCAGAAAATGAACTAAGATACGATATGAAGAAGAACTTCCAACATCAGCACTCTCTGGAAGGGTCATACCAGAAGATGATCATCAAAAAACCTCAACAAAGATCCAGGCAATGCTGCAGTTGTAGCTGCATTCATCCCACCAGCTCTTGGACTTGCCATCGGAATGAAGGAGATATCTAAGCTGGCCTGTGCATACAGTAAAACAACAAATTTGACTGGATCTATACTGTTGGAACTCAACCAAGAATTAGGAGAAGTGCAAGTTGTAGCGCTCCAAAATCTTACAACTACAGACTATCTACTGTTAAAAGAACATATGGAATGTGAACAGTCCCCAGGAATGGGTTGTTTTAATTTGTCTGATTTCTCTCAGACTGTTCAAGTTCAGTTGGACAATACCCACCATATCATAGATAAGTTTTCACAAATGCCTAAGGTGCCTAACTGGTTTTCTTGGCTTCACTGGAGATGGCTGGTAATTATAGGTCTGCTTTGGTTATGTAACTGTACTCCTATTATGTCAATGTGTGTGTGCAATTTAATTAGTAGTTTAAACCCTTTGCATGTTTAAGTTACTCTACAAGAAGATATGTCAAAGAAATAATCAATCCTCCCATGTTTTCTTCCATCTGCTACCTCTATAGCTTTTCTTCTTTCTTCCTAATTACAACCCTTAAATAGAATTCATGCCTCATATCGAATTTACCGAGTATCATAATTCTTCCAAGTGGTAAAGATACCTCAAGACAAATGCTGGGCATAGAAACCACAGGGCATAAATCTGCAAAGAAGTAAAAAGCTAACCTTTTCAAACAATATTGCTTCTTTCTCACTTACCAACTTTACATTTCCCTGTATGGCCCTGGAAGATGACTGGTTAGCCAGAGACGGGTAAGATTCCTCAAGGGAGGAACAACCTAAGACAGGCAGAGTCGCAGGGGGGTCATCAGGTGAGAAATTGGGGAACAACAGTGGTGAAGCTTAGAACCTCACACCCCCTGTTTTGAGAGAAATCTTCTGCATCCATGGATGTTTTATTGCCCTTGTCTAGCTTGGATTAACACATAGTCTACAGGCACACACCTGATCATCTACATTTGCTCTCTTACAACACTAAACTATGTTTTCTACCTTTATCTTGCATCTACCTACCACCAGCATTTTATTTTAAAATAATAATAATAATAATAATAGTAAAGGGAGAAATGTGGGATTCACATATAAATCAAGTATAAAAATCAAACAAATATTCATATTTAACCTGATTGTTTATAGTTCATAATGAGTGATCAAAACCGAAAGTTTTTGTGATGACTGCCCTTGTACTGTTCACCATGTAAGAACTTGTTCATTATGCTTCAGAAGATTGGAGACTGATGAGAATTAGGCTTGGGGTGGATTAATGATTGTGCATTGAGCATTGACTCCCCTATACAGAATTTTATTGTTGTTAACAACCATTTGATCAATAAATATGAGAGATGGCCTCTCAAAAAAAAAAAAAGAATCAGTAAATGGAATAAGGAGGTGTTGAGGAATGAGGCTGGGAGTTGTGATTTTATTTATGGTGGCCTTGGAAAGCCAAACAGAGAGAATCATTGGAATCATGACTGAGGACGTGGGGAGTGAGCCATGCAGATATCCAGGGGAAGGACAATACAGGAAGAGGAGCTGGGAAGTGCAAAGGTCCTGAGGTAGCATGTTTGATGAGTTTGAGAAACAGTTCAGGGGCCTGTGCTGCTGGATAAGAATGAGTGAGTCGTAGAGTAACAGAGGATAGTGAAGTTAGAGTGGGAATTCAGGGTCAGTCCATGTAGGGCTTTGAAAGTTATCAAAGACTCTGAGTTTATCTCTGGATAGAATGGAGGCTAATGAAAGGTTTTGAGCAGAGGAGTAACATGATCAGTCTTACATGTTTAACAGTTCATTTTGGCTTCTATATGTCCATTTAACAAACACCTAGTGAGCATATACTTAGTATGAGGCTTGATGCCAGGTATTGAGGATGCAAAGTTGAACAAAACCTGGTCCCTTCTTTCAATTCCCAGACTCTGCTGCACTATTATACAGGTTGCTATGAAAACGAGTAAATGCCTTATTTTATTCAGCCCATGGGCCAGGACCCTGGGTTGTAAGTGAGGCTGTAATTCTATTCCAGTGCTGAGTGCCTCCACCATGACTGTATATTGCCTTCTGTTCCCATCATGGCAAACACATTTTTCACAGTCTCATCCATTACTTTCCCTAATCTAACTAATAACTCCTTCCTTATGGCTGAATCAGGGATGGTATATATCCAGCTAAAAGTATGCTGTAGCAAGATACACTTAATCAGATTTCAAACAGCTATGTTCACTCTGTAAAGAAAAATGCAAATTTTCCGAAGGAGCCTTATCACTATTTGCAACTGTGGGTTGTTTTATTGAAAAGAAGCAAGAAGTGCTAAAATGATCTCCTCTCCCCACTATCCAAATTGGCAGTTTTGTCATTGCACAAGTCCTGAGGCAGAATAAGGGTTCCCAGTCCAATTTTGGAGCAGATGTTCGAGCACCAGAGCCCAAAACCAGCTTCTTTAATATCTTCCAGTGGAGAGTCACTTTCTACTGGTGCTGTGTCTATGATATCGTTTATAAGTTCCCTTTCACTGGGAGGAAAATAAATGAGTATGTTCTTCACACCTGGCATATCAGTCAGCTTCTGCTGCATAACAAGCTGCCACAAAATCTCTGCAGCACACAAGAAATCAGCAATGATCTCTTGTTCATGTTTTGTCAAAGGGCTGGTGTGCCTGACTTCAGGCTGTGCATTGGGGTCAAGTCTGTTGAGGCCCAGAGAACTGGGGCATATTCCTCTCTTTGGAGAAGTCAGAAGCCCCTCGAGTGTAATGAATTGAATGGTGGCCCCCAAAATGACAGGTACATGGCCTAACCCTTGAGCCTATGAATGTGAACCCTATTTGGAAAGAGGGCCTTTACTGATATTATTACGGAGCTCAAGATGAGATCATCATTGCAATGCACATGAGCCCTAAACGCCATGACCAAATGTCATAAGAAGCAGAAGAGCAGACACAAGCGTAGAGGTAAAGGCCCTGTGAGGATGAGGGAGATTGGAGTGATGCAGCCACCAGGCAGGACTGCCTGGAATCTGGAAATGGCAACGAAGGTTCTCCTTTAGAGACCTGAGGCGGAGTGCAGCCCTGCTGACACCTTCATTTCAGACTGCTGGCCTTCAAGTCAGTGAAAGCCACTCAGATTGTGAGAATTTGTTATAGCAACCACACAAACACACAGAGAGAAAAATAGAAACGGTATACGTTTGGAATTCACACACTATCACACTGTCACATCTACCCATTATACATTTGCCAAAGCAAGTCACCAGGTCAAACACAACACTCCTGGGACAGGAAATACACTACTGCCATGGAGTTTAGCAGGGAAGACAGTGATTTTTTTTTTTTTTTGCTAAATAGTAATTGAATCTACCACACTGTGTTTTGTTTCTTTGGTAGCATTTGCACACTAGATCTTTCTCTTCAGTCCAGGATTCGAGGAAACAACTCAGAACTTTCCTGCATATTGCTGGACAAAGCAAGAGGTGTTCTAGGATAAAGAGGACTATGAATGAATCATAGAAGATGCAGTGGGTATGAGCTAGGTCCCCAAGGAGGAGAGTAAAGATCTCTACACCTCAACTAGTTTCCCACCACTGAACATGTTTCCCACAGTGTAGGTACAGAAGATAAGCCATGCAAATGCATCTCTTTATTATGTCAAAATAATGAATACGTAAATAATGTAAAGAAAGTGAACAGCAAGTCATTTGTAAGTAGGTCAAGTGTGAGTAGTGTACAGGTAAGACAAAGCAATGGGAGGCCTAAGGGCCAAGCCAGAGTCTCACTATTTCTTCAGGGTCATCTCCTGTCGGGGGGGAAATTCAAGCCATCTGCTTAGTTTGATAATAGGCCAGGTAGTTTTACCTTGGTCCTTGGCAAGGGGAGTTGTGGGAAGTCTGAGCAAAATGAGCATGTGGCCCAGGAGAATGAGGCCTAAAGTTATTGAACTGGGGAGAGCTCCATGACTTCTCAAAGTCCCATAATTCTCAGCTGCAAAAAAGGGGATAATAGCAGCATCTAATCTTCAGGGCAGTTCAAGAGTGAAATGAGGTCAGACAGGTAATAAACTTAACCCAGTGCCAGGCATGTAGCAAGCACCCCAAAAAAGGTTAGTTGTAGCCACTTTCATTGTTGTTTTCAATACAGAAATGAACCATCTGTCTACTCTGCTGTAAGCTTCAGAACAAGGCCTCTTTACCTAGGAGCCCAAGAAAGGCTTCACAGGGGGTTATTTGGCCTGCACATATCTAGATGTGTCTAGAAAAGAGAGTGAGATGAATCCCTTCCTTCTCCCATCCCCTCCTCATCTGAGAGGCCCAGCATCAAGATGAAGACACAGGGGACTGTAAGGGATGCACAAAGCTGCTGCCTCAACCTAGCAGCTGGTTGTCAATTTATGCAATTGTTACACTGAAAAAACTTTGTGTCTATTGGATCAAATATATTGTGATATGGAAGACTAAATATTCATGAGAGTATTTTAGAAAACACTAGAGTTCAGAGAAATTTCCTAACATGGAGGCTTAGGATGAAGTTCCAGTGTCCCCAGAGGGTAAAGGACAACTCACAGCTGCTAATGGGTGGCAGTGATGGGTATAATTTAGTACAAGAGTGGGAGATGCAATGGAGATGCTTCCATTTTCTTGTGCATCAAAATTGTCTGCAACATGTGTTAAAATGTCCAGAGATTCTGATTCAGTGGGTGAGAGGTAAGACCCAAGAATCTGCATTTCTAATCAGCACACTGAAAAATTCTAATTCAGCTGGTCCAAGGCCTGTTCTAAAAAAAAAGATGGGACAAACTTGAGCCCCTGGCATCCAGTGGGGAATACTGACAGTAGAGAATATGTTGGTGATGATAAAACAATAAGGAAAACTAAGCAGGATGAGGAGCGTGGTGGGTTGAAGTCGGATTTTAAACAAGGTAGTCAGGGAAGGTCCCTCTGCTAGAGACAGTTGAGGAGGGGCCTCAAGGAAGTAGGTAGGGAACCAAGAGAATAACCAGGGAACAGGGTTTCCAGCCAGCGACAAGAGCAAGTGCAAAGGACGAGCAAAGAGGGCAAGGTGGGGACCTCAAGTGGGGCACTCAGTGACAGCGAGAGACACAGCGGCCGGGACCTGAGATGACGGGTCAGGTCGGGGTAGGTCACGTAGGCTCATGTAGGTCATGGCAGGGGTTCCAGATTTCATTCTCTGAGGGGAAGTCATTGGAGGAGAAGCAGGGCAGAGATGAGGTAGAACTGACCTTTGACAAGAATCCCTGAGCGGGCAGCATGGAGAAGAGACTACAGGGGGTGCAGATGAAAACAGACAAACCGGTAAGGACAAGGGCTTGAACTTCTTACGTCCCTGGAAAACTGTTTCAGATGTTTGTAAAATGCATAGGATTATGAAGGAGACAGTTCTTCAAAATGAAGTTAGCAAGATATTAAAAGAAAAGTGTCATGGTGGAATATATATACACATATATATATATTTATTTATGAAGACATTAACTGAGTCTAGTGCTGACTCTACCATAATTTCAAAGACATGATGAACACAGATTATTTTAAGGTATTTCCGACATCTCTAACATATGAAAATTTCTATAATTTTTATTGGTAATGGATCAGATTCTACCTGTAGTAACATGCTCGATTTCAGGTAGAAGTTAATAAAAATGAAGATGTATTTTTTCATCAAGATTTTTTCCCATTAAATCCTCCACCCCCAAGTTCTGTACATAGACCCAGGTTAAGAATCCATGAGTTAGGAAGCTATGGCATGATTCCAGGTAGGAGGCGATGATGGCCTAGGTCATAGTAGGCTTGGTGGGATTTGGGTAGCAATGAGGGAAACTAATTCATTCTAATGGACAATGGCTACTTTTTAAAATCAGATTCCCAGGACATGGCCTGTCTGTCCAAATACTATTCATTCCTATTGTTCACTAAGCATCTGTGTTTTAAGGTCATGAACTAGGCACTTTACTCTAAAAAGTCCAGAGATGATAGACACAGAAATAGACCTAGACAGGTATTGGTGGTCTAGTGAACTAATTAAACTCTGGGGTAGTATCTGCTTTTACTCCTGTTATCTCCACAGTGCCCAGAACACTTGTTTAAATGATTTGAAGTAGAATTTAGATCTCGTTTCCAGTCCTAGCTATTTAAAAAAATGTGTTTGCCCTTCCTATAAAATGAGTGGAGTGGGGTACATTGTCAGTGAATACCAGGGCATAGACAACTAACAAAAGGTAATTATGTTTCAAACAAAGCCAGGTGTGGCTGCAAAGGAAACTTAAATGGTGCTGCAGGGATTCATGCTGTCACGGCCATGAGCACCACCTTTTCCCCATCCTAAGGATGGGCAGTTCAAAGTGTTCAGATAAGCAGGTGTTAGGAAACACTTCCTTGAGAGAATATAGGGGGTAGGTCTGACTGTGGCAGGGGACAGTAATCCCCATAAATGTGGAAAGTGTAGTGTGAGGGTGAATTTGCCCAGAATTTCATTTGTATGTTCACCTTACCTTAAGTCTTACATAAAAACATAGTGCATAATTTTCCTTGATAATAAACCTTCTTGGTTTTATTTTGAGAAAAATCTTTGCTTATTCCAACTCCTTTACCTTCAAAGTTTGTGTGCCTGGGAATTTAAATGTGACTGGGGAGAGGGCAATTTTCTTTGCTATCCACCAAGCCATTGGTGATTTTTATTATAAAATGTCATTCTCTCTACCAAGTTCCTGCTTGTTATAATTTTAAATGGGCGAGTGATCCACACTCAGGGAGAAAAAAACAGCCAAGATCTATTGGAAAGCCTGACAGACCCTTAACAATAGCATTGCTACCAGACATTAGTACAGTAGTTTATAAATAATTCATCAATCACATGGCTTTGAATAGTTCTATCAAACTCCACTAGAAGAGGTGCAAATTATTCTTCAACACATTCATTTGTTTTCATCCATAAAGAATAGTATGCATTAATACCATGGCAAATAAGAGTTGAGGCTCCAGCCAGGCCCTCTGTTAGAAGAGTTTTGTAGATGAAAATCTGTAGCATCTTTGTGAAATTGCCTTTCTTGTGCCACCATTGCATGGGGTCACTGTCCTTGTTAATCTTATTAATTTGTAGGTTTGGCAGTCAGCCTAAGAAATGGCTCTGAAATTCTGTATCTGGCTCAATTAATTGTTTTACCAAACACCTAGGCAAAAACAGAGAATCAGAGTGTATAGAAAGTCACCTACTAGCACCATGGGACAAGCAGGTCTTTTATCATATTTGGTTTTGTGTATGAATCTGTTTTCTCATGTGGCCATTACAGAAATAAAAATATAATTACATGTAGATAGAGAAAAGGGGGGAAGAAGGAAAGTGGGAAGGAAAGAGGGAGGGAGGGAGGAAAAAAGATACACTGACAGATCAACAGATGGTAGGTAGGTAGAGGGATGGGTAGATAGATAGGCAGGTAGATAGATATTAGATGAAGAAGTAATAAAGCTTGAAGGTAGAAATGTATATAACCTTGGAATACTAGCATTAAGATGCAGCATACCAAATATCTCAAAAATTCATTTTAGTCACTTCAATGGTCTTCTTTCTAAACAAGCATAATTCATGATATTAGAGAAAAGTCCTCCATGAGATATGCAAAAGGGATTTCCTCTTAGTTGAACGCAAACATCCACACAGTTAGACACCAAATCAATGAATGCACATTCTATAGGCATTACTGAAGGGTGCCAATTTAGCATGATGGGAATGAATTAAAAGAAACTGAAAAGTAACTGGAATAAACAGTCAGTACTTTCTGTCCTAAGTGTCTGCCTGTACGTAACTCTACCACAAATTCAAGTCAGTTTTCTATGAGTCCAAAGCCATTATAAGCAATGAGTGTGTTATTTCCAGAATCCAAATCATGTTAGAAGCAGCACTATGTTATAACTGGACCATTGGTCTTAAATGCAAAAGGTCCAGGCTACAATCTCAGTCAGCTGCTGTTCAACCTCAAATGAGTCACTCTGCCTCTCTGGACATGCATTTTGTTTTCCTGAAGTAAGGAGTTTGGGATAGAGAATCTGCTGGGCACATTTTAGCTCTGAGCACGTGGAGATACAGAGGTTAAGAGCATGGGTGTGGGCAGAATGGCCAAGACTTCCACTTAAATAGCTTTGTCTGTGAAGTTCTGTAACTTCTTTAAGTCTCAGTTCTCTCATCTGAGATGGAAAGAGCTTAATAATAGTGTCCAGTTCACAAGGAGATGGTTTAGACAAAGCACCTCAAAACATAATATGTAGTTGATAAGTAATAAATGTTCTTTGGGTTGTTTTGTAGTCATGACAGAGGTTTTAATTTTTAAAACCAAAAGATGTTATGGGGGAAAAATGAAATAGGAGGCAACTCGTGAAAAGGAGTGTGCAGTGTGGCCCCCCCAGGCATGCCATGTGGTGGTCTGTGAGTGGACATGTGACCTCAGGCCATCTTGAGAGATTATGGAATAAAGTTAAACCATAGTGCTAATTATTATTTGTGATACAACTTTCTGGGTTTTTAGTAATAGGCAGAGAGAAGGTGGGGAAAGAGCAATAATGAAACATAGAAATCAACATTATCTCTTTTAAATGATCTCTTTTTAAATTTAAAAATTTAAAAGTAGAGAATGGCTTAAATTTTTTCCATTTGTTGAACTTTTGAAAAATAAAACTTACATGTCTACTCTACATGTTCATTTCCCAATTCTATATTCATCCATCTCTGAAGTCTTGACAAATCGTGAGGTGGCAGAAATATCTATAAATTCCATGGGAACACAAATGCACTATATGTGGGCTTCAGAGACTTGTGCTTAAGGTAAGAGTCCCCCCAGGCACAGTCATTATTATTTCTTGACTTCAGAAGATAACCAGAATATCTGGATGAGGAGAGCAATACCAGAAAAGCAGGGGACAGGCCGTTTTCTCAAAGCAGATTTTAAAATATGAAATTGGTTTTTGGGTTCTTGTGTTATGGAATACTAAAGTCTGTGACTTGAATTAAGGGCCTGTCACTTGTTCTATGAGGTGCTTATGTTTCCAAGAGGAGCTTTATATAGAAAATGAAATAGAGGTGAAACAGGAATGCAGGATTTTCTCAAGATGTGTTACTTTGAAGAAAAGTGGTTTTGTTGTTTGGGCCTGCAAAGATTTGACCTCAGTAGATAGAGTAAGGTTTACATCAACCACTGTGACAGATCTATCTATCCAATTTTCATGTAGTCTTAAATAGTGTATGTACCTAAATATAAGGCAAGGAATCTTCCTCAAAATTCACCACTCAGAAAAATAGGGAAACATCTCATGACCCAGTCCAAAGTTTCTCAACTATTTTCTTTTTAACAACCAAGTGTAAATTCGGGAAAACCTAGCCTAAAAGACTCCAATAAATTCTAGTTTAAGATACTTGTGGAAGCCCCTATATAAAACTAATTTCTTACATTCAATTTCTGCTTGTCTTACACACAGGCTGAGTATTTGTTTCTGGAGGTATAACCCTCATAATTGCAAGGCTTCAGTGTCATAAATGGGCCTTTAAAAAATCTCTTTCAAGTAGATGGTGGCATTGGGACCTTACAGACAGACACACTCACTGCAGACTGAGTGGGGAAAACGGTGTCTCAGTGTCACGCAAAGAACGCTTACAGCTTGGGATGAACAGAACACCGGGATTCACAACGGCCCATGTGCGCTGAAATAAGGCACGAAGGTGATGCTCTAGAAATTGTTAGGTGGCCCAGAATGGTTCTGAGGACAACAAAGACAGTAAGTGAAGGGTACTCATCTCCAATCCTGGGAAAGGCCAAAGCTAGAGACGTGCATGCGGGAGGCAACAACTATAGATGGTATTTAAGTCCATGGGACTAGGTGAGAGCCCTCAGGGAGCAAGTGGAGGGAGAGAAGAGAAGAGTTCCAAGGGCTGAGCCCTAACATTCAGAGGTTGGAAAGAAGGGGATCCAATAACGGAGACGGAAAAAAGCAACTGGTGGAGCAGAGGGAAAGCCAGGTGATTTTGGTGTCCTGGAAATCCCCGAAAGAGAGTTTCAAAGGAGAAGTGATGATCATGTCCATGGACTGAGAGATCGAGTAAGATGAGGACAGAGAGACAATCAGTGCATCTGACAGCAGAGTCCTTGGCATTTTGACAAGACTGGTTGGGTGGGATGGTCTGGATAAAGTCTAAATGGAGTGTTTTCAAGGTAGATGGGACTTAAGTGGAAAAAGAAAGAGTGAAGAATTCTTCAGTTTTGTTATAAAGGAGAAGGTGGGATTTGGACTGGAGGGAGATATAGGGGAGAAGGAACACATTTTAATGGGAACAATTTCAGTATGGTTATAAAGTGATTTGTATGATCCTGCAAAGAGTGACAAAATAGTGACACAGAAGGCAAAGAGGAAGGTCACAGGAGGAAGGCCCTACAATGGGAGAAAAGCAAGGACCCCCAACACATGGACAGAGGCACCAGACAGGAGAAGGGACTGTTTATCCCATGTCTTAAAAGGGAAAGAAAAGAAATGGGTACAGGTGGGTGGTAGATTAGGTGGTGGAAATCTGAACAGCTTTCTGGCTGCTTCTGCATTCTCAGTGAAAGAAGAAGCCAGGTCATCACGTCAGAGTGGGAAGCCAGAACGTGCCTCCGCAACACCGGCGGCGTAATCTTCCACTCCCTTGTAGTCACCCCTGCTCCGTTCCTCTCTGAATGTGCACATTTGGAAATGCTCGTGACTGGCCAAGTCTCGCTTTCCTTCCCCTTTCCACTTGTCGTATCCCTGTGGTTCCATGTCAGGGTCTCCCTGATTCCTTTTGTGTTGTTCAGTTTCTACAATGAGCTCACCCTCTTGGCAACATGGCGCGACTCACAATCATGCCATCTCTTCACACCTGAGTTAGTATCTCTTCAGTTCTCATGGCCCATTGATTCAGGTCGTTCTTCCATTTGCTGGGGCGGATTTTCTTCTTATGCTTTTGTTAGGCTGTATTTGTCACTAACTAGTGTGTGCCACCCTGTTCAACCTTTTGCAGAAAAGCAAGAGACATTGATTCCAAATGGGAATATTTAGATAAGCAAGTAATTTGTCCAGCCCTTTTAATATGTCTGTTATGACTGGAAGCCATTGATAATGGCTCAGGTAGTTTCCTAAGACTCCTGAGCTGCTTGCATCCTGAAATACTCTCAGCAGTAGAGCATCTGTCCACTGACTGGCCTGCAGTCATTTCCAATGGAACATTCACTCTATGAGTCCTTTGCTCAAAAAAGGATCCTACCATCGCCACAGGAGGCCTTAGACCTCTCCAGTGTTCCCTACATGTCAGGATAGCCCAGGCTTTGGACTCATATCATGGATTGGAAAATTTTCAAAACTTTGCTGACTACAGATCATTTGAGATGCACTGATGTGGCTCACAGGCTGTGAGTGGTGATAAATGGAAAAAAAGCTTGTCATCTCTGACTTTTCCCTAGTTATTTACATAGACCCTATTCACCAATCCAAATCTTGGCTCTCTTAACCTTAAAAATGAAACTGTCAGTTATTTTACCAATAAACATGGGTATATTTGGGAAGAAAAGAATTACATTCAGGACATGCAAGCTATGGCAAAACCATAGACAATTCCAACAAACCAAGCAAAGGAACATTATGTTATGGAGAAGAAGGAGCAGGCAGGGGTGGGGAGTAGGTTTTGAATGAAAGTCCACTAGAGAAAAGTAAAAGTTGAGGGTGTTTCTCATTGCTGATTTACCAGGAGTGGACAGTTTCTTCTAGGAGATGCAATGTACATCTTTTCCCTGTTGTGGCCTGTAATTGATGATTCCTTCCTGAAGATGATTCATTTGTTGGGGCCTGTATTTGGCAATTCTTCCTGTAATTGTCTTTGAGTGTGTGGCTCCCGCTCCCAGCCCCCAGCTGTACTTCCATGAGGTTTCCCTTTACCAATTTTCACACTTCCTGAACAAAGAGTTATTGTTTCTGCTAACTAATTTTTCCAGCTAATTCAGAAATCTCCCTTTCCGTTTGAAGAACACAATCTAAAATAAACTTTTGGTAAAACCTTCCAGAGAACAGAGTTTGTTTATTGTTTGCAGACAACTTTGCAATTCTGTAGACATGGGCTACTTGTGTTTCAGGATACAAACCGTATCAATTAGGGGCATTTTAAATGCCTTTGGTGACATGAAAGAAGTTGTTCTTCTAACAATGAAATATGGAGTTCATTATATCTCTTTGTTACTTCTGCCCACTGAACACATTTGCTATTGATGACTCTCTGTATTTTTCTGCACTTCCAACTTCTACTTCCAAATATTTGTGCATTAGAGCAAAGATATTAACTCTTCAAGGAAACTGTCACTTTGGAAAACTACTTTTTACACAGAAAAAACATACTATTTGATTCATAATGAGTTATTAGTTTGAGAAAAGAAAAGGAACACCATCAAATTTTAATACTAGTTTGCCTTTTGGACATTGTTGTGTGTTGGACTCAAGTCTGGATAACAATTTTTGTTTGCTTTGCTGTCCTTTTATATTGGTTCTGTTTAGCTTTTTAATAAAAATAACATTTTCACTTAACATTAGCTACATATAAATATATAGCTCAAACTTTACCAAATGATATTATCATTAAAGATATTAACACTTCTATTCCATACCCTGAATCCCCTAGCTTCATCGTCAGTGGCAATCTCTGTAATCAGTTTGTTAGATGTCCTTTCAGAAAGAGTCTCTAGGCACATATGTATGAACAGTATGTAGGTGAATCCATAAAACCAAAACAAATGACAGTATAGAGCGCCTACCATTCATTCCCTTCTTGCTAAGAGTTTATCTTGGAGGTGGTTTCATACCATGTAGTGGCACTCTTCTAAGATGACGCCTAGTTTCCCCCTCTTATTGTGTAGCCCCCTCCCACACTGAATAGGCTAACCTGTATTCTAGTAAGATATTGCAGAAATGGTGGAGTATGACTTCCAAGGCTAGGTCATGGAAAGCATGTGGTTTCCTCCTTGCTTTTTCTAGGAGAAGCCAGCTGCCATACTGAGAGAGCACTCAAGTAGCCCTAAGGAGAGGCAATGAATTGAGGCCTCCTGATGATAGCCGTGTGAGTTAAGTCATTTTGGAAATAGATTTCCAGTTTCTATAAGACTTTCAGATAACAGCAGCCCCTGTCAACATTTTATCTACAACCTCATGAAAGAATTTGTATCAAAACCATCCAGCTCTAAGCAGCTCCCAAATTTCTGACCAACAGATACTATGAGATAGTAAGTGTTGCTTTTAGCTACTAAATTTGGGGGTAATTTTAGATAACCAGGATATACCATGATATGCCATTTTTGTTAGTTATTGCAAAGGCTAATAACAAAGAACAACAATCCTAAAATGCAATGATCTAAATAAGAAAATTGTTTCACTCCTGTAAAGAGGCTTGGAGATGTGAGGCCCAGGCTAGTAGGGAAGCTCTGCTCCACACAGTCTTTCAGGGACCCAGGTCCCTCCTGTCTTGTTCTGCTATCCCCTAGGGTACTCTCATCACCTTTTCTATATCCCAGCTCTCAAAAGGAGAAAACAAGGAAGTCCCAGGCAAGCAATTTTCTTATAAAGAAAATAAAATGAAAGCTGCATCCATCTTATCTGGGGAGAATATACATAGTCACCCCTACCTGCAAGGAATTCTGGGAAATTATTTATCTAATAGGCCAGCCATATAGCCAATAAAAAGTAGAAAATAGATTTTAGAAGGACCACCATTCTTCCCCAGCTTTTGTTAACCTTAAAAATAAAATTGTCAGTTATTTTACCAGCAAAAATAGGTGTATTTGGGAACAACAGAGATTTGGAATATTCAAGCTATGGCAAAACCATAGGCAAGTCTACAAGCAAAGGAGAGGAATGTTATTTTATGGAGAAGAAGGAAGAAGTTGGGAAGAGTTGTTTTGAATGAAAATTCATTGGAGAAAAGCAAGAGTTCAATGATGGGAATGATGACATTTCCTATTGGCTGAGTGGACAGGTCAGTCAATTTCTCACAGATGACACAAGGTATATCTTTCCCTGTTGGCGTCTGTAATTGACCTTCTTTCTGTAATTGGTGTTGAGTGGTAGGGCTCCCCATTCTAGCCCCTCAACTCCACCTTAGTGAGGTTTCCCTTTAATACCACAATTTGTAGTATTCCTTTGTCTAAATGTATACACTTTTATTTAGTCAATTATTGAATGATGGCCACCAGATATAGGTAGGGCTCCTTAGACCTTTGTAGCAAATTACTCTGAGAATGAATAATCAGGGGAAGAGAAGTCCACATCATACTATAGCTGTGGAGAATCTACAAGTGCTCAGGTCTTGGAAGTGAGAGAGAAAATGACACATACCTAGGCACAAAGTTGGGATCCTACACCTGGAATGTAAAGTGTAAAAAGTCAGAGCAACATGTGCCACAGTCTCTCCGTGGATATTCTTTTGGCCCTAAATTTGTTAAGTGTGTAAATTCCAGAGTCTGTCTAAGTTCATGGCTCTTGGGAAATACCATCACCACCCACTGCAGATCTTAGAAATACAAATTCTTAGGCCCTATCCAAGACCTACATGATCAGAGACTCTGGAGATGGGGCCCTGCCATCTGTATTTTAATAAATCCTCCAGGGGAATTTATTTCTTGCTAAAGCTTGCAAACCACCAATCTCAGACCAAAAGCAGCATATACCACTTACCAATTATGTGATGTTAGGCAAGTAACCTAATTTCTTTGCCTTCAATTTCACACCTGAAATACAAGAATAATAAAAGTATTTACCATAGCTATGATGAGCTTTGAAAGAGGGAAAACAAAGTCTCTGACTGGTTGAAGTCAAGACCCCTTCCCAAGGGATTGGAGCAAGGATGAGAACCTGCCCAGATCAGAGCCAGTAAGAAACATGAAACATGGAGGAAGATGGAGTATTTGCAGGAATGAGTCACCCTTGCTTTCCCCACCCCTGAAAAGTGAGGTGTGAGGCCATGGAATCTAGCACTGCCGCAGAAATGCTGCAGCCCCAGGAGAGAGCGAGGAGCTGCTAAAGGCAAATACGGAGCCCCAGCTGGAGGAAATTCTGCAGAGGGCAGACCAGAGCACAGCCATGAGGGTGCTGGTGATGCTGTGCATGCCTTGGAAGGAAGGCTCACCCGACACACAGACTACAGTCCCTAGGCCAGTGGTCTCCAGGGTGTGGTCCCTGAACCGGCAGAATCAGAATTAGGTGGTAACTTGTTAGAAATGCAAGCTGTTGAATCCCCACTCCAGACTTCCTGAATCAGAACCTGTACAGGGGGCCCTTACTGCATTTTAATTAGCCCACCTGGGTGATAGGAATGCACACTAAAGTTTGAGAAGCACCGATGTTGACTGATACAGAAAGCCAATAGAAAATTAGCTTGTATAACTCAAGTACAATTATTCTAGAGTTTTCAATACTACCAGCCAATCGACACCTTTCTCAGTAAAGCTGGCCTGAATTTAGTCTTTGTATTCCTTATTCCAGTTTTAATCTTTTTGTTCTAAAAGTTGGAAAATCAGATGAGTTACCTTAATTAGAATCTTTCCTTACAATTTCAAAGCATATTGACTTATATGATGATACCTGTTCCCCAGGACATCTCTACGAAGGACAGAGCCTAAGCAATGAAATTTTGTATACAAACTCCTCATCACAGGAATGAGAACACCAAAGTGCCATCCTTTAAAGCTCCTGACTAGCTAAAATGCTTCTGATCTGTTTTTTTCTACCATACTTGGCTGCTCATATGGCTGAGTAGTTAGACCGACAGGTGGTAGCATTAGGCCAACCTGGGTTTGAATCCTTGCTGGGCTACATGGGAACATTCAAGCTTTGCTGTCTCTGTTTCCTCATCTGTGCAATGGTACAAACAGTTACTTTCTATTCATGTTGGTGTGAAGATTTGGTGAGAATTAGTATGGAAAGGGCCAAGCACTTGGTAAACACTCAGTATACGGTGTCCATTGAGAACAGTATTGCCAAACCCATTACTGCTGCTGCACTATAAATGCAGTGGCTACGTGCATAGCAGATTGCACGAGCTGAGGAAGGTTGTGTAGGAGAAGCCATGCTTGGCTTGTGCTTGGAGTAATCCAGCCAGCTGATTTCCAAGGGCTCTCTGACTCTCTCAGCCGATCACGCTGCCTGAAGCCGCTCCAGTCAGCATTACACTGTAATCTCTCACTTCAGCTTCGTATCAGAAGCTGTCTTCCTAAACCACATCTCCCCCTTTAAGGCCGTCTTTCTTCAGGGAATGAGGCTGTTGCTGATTAGAAGTTGTTGAAATTGCCATCAAAACATTTGGAAAGTTTCATCATTCTTACTAAAGAAAGGTCAGCTTGACTCAGTAGCTGTCTCATTCATTTCCATGGATGCTTAATTCGTGGCTGTTCCACACGTGAGCCTGTTTATTAAAGATTTTGACTTCCTATCTTCTCTGGGCCATCCAAATGGAATGCTGCCCTGGACGGGGAGGGATCACCCTAAACCCAGTGATATTTTTGCAGTCTCACTTGTCTTGTCAGGCTCTAGATAATTTAACTGTCTTTCACCATGAGCATGACAGGTGACTCACCAGGGGCGGTTTTGTGTTAGATCTTAGATGGAGCAGAATCTTGTAGCCTAATGAATAAAATGGATCTCTGTTTAATAACTGCCTGTGTTCAAATCCCAGTTTTGTCAATTAGATATCTCTGTGACTTTGAGCAAGATATTTAGACATTTGTTGCCTCAGTTTATCCATCTTTGAAATGGAACCTACACATAGGATAATGATTAAATAAGTTAATGTTTCTAAAACCCTTCAATAAGTTAAAATGAATAGTAAATAATATTTGCCTGTTGCTACAGATTTACTTTGTGTCACTATAGTAAGCCCTTTACATTTAACAGGTAAATTTGTCACATCACTAGATCAATGAAGTAAAGTAGCATGCTAGAAATAGAAAATGATGATATTAATAATAATAATATACACACTAGGCACTACAGTACTATCTCTAATCTCACCAAACTGAAATAAATATTGAGTTCTATTATAACCTTGATTTTGCACATGGGTAAACTGATACAGAAAGTGTAAGTATCTTGCCAAAGGCACATGACTAGTAAGTGGCAGGGTGGAAATTCAAATTCTATCATCCTTAACTCCAGATCCTAAGCTCTCAATTGCCCACCAACTCAAAACCAAATAAATATTACATCATAAAATGAAGGTGACAGTGTTCAAATTTTCTAGAAGCCTGGGTCAATACCACTTTTCTCTCTAGGCAAAATAATACTAAATGGGAGGTGGGTAAATGGAATGGAGAGTTATGAAAGCTCCCAGTTGGCTCTATGGCCAGCCCAGTGTGCTCCATGGAAGTGAGAGATTGTTTCCAGAGTAGAAAATGACTCCATTAGTAATAGGTTTTAAAAACTATAGAGTCAGCACCTTCCAGAAGATACTTAGTTGGGTAATAAAAAAAGAAGTGGAGGCTTTTATAGCATCCAATTATGTGACAAGTGAGTTACATTTAAAGGTACTGAAAAAAATTAGTCCAAATGTGACCTGAGGAGTGTGAGCAGTTGTAACTGATACACATATTAAGCTCTTTTAAAACCCATGGGGGAGGTGAAGAAGCCATAAAGAATTTAGTGTGCAAGTTGACTTAAGCTTGGTAAGTCTGCATGTAATCAGTGTCTGCTAGTGCCCAGAGACATAAGGGAAGGGTGAGGCTTGTAGCCCTCATTCATCTGCTATATGCCAGCTCCTATATGGCAAGTCCTTCCCAACATTTTTTCTGGTCCACAGTAAAGTGTTTTTGTTGGAACATTTATCAACCCCATTTTACAAATGAGGGAATTGAAACTGGGAAATCATAAGCCCAAGGTCTTATCCCTGGTAGGGAATCCATACAAGTAAGGGCCCACACTGAGGTCTGTATATTTGAGAGGCAGCGTGCTTTCCACCATGTCACACTGTCTTTCTAAAAAGAGGCCGTAAGAGAAATTACAGGGGAAATGATTTTATTTTCTTTGCACAATGTCATGTTTAGGTAGAGATGTAAATTTTTTTTAGAGGTAGGGACAAACCGAAGCTTTGCTATTATGGAAATACCTATGGAAACACAGCCTAATGAGAAAGATTCGGGAAAATCCCTTCAAGATACTAAGTTCCAGAGAAGCATTTGTGTATTTTTCTTTATATCTTAGTGTTTATGCCAAGCTCATATAGAGTACCTACTCCATAAACATTTACTCGGTTGGCTTGAGTTTTGTTCAAGTTCCCTTATCCATTAGGTAGAGCCAAATACATTTTAAGTTCCTTGAACCCCGGGAGAATATCTGGCATTTCTTCTGTACCCACTTCCTCCTCCAAAGCACAATGGCAGCATGTAGGTGCTCAAATCAATGAAATTGGTACCGACCCCACAGGAAATTCTGTTACAGTAGGCTACAAGTTTACCATCTGCATTTTGAGAGGCCTTGAAGGACTGAGTTGAATATTGACACCAACCTACACTAAAATAGTAGCTGTATTCTTGGAAATTTTGATTAAGCAAGATTGAGAGAATAAACACTGCTAGGCATGTAAATTTTAAAAATAAGACTCAGCTTACTGTGAATCTATATACACAAAGGAGAAATGATAGAGACCTAAAAGAATGGTTCAACTGTCCTATCTTCTTGGAATTCTAAAATTATAGCATTTGTTATGTTCACCCTTGTGTGGAATTGGCTTAGTAACTAGAACAAGTGGCCAGAAACTTGAGAATCATCTTTTTTGTGTGCTTAAGGTGTTGTTTTGATTTGCTCTTTGAGAATTTCTTTCTCTTTTTCTTTGGTCAAAGGATTCTAGTAATGTAGGAAAGTTTGGGAATGAGGTGTCTCAGGACTCAAGAGTAATGAGTGCATAGATTCCTATAGCAGAGGAAGGGGACAGTGGTAAGCAAAATAACAGCTCCCCTAAAGATGCCCAGGTGCTGATCCCCAAAACCTGTGAATATGTTGCCTGGATATGGCAAAAGGGATTTCACGGATGTGATTAAGGTAAGAGTCTTGAGATGGGAACATTTCCCTGGACTACCCAGATGGACTCATTGTAATCCCAGGGACCCTTCCAAGATGGAGAGAGTCAGAGGAGACGCGGCAGTGGAGCAGAAGCCCGGGAGATGAGGTCGCTCAGCTTGCCGACAGGAGCAGCCGCGCTCAAGGAATGCAGGCAGCCTCTAGGTCCTGAGAAAGGCCGGGGACAGGTTCTTCCTTGGAGCCTCCAGACGTGACACAGTGAGACTGCTGTGCTCAGAGTGTGACCTCATGCATTTGTGTTTTCTGAGCCACCTAGCTTGTGCTCATTTGTTACAGCAGCCATAGGAAAACAATGCAGTGAGTGGTAAGTTCCTCATCCACAACCTCTGCCAAAGAGAGGGGCATTTCCTGCTGTAAACTGAAGAAAATATTCTATCTGACTGGAAGCCCAAATATCATCTTTGGCTTCTTATGATTTACTTAAGGGTTTCTTAGCCTCAGCACTCTTAACATTTATCCAGATCCTACCTTGCTGTGGGGCTGTCCTGTGCACTGTAGGACGCTGAACAGCACCCCTGGCCCCCACCCACTCTTTCACCACTAGCACCCCTTCCCTGAACTGTGACAATCAAAAATGTCTCCAGACATTGCCAAAGGTCCCCCGGTGGGAGAAAGGGCAGCCAAATTGTTCCCGGGCTGAGAACCCCTGCTCTAGCTTAATCATATGCACCTTGACGATAAAATTTCTGATGACAGTGAACAAGCTCTCTTTCTCCCATGATCCCAATTCATAAATTAGCCAAACCTTGAGACACACAAGCTATGCTTTAGTCAGAGTCATTTTGCTGCTCAATTACAAGGCAAAAAAATCCTTGCCTCTAGACCAGATGAAATAATCTCACTGCTTGTACCAAGAGATCAGACAGGATTTATTTGTGGATGAAACTTGGCTGATAACCCAAGGCAAGTTATTAATCTCCTCAGCCCAGCCAGCTAACACATTAAGCCTGTTATTCTCAGTAGGTACCAAATAAAGTGTTTTATCAACTTGAGCAGGGTACCTCTGTGCCCTTCCTCTTAATTTGAGGAAGTTAATTGGGAATCCAACTCATAATTATTATTGGTTCAAAAATCCCAAGATGATTTTGGGATGAAATATGGTAAAGTCTATGTTAAGTGTTAAAAAATATATATGCTCATGTCATTGGACATGGAAGTCATGCAGCCTCTACACAGCCAGTCCTCCCTTCTCCGAGTTAACCTGTGTGCCAAAGGATGCCTGAATTCAAGAGACAGAGGCGGAGAGAGACCGGCTCCGGGTCATTTTCCCCCAAAAGGGCCTGTTACGGAATAGGTAGGTTTGGCAAAGAGGGAGGAGGCAGGAGGGAAGGAGGGAAAGAGAATCTAAATGAGCATGAATTAATGTCAGCTAGGATGGAAGCATAAGGATGATGTTAGAGCCTGAATGTTTGGTCCCCACAAAAATTCATGTGTTGAAGGCCTAAGCCCCAGGGTGATGGTGTTTGGAGATGAGGCCTTTGGCAGGCAATTAGGTTTAGATGAGGTCATAAAAAGGTGGCCCCCTTGATGGGATTTTCCTTAAAAGAAGAAGAACAGAGCAGAGCTCCCTCTCCAACATTCAAGGACGTGGCAAAAAGGCAGCTGTCTACAAGCGAGGAAGAGGGCCCCCATCAAGAACGCAACCATGCTGGCAGCCTAATCTAGGAACTGTGAGAAATAAACGTCTGCTGTTTACACCACGCAGTCAATGGTGTGTTTCATGGCATCCTGAGCAGACTAAGACAGACGAGGGGCGCCAAACCACAGAGCTAGAAACGTGACAGCACCTTTGACTCTCTGGGAGTGACCGCCAGCATCAACAGCAAGCATGAGACCTCTGGCTTCTTGATTAGTGTTTTGAATTATATAAAAATGAAAATAATGTGCTGGGTTGAAGACAGGAGCTATTCTCATTAGCTGTCTGATCATGGGCAGGTCTGTTTGTTGCGTTACGTTTTGGGTCCCCTTACTAAAGTGGAAATAATGTCACCTGCCTTGAAAGAGCATCATGAGAAGAGCACAAACTCATGGAACTGAGAGTCCAGGTCTGCGGCAGGCACTCAGTCAGGGCAAGCCAGCGCGCCCCCACTCGCCTCATCCTGCTCACTTTCAAACAGGTCCGACCTAGACGAACCAGGCCTAGCTAGCCTGTGAGTGTGAATGAGGGTATGTGGTATTTAAGCCTGTTGTGGATAGTTACCAACCCTCATGCACTCAAGCATGAAGGGCAGTCCTTATAGGGTCTCTTCATGGTAAATGCAGTTGGCCCTTGAACAACAGGGATTTGAATAGCATGGATCCACTTATACACAGCATGTTTTAGAGATTTGCAACAATTTGAAAAAACATTTTCTTTTCTCTACCTTCCTTTATTGTTCAGGTACAGTAGGTAATACATGCAACATACCAAATAGGTTAATCAGCGGCTTATGTTATTGGAAAGGCTTCTGGTCAGCATTGGGCTATTAGTAGTTCAGTGTGGGGGGAGTCCAAAGTTATATGTGGACTTTCCACTGCTCAGGGGCTGGGCGCCCTAGCCCTCATGTTATTCAAGAGTCTGCACACCCTGATTTTGCACACCCATCTTCTAGCTCCCATTCTTCTGGTAATTCCACCTTGGTTCTCCATTAAGAAGTCACTTTTTCCTCACTGTTAGTCTGGGGGTTTCAGTGGGAGCTGCCCACACCCTGTCCCATACACACACACACACACACACCTGACTCCAGGAAAGAACACTTCCTTGGGTCTGGCCAATAAGTTACCAGTAACCATTACCCAAACCAGACCAGAGGGAATCAGTTTCAGGAATACTGTTAGCACTCTTAGGAAAGGGAAAGACCTCTGTCTCCTGGGACTGCTGGTTCTAAGTATAGCATAAGCCTGGAGCTATCAGGGGCTGCCATGATGAGAAGGCCTATGTGAAACTAAAAGTCACTGCAGAGGAAAGAAAGCTGAGAGAGATGGAGAGACACTGAAAGCAACAGGTTCCCTGGATCCAGCTGTTCCTGAAGCTCCTTGGCCCCTTGATTTCCCAGGGGTCTGAGCCAATTTGTGTTTAAATCAGAATGAATTTGGTATCTCTCACTTAATGCAGAAAGGCTCCTGAGGAATATAGCCTCCCACAAGTATTTCAGAGTTTCACCTTGAGGTGATTTTACCTGTGTTCATCACATAGTTTTCCCAGCCAGAGAGAACACAGCTGCTGTTCAAATGCTGTTGGAACCATCCCAGGGCTAGTTGGTTAGGAACGTGTACTGATGGCCACGCTTCCACCACCACTTCCATACGACTAAGAGCCGGACCACAGCCACTGTCGCAGTGCTAGTCATAAAGAAGTTCACATCAGCCAAACAATGCCCCAGTCCCCTTGAAACTCTTAATGCTAAATCATTCCTTTCTAATACCCAAGGAGAATTCTCCTTCCTTCCATGTGATATGGAGTGAGGGATTCGGAGGTAACCTGATTTTATCCAGAAAAAAGTTCCAACTGTTAGTTGCTTCCTGACATCCCCAAACACGAAACATTTGCAGCTACTTTTCTCCCTTCTGCGACAATCCTATGTTCTCTTCCAGAGGCCCAGCCAGCACTTGGACTAAAATAGCATTTGAGAGGTTTTTCTAATCAGGGAGTTAAAAGAAACAGATAACAAAAAAGAAAGAAAGAAAGCAGGGGCAGCTGAAGTGTAAGGTCCGAATGGTGGGCTGTCATGATTTGTGGTAAATACAGCAACATAGCATTTAGAAAGGAGAGTGACTAATGAGAGGTTTCATTTTATTCACAAACTTTTTCCTGATGCAAAAAATATAACTTTATCTTGCTATTTAACTGCCAAACAAACTTTGAAAAACATATCTATAGGAATAATGAATCACTTGGACACTGACATCAAAATGAGCATAGATACTTGGGAACTAGCAAAATCTGTGTGCATGATTGACATGCCAAGCTAGCCTTTTGTGTCTGCAATCACTGTCTGCCTTTCTGAGAGCAGATATCCTTCTTTATTATTTATATAAGGTGGATCCTTCTGAGCTGTTTTGGCAATATTTCGTACTTCTGTTATACTTTTCATAACTTCAGTTAATTTCTGTCAAACCTATGTTTTGACACATTTCAAGTCAAAACCTATGTCCTGAATGAGTGACTATCATTTTAAAAGGTCTAGACAGGAAGAAAGAAAAAAATGAAATATGGGCAAGACTAAGAAGTTCCAGTGATACCCTGCTGAAATAATCCCATCAATGTTATTTCTCTCTCACTTTTGTACCAGTGAGAACTCAGGGAGTTTGGAATACCACTTTTTGAAATAAAGCTGTAAGGTGGATTCAACAATTAGATATGCTCTATTCTCTTAACAGTGATTCATTCCAAAATCACTAAGCTGGTAAGGCATCTGCCATGTGTCTCAAAAGCAGAGACCGCAGTTTCCAAATGTACTGGACCCCTTTCTCCTACATTCCTTTTTGCTTTTTTTTAGGGCTTTTTCCAAAGGCATCAACACTCTGTTCCTTCCTCCGAGTGAATAGGAAATGTAAGACTCAGGTCTTCATCAGCCTGTCTCTTGAAATGTCTATGTCCCAAGTCCAAGGGAGAAAAAACAACCACAAACATATTATGATACCTCTGTGTCTCATCTCCAAATCCCACGAGAATCTGATGGCCAGAATCGAGCAAGCTATCCACCTCTGGGTCCGATCAGCTCATCCAGAGTGACACCATGAAATACGAACATTGTCATTAATAGCCACAGGGTTATTTGGGGTGTAAGTCAGAATCACAGATGGCAGTTTTAAAAAACCGTACCTGTCATCCCAAACCCAAACAAAGCCCCTTACTCTATCTGCTGCGCTCCCTTGCCACCATTCGCTGATTACAGCTGCCCAATCTGCCCTCTGAATCCTAGCCTGGAGAAAGCTCATTTTCCTTTAAGTGGAGCTCAGCCAACAGTTGCTTTTTCCAATGCAGATTTCATACAAATAAGGCCCTGAAACTTAAAAGGAATCTTTAAACCCCATTAAATAACACAGTGCCTTAGCAGGAGTATCTCCTGGGAAGGGATGTCTTCTATTCAAATGCAATGTTATGACAAGCATGACAGACTTGATGGGGATCTGTTCTGACTCATGACATCGCTTAAATTAGGTTAGGTGGGATGTGTGTGGGCATTCCAAGAAAAGCTCCTCAGGGCCCCAGCCCGATTATTTTTTGTTAATAGCTCTGAATTATAACTGTCTTCTCCTAGGGACAATAAACCCTGTTTCCACCCTGGGTACATCATGGAATGTAATCATGTAATACATGATTCCTTACCAGCAGAGCCAGTTGGCCTGCACACATGAAATACTAATTTACTGTTGTATTTCTTCTCCTCTCTCTCTTCTTCCACGAGGCTAGAGTTGGCTTGCCTCACCACCCAAACTTTAATTCCTCAGAAATGTTACAAGGACCGCTCCTGTTTCCACTGTAAACTTCTCCAAAGGGAAGTGTTCTTGGGATGACTTCTAATCCCCATCAAACTCCATTCACACTCCACATTTCTTTGGGGGCAAAGTCTCAACTTGCATGTGATCGTTATTGGTTATTATCGGAGGTGTAAAAAATCAACTCTTCAATTTAGTGCATCCTGTCAATTTTTAGCTGTAGACTAAGTCTGCCTTTTTATTTTTGATGCAATCATTTTGATGCAAGGACTAGTTGTTTGCAAATCATTAGGACTCAGTTTCTGTCTGTGTCTTGGTGCTGCTTTCCTGTCAATTGCCTGGCAGCTGCAATATCACATGCTCCCAGCTCTAAGCCAGAAGAGGGCAAGATCCCATTTTCCGTTAGATCCAACAAAAATCCCAGAACTTCTGTTTGCTTAGTTTCAGTCACCGTAGTTAATGGACAAGCCTAGTCCGTAAGCCTGCCCTGGGGGCGAGAGGGTGAGGTCCACCCTACCTGAGCTACAGGGGGTAACGTAAGAGTTGAGGTGTTTCTCCAAAGGGAAACCCAAGGCAGGGCATGAGAAGAAAGGGGTATGATGCTGGGCTGCATGAACACAGAGTCCACATACAATCTGTATTAGTTATCTCTCTTTCCCATAACAGAATCCCATAGTCTGGGTGGCCTAAAGAACAGAAATCTGTTTGATTTTTCTCACGGTTCTGCAGGCTGGAAGTCCAAGACAAAGTGCTGGCTGGGTTGTTTTCCAGTGAGGCCTCTCACTGCAAGAGGCTTGCAGGGGGCCACTTTCCACATTCTCACAGGGCCTGTCCTTTGTGCTTACACACTAATGGGGTCTCTTCCTCTACTTATGAGCAGAGCACCCTTATGGTCTCATTTTACCTTAACAACCTTCATAAAGACTCTTGTCTTCAAACAGTCACACTGAGGGTTAAGGCATCAACATATGACCTTGGAGGGGGGCACAATTCAGTCCATAAGGTGATGCCAAAAGAATGAGAAAATCAAGATCGTACAGTTAAGGGTAGGGTTGGGACTGGAACTCAGTATGATTACTCCTCAAACAATGTTCTCTTTGCTGATTACCTTTTGGTCTCTCTGAATGTCTTTGCCAAGCTTCATGTTTGGAGACAGGGATCAGAAGTTGTCCAAGAGCCCAGGGTATGAAACCAGCCTGTCCAAGGTCAGTCTCGCCACTATTAGCATTTTGGGCCCAAATAATTCTTGATGTTGGGGCCGTCCTGTGTACTGTAGGATGTCTACCAGCATTCCTAGCCTCAACTCACTAGATGCCAGCAGCACCTTCCCACTCCCCTGTTTGAGCAAGTAAAAATGTCTCCAGATATGGCCAAACGTCCCCTGAGAGACGAAATCACCCCTGGTCCAGAATCTGGTCTAGTCAAGTCTTTTGAGTGGCCTGCCTCTCCCTGGTTTACTACCAAATGGCCATCCAGAATTCTGAGCTGTCCCTTGGCCTTAGAAGCATCACAGTGAGGAATCACTGTGCATAACAATCGGCTAGATTCACAGGGCCCACATCCAGAGACAATAAGTAGCCATATATGGAGCCAAGGACTTTGCATTTTTTAATAAGTACTTTGAGAGCCAGTTCCATGGAGTACTATTGGTCATTTTGCCTCTAGTTGCTTCATTCAAGATCTATTTACTGAGCATGTACTATGCCAGCAATCATTCTAAAGGCTGGAATAAAAATATCAATTCATTCAAGGAGCTTTCATTGTAGTGGAAGAGACAAGCAATGTAGTAATAAAAAATATGGCAAGAGATGGGGAAAATCAAACCTAATGGCAGGAGGGTGGTAGAGGGGAAGACCCAGGACTTAAAGTACCTATATAAATAGAGGTGACAGGGTGACCTCGATGAGAGAGTAATTTTTGAGCAGCATCCAGAAGATTTGAGGAAGTATGCCAGCACGCAAGTAAGGAAAGAGCATATTAGAGAGAAAACAGACAGTGCAAAGGCCCTGATGTCAGTCAGTGTCTGTCTTATTCAAGGAGTGACCAAGGAGATGACATGGCTGAGGCAGAGGAGCCAGAGGAAGAATAGCAGGGGTTAGTGGTTGAGAGCTAGTTGGGGGAGGGAGGGAAATACCACTAGAACTTTTTTATAAATGTTTAAGGACTGCATCAGATGAAAAGCCATGACCTTGTTTTGAGCAGAGGGGTGATACGAATTAACTTTTATGTCGTGTTGCCAGGCTTCAAATACCATATGGCAGGCAAAGATGGGAAAACAGAGACTAGTTAGGAGGTTATTAGAAGTGGCTACAAGGGATTCAGTGGTGACATTACTGAGTGTTCTCCATGCAGCGATCTGGATGACAGCCTGGAAAAACTGGTGGAATAAGTTCCGGGGGAAAGAGAAGACCGTTGGCAAAAATAATTCTTAAAGGAGGCTTGCCAATGAAAAGCAGGAAAAAAAGCTCTAGGAGGAAGACGAAATGGAACCAAGGGAGATTGTTTTAAAGTGGGAGAGACGTCAGTGGTTTCACACAGCTGGGAACAATTACTAGAGAAGGACGAACTGATGACGTAAAAGGGAGTGGAGTGCGCGCGCAGCGTTCGGAGCAGGAGGCAGAGGACGCGCACTCGTGCCCAGCAAAGGTGTTGCCTTTGGGGAGGAGCAGGCGGTTTGCCACAGTGACCAGAAGGACAGAGCGTGTGGAAAGGTGAGTCAGTGTGGAGTTGGGAGTTTGCAGACGTTCTCTTGTTAGTGTTTTAGTTTCCTCAAAGAAGGAGACAGCAAGGTGGCCAGCTAAGAACACTGAGCAGGAGATGCGAGCAGTTTGAGCGGTGTCAGGAGGTGACTGGGGTGGTACCAGTGCTGGGCTGCCCGTGTAACACTGGAAGATGGGTCTCCGAATAAGAAAATGGCCAAGTCACTTCCTTCTGTGTTGTGTTGAGAGGAGCTGGGGGGATGGCCCCGGCCATCGTTTTGAGGAGTGTGTTCAGGACAGACCCAGGAATTCCGTGGGTCTTGGCAGCCTTAGAGAATGGTGCACATGGCAGGCTGAGTTGAAATTGTGAGGCTCCTGCGTAAAATGTCTTGCTCTACTGTTGTGTCTAAGTTTCTGTCAGCCTTGGCTGGTTCTTAATCTCTAGCAAAAAAATTTTTTTTTCTTCTCGGCTTCACGCTACCAGGATTTTTGGGGTCAGGGGAAGCTCTGAGAAAGTATCTCAAAGTCGCTGAACCTCTTCGGAGAACAGCTGCTGTAAATCACCTCGTGGTGTTCGGACATTAATGCCAGCTGGGCTGGGGAAACGTGTCTTCTCAAGTGAGGATCCTTGTAATCAAGTGGTCAGTATGTTGAATAATAGCTAGGTGACGATCCCTCCAGCAAATAAAATTAGATGGAAATGCGTTTTCTGAAGTTACAGGACTGCGCCGGCAGCTCCTCACTATCCCAGCATAAACAAGGCCCAACAGGATCAATTAAGCTCACTCGTTGACTCATCCTATTAAAATGCCTCTGGGTCTCTAGGAAAGGATGAGCCCAAAATGCACTATACTCAGAAAACTGATGGATGGAAATAGATCAGCAAGCCAAATGGAGTCTGAGAGGCAAGATTAGAGATTGGAAGAACTTAATTTCAAAGTCCTATAAAATTTTGGCTAAAAGGGGGCTGAGTTCACTGATCTGCTGTAAAGTGCTTCTGACCTCACACCCTGTAATATGTGTGTCCAAATAAGGAGTTGCCTTTAAAGCTTAGTACTTATTCCCATGATGCAAACATGCGCTGCTGTCATAACCTAGGGGACATCCTTCTGCCCCTTCCAGCACTAATACATCCCTTTCTAGGGGGATTTGACTCTAACCAGAAGCTACCAGTTGTTCAGAATCAAAGCTAACCAATGGCGTGACAGATTAGATAGGAGATACCTGTTTTTAAATAGATGAGGCCTGTTTTTCTAATATGGCATGTACATTAATCTATAAACAACTTGCCAAGTGGAGATTCTTGCCACTAGAATATAATGGTACACTCCTGTACATCTAGATTCCCCCTAATTATAAATAGTTTATATAATTTTTTCTGCTTATGAAAATTGATACAGGCAAAAAGCAGGGTCAAGTTGAAATGTACCTGTGATTTGTATTTTTGTGTGTAGCTTTTCAAAATAGTCCTTGTTCATTTAGAGTTTGAAATGAGGAATTTTCTTTTGTAAATGGGATCATGATGATGATTTATCTTGTCATTTACATGAGTATCATTCCATGTCAAATGTAGAATTAGACATTGTTTCAAACGGCTGCACAGTTTTTTGTTGTAGAGAGAGGTCATAATTTAGCCAGCCCCTCCTGATGGATCTGTAAGTGGCATCCAGTTTTTTGCTATTAAACCACACTGTTAGTAACATTTCACATTCTGTTATTTACAAACAGGCCTGAACTTGTCCTTCCTACTTCCTAATCCCCCCTCAGGCTTTCTTTTTGAGGGAACATGTTTTTGAAGGATGTCTAACTTGAGGGGTTTTCATAGTCATCCTTTTTTGAACCTCAAAGTTCAAATAAAAACAGTTGACTTCATGACCAGCCTTGGTGTGGATGCTGGGGATCTTGATCTCAACCTTGTCCTGTTGGCCAGAACAGGACAAATTCAATTGTCATTCGCTGGCTTGAGTCACAGCTCTAGCCAGCTGTCCCCATGGGAACCAAGGACACATTTAAACACTGAGAATATACGTCACTGTGCAATGCCATGCTGCTCTGGGCTCACCCAACACGGTGATACAGTTGGTCTGAGAAGAGATAGAGGTAACTGCTTTTAGTTTATCTAAACCCTGCTCTGTATCCTATAAATGAGATGCCCAGGTTCCAGGATGGTGCATTTCTCTGGCATATCACTGAACTGTGGGTCCAGCATCACACTTGCACGGGCTCCCAGAGACCTATATGAATGGTGTTCTGTGAGCATATCAGTCAACCACTAAGCCTCATTTTTGGAAAACAGAGTTACAGTACCTACCTCCCAGGATTGTTTACAGCCTATGGACTAAAGTGGGTTCTCCATGCAGTGGTTCCCCAGCGGTGGGCAGAGAGCTGGAGTCATGGTAGGAGGCTTGTTCCTGTCATCCTTGCAGTAGTCACAGAGCTTTCTGGGCTTGTGCAGTAATTGCAGTTGCACAGAAGTTTGTATTGCGAGTGGTAGTTCTTGTCCTAGAGACAGGTGGTCTTTTGTGGCCTCGTGGCTGGTGATGTCACAGCTGCTGTTGACAGTGTTATTGCTATAGCACCAGCTGTTGCGGTGAGAAAATCTGGGCAGAAGTCAGGCTAGATTCCAAATTGAGTATTTTCATTTTACCTATCTGCTAAAATACCCATACCTTATTTTGTACCCCATTCTTTACTTTGAACCCCAAGTAAAAAGCAGAATCCTCTCTGAGATGCTTACCCATGTGTGCTCGCATGAAATACCAATCCTTAGTTTTTCCAATGGTGGCCGCAGACCAAAAGTCACACCTGGTTGTAGTTCCTGTCACAGCCTCCATTGTCAGGTGCCCCTGACCCTAGGGGAATACACGTTAGGTGGAAGCTATAGGAGTGGATGTCTGTTTAAAGAGAGAAGTGAAAATGGAGTTTATGACACTAATCTTTTACATTTCATTTTTCTATTTGCTTACTTGACAAAGTGAGTCCCTTTTGCAAAGGGTGTATGGCTTTAAATTTTTTAAGTGGAGAGAGGAGAAAAAACGTGTCCATCTGCAGGTAATCCATTATGATTCTCATGAATATAACAAGTGGATTGATCTCAGGTTATGTTTTCAAGTCCTGTGTATGGATTTATTCGTTGACTCCCCACTGACTTAATAGGAAGCACACTGGTAAATTATGACACATAACATTTTTTAAATATTAAGGGCCAGATATTCACTGGGGATGTGTAAAATCAAACTAATTTTTTCTTATGACCATACTCAGATAACCATTCTGGTGGAGAAAATTATTGTAAGAAGGCTTGAAGAACAATTTTGACTTGGAATGGTCAAGTCTGAGCTTCCCCAACTCATCTGCGTTGATCCAACATCCAAAACACTGGCACTAGGGTTTATTTAATGCTTATTATGTGCCATATATTGTGGTAGGGAGTTTCCCATTGTGCTGGTGCCTCAGGCTAGAGCAGTCCTTTCAAGCTAGGCATGATTGGCCCCCAGGAGATAAGTGATAATGGCTACTGATGTGTTTGGTTGTCACGACTGGAGGGAAGGCTATTGGCATCTGATGGACAGAAGCCAGGGATACTCCTACACAGCCTGCCATGCTCAGGGCAGCCCCACAACAGAGAATGATTTGGCCCAAAATGTCAATAGCCCTGAGGTGGAGAAGCTCTGATTTGAATTAGTATTCCATTTCCTTCAGCCATTCATTCTTCAGTGGTTCATCAGCATTTCTTAAGCAACTCCTATGGGTCAGGCTGTGCCCTACCCACTGAGGATAGCAGGAGAGTGATGTACTGTCTTTGCCATAAGAAATTTGGAGTATGTATACATACATTGTTTTTCCAAAAGGTAGTTGGGCATCATCTATATTAAAAATACCTGGAATATTTCCAAAATGCCAGTACCTGGAGCCCACTCTGAAGCCCCTGAACTAGAATCCCTCAGGATAACATGCAAAAAAAAGCACTCTTTTTTTTTTTTCCCCCAGTTAAAATTTTTTTTCTTAATTTTAAGCATTGAAAATGTAACACCTGTATGACATGTGTATAAACATTTTTAATGACACAATGAAATATAAACAATGATATGGAATATTTGAAAATTTAGAAGTCAACTCAAAACACAAACCTAGTTCACTTTCATGCCACCAAGGTTTCTAGATATTAAATTATTCACACATGCACCGACCCTTTTGGGTAAATTTTACTCATATTAATACCAATTTCAGATAAGCAGCCAAACTGAGCCTCAAGTTATCTCAGGAACTAACATCCAGAGAAGCTGAGGAACTCGTCAGGGCCACACAGCGAAGATGCGGCAGAGTCAGGACTCCAACCCCACAGAGACTGTGGTATTTGCACTTTCTAACATAAATTTGTCCCTCCCAAATCCCCTGCTCTCTTCCCTTCTCTCCTTGTCCCAGCTGCCCACAGTGTCACTTCTCAGCAACAACCTAGCTCCAGTTCTTAGCAGCTAACTACCCATCCAGAGACCCCTTCCCAGCCCAGTGCCAGCTCCTGGGATGAACGACCTGAGTCAGCATCTTTATCCGAATAATTGTCAATCCATTTGATATAAGTAGACATAAGTGAAGACTTCCAAATGTATTAGATATTTTACATTTTACAATTCCCTATTATCTTCTTTAGAAGGTACAATCCAAGGAAAGGCTCGGAGTTGGGTCTAAACGTGAGAAGGCATATAAACAGCTGAGCAGGTGAGCGCAACTCTACTGATGATACATTCCCGGATGATTCTAATACTCACCAAGTCTGGGCTTTTTCCAGAAGGAAAGAGAAACAGCTACCTGAGGTAAAATATGGTGTAAGCAGCCAAACATTAAAATAGGTAGATAAATAAAATACCCATCTAAATTCTACTTAGCGTTCAAGGCTTAATTCTTTGCGCTTTATGAAATACTTTTTGGCTTCCCCAAAATGCAAGAACCTTCTAAAATATTCATTGAACATAATTTTTTCTGAGTATAAGGCTTTTTCCTTTTCCATCTAGATGGAACCTCTTTGAGGATCATGGTTTTATATTCTCCAGAGTAACTATGCTGGTCTACTGAAGACTCAGTCAGCCGGTAATTGTAGGCTAATTGACTATTGAATGGAATAAATTTTATGCTTCTGTCACTGTACAATGGGAAAAATCAGGATAGAATCTAATTGAAGCAAAAAAAAAATGTATTTTCTGAAGACCAAGATAAAGAGTAGGTTGGAGTCTACCTAAAATATGAGTCCACCTGGCCCACTCCTCTCAAAGCAATTAACCCAATCCTAGTATTTAAAAAGTCCTTTTAGTAGGGTGGACTTTTGTCTCCCTTTGAGGGTTTGCCAAGGTGAAAATAACAGAATCAATCACCGATTTTTTCAGTAGGAGATTTATTACCATCTGTCATGGTGAAGATCCCAGCTGCTCAGAGCTCACCCTCTCTGTCACTGTCTTCTGTGGTCCAGGGACCCTTCCTGAGTTGCCCCTGAGAGGCAGAGGGGCCCTGCTGTCTGGGGCCACATTAGCACCTGCCCCAGGTAACGCCAGTCAATTGCTTTGTGTAAGTCAGCTGTGGGGAATTGGCTCTGGTGCTCATAATGGATCCTGAACCCCAGCTTCCTTTCCCCAACCTTCTACAATGAACGGGTCTGGGAGGTGTGGCAGTGCAGTCTCTTCTTCACCACCTGTGAGTGAGGGTGTGATAGCGAAGTTACCTACAGGGGAGCCTCAGACATTGGCCGTGGCTCAGGTTGATGCCAGCCCTTGCAAGATTTGCTGACAGGATGGTCAGTATAGAAACTAAGGAGGTGCCTTGACTTTGGGTTCAAGGAACAGAGGCCACAGGGGAATACACCTGGTGCTGACACCCCCCTCCATGCTCATTTGGGGTGTATCAGAGGTACCAGTATTACAGGTCCCCTTGTTAGTGCACAAGGCGAAGCGAATTCTCCATGAGGGGCCTTCAGGATAGTTAATGCCAAAGCACATGTTTGGATATAGGTGTATTCATTATTTTAGCAGGCTTCAAGGCGTGGTTCACATAGGAGATAGGGTAGATATCAAGGTGATTGTCTGCCATCCCACAGAGAATTCTTTGTCAAGAAAAGAAAACAACTGTCCCTGTGGCCCCTACTTCTCTGGCACAGGAGGAAAAAAATGAATAGTTCAGAGTCACCACCATAATTTGCAAGGTCAGTTTCACCTTGATCAATTTTGTTTTTCATACAAGCACTTCATATTGGCAATTAGGCAATGAGTCTGTGAACTGGTCCCTACAGGGAGGTAGTACACTCAGTGCAGCCCTAGAATGAATTTTGGAAGATAGAATATAAATACCAGTGATATCAGAAGGGGGCATGTATATCACAAGAAAAAAATGTGTTACTATGGTGACAGATGCGAACTAGAATTGTGTAGTGATCCTTTCAAAATGTGTAGAAAAATCATCGGACACTTGAAACTAATGTTATATGCAATTATAGCTCAATAAAAAGACATGTAGGGCATCAATAATTTTAGAAAAATTCAACATTTTGCAATTTAGTTTTTTACCCGTTATTCAAGCAACCTCAACTTAACTTTCAAACCATATTGGAACAACCTCTTTTACCATCAATCCCCAGTCCCTTCTCCCCTCCCAGTACACATGGACAAGAGTTGGGCACAAAGTGTACAAGTTCAGTGCAAATTAACAATTGTGGTGTAGCACACACACACAAATAAGGACTCTAACCAGTTTCCATTTTATGAACTAGCTACAGCTCTCAGAACTGATGAGATCTTCAGACATTACTACACTTTTTCTCTTAATAGGTAAAAATCATGCAAAGCAATACAAAAGTTAAGCTTTTATTACAGATTTCTTTGCACCGGTCTGGTCAGGTTTAAAAATGTTTTATTGAAGCTGGAGTCTGTGATTTAGAAAAGGGTAGATCACTTTCCAAACAGATGTATGTTACTTTTTCCCTTCCTTGGCCACCGCAGCACCCAAATACCAATACCCCCCAGGACTGACAAACTGAGAAAATTATTCCCTTAGGTATGTTCTTATTGATAGTGATCCACAGCATCAAATACAGGGGTGGTGGAAAGAATAATTCTTTAGATGGCTGAAATAAATGTTAACCTAGGGTGAGCAGGCTGAGAGAGGCCATGGCGTATGATACATCGGCAAAGTACAAAAGAGAAATCTACCTGGACCTTATCCAGAGCCTCTAGACATGCTCCCAAAATACGTGTTTTGCTAGGGATGAAATAACACTAAAAAGAAATGTAGTCCTTAAAGGCAAATTTTGTGCTTTGTTAACAAATGTTTATTTCAGTTTTCCAAGCACTGCCCGGATGCCCGTGTTGCTATATTGGGTAAAACCTTGCTCAGCACTACCAGGCAGACACATATACCTTCTTGAGGTTCATTCTAGACCAGTGAGGGTTCGAGCTGATGTAACCAAGCCGCAGGAGAAGGCTTTCAACTCAGCAAGGAAGATCTACCCATTTCTCTCAAGCATATAAGGAAAACTTCCTCACTTCATCTCTGACTTCCTGATATTTCTCAGTTTTACCACATTTCCTTATTTGCTGTTTGTACTCATGAGATTCTAAGCAGATGAAACCTTGTAAATTGCCATCCAGGGGCTGAAATATAAAAATGGTATTTGAGCAAAATATGCAAAACTTTCATACAGATGGACCGTTGGTTTTTATCAGTGCAATCAAGATCAAAGTGAGGAAAGGAGATGTCTTTGAAATAATAGTATTGGTGATTTATTCTCATCGCCTTTATTTCAAGCTAATTATCTTTGTTAGAGATGAAAACTCAAGACTTCATCTGTTTTTGAAGTCCAGCCCCATCAAATTAGTTAGAATATATATGTAGCTTCTTGCTGATGGAACTAGGATCTGGCGATTATTTAAAAATTAATAGCAACTGCTTCTGTAGTATCTTACTTTTGACAAACTTAGAGGCTTATAATTGTTCTAACTCTCAAGAGCTAGTTTGCTTGCCACTGAACTGGTCACCTCAATTTAAGATCCGGAAAGAAAAACTGACACGTTATTCTAAAACTAGGTCATTTTTAGGTAAAATGTGTAATGTATGCAAAACATCCTACCTATGTAGATGATTATTAAGGCTTTAGATAGTAGTGGCTAAACTTGAATAAGTTAGTCATGGATGTAATAGAAGCTCTGACTTTCTGTTTATTATCAGAGCAAGTTTCTTTTCCCTCCAGCTGATCAGCACAATGGGAATGATAAAACATTTGTATGAAATCATTGTAGGTATTAAGTGCCTAGCACACAATAATTATTACCATTGGTCTCTTATTTCAAGCATATTTCCTTCTGATAAAGAAGGGGAAAGAGCATTACTGAACACTTAACTTTCAGACTGTGCAAAGTATAGTGTGTATCTGTTTATTCCATGTATAACTATAAGATAGGGGTTATGGCCTTCTTTGCAGAAGAAAACAATGAAAAGCAAAGAGATGGAGTATATGACTGCTCAGAGTCTGCCAGCTACTTTGTGGGCAAATCAGGATTTGAACTAAAGTTGATGGACACCAGATCCCTGTGGCTCTCACCCGTACAGGCACACTGATACGGGCTCAGTGGCTCTTCGGGGGTGTTTGCAAAGCAGACAGCGGCAGGAATCGAGGAAACCAGGGCCCTGGGAGGCTAGTTAACTTCCACAGGGCCACGCAGCGTCAACACTGAAATGGAGGCCAGGCTGCTGATTCCTGCCCGTGGGGCTCTGGGTGTCCTAGGCCAGGGCTTAGAGCAGTTCCCTTAGTGCTGGGGTTTTCAGGCTCAGCTGCCTCAGATTAATGCCCGCTTCTCATTTATATATGGCTCCTCACACATTCATCATTCCTATAATCGGGAATAATCTTACTCTTTAAAGGATAAGCTGTGATTTTTTTTATTCAAGTATATTTGATATATAATCTTATATTAGTTTCAAGTATACAATACAGTGGTTCACCCGTTAGCCACATTATTAAGTCTTCACCCCAACTAGTGCAGTTACTATCCATCAACATAGGAAGATGTTACAGAATCATTGGCTGTATTCTCCATGCTGTACTACCATTCCTGTGACCAACTTTTATTATGATTGAGAATTTTGTGCCCGTATGTCCTCCTCACCCTCCCCACCCATCCACTCAACGTGTCCCCCATGGTAACCAATCACTTCTCAGTGTCTATGAGTCTACTGCTACTTTGTTCATTCTGTACTGTTTTGTTTTTAGACTCCACAAATAAGTGACATCATTTGGTATTTGTCTTTCTCTGCCTGGGTTATTTCACTGAGCATAATACCCTCCTGATCCATCCATGTTGTCACACATGGCAGGATTGCTTTCTTTTTATGGCTAAATAATATTCCACTGTATATATGTACCACTTCTTTATCCATGCATCTATTGATGGACACAAAACTTTGGTTTTGCTTCCGTATCTTGGCTACTGTAAATAACACTGCAATAAACATAGGGGTGCATATATCTTTTCCAATCAGGGATTTTGTTTTCTTCATAAATTTCTAGAAGTGGAATCCTGGGCCATATGGTATTTTTAGTTTTAGTGTTCTGAGGATCTTCCCTATTGCTTTACACAGTGGCTGCACCAATTTACATTTCCACCAACAGTGCAGGAAGGTTCCCATTTCTCCATATCCTCACCAATGCTTCTTAGCTTATGGATAGTGGCCATTCTAACTGGTGTGAGATGATATTACATTGTGGTCTTAATTTGCATTTCCCTAATGATTAATGATGTGGAGCATCGTTTCATGGGCCTGTTTGCCATCTGTGTTTCTTCTTTGGAGAAATGTCTGTCTGGGTCCTCCACACATTTTTTAATTGGGTTATTTGGGTTTTTTTGGTGTTGAATCATGTGAGTTCTTTATATATTTTGGATGTTAACCCCTTATTAGATAAATCATTTATGAATATATTTTTCCATACTGTAGGGTGTGTTTTTGTTCTGCTGATGGTACCCTTTGCTGTATAGAATCTTTTAAGTTTGATGTAGTCCCACTTGCCATTTTTTATTTTGTTTCCCTTGCCCACGGAGATGTGTCCAGAAAAATTTGCTCATGCTTATGTTCAAGAGAATTTTGCCTATGTTTTCTTCTAAGAGTTTTATGGTCTCATGTCTTACATTTAGGTCTTTAATCCATTTTTAGTTTACTTTTGTGTGTGGAGTTGGACAGTACTCCAGTTTCATGCTCTTTAATGTACCTGTAGCTTTTCAGTTTTCCCAACACTAGTTACTGAAGAGATTGTCCTTTCCCCATTGTACATTCATGGCTCCTTTGTCATATATTAATTGACTATATATGTGTGGGTTTATATCTGGGCTCTGTATTCTGTTCCACTGATCTATGGGTCTGTTCTGCACCAGTAACATATTACTTTGAAAACTGTATAAGCCACGCTTTTCTAAATGATGCTCTGTTTACACAGACTCATCATAACAACTTTTTTTAATTAAGATATTTTATTGAGAAACACAAGAATTCGAGAAGGATTGTCTGAAAATTCATCCCTGAATCTAGCCATTGTAAAACACCTGCAGTCTTAACAGTCTGAGAAAGCAAGTCCCATCCAGAGATCCCCTTCATTTATGGCTGTATTAAATATATAATTTTGGATATCAGCCTACTGTACAGGTGTGCACTGGACACATATTTATGTGGGTTGACCTTGGAAGAAAAAGGAGTGTCATCTCATCAACTCTCCCAATCCCAGCGTCAACTTCTTTTTTTCCTTTTTTCCCAGAGCCTTTTCACTCATAATTAACCATGACTGAATGTTTATTTCCACCCATCATGATCAATAAAAATCCCTAGACTTTCAACCCACTTAATAAATCTGCTAGAAAATCAATAGGGTGCTATACATAGTCTATTCTAATTACCAGTGGGAGGAGAAATATAAACATTCATCCCTTTGGGTGGGTTAAATAGGTTGTATAGTCATAGGTGTTTAGAAAACTTCTAGGAAATGACATTTTCTTTATCTTAAGACATAGTGTGAATGCCTCTTCTTCCTGCTGCCTAATGGTTACTTTTAACATTAAAAAAAACTTGTTATGAATCTTTCAATATTGAAAATGAAAAATATCTGGTTCTTGTAGATGAGTCCCTAAACATTTATATCTTCTCTTTACCCACTGCCAAGTTTTATCTTAGACCTTAAATTGGGTTGATTTTTTATGTCTCCTCTTTCAAGATTTAAAAAAAAATTTGCCATGTTTTGTCACCACATTAACAATAGGTAGAACTCCTATTTTGTTTATTTCAGTGCTAATTGTTCATATACCATCACTAACTCATTTCAGGGTTTTACGTATATATGTAAATGTTACATATATATCTTAAATGTATACACATTTAAAATATGTATATATATATGCAATATACATATGTATATATAATATGTATATATATATATGCAATATACATATACATATGTGTGTGCAATTGTTCTCAGGTACACTGTCAGTGTGGTGTACTTTCTTAACTGTTAAATATCCAAAATCATCCTGTTACTGCCTTCAGAGATGAAAAGTAAGTTAGCCAAAAGCAGATATTTGACTTAAATGTTTTCCTCAAATATATGTGATTCACTTACTTTTGAGGTTTAATATTAGAGACTACGTACAACTGGAATTTTGTTCCTTTGCGAGTGACATTTTTCCTGGTTATTTATAAGATGCTGCTTAAATCCATAAAATTCAAAAGGTGTCACAAGAAAAGCCTAGAGATTAGCTCTTTTTACTGTTTTTTTCAGGCCTTTCTTAAAGACAGAAGAATTGCCTGCTATTATTTTGTTTGTTACTCATTCTGCTCCAACAATTCTGTCATCTTTCAAGGATTCCTTGTATGTATTCATGCATCTAGCCTTTTCTCCCATTACTTTTACCTGTTTGCTGCACCTGAATTCTGGGTGTATTTAACAAGTTTGCTGCATACCACAATAATTGATTTCCTAGGTATTTTACTATCTTAATCATCCTTACACTTTACCACATTTGTATATAAAATAAATTTAAAAATGCCATATATGCTATTTAAGAACAATCAGAAAATATAAGAAAAAATGAAACAATGCCATGCACATAGAGATCATTGCTATTATTGCTATTTATTTTCCAAGTCCAAATATTTCATATATGTGAGGCATGTCTCCTTTCAGAGTTTGTACATATATGTAATCCTACATGTAACATTTATGTTTCATAAGCATACTTAGACTGCTTAACTGCTTTTCTCACTTAACATGGAGAGGAAAATGTTTCCCAATAATGTATATAGAATGCATCATTGTTAATAGCTTCATATTAATCCAATTATATGAATGTTCTATAATGTAATTGCCCATATTATTCAGTGTTATAGTGTATATAACTTTACATAGCTCCTCAGTTATATAGTTGATCCTGAAGATAACTTTATAGATGTGAAATTTGTAAATCAACTACATATTTAGAATCCTTGCCATCATGATCTCAAGAAAGGGTGTATCACCTTAACATGTCTGCCAGTCTAATTTTTTTTTCCAACTGATAGGAAAAGCAAACTCACTACTTAATTTGCATTTCTTTCATTATTAGTGAGCTTAAGTATGTTTCCATGGGTGACTGCTGCATTCCTCCTCTTACAATTTCTCGCATCCTACCTTTGCCCATTTTGTTATTGGGAGGTCATTCTTTATTTTAATTATTTACTCTTTATGTCTTTAAGAATGTAAACACATTGTAAGATACATTGCAAACATTTCTCTCGGTGGTTGTTTCTCTTTTAACTTGCAGTTACTACCATTTGCTACGTCAGAAAATCTGAATTTACATATAATCCACCTAAAAATCCTTTTTCTTACAATTTCTGGGCTTATTCCAAGAAAGAGATTATGATATCTATGAGCATATTCTTATATATTTTATCCCAGAAATGATTTAATCTTTAATTCTTAAGTCAGGAGTTAATCATTTTCTTGTTTTCTTCTTGACACAACATAGATTTACTAGTCGTACAGTTCTGTGGGTGAGAACTTGACGTGGCCCCCACCAGGCTAAAAGCAAGTTGCTGGCAGGGCTGTGGGGCCGCAGCTATTTCCTTGCTCACTGGGGGCCGAGTTCTGTTCCTTGAGATTGCAAGCCCGAGGTCCCAGTATCCTTTCTGACTGTCAGCTCACGATGATTCTGACCTTCTGGAGGTCACCCAGACCCTGGCTCAGCACCTGCTTCCTCTGCCCTCAAAGCCAGCAGTGGCGCGTCAGTTCTCTCTCCTGCTTCTCATCTCCTGCCCATGCTTCTGTGGTAGGGGTGAACCGGGTTGGTTTCTTTCCCCAGACAGTAGTCTAAACTTAGAACACCTACTGTATCATATACTAAGGCATCAAATATATGTGACTTTTTAAATTATTTCTTCTGTTTTATTAAGGTTCTTTTATTCACTGGCTACATAACAGACTCTGTTACTATGCTTAAATATATTCTTTCCAGTAATACTATCATTGTGCTATTTAATGACAAGCAGTCTATTTGGATTCACAAGGGCGATGCAGGAGCCACGTGCTCCCTCCCTGTTGCCTCTCAGACATCATCTCCTACCCTCCTGCTCCTTACTTACTCATTCTACTCAGCCGGGCTGCCCACTGCTCCCACCACAGTCCCTTATTCTAATTCTTATTCATGCCTTAGAGCCTTGGCACTAACTGATTCTTCTACCTGGCATGTTCATTCCCTCAGACATCAAAATGACTCCCTCACCTGCTCCAGACTTTTGCTTAATTAAATGTGCCTCTTCACTAAGGGCATATCTAACCACCCCTCACCCCCATTTAAAATTGCAAACCACCAGTCCCCTCATAGCTCCCAAACTGTTGAACTCCCTTCCCTTGCTTTATCTAAAATACATTATTTATCTGGCTTCTGTCTATGGTCTACCTTGCCTGGCTAGAGAGAATGTAATCTCCGTAAGGGCAGGAACTTTTGCCTGTTTTATTCTTTAATGAACCCAAGTACCTAGAAGAATGACTGGAGTAATCATTTGATGAATGAAGGAATGAATGATTTTCCTAGTTCAAAAGCATGCTTTTGTGATTTTTTTTTGTGATTTCATTGAAATATTCTTACAATAGCCAGTGTTTCCATTCTGGAAAACTAGATAGATTTCCCTTCATTAATGGCTTCTTTGCATTCTTCAGTGCTATTCAATAGCTTCAAGAGTTGATTCTTTCTTTATTAGCTTACCTGAAGGATGCAGCCAACTTTCATCCCTAACAGTGGCTCACAAAAGCTGTGTCTCCCAACATAAATGTGCAGGGTGCACCGATGTTAAAGAGAATGATCTTGTTTCGGAGTCCTTTTACTCCAATATGTACCGAAAAGAACACTATTCATTTTTTTTTGTATTTATTTTTTATCCGAACACACAATTCAAACCTATCTGTTCTAGTAATTTTCAGTTGACATTCTTATACTTCAGGATAGAAAAATGTATTGCCTCAAAGTCATCTTCCCTACTAGAATATTTATCTGTTCCTTTTTTTGTCTTATTGCTTTAACCAAACACCCAGCATAAAATTGAGTAATAGCAATAATACCAGACATCAATAAACTTTTTCCTCACTTGAATGGTTGTACATCTTGTTTCCCTATAAAAGGTGACTAGTTCCTTCCCTTTTTTAATTTTTTTATTGAAGTATACTTGATAAACAATGTTATATTGGTTACAAGTATACAGTGTAGTGATTCTACAGTTATCTACATTATTAAATGCTCACCCCAACAAGCGTAGTTACTCTATGTCAACACTGATATTACAATGCTGTTGACTATATTCTCTATGCTGTACTTTGATCCCCATGACTAATTCGTAATTGAGATATTGTACCTCTTTGTCTCCTTCACCTATTTCACAAGGCGACTGGTTTCTGATACACTATTTATGTTTGTGAAAGTGATTTTATTTTTTACTAATATTTCTATGTATAGTATTATAGTTAAACTTCATCAAATCCTTTTTAGCATCTAGATTTTTTTTGTCTCCTGGCCCAGAGATCAGCAAAACCCACTGCTTGTCTTTATAAACACTTTTACTGGCACACAGCCACACCCATTCACTTATATACTATCTATGGATGTTTCTGTGCTACATTGGCAGAGTTGAGTATTTGCAGAGACTAATTTTCCCACAAAGTTTAAAAGATCTGGTGCTCTTTTACAGAAAAAGTTTTCTAACTCCTGTTTTAGCCTATTCATAAACATTAGATTAATAAAATTACCAGTGTTTAACCATGCTTATATTACTTTAGTATTAACGCTACAAAGTCATAGTTGAATACTTTGCTGAATTCACTTAGTAATATTGCCTTTAGGCTTTTTAAACCTTTAAGGAGATTGGATCTATCAGTTTTTGGTATAATAGCCTGTCTGGTTTTAGAATCAGTATTATGTTATTTTGTCAAAGTAAACTGGGAAGGTTTTCATCTATATTAGCTTGGGCTGCCAAAATGAATTGGGTGGCTAAGACAACAAAGATATATTTCTTACAGTTCTGATGGCCAAGATCAAGATGCAGACGTCTTAGGTTTCTGGTGAAGGACTTTCTTCCTGCCTTCCTTACTGTGTCTTCCCATGGCCTGGAGAGAGAGCCAGAGAGAGTTCCTTGGTGTCTTTTCTTGTAAGGCCATCAATCCTATCAAACTAAGACTTTCACCTATTACCTCATTTAACCTTAGTTACCCCCTAAAAACCCTATTTCCAAACACAGTCATATTGGAGGGTAGGGCTTTAACATCAATTAAAGGGACAAAATTTAGGGGTAAAAAGTCAGTCCATACCACCCTCTTTTTCTGTGCTTGGAAAAATACTGAAAAATTCTATAGACTCACCAACAAATTATTTTTCTCCTTCTTCCTTGTAGGAAACACATTTTTTGTATCTTTTACAAATGAATTTATGGATATGCTAATTCTAAATAAATTTTAAGTGCTATTTCTCTAAATCATTCATTTAACAAAGTTTTTAAATAAACATGAACTTTACACAGCATTTTTCAAATAATTTTTAAAATTTGTCCAGACGTGGCTGTTAGCTCTTTGTTATTCCAATGTTGTTTTTTCTTTTTTCTTTTTGTTTTAAATCAAACTAGTGAAAATCACATCTATTTTATATTGGTCCTTTTACATATCTAGCTTTTAAAGATTTCTCTCAAGTCTTTTTTCTACTTTCTAATTAATTAATTTCTGCTTTAATCTTAATTATTTCAAATGTTTTGTTGGTGATTTTATTATTTTTATATTATTGATCTGAATGGGAGTTTTTTTATGCTTTTTTCTTCTGAGTGAAACTATTGACTAGGTTTTTTTTGAGATTTTTCTTTTTTTCCCTGCCTCCTATACAGTTTAATAAGTACAATTCTCATTGACAATACTTTCCAAAGGTCTAATTTCACTGTTGATTTCCTCTTGACCTAAGAATCCTTAAAGGGTTAAGTTACCAATTCGTTAAACTTTTTATTATGTTGTCCTTAGATATGCCTTGTTTTGCCTCTACTTCAGGAACAGTTTTGAGATTTTCTATTGACTTTTTATCCTGGAGCCCCACTTTTTCTCTGGGAAGACTCAAGGCTCAGGTTTATACATGCCACAATAAGATTTCCCATCCCTTAGTCCAAGTACCTTCTTGCAGTGATGGTTATTAGCAGAATTGTGACAGAATAGCTTTACAACTACATAGTCTCTCTCTCTTGTGACCGAATCAGTGAGGAAAACAGGAATACGAAATACCCAGAAATATTCAAGCATATAGACTCAATGGAATTCGTCCGTAAACTCAAGTTCTTCTGTGTTTGAAGCCCTAAGGCCTCCACAACTCATCCCAAGGTGTGACCGTGCATGGATCACTCCACCTCCAATTACTGGCAATAATTGTTGGCAGTAGGAATGTGGTTCATGTTGATTTTGATTTATTTTCTACCTAACTTGCCTATGACTTTTCTTTCTACCGTATCACTATCATAAAATTTGGGCCATTTCATTACCAGCTGCAAATGCTGCTGTTTTTCCCAGGATCATGTCTCAGAGGCAATGAAGAATGAAGCCAGCAAACAAGAGCATGGAGCAGCCAGCAAAGCTCTTTTAATGAGTGAAAAGAGAAAGCTCCTGCTACTCAGGCAGGGCTCCAGGGAATGATGCTGTGAGGGCCGTGGGGTCTGAGGTTTATGTTGCCTCCTCCCACCCTGAACTAATGACATCACAACCTACTCCTGATTGGCTGAAAGTACAATGCTTCACTTGCAGAAGGCATAACCATTCAGTTCTCATAGGGCATAACCAATCAGAGCTACGTCCATCTAACTAAGTGTACTTTTTGAGTGGTTGAATTTGATTGGAGCTTTTTGAAACTTACAGGGATCTTGAAACTTAGAAGGGCCTTGAAACTTACAGGGGCGCTGAACTCTATCTGCCTGCAGTCCCTCTATCACCTGCCTCAATTTCATGGGCAACTGAGAATAGAGTCTGCACTCCTTTCTCTTTGGTGAAACTCTTCATTTATTTGGTCAAACTACAGCTGGGCTCCTGACCTCTCTCTTTCCCACCACTGAAAATATTTGGCTGTTGTCCTGGCCTTATGTCCCTATTTTCTTTCCTTTCCTTCTCCATGACATCTCGTTTTTTTTTTAATTGCCTCTGATTTTAAATTGACCTTTTTATTGGTAATAATTGTAGATTCACATGCAGTCATAAGAAATAACAGAGGTCCAGTGTACTTTTTAACCCAGTGTTTTCAAGGGTAACCTCTTGCCAACTCATTTTTCTCTACTAAAAACTGGCCTTCTTCCAAAAGGGCAATAAATTTACATTCTTGATCAATATTTCACACATAATACTCCTCATCATTTGTACATTTCTCCCTTATATCCTGTTTTCTAGAAGTCTATTTTTACATTAATATTAGCCATTATTTTTCTCTCACAACTAATAAATAATATAAAATTTCATTAAAAATTTTCAGAGTTAATTGTAGATTCACATGTAGATGTAAGACTTAATACAGAGATTTCACATACCCTCTAGCTATTCTTCCCCAAAGGAAACATTTTGCAAACTATAGTGTAATTCCATGATACAGCACATCAACATTGATACAAGTCCCTGAATATATTCAGATTTCCCTAGTTTTACATGTACTTATTTGTGTGTGCATACATGTGTTTAGTTCTATACAATTTTATCAAATGTATAGGTTAATGTATCCACCCCCACAGTCAAGATGATGAACACCACAAGGATCACCCAGGTTGCCTGTTCATGACCACGTCCACATCCTTCCCCTGCCACCATCCCTAAAAGCAGGAAACCTGTAATCTGTTCTCCAATTCTAAAATTTGTCATTAAAATATATTATAGAAATAGAATCATAGTGACATTGTGGAATTGACTTTTTGACTCAGCACAATTGCTGCATGTATCGGTAGCTTGTTCCTTTTTATTGCTGAACAGTGTTCCGTGGTCTTTTGTAACATGCTTTGTTTAATCATTCTCCAATTGCAGGTCATCTGTGCTGTTTCTAGCTTGCAGGTCTTGTGAAAAAAAAAGCTATGAGCATTCATGTACAGTTCTTTAAATCTACATTTCATTTCTCTGGGATAAATTCCCATGTCTGTAGGTGCTGGGTTACAGGATGATTGCATGTTTGTTTTCATAATAAACTACATGAATTTTTCCTAATGTGGCTGTACCATTTTGCATTCTTACTGGCATGTATGAGTGATCGAGTTTCTCTGTAGTCTCACCAACATTTGGTATAATCACTATTTTTTATCTATTATGATAGACATGTAGTAACAGCTCATGGTGGTTTTAATTTACATTTCCCTGATAGCTAATATCTTGTCATGTGCTCATTCGCTGTCTGAATATCTTCTTTAGTGAAATGTTTCTTTGTTTTTTGTCCATGATCTAATTAATGTGTTTGGGTTTTTTTGTGGAGTTTTGAGAGTATATATATTTGTATATATATAAATATTGTATATATATTTGTATATATATGAATATATGTATGTATATTCTGAAGTCTAGTCCCTTGTCATATAGACGGTTTGCAAATATTGTCTCCCAGACTGTAGCTTGCCTTTTTATCCTTTTCACAGGGGCTTTCACAGAGAAAAAGTATTTAATTTTGATGAAGTCCAGTGTATCTATTTTTCCTTTTATGGATCATGCCTTTTATGTCGAGTTTAAGGGTTCTTTGCATAGCCCTGCATACCGAACACTTTTCTCCTGTTTTTAAAAATGTTTTGTAGTTTTACATTTTTCATTTAAGTCTGTGCTCCACCTTGAGTTAATTTTTGTATAATATGGAAGGTTTAAATTGAGTTTCATTTTTTTTGCCTATGGATGTACAGTCGCTCCAGCACTATTTGTTGAAAAGGCTTCCTCCATTGAATTGCTTTTGAACCTTTGTCAAAAACCAGTTGTCTCTACTTATATGCAGCTATTTTGGGGGTACTCTTTTTTTTGTTCCAGTGAGGTATATGTCTATTCCTCTGTGAAACCACATTGCTTTAATTACTGTTACTATATAGTGAGTCATAATATCAGTGATTCTCCCACATTATGCTCCTTTGAAGAACTGTTTAACAATTCTAGTTTATTTTTCTGTATAAATTTCAGAATAATGTCTCTACAAAAAACTTAGCTGAGATTTTGATTGGAACTGGATTAAAGGTACAGATCAATTTCAGGAGAGAAGGTATCTTTACTGTGTTGCACCTCCCATTCCATTAACATGATATGTCTCTCCATTTATTTAGGCTTTCTTAATTTATTTCATCAACACTGTAATCTCCAGTATAAAAATCCTGAATATGTTTTCTTAGATTTGTACCTACATATTTCTTTTTATTTTTGCTTAATGGTATTGTCTTTTTAATTCTACTTTCTGCATTCATTTTTAGTATTACAAAATGCGACTGATTTTTGTTTGTTGATCTTATATACCATATCCTTGCTTAGCCCACTTATTAATTAAAGCAACTTTCTTTTTGCATATTCCTTGTTTTCTACATAGACAATCATGCCATCAGCAGTAGGAATAATTTTCAGTCTTCCTGTCCAATGTATAAATCTTTTACTTCTTTTTCTTGCCTGTTTCAGCAGCTAGAATTTCCAGTACTATGTTGAGTAAGAATGGTGACAGCATATATCCTTGCCTTATTCCTGACATTAGGAAGACAAGGTGGACAGAATTAAGTATGATTCTAGTTGTAGGTTTATGTAGATGTATTTTATCAAGTTAAAGTAATTCCTTTCTATGCCTAACTTGCTGAGAGTTTTTATCACAACTGGTTTTGGGTTTGTTAAAAGAAATTTTCTTCATCTATTGATATTATGTGAATTTTCTTCTTTAGTTTGTTGATATGGTAGATTATATTGATTTTTTTTAAAATCTTGAACTATCCTTGCATACCTAAAGTAACTCTCATTTAGCCATGGTATATAATTCTTTATATAAGATGTTGGAGTAAGTTTGTTGATATTTTCTTAGGAATGTTTGTATCTAAATTCTTGAGAGAGATTGGTCTGCATGTTTCTGTATTCAGTACTGTGTTTGTCTGGTTTTACTATTAGGATGATGCTGGCCTCATAAAATGACTTGGGGAGTGTTCCCTCCCCTTCTGTTATCTTGAAGAGACTGTATAAACTTTTAACTCTTCTAATCTCTGGATAAATTCTTTAGAGAGACAATCTAGGTATGGAAATTCTGCTTGGGGGCATTTTTAAATTTATAAATTCAGTTTATTTAGTGGTTACAGCATTCTTTACAATATCTGTTGTATCTTGGTTGAGTCTGAGTACTTTGTGGTTTTTGAGATATTGAGCCATTTCTTCTAAATTGTCAAATTTATGAGCATAAAGTTCATAATATTCCTCTATTATCTTTTTACTGGGTGTAAAATCTGTAGTGATAGCACCTATTTCTTTTCTGATACTTTTTGTGTCCTCCTTTTACTTTTCTCAACCTTACTAGAATCTTATCAATTACATTGAATTTTCTTTGAAAGAAACAGCTTGTTGTTACATTGATTTATTTTATATTGTTTTCCTATCTTCTATCTCAGATTTCTATTCTGTTATTTTCTTTCTTCTGCTTACTTTGAGTTTATTTTTCTCTTCATTTTCTAGTTTCTTTGAGTCATACAATTAGATAACTGATTTGAGAACTTTCTTCATTCCTTTTGTAAGCACTTAGTGCTATGAATTTCCCCCTCAGCACTAGTTTAGCTATATCCCACGTTTTGATTTGTTGTATTTTCATCTTCAGTTTTATGTCATTTTTATTTCCTTTGTGACTTCCTCTTTGATTCACATATTATTTAAAAGCATTGATTGATTTCTACATATTTTGAGGTTTTACTATTGTCTTTCTGTTAATTGATTTCTGGTATGATCTCAGGGTGTCAAAAAACACATACTTTATTATTTCAACATTTTCAATAATGTGCAGGTTTGTTTATGGCTCAGGACAGGTCTGTGTTGGTAAATGTGCCGTGACACTTGAAGAAAATACATGTTCTGCTGATGTTGGGTAGAGTATTCTATTTATAAATGTCATTAGATCATATTGGTTTTTATGTTGTTGAAATCTTCTATATCCTTGCTGATTTTGTGTCTAGTAGGTCATCAGTTGCTGAAAGAGAGATGTTGAAGTATACAACTATAAGATGAGTTTGTCTTTTTCTCCTTCAGTTCAATTAGTTTTTGCTTCAGGTATTTTGAGGCTTTGTTGTTAGTTATATACACATTTACGATCATGATATCCTGGTGGATTAATCCTTTATCATATTATAATATCCCTCTCTGTCTCTAATAATTCTCTTTAACATCTACATTATCAGATATTAATATAGCCACACATACTTTGTGTTAAAGTTTGCAAGTTATATCTTTTTTCATCCCTTTACTTTCAACCTACCTATATCATTGAATTTGAAGTGGCTTTCCTGTAAGCAGTATATAGTTGAATCATTTATTTTTAAAGTGCATTCTGCCATTCTCTGTGATTGCTATATTTAGACAATTTACATTTAAGGTATTTATTGATATGGCAGTACTTAAGTCTGCCATTCTGTTATTTGTTTTATATTTGTCTCCTCTGCTTTCATTCCTGTCTTTCTGTTTCTTGCCTTCCTCTGGGTAACTTGAACATTTTTTTAGAATAACATCTTGATACATTTGTAGTATTTTTGAGTATATCCCCTTGTATACTTTTTGTAGTGGTTGAGCTGGGTATTACAATTTCAATATATGAGTTACCAAGGTCTACTGATAAGAACATTTTAACCACTTCAAGTGAATAGTGGAAAACTCACTTCCATTTAATTTCTAATTATTCCATTTCTAATTATTGTGGTGAGTTTCAATTGCCATTATAATTTTGTTTCAATCTTCACGTATGTTTTACACAACTCATGAGGAAAAGAACAGTGTATTGTATGTGGCTGTATTTACCCTCTTCTCATTGTTATTCTTCATCCCTGATTTCCTAAGAGTCTTTTCTGTTTGTTTGTTTTCCATTCTTTTTTAAGAATTTCTTTTAGCCAATCCTGAAAGACACTTACTGTGGTAGAACCTTCCTTGCCTGTGGGGGATGCAGAGTGCTTCCCAAGCTGAATGCTGTAGTGGCTGAATTCCTCTTGCCAGCCTACCTGGGTATCTCTTAGCAGGGGGAGGAGGTATCTAGCCTAGTGGAAAACAAAAGCAATTCCCCCTGGCCACTTAGTAGAGCTCCCAACCTGTCTACCTTACCAGTAATATTGGGAACACTTGATGCTGTCAGTGGGATTTATTTTTTGGGGGGGAGGGCAACATTATGGTTACTAGACTCCCCCTGTTATCAAGTCCCCCCCACATACACCATTACAGTCACTGTAATGGTGTCCATCAGCACAGATGATGCTATAGAATCATTACTTGTCTTCTCTGTGTTATACTGCCTTCCCTGTGTCCCCCCACTGCTACATTATGTGTGCTAATCATAATACCCCTTTTTCCCCCTTATCCCTCTCTTCTGACCCATCTTCCCCAGTACCTTTCCCTATGGTAACTGTTAGTTCATTCTTGGGTTCTGTGACTCTGCTGCTGTTTTGTTCCTTCAGTTTTTTCATTGTTCTTATACTCCACAGATGAGTGAAGTCATTTGATATTTGTCTTTTCCCACCTGGCTTATTTCACTAAGCATAATACCCTCTAACTCCATCTGTGTTGTTGCAAATGGTAGGATTTGTTTTCTTCTTATGGCTGTACCACATCTTCTTTATACATTCATCTACTGATGGACACTTAGGTTGCTTCCATATCTTGGCTATTGTAAATAGTGCTGCCATAAACATAGGAGTGCATATGTCTTTTTCAAAGTGGGCTGCTGCATTCTTAGGGTAAATTCCTAGGAGTGGAATTCCTGGGTCAAATGGTATTTCTATTTTGAGTTTTTGAGGAACCTCCATACTGCTTTCCACAATGGCTGAACTAATTTACACTCCCACCATCAGTGTAGGACAGTTCCCCTTTCTCCACATCCTCACCAACATTTGCTGTTGTTTGTCTTTTAGATAGTGGCCATCCTAACCGGTGTGAGGTGATAATCTCATTGTGGTTTTAATTTGTATTTCTCTGACTAGCAATGTGGAGCAACTTTACATGTGCCTGTTGGCCATCTGACTTCTCCTTTGGAGAAGTGTCTGTTCAGCTCCTCTGCCCATTTTTTAATTAGCTTATTTGCTTTTTGTTTGTTGAGGTGCATGAGCTCTTTATATAGTTTGGATGTCAAACCCTTATCAGATATGCCATTTATGAATATATTCTCCCATATTGTAGGATGCCTATTTGTTCTACTAATGGTGTCCTTTGCTGTACAGAAGCTTCTCAGTTTGATATAGTCCAACTTGTTCATTTTTCCTTTTGTTTCCCTTGCCCATGGAGATATGTTCAGGAAGAAATTGCTCATGTTTATGTCCAAGAGATTTTTGTCTCTGTTTTTCTCTAAGAGTTTTATGGTTTTATGACTTACATTCAGGTCTTTAACCCATTTTGAGTTTACTTTTGTGTATGGGGTTAGACAATAATCCAGTTTCATTCTCTTACATGTAGTTGTCCAATTTTGCCAATACCAGCTGTTGAAGAGGCTGTCATTTCCCCATTGTATATCCATGGCTCCTTTATTATATATCAATTGACCATATAAGCTTGGGTTTATATTGGGGCTCTTAGTCTGTTCCACTGGTCTGTGGGTCTGTTCTTGTGCCGGTACCAAATTGTGTTGGTCACTATGGCTTTGTAGTAGAGCTTGAAGTCAGGGAGTGTAATTCCCCCACCTTATTCTTCCTTTTCAGAATTGCTTTGGCTATTTGGGGTCTTTTAAGGTTCCATATAAATTTCAGAACTATTTTCTCTGGCTCATTGAAGAATGCATTTGGTATTTTGATAGGGATTGCATTGAATCTGTAGATTGCTTTAGGCAGGATGGCCATTTTAACAATATTAATTCTTCCTATCCATGAGCACAGGATATGCTTCCATTTATTGGTATCTTCTTTAGTTTCTCTCATGAGTGTCTTATAGTTTCCAGAGTATAAGTCTTTCACTTCCTTGGTTAGGTTTATTCCTAGGTATTTTATTCTTTCTGATGTAATTGTGAATGGAATTGTTTTCCTGATTTCTCTTTCTGCTAGCTCATTGTTAGTGTATAGGAAAGCAACAGATTTCTGTGTAGTAATTTTGCATCCCACAACTTTACTGAATTCAGATATTAGGTCTAGTAGTTTTGGAGTGGATTCTTTAGGGTTTTTTATGTACAATATCATGTCACCTGTGAACAGGTACAGTTTGACTTCTTCCTTACCAATCTGGATGCCTTTTATTTCTTTGTTTTGTCTGATTGCTGTGGCTAGGACCTCCAGAACTATGTTGAATAAAAGTGGGGAGAGTGGGCATCCCTGTCTGGTTCCCGATCTCAGAGGAAAAGCTTTCAGCTTCTCTCTGTTAAGTATAATGTTGGCTGTGGGACTGTCATATACGGCCTTTAATATGTTGAGGTACTTGTCCTCTGTACCCATTTTGTTGAGTTTTTATCATGAATGGATGTTGAATTTTTCCGAATGCTTTTTCCGCATCTATGGAGATGATCATGTGGCTTTTGTCCTTCTGTTTGTTGATGTGGTGGATGATGTAGATGGATTTTTGAATTTTATACCATCCTTGCATCCCTGGGATGAATCCCACTTGATCATGTTGGATGATCTTTTTGATGTATTTTTGAATTGGGTTTGCTAATATTTTGTTGAGTATTTTTGCATCTATGTTCATCAGGGATATTGGTCTGCAATTTTCTTTTTTTGTGGGGTCTTTGCCTGGTTTTGCTGTTAGAGTGATGTTGGCCTTCGTAGAATGAGTTTGGGAGAATTCCGTCTTCTTCTACTGTTTGGAAAACTTTAAGGAGGATGGGTATTAGATCTTCACTAAATGTTTGATAAAATTAAGCAGTGAAACCATCGGTCAAGGGGTTTTGTACTTAGGTAGTTTTTTCATTACCAATTCAATTTCTTTGCTGGTAATTGATGTATTCAGATTTTCTGTTTCTTCCTGGGCCAGCCTTGGAAGGTTATATTTTTCTAGAAAGTTGCCTATTTCTTCTAGGTTATCCAGTTTGTTAGCATATAATTTTTCATAGTGTTCTCTCATAATTCTTTGTATTTCTGTGGTGTCTGTAGTGATTTTTCCTTTCTCATTTCTGATTGTTTATGTGTGTAGACTCTTTTTTTCTTGATAAGTCTGGCTATGGGTTTATCTATTTTGTTTATTTTCTCAAAGAACTAGCTTCTGCTTTCATTGATTCTCTCAATTTTATTTGTCTCTGCTTTAATCTTTATTATGTCCCTCCTTCACTGACTTTGGGCCTCATTTGTTCTTCCTTTTCTAGTTTCATTAATTGGTGAGTTTAGACTGGTCATTTGGGATTGTTTTTCTTCCCTGAGGTAGGCCTGCATCCCAATATATTTCCCTCTTAGCATGGCCTTTGCTGCATCCCACAGATTTTGTGGTGTTGAATTATTATTATTTGTCTCCATATATTGCTTGATCTCTTTTTTATTTGATCATTGATCCATTGATTATTTAGGAGCATGTTATTAAGCCTCCATGTGTCTGTGGTCTTTTTCATTTCCTTTGTGTAATTTATTTCTAGTTTCATACCTTTGTAACCTGAGAAGCTGTTCGGTACAATTTCAATCTTTTTTAATTTACTGAGGTTCTTTTTGGGGCCTGGTATATAATCCATTCTGGAAAATGTTCCATGTGTACTTGAGAAGAATGTGTATCCTGTTGCTTTTAGATGGAGAGTTCTGTAGATGTCCACTAGGTCCATCTGTTCTAATACATTGTTTAGTGCCTCTGTCTTTTTACTTATTTTCTGTCTGGTTGATCTGTCCTTCAGAGTGAGTGGTGTGTTGAAGTCTCCTAAAATGAATGCATTGTATTCTATTTCCCCCTTTAATTCTGTTAGTATTTGTTTCACATATGTATGTGCTCCTGTGTTGGGTGCATAGATATTTATAATGGTAATATCCTCTGTTGGACTTACCCCTTTATCATTATGTAATGCCCTTCTTTGTCTCTTGTTACTTTGTTTTGAAGTCTATTTTGTCTCATACAAGTACTGAAACTCCTGCTTTTTTCTCCCTATTGTTTGCATGAAATATCTTTTTCCGTCCCTTTACTTTCAGTCTGTGTATGTCTTTGGGTTTTAAGTGAGTCTCTTGTAGGCAGCATATAGATGGATCTTGTTTTTTTATCCATTCAGTGACTCTATGTCTTTTGATTGGTGAATTCAGACCATTTACATTTAGGGTGATTATCGATAGGTATGTAATTATTGCTATTTCAGGCTTTAGATTCATGGTTACTAAAGGTTCAAGGGTAATTCCCTTACTATCTAACAGTCTAATTTAACTCACTTAGTATGCTATTACAAACACAACCTAAAGATTCTTTTTTTTTCCTCCTTTTTCTTCTTCCTCCATTCTTTGTATGTTATGAATCATATTCTGTACTTTTTGTCTATCCCTTGGGTGACATCTATTTAGCCTTAGGAATACTTCCATCTATAGGAGTCCCTCCAAAATGCACTCTAGAGGTGGTTTGTGGGAGGGAAGTTCTCTCGGCTTTTGCTTATCTGAAACTTGTTTAAACCCTCCTTCAGATTTAAATGATAACCTTCCCAGATAAAGTATTCTTGGTTCAAGGCCCTTCTGCTTCATTGCATTAAATATATCATGCCACTCCCTTCTGGCCTGTAAGGTGTCTGCTGAGAAGTCTGATGATAGCCTGATGGGTTTCCCTTTGTAGGTGATCTTTTTTCTCTTTCTAGCTGCTTTTAAAAGTCTGTCTTTATCCTTGATCTTTGCCATTTTAATTATTATGTGTCTTGATGTTGTCTTCCTTGGGTCCCTTGTTTTGGGAGATCTGTGCACCTCCATGGCTTGAGAGACTATCTCCTTCCCCAGAGTGGGGGAGTTTTCAGCAATTACCTCGGTGACACTTTCTATCCCTTTTTTCTCTCTTCTTCTTCTTCTGGTATGCCTATTATATGAATATTGTTCCATTTGGTTTGGTCACACAGTTCTCTCAGTATTCTTTCATTCTTAGAGATTCTTTTTCTCTCTGTGCCTCATCTTTTTTGTACTCCTCTAATTTCTGTTCCATTTTCCATGTCTTCTACTACATCTAATCTGCTTTTAAATCCCTCCATTGTATGTTCCATTTCAGATATGGAATTTCTTAATGATTGAATCTCCAACTTAAATTCATTCCTGACTTCTTGAATATTTTTCTATACATCCATAAGCATATTTATGATTTTTATTTTGAACTCTCTTTAAGGAAGATTGGTGAGTTCAGTTTCTTTTGGCCCTATTTCTGGGGTTTGTGAGATTTTGGTCTGAACCATGTTCTTTTCACATTTTATATTTCTGTGTGGTGCCCACTAGTGTCCAGAGGCTCCAGTCTCTGGAGCTGCTCAGCCCCTAGAGTGAGGTTGGGGGCCGTAGGGGATTGGAGCTGGTGCCTGAGGGGAGGAAAGATCTCTTTCCTGATTCCCATCTGCGGTGCCTATCTCCAGTATCAGGGCCAAGTACACAGGTGTAAGTCTCTGTGCTTTGCGTCTCTAGGTATTGTAGGTGGGGCCTCCCTCTGGCTTGCCTGATGCCAGCGCAGTGATTGCCAGTTTGTGAGCCAGAGCCATCAGGCCAGGAGGAAGGCTCGGCAGGCTGCATATCACAGTGGGGGGCCTCAGAGCTGAGTAACCAGCCAGGGGGATGAAGCACCTGAAGCTCCTCAAAGTTCCCAATCTGCTGGGCAGAACCCATCCAGACAACCTTGTCCCCCTATCCCTTCTCCTGTGCAGCAAGCTCCATGCAAACCCCACCCCTCTCCCTGCTAGGAAGCCTCTCAGATACCTGCCTTTCCCTTGTCCCAGAGCAGCCGGGTGTGGCTCCCCTCCTCCACAGATGGCCAGTATCTGTCTCTCAAACACTCTGCCTGTCCCAGCTTCCCATCCTTCAGAGCACCACTTAATGTAGGTTTCTCCTCGCAAAGCACACCTCCAGGGCTGGGTGTTCAGCAGTCTTAGGCTTCCATCCCCTCCCTGCTTCATTTCTCTTCCTCCTGCCAGTGAGCTGAGGTGGGGGAAAGCCTTGGGTCCCACCAGATCAAGGCTCTGGTACATTACCCTGTTTTGTGAGATCTGCTCTGTTCGTAAGGTCTATATGCAGTCTGGTTCAACCTTCTTTCCTGTTGCTGTTTTAGGGTTAGTTTGATTTAACTATATTTTTGCACTACCTGTGGTTTGGGGAGGAGTTCTCTGTCTCCCCTCTCATGCCGCGTCTTGAATCTCTCAGAGGGATTTCTTTTTGATTCAAGAGACAATGAGTCAACCTGGCTGCCTCTTTTGCTCCATTGGTTGTCACACAAGATTCCAGTGCTTCCAAAGGCAAGCACACACACTACAGTTTTCACCATTGACCAAAACAGTGCCAGACATTGGGAGCTACTGGGTTTCTAGCCCTTGCTGCTACTGCCTCTCACATAACAGTTTCTGCACTATTTTGGCTTCTCATATGACTAATTTCTAATTTGAAATAGGAAAAGTGTGGTTAGGTGAGCTGAGCCAAACCTAGGTCATATTCCAGTTCTTGAGCCACAAATGAGAATCTTTTACAGAAGTAAAGAAGCTCTATTTTATGTGAAAGAATTTACCAAACTTAGGAAAGGGGTACATTCATTTCTAATCAAAATGATTCAAAATTGCCTATTACAGCAATGTCTTACTCTGGAATACAGTAAAAAAAATCATTTCAACTGTTTTTAAACAACTTTAGTGAAGTAAATTTATGTACAATACAATGCACTATTTTAAGTGCACACTTCGATGAAATTTGACAACTGAATAAACTGAGTAACCACCACCACAATCAAGATAAAACTGTTTCTTTGACCTCAAAATACCCCTTTGTGCCTCTTTGTAGTCAACCCTACCACCTCAAGCAAACATTACCAGTTTTTTTTTCTCACCATTAAATTTACGTTCCCAAGAATTTTCATGCAAAAAATTTCCATACATATCAAGTGTTGGCAAAAATACAAAACAATTAGAATTTTGAAATACTTCTGATGAGAAGGCAAAATGGTAAAACTAATTTGGGGTATAGTTTAGCACTGTCTTATGAAGATATACACATACTCTATGGTGCAGCAATTCCATTCCTAGTTTTTTACCCAAGGAAAATGAAAACACATAGTCAAACAAACACTTATACATTAATAATCATAGCAGCTTTATTTACTACTTGCCCCAAAACTTGAGATAACCCAGATGTCCAATAGCAAAAGAATGAATGAAAATTGTGGGATTAATGGATAGACATGTATGCATTGCACATACACACAAACAGTGGAATATTGCTTAGTACAAAGTATCAACACACAACTATTAAATGGAGGAATCTGACAAACATTGGCACTGAGTAAAAGAATCTAGACTCAAAATATAAATAAAAAGAGTATATTTTGATTCACACTGACTAAATCTATTGATCTGTTTAAAAATTGGTATCTTAAAGTTCTGAGTCTTCTAATTCAGGAACATGGGATCTTTATGATTATTTAGGTCTTCTTTAACTTCTCCCAGGGGAGCTTTGCTGTCTTCAGGGTAGAGATTCTGTACAAATTTTAATAAACATCTCTATGCATTTTATGATATTTGATACTACAGCTAACTATTTTTAAAATTTTTATATTTTAAGTATTTCTAGCTACTGTATTAAAATACAATTCATCTTTATACACTGACCTTGGATCTTCTGACCTCGTTAAATTTACTTATTCTAGTAGCTTTTATTATTTAGATCCCTTAGGATTTTTCTACATACTCAATCACATAATCTGCTAATATACATTTTTAACTTGTTCCATTGTAATATATCTGGTCTTTATCCTATTTTCTAGTTTTATGGCACTGCCTAGAATCTCCACTACAGTGTATAATAAAATGGTGATAAGAGATATTCCTTTCTGTCCCCAAATTTAGGAGGGAGCGTTGAGTCTTTCACCTTTAGATGTGATGATTTGCTAAGGCTTTAATTTACAATTTCTTATATTGTGGTAAAATATAATACAAACTATCGTTTTAATCATTTATGTGTATAGTTCAGTAGCATTAAGTGTATTCACAATGCTGTGTAATCACCACCACCATCTATATCCAGAGCATTTTCATCATCCCAAACAGAAACTGTATTTATAAAATAATCCCTTATCAGATATGATTTGCAATCATTTTCTCCCATTCTTTGCATTACCTTACCTCAAGCAAACAAATTTCCTGTTAGTGTCCTTTGCTGTATAGAAGTGCTTAGTTTTGATGAAGTCCAATTTATTTGTTCTTTTGTTGCTATTTATCTCTGTATATTTGGTGGTATATCTAAAATAGTAATGTCAAATTTTATGTCATGAATATTTTCTCCTGTTTTATTCCCAGAGTTTCATAGTTTTTGTTAATATATTTAGGTCTTTGACTCAATTTCAGTTAATTTTTGTAAAAGGTATAAGGTAAAGATCCCCCTTCATTCTTGTACATGTGGATATCTAGTTTTCTGGTACCATTTGTTGAAAATACTGTCCTTTTTCCACTGAATGGTGTTGGCACTTTTGTCAAAAATCAATTGACCATATGTGTGAGGATTTATTTATGGGCTTTCTAGTCTATTCCATTGGTCTCTGTCCTTATTCCACTGCCGTGCTGTTCAGATGATTCTAGCTTTGTAGTAAGTTTTGAAATCAGAAAATATGAGTCCTTCAATTTTGTTCTTTTTCAAGAGTATTTTGGCTATTTGAGTCTCCTGAGATTCTGTAAGACTTTCAGAATGAGTTTTTCCTTTTCTGCTGGACAAAAACAAACAAGAGAAGAACAACAACTCTATTGAGATTTTGATAGGAATTGAATTAAATTGGTAGATTGCTTTGCATAGAATTATCTTAGTTACATTAAGTCTTCTAAAATATGGACATAGGATGTCTTCCCATTTATTTATGTCTTTAATTTCTTTCAGTAATGTTTTATAGTTTTCAGTGTACAAGTTTTTCATCCTCTTCATTAAATTTATTCCTAAGTTTTTATTCTTTTTGATGATATTATAAAGGAATTGCTAATACCCTGTTTGGATTATTTATTGCTAGTATATAGAAATACAACAGATTTTGTGTGTTGACTTTGTATCCTGCAAGTGTGCTGAATTTATTTATTAGCTCTAACAGGTTATGTGCATGTGATCTTTGGGGTTTTCTACATGTAGTCATGTCATCTGAGCATAAAGATATTTAACTCTTTCCTTCCTAATGCTTTTTTTTTGTGCCTAATTACTGTGGCAAGAAGTCTTTGTACTATGCTGAATAGAAATGGCAAAATCAGGCACCTTCTCTTGTTTCTGATCTTGGAGGGAAAGCTTTGTGTTTTCCTGTTACCAGAAGTTGAAGTCCCTAGTAATTTTTCCTCTTGAGAAGGCCCTTGACTCAAAGGCATCTGTGGCCCTTTCACTGCCTTCTTTTCATATCCAATCAGAATCTTAATTATTGTGCTAATTTCAGGACACTTATGTTGAATTCACTCTTCTGTGTCCCACATCTTTATTTTACTCATTTTTATATTTGTATATCCTGAGAGACTATAAGTAAAAACTCTAATTGTTTTCTTGATGCTCAACATTATAAGTCTTAAACATTTTTCTTTAAAGAATGAAAAAAAATGCCTACATCTCTTCAGCCTAACGATAGCCATAATGAATATATTAGCACATTTCCTGCCAACAGTTTTCTCATACAAATAGACAGATGGGCTGACCAACTGACTGTGTTTAGTGGGAATCATACTATTTTACCTGCACTGCCTAGCATGGTATCCACAGGCCATGTGTGGCTATTGAGTATTTGAAATGTGGATAGTCTTTTTTCAGATAGGTTCTAGGAAAAGGATATATCCCAAATTTAGAAGGTTAAGAAAAAAATATAAAATATGTCATTTATAAGTTTTTGCTGATTACATGATTGAAATTATATTTTGGCTATACTGGATTAAATCAAATAAACTCTTAAAATTTACTTCACCCATTTTTTAAAACTTTTTTATTAAACATGGCTTCCAATACATTTAAAATTAACTTATGTGGCTTTCTATTGGATGGAGCTCCAGTAGAATAATACTATCTTCTGTTCTTTTTTCGCTTAACATTGTAGCACAGGCGCTTTTGCTTGCTGTAGAGAATTTTTCAAGAATATTATTTCTAATAGCAATTCAATGTTTTATCATTTGAATACTATATTTATACTATAAAAATACTTTTTCTTGTACATTTTTGTGATTCTTAGTTTTTCTTGCATGAAAGAAGATTCCACTACTCTTAGTGGAATCTTAGTGAAACAGATTCTACTCTTCAACTACTTAGCAAACATTTAATGACTACCTACCTGTTCCTTGTTTATTTGTTCCTTTTTAAATTTTTTCATTTATTTCTTCCTCTTCTTTCTCATATTCATATACCAAACATTGTTGAGGTCCTCAATAGGCAGTGTAATGTAATGATTAAGAGTAATTGCCTCTGGGTGCAGACTGCATATGTTCAAATCTAAGCCCTGGCAGTTAACAGCAGGGTTACTTTAGGGAAGTTTCTCTGGCATCAGGTTTCTCAATTATAACTTGAAGATTATCCTTCTGTTTACCTCATATTATTGTTGTGAGGACTAAATGGGATATAATTAATTTTTAAAACCATTTTGAGCAATGCCTGGCAATTTTTAAGTACTATAAAGTATAAGTTGTTATTATGAATGCCAGCCTATCAGGGAGGGCAGGCACTAGAGAAGTTGCTCTAATTATACTAAGTGTTACGAAGAGACATTCTCTAAGGAAAAAAAACTATGAATAAGATGTGTTTGTTGCCCCCAAAGTAGTTCACAGCCTGTTAGGGGAGAAAGACATGAAAATAAATAATCCTAGTACCATTAAATAAATGCCAATAGGATTTAAGTTCCCAGTGCAGCTGCCTTGAGGAAGGCTGGATGCACTGCCCCTGGTGGCTTTCAGGGGCAGTACACTCTGAGCTGTCTGGGGGTGACTTCTTGTTCTTAACTCTGGTCATTTGAACTTGTATAGATTCATGGAAGACATTAACATCAGTCAGCGAAATCAAATGCCTTACATTTTCACAAGTATGTTAGCAGTTGATTTGGACAACCTGGCTGCATTTTGGAAAGAGAGTGAAAGCCGTCAGTATTTTCATATACTAAGACTTGGAATGGAGCATGGGAGATACATTGGCTAACAAGGGATTACCTTTCACCGTAGAAATACAGAGTGCCAATTTAACACAGGGATTGTCTTCTTACTGTGGGTGCCTGAGTATCAAGCAAAATGCCAAATACCTTAAGAATAAAAGGTCCACAATTTTATGAAATGAAGTAGGAAGCCTTTCCCTCTCAACAAAAAAAGAATTGAAGACTTCAACTGTGAACACAAGAGGGCTGTTGAGGTTCGAGAATAACTTTAGCTTGGACTGAAAATGTCCTTGCTTTTTGAATGGGAAAGAGCATTGTAATGAGTAAGTTTGATAGAATTACTACTTACTCTGAAATTATCCACTCTAAGTCTTATGTTGAGGTGACTGTGTTTTCTGGCTCTTTCTTTTTGGAGACAGAACTATACTTAGAGCAACCTTTAATCAAGCCTCGGATCTGCTAAATTAACAGTCAATTTACTTGGCAAAAACAATTTGACTAAATGCTTGTCTTTGTACTGGAGAAAATATATCAATGAACCAGAAAGCTTCCTTCAAATCGTTTGCCCATCTTCATTCTCTTTTCATACCATGTCTATCAAGTGTAAGTAGTAGCCAACTCTGAAACAAATAGGAGTACCTAGTAATGAAAGGTATAAAGACTTTGATTGAAAGCTTGTGAGATAGTGTATCTTTAACAATGCTTTGTCATTCAGTTAATGCTGATGAGGATTTCATTTATTTTTCTACACCTTTTCACTGGAAAGTCAAGATGTTAGTGAATCCTGATTAATGAAGACGGCAGTTATCTACACCTGCTCATAAATCTATTTGTGTTAATGCATTTTGACAGTTGGAATATATTGTATGTCTAACGCCCACTGTACACATTTCTTTTTTCTTTCCAATTTATAACAATCCCAAAAAGGATGCAGTAAGGGACATACTTATTCTGTAATATGTTTTTGTGTTTTCATTTATTTTGTAGACTCATTTCCAATTTAGTTATACTGCCACTTTACTGTGATTTATTATTATAACTTCTTTGTGTTTGGATGTGTATTTATATCTGCTTGAAAATGTTCTGATTAATGAAGGCCGATACGTTTCCAAATTAAAATCCTATGTTCTTTGCAAGTATTTAATACACTAAAGATATCTTGAACACAATTGCTGTTGGGGACAGATGTGAATTTCTCTTAGGCAGTGCTAAGTGATAAAATACAAAGAACATATATATTATTTGTAAAATTATACCACCAGGGGGTCCTGTGTTGACTTGATGTCTCTGTCACCCTCAGGTAACTAAACAAGGAAATTCTGGCCCAGTGGCGCTAACGGGTGACTGTCCCCAGGGGACACTTAACCGTATCTGGGGACACTGTCATCATAACTAAGGGGTGGCACTACTGGTCCTCAGTGGGTAGAGAGGCTGGGGGTGCTCAGCACTGTGCTGGGCACAGGACAGCCCGTTCTAACAAGATCATCTGGCAAAACTTAATATTGCTGAGGATGAGAAACCTGGACCAATCTGAAGAATCTAAATCCCTTTCATAGCCTTTGTGTGGGGACATCCGTATTGCTCTAGCTACCCAAGTGACACCTCGCTTATTTGTTTGGTGAGTGCACACACCCCACTGGCTCGATGTAAATTAGCCAGTCATGAGAAATGGAGGCGGCTGAGCTGATCCCATGTGCACCTCCATGCACGTGTGCACACACACACATGCACTCACTTTGCAACCCCAACATGGAGTCTGTCTCTCTCGCCTACACCCAGGCGGCCTCAAAGTTGCCGTAATTATTCTGACTTGCTGGCAGCACGCCCCTGCCATGTGGCTTTTTAATGAACCCAATGAGAGGAGCAGTGGGGAGTGGGGAAAGTTCAATGGCACCATTGCGAGCAGTTGCTTGCTTTCCAAGCTGGCTGTAACTCCTGCCAAGCTAAGCTCTTGTGTGCCCTGGCATGGAACACCCTTTTCAGTGTGGTTCCTGTGGAGGTGAGTGGATGTGCATTCCATTTTTAGAGGTCTGCTTTTTCTGGCTTGACAGTGCCAGTAGCTTTCATGACAGGGAAAATAATACTGAACTACACAGATCCAGTAATTCCATGTGCCAGAAACTAATTCTGTACTGTGGCAGATACACCTTCCTTTCCATGTACAGGATATGTATGGGTATCTTCCTTTCAAAAGCACCAAGGGAGCTGGTGAAGTTGTACTTTCTGGGTGTTCAGAGAAAAATCTAGAGGAAAGGCAGAGACATCATGGGGCTGCCTCTACTCATTCAAACACCTTCATCTCTGCTCCTAGGTGTCAATCATTCAGTATATAATTGCCAAGTATTTACAGTATGCAAAGCAGTCATGGGAAAAAGAGAGGAAAAAACTCTCATTCTGAATTCTTCAAAAAACTTGAAATAGGTGAACTGCTTATACACAAGTGTGAACTCAAGGAAGGGCAGGATTTATAACTAATTAAAGCAATGATACGGATGGTAAAGGTCACAGGAGGGACAGCAGCATGTGACAATGGTGCCCCCAGCCCCCACTTCTGTGCTTGAGGCAAACACAAGTGAGTTATGCCTCTCTTTCCTGCTGTACCCAGTCACGGACTCCAAAATCTTTTCAACATAGGAGGGCAAGTGGCCTTAATCCCTCAAGGGGAGATGATATCTGAGTCGAACTCCATTTACCGTTCTTGAACTGTGGACTCTAAGGAATCAGAGCAGTTTGGAGAGAATCAACTAATGGGTAGATGGGATTTCGACAGCGAGAAAGGTATTCAGATCTTCCAGTGACACCATTGAAATCCTAGTAATCAGAAGGGATCTGGAGAACATTTCAAAAGCACGTGAGCAGGAATCTAGGACCTCATTAAAGTAAGTGGAACAGTCAGAGACTCCACTAGTTTGGGGTAAAAATAAGAATGTACTTTTAGAATTATGTACCTGCATTTCATCTTTACTCCCTATGGTGTAGAATTCTCACTCCATTTCATCTTCTTGCTTTTTCACTTTTTCTTCCTCCCATATTTCTTACCCTCTCTTTCTGACAACTCCTCACAGTAAGACTATAGAAGGCTAGAAGAATAAAGATGGCAGTCTGTCCTTGTATTCCTGAAGTAGTTTTGTAATTTATTATCAATTTCAGCTTCTGCTAATGTAACTTTTTATTAGCTTGAGTGATTTCAAGTCTCAATTCATTGATAATAATTATAACGATGGTAAATATTCATAGCTAACATTGAGTGGGTGCATCACACATGCTAGACATGCAGGTATAAGCTCACTTCATCTTCAGAACACCATCTGGAGGGTAGATACTATTAACAGTCTCCCTTCCACAAAATTTAGTTATTATGTAACTTGCCCAAGATCACCAGGCAAGGAAACCAAAGAGTTGTGTGTATCTGAAGTCCATGCTATTAATAATAATGCTGTTCACCCTAGTACAGGAAACTAATTAAAGTAAATGATTTATTGTGGTGAGAAATATAGATGTATTTAAGAAACAATGAAAGATTAAAGTCATATGTGTGTGTGTGTGATGTATGCAAATATATGTGTCTTATTCATGTCCTCAGAGTTTTGAAGGGAAAGAAAATGATAAATCTGCTGGATAAAGGAGGCACTCAGATATCCCCGTATGGATCAGTCTGGGAAAGATCGGACTGCAGTTAGGAGATGAGCAAACCTCCAGGCAGGAGTGAGCTTGTTCAGCTGCAGAGTCTGCTGTGTGTGGGGGTATGTTACTGTTTCTGAAACAGTGCTGTTGCACATGGGATCCGCTTGGCATGGGTACCTGGCTATCCATCCTTTCTCTTCCGAATGCTTTGAAAAATATAGCATTCATCTGTTCTTGAACCATAGTTGTGCTTCATTAAATACCTCCTACAGGAAACATATACATACCTTCATCTCCCTCTGGGCAAGAATGAGCAAGCAGATGAAGTCAAGTCATGGGACACCTTCCCCAGCAGTCATGGAGTCGTCAGTGGCTAGTGCTTGTGAAGCTTTTCTTAGTCACTGCTCACACACCCTCCATCACACTTTGAATTACTCCGGGAGCCCTTCTGATGTCTAGAAGTAGGCCACCCTTACTGTTAGGAGGGTTGTATCTGTCAACAAGACAGCTACATCACCAAGTCTAATTACATACATAGGGGAAGGAAAAAAAAAAAAGGAAAATGTCCATATATCAAGCTGGAAACAGAAGTCAAAGTATAACCAAAAGGAGAGGCTTCTAATTAAATAATGTCAGTTACCTTCTGCCTTCCGCTCATAGTTCAATCCAAGCACTGTTGTCGTGAGAGCACTGGGTCAAGAATCCTTCCTCTGGAGTCCTGGGGAACACAATCATTCTTGTCCAGCTCCAGCCAGATTCTGTTTGGAGGCCATTCCCATTGCTTTAATTAGGGGAAAAAATTTTAATGTTGTAAATTCATAGCATGTCAGTCTTAATTTCTGTACAATCCATCACACTCTGAGCCTGTGTGTGGCAGCTCTTTTTAATAAAGGGTTTTGCAGAGCACCTGCTGAGGCTGAAGCACTTCATCGTCTTCGCGAGCTGCAGGAGTTCTAGCATCGTGGCATGTCTGACTCCAAAAAATATTATTATAAGCCCTGGAATTAGAAACCCAACAATGAAACTAGCTGATTTCAATTGCCCATGAAGCGATCATATTTTGAGGAATAAAACTTAGTAAGTTTTCATTTTAATCAGAAACTGTAACAAGACCAGGGGTGCTTTTCTGAAATGAATAATTTCCACATTTCTGGATGCTTTCGGATAATGGCTCTCTCACCCATGAATTAATTATGGAACTAGAAATACTCTAAGAATATCAAGTTGCATCCCCCATACTTTCTTTTAATGATAACTTTGTTTCATCGACTCAGAGCTGAAAGGGTGGTAGTGAAGAGCATTCAAGAGCCGATTTTTAAAACACCTCAGTAGCTGCACCAGCGCCTGGGAAGATGCTCAAGGCTTGCTACGTACGAGTATAGTACTAGTGTGACGGGCTCACTGAAAAGGCTCAAATTATTGGCATAACTTTCAGGGAAAACTTTTTCCTAAAAATAGTTTTCAAAGAGCATCTGTAAAATGTCCCCCACTCTCCCAGCTGAGTACCACCTCCCATAGTATCTCAATCCAATTCCACAAGTTTTAGGGTTGTTTCTACTTACCCCAATGGTCTCCTCTGGTTTTGTATTGAAATTCAGTCCTGGTTGTTTTTAAACATATTTTTTTCTTGAAGTAAAGTTGATATCCAATATTACATTGGTTTCAAGTGTACAACATTGTGATTTGACAGCTATCAACATTATTAAATGATCACCCCAGTTAGTGTGGTTATTACTGTGAACATAGAAAGATATTACAGTATCATTGACTATACTCTTTAAGCTGTATGTTCATCCCCATGACTAATTTATATTATAACTGAGACTTCGTGCCTCTTTATCTTCTTCACCTATTTACCTAACCACCCCCAGGGCCCACCCCATGTAACCACAAGTCTCTTCTCTGTGTCTATGAGTCCATTTCTGTTTTGCTTATTTGGTTGGTTTTTAAGTTCCACATATAAGTGAAATCATGTGGTATTTGTCTTTCTCCATCTGACTTGTTTCACTTAGCACATAATGCCCTCTAGGTCCATCCATATATGTTGCAAATGGCAGATTTTCTTTCTTTTTTGTGGCTAAATAATATTCCATTGTACATATGACCATATCTTCTTCTTCCCTCCATCTACTGATGGACACTTTGATAGCTTCCATATCTTAGCTATTGTAAAAACTGTGGCAATAAACATAGGAGTGCAAATATCTTTTCAAATCAGCGATGTTGTTTTTATGCAGATAAATTTCTGGAAGTGAAATTGCTGGGTTATATGGTATTTCTATCTTAGTTTTTTTTTTTTTTGAGAACCTCTGTAACTGCTTTGCACAGTGACTACAACTTCCATTCCCACCAACAGTGTATGAGGGTTCCCTGTTCTTCATACCCTCACCAATGATCATTACTTCTTGTGTCTGTGAGGTGAGACCTCGCTGTGGTTTTGAGTTGCATTTCTCTGATGCCTAGTGATTGGGGAATCTTTGCATGTGTTATCCACCTGTATTTTTTCTTTGGAAAAATGTCTATTCAGGTCCTCTGCCCATTTTTTAATCATATTATTTGATTTTTGGTGTTGAGTTGTATGGGTTTTTTTTACATGTTTTAGATATTAGCCCCTCATCAGATATATCATTTGCAAATATATTCTCCCATATAGGAGTTGCCTTTTTGTTTTGTCAGTGGTGTCCTTTGCTGCACAGAAGCTTTTTAGTTAGATGTAGTCCCACTTGTTTATTTTTTATTTTGTTTCCCTGCCCAGAGAAATGTATCCAGAAAAAAATTACTCATGCTGATGTTCAAGAGATGTTTGCCAGTGTTTTCTTCTAAAAGTTTTATGGTTTCATGCCTTACAGGTAGGTCTTAATCCATTTTGAGTTTACTTTTGGGTATGGTGTAAGACTGTGATCTAGTTTAATTCTCTTCCATGTAGCTTCCCAGTTTTTTCCAACACCATTTATTAAAGGAACTGTCTTTTCTCCATTATACATTTTCATCTCCTTTGTCATATATTAATTGACTATACATGTGGGTTTATTTCTGGGCTGTCTATTTTGTTCATTGGTCTGTGAGTTTGTTCTTATACCAGTACCATACTGTTTAAATCACTGTAGCTTTGTAGTATAGCTTGAATTCAGGGAGTGTAATGCCCCCAACTTTGTTCTTGTTTTCAAGATTGCTTTGGCTATTCACAGTTTATTTTTCTGGTTCCGTATAAATTTTATGACTATTTGCTCTAGTTCCATGAAAAATACCATTGGCATTTTGATAGGGATTGCAATGAATCTGTAAATTGCTTTGGGTAGGATGGCCATTTTGAAAATATTAATTCTTTCTATCCTTGAGCATGGGATAGATTTCCATTTATTATGCCTTCAATTTCTTTCACCAGTGTCTTGCAGTTTTCAGTGTACATGTCTTTCATCTCCTTGGTTAGGTTTATTTCTAGGTATTTTATTCTTTTGATGTAACTGTAAATGGAATTCTTTCCTGATTTCTCTTTCTGCTAGTTTGTTATTAGTTTATAGGAATATGACAGATTTCTATATATTAATTTTGTATCCTGCCACTTTGCTGATTTCAGTTATTAGTTCTGAGAGTTTTTTGGTGGAGTCTGTAGGGTTTTCTATGTATAATATCATGTCATCTGCAAACAGTAACAGTTTAACTTCTTCCTTACCAATTTAGATGCCTTTTATTTCTTTTTGTTGTCTGATTGCCACTGCTATGACTGCCAATACTACATTAAATAAAAATGGTGAAAGTGGGCATCCTTGTCTTCTTCCCGATCTTAGAGGAAAAGCTTTCAGCTTTTCACTATTAAGTATGATGTTGCCTGTGGGTTTGTCATATATGGCCTTTAATATGTTGAGGTACTTGCCCTCTATACCCATTTTGTTGACAGTTTTAACATGAATGGGTGTTGAATTTTGTCAAATGCTTTTTCAGCATCTATTGAGATGATCATGGGTTTTTTATCCTTCTTTTTGTTAATATGTTGTATGATACTGATTGAGTTAAGAGTATTGTACCATCCTTGCATCCCTGGAATAAATCCCATTTGGTTGTGATGGATAATCTTTTTTATGTATTTTCACATTCAGTTTGCTAATATTTTGTCGAGTATTTTTGAATGTATGTTCATCAGGGATATTGGTCTGTAATTGTTTTTGTGGTGTCTTTGCCTGGTTTTGGTATTAGAGTTATGCTGGCCTCATAGAATGAATTTGGGAGTATTCTTTTCTCTTCTACTTTCTAGAAAACTTTAAGGAGGATGGGCATTAACTCTTCTTTATATGTTTGATAAATGTGACCTGGTCCAGGGCTTATGTCCTGAGGTAGTTTTTTGCTTACCAACTTGATTTCATTGCTGGTAATTGGTCTGTTTAGATTTTCTGTTTTTGCCTGGGTCAGTCTTGGAGGTTGTATTTTTCTGGAAAGTTGTCCATTTCTTCTAAGTACTCTCTAATAATTCTTTGTATTTCCATGGTGTCCATAGTAATTTTTCCTTTCTCATTTCTTCTATTTATTTGTGTACACTCTGTTTTTTTCTTGATAAGTATGGCTAGGGGTTTATCTATTTTGTTTAGTGTTATTTTCTCAAAGAACCAGCTCCCAGTTTCACAGCAAAAAAAAGAAGTGTTCTGATATTTATTATATCCCTCCTCCTACTGACTTTGAACCTCATTTGTTCTTCCTTTTTCAGTTTTGTTAATTGTGAGATTAGACTGTTCATTTGGGATTGTTCTTCCTTCTTGAGGTAAGCCTGTACTACTATATACTTTCCTCTTAGAACTACCTTCACTGTATCCTACAGGTTTGGGGCTTTGAGTTATTGTTTTCATTTGTCTCCATATATTGCTTGATCTCTGTTTTTATTTGGTCATTGATCCATTGATTATTTAGGAGCATGTTGTTAAGCCTCCTTGTATTTGTGGGCTTTTTTGTTTGCTTTGCATAATTTATTTCTAGTTTCATACCTTTGTGGTATGAGAAGCTGGTTGGTATGACTTAAACTTTCTGAATTTACTGAGGCTCTTTTTGTGGCCTTGTATATGATCTATTCTGGAAAATGTTCCATGTGTACTTGAGAAGAATGTGTATCCTGCTGCTTTTGGTTGGAGTGTTCTGTAGATGTCTGTTAGGTCCATCTGTTCTAGTGTGTTGTTCAGTGCCTCTGTCTCCCTACTTATTTTCTGTCTGGTTGATCTGTCCTTTGGAGTGAGTGGTGTGTTGAAGTCTCCTAAAATGAATGCATTGCATTCTATTTCCCCCTTTAATTATGTTAGTATTTGTTTCACATATGCTGATGCTCCTGTATTGGGTGCATATTTATAGTGGTTATATCCTCTTGTTGGACTGACCCCTTTATCATTATGTAATGTCCTTCTTTATCTCTTTTTACCATTTTGAAATCTATTTGTCTGATATAAGTACTGCTATTCCTGCTTTTTTCTCACACACAGAGCTACCACTTTGTCCTTGTTGGAAGAAGAAATAAATTATTAGTAGTACTAATTAATTGCACACCACCAGTGTTCATCTGTCTGGATATTCAGTGCAGAATGAAATAGACATGTGCCTTGCCCTTATGGAGCTTAAAACTAATGAGGGAGAAAGGACGGATATGATTGTTAAAAATACACAAATACCCAGTTACATATCTTTGGGACAGAACAACAGGCTTATAATTTAGGTAGGGACATAGGGAAGACTACTCTGAAAAAGTGACCTGAATGAGGAGTATGACGTGGTGAGAGTGGTAAAGAGCATTTCAGACCAAGAGAAGAGCATGTATGAAAGTTCTGGATTCAAAAAACACTTGGTGGTGTCCTCTATGAAGTGAAGGAAGGCATGGGAGGAGAGTGGCACAATGAATTCTCGCAGAGTGAGGACCATGTCAAACACAGCATTCTGAGCTGTGATGGTAGGAGTTTAGAGTGGATTCTGGTCCAGGGGAAGCAATTAAAGACTTTATGCAATGAAAGACATGGTCTGCTGTATAGCTTTGCATGTCAGTCAGGCTGTTGCTTAGACATTGGGTTTGGAGAGGGACAGAGAAGTGAGAGAGTCCCTACTAATAGTTAATTTTATGTGTCAACCAGATTGGACTAAGGGATGCCCAGATAGCTGGTAAAACATTGTTTCTGGGTATGTCTGTGAGGGTGTTTTCAGGAGAGATTAGCACTTGAATCAGCAGACTGACTAAAAGTCAGCCTCACCAATGTGGGCTGGCATCATCTAATCCACTGAGGACACAAATGGAACAAAAAAATGGAGGACAGATGAATTTGCTCTCTTTTGAGCTGGGATGTCCATCCTCCGCCCTTGGCTATCAGCACTTTCAGTTCTCGAGCCATCAAACCTGGGCTAATTGACACCACTGGCTTTTCTGCTACTCCAATTTGCAGACAACGGATTGTGAGACTTTCTCTGGAGAGCCCTGAGTAATATATCCCTCCCTGGAGAGGCTTCTGTATTGGTGGGCTCTTACAGTATAACAAAAATGATGCGAGCATAGTGGCTTTAAATGACCTTCATCTGTGTTCTCATAGTTTCGGTGTGTCAGGAGTCCAAGCGTGGCTGAACTGGGGCCTCTGCTCAAGGTCCAAGCAAGCTGCAGCTGTTGGCCAAGCTGCATTCTTTTCTACAACTCAGGGTCCTCTTCCTACCTCATGTGGTTTTGGGCAGAATTTTAGTTTTTGAGACTTTTTTAGGCCTAAGGTCCCCATTTTCTTAGGAGATATCAGCGGCAGGTCATTGTCCATATCCGTGGTTCCTTGCTATGTAACCCTCACAGTGTGCCAGCTCACTTCTTCAAGGCCAGCAGGAGAATTGGTGTCTTCAAAACAGCCTAGCTTTTCATCTGGTCACGTAAGGCCCACCCAGAATAATATCCCTTTTGACTAACTCAAAACCAGGTGAACTGGGATCTTAATTACATCTGCAGAAATCTCTTCAACACTGGTGTATAATCTAATCACAAAGATCTATCCCATTATATTCACATGTCCTGTCCATACAGAGGAGGAAGGGATTGATTATGCAGGGTGTGTGTACTTGGGGGGGCCAGGCAGGAATGTCGGAGCAGAACATCCTAGAATGCTGCTTACCATCACTGTTTTGCTTTCCTAAGCTCACACAGCATTTAGCCTCCCAGAATCTCCCACAGCAGTTATTGTCTGTACTCTAGGTGAAAAAGGGCAAGAAGTAGGCAACTATTGTCCCCCAAGAACCAGTTTGTTCAATGCATTGTAAAAAGCCATAGTCTATCATTTTTTGGCAACTTAATTTGATTGCCTGTTCTGCCCTGACGGCCTAATTCAGGTTGCCCAGATTCGCAAGAAGTTGGTAAGTCAGAATGACATCACTGTGATTCAGCACAAAGTATAGTGACCAGCAGACCAGAGGAGCTGAATTAGCCAAGGAAACCGCAGCATGTATTTAAAGAGTTTTGTAATCAGAGAGAGAAGTTTCAAATGGTCAAGTCATTTAACTGCTCATAGACTCCGTTGTTTCCTCTGTAAAACAAGGATCATTGCATTCTCTTGCTACATGGCATCATTTGCGAGGAATAAATGAGATAACATGTCAAACCCTCAACACAGGACCTGGCACAGGGTAGCTTGCAGCAACCAGTGGCCGCTGTTATCCTCCTTACCCTCCTCACCAGGCATATCCAAAGCCAGATAAATTTCTGTCTCTGTGATGCGGTTGAAGGCAGGGTGCTTGGGAAGCTGTCCAGGTTTTGTCCTAGGAGGGGCTCCCCAGCTGAAGCAAACAAGCTCACCAGCATGTCACTAAGCCATTCTGGACCATCATTTCCAAGTCTGCCAAGCCGAGATAACCTCCCCCCTTCATCTCCTCTCACTGAGGAAGTTTGTGGCAGCAATTCAAGACTCTCAGAAGAAATGTGCCATGGGATTATCATAGAGTGATAAATACCTTGCTTCCATGTCTCTTGTTTCCTCCCAGAGCATAAAGATATTCTTGCAGCTCTGACTAACAGGTCTTGGTAAGAGAACCTTCCCAAGCAATCTATCATTCCATTACTTTACAACTGGGATTTGATTACTTATTCATTTGGACTCTGCTGCAGACTGCTTCATTCCACTGAACAGCAAGTAATCAATTAGCACTCAATTTTCCTGTTGTCACACCTGTATGTTGGAATGGGCACAAATGGAATGGGCACAATTTCCCTGCCCTGCACCTCTGAAAACTCAGGACTGTTCTTGGATTCTTGAAGGCTCGATACTTGCCAGATATTTTTTAACACACAGTTTAATGCATCCTCAGCTAAACTGGACACACCTTGGGGTGCTCTTTTGTAAGTGATCTGCAGGGACTTGACTTTCGCTCATTCAGATCCGCTCATAAGGATGTTTTTGTTTAGGATGAGGATATTACGTTGAGGTATGATATATATCAAATGTCAGTATTCAAGTTTCCAGTAATGTAGGCATGGCTGAGAAAGTGGGAATGTATTTTCATATCTATGTTTCAGAAGTAAAGACACTAAAGAAGGGAGAAATGTTTCTTGCAAATAAACTCATCACAAGTTGGTAGAACAGAATCTCTGTAATATGAATCAAGTTCATAAAACTAAATCACTCAATGGAATTATGCAGAGGAAATAGCCCAAAAGAGCACAGAGAGTAATATTGGTAAAAGAACCTGTCAATAAATCACACTGCTGAAAACATTCATCTAGACCAGGTGTTGATAAGTATGGTCCAGCCCACGGCCTCTTTTTCTAAATAAGTTTTACTGGAACATAGTCACACTCATTGGCTTCCATGTTGTCTATGGCTGTTTTCTCACTTCAAGTGCAGAATTGAGTAGTTGTGACAGAGACCATATGGCCTGCAAAAACCTAAAATATTATTTGGCTCTTGGCTGAAAAAATTTTCTGACTGCTGATCTAGAATATTAGTTATTAAATTACCTTTTGAGACACAATTAGATAGAAATTACATCTAAAATATTGTATCTGCATTTAAGTCACAACAGAGTTAAGATAGAAGGTATGTCAAGAGGATACAGATGCACCTGAGAACAGTCCCCAAATGTATGAAATAAGACTTTAAAAAACTGAAGGCATAAACAGACCATTCAACAATAATAGTTTGAGACTTAAATAATCTACTTTCAATATGGATAAAATAATTAGAAGAGCAAGGAAAAAGAAGATTGAAAGAATACTATGAAACCTTCTCCAGTATTGATCATAGGGAAAGCAATGAAATAAACCTTAAAAATTTTTTTAAAGAATTGAAATTATACAAAACATTATTTTCTGACAATTGAATGAAATTAGAAGTCATTAACAGAAGGAAAATTGGGGAATTCCTAAATATGGGGATATTAAACAGCCTGCTTCTAAATAACCAAGAGGCCAAAGAAGAAATCAGAAAGGAAATTAGAACTTTGAGGTGAATAAAAATAAAAGCACAGGACACTAAAACTTATGGGGATGCAGCTAACACTATGCTTAGGGGGAAATTTATAGCTATTAACACCTATGTCAATACCTAATCAATATTAATACTATATCAATCAATATAAATACCTTTTATTTTTATCAATATCTATAAACACCTAAATCAATAACCTTACACCTTAAGATATTAAGTTCTAATCAGAGCAAGTAGGCAAAAAAATAAAAATAAAAGGCACCAAGATTGGAAAAGAGAAAATAAAACTATCTATTTGGAGGTAATGTGATCTTCTATAATTAAAATCCTAAGGAATTCACAGAAGTATTCCCGCTAATAAGTTCACCATGTTTGCAGGATGTAAGATCAATGTTCCAGTATCAATTATATTCTATACTTTAGCCATGAATTAAAAAATGAAATTCAGATAATTCCATTTATGACAGTATCAAAATAAATAAATGCTTAGGAATAAATTTAGCAAAAGAAATATAAGATTTTTACGCTGAAAACTACAAAAGATCATTGAAAGAAATTTAAAAAGAACTCAGTAAATGGAAAGTTCACCCATGCTTATGGATTAGAAGACTTAATATTGTCAAGGTGACAATGTTCACTAAATTGATATACAGATTCAGTGCAATCTTTATCAAAATCTGTGCTGTTGTGTTACAGAAATTTACAGGCTGACACACAAATTCACAACTTCAAGAGACCTAGAATAATCAAAACAATCTTGAAAAAGAACAAAATTGGAAGATGCACACTGGCAAATTTCAAACTTACTACAGAGCTACAGTAACCAAGACACTGGTACTGGAACAAGGGCAGACATAATCAATAAAAAAAAATTGAGGGGCCAGAAAAAAAAAATTTATATATATATATATCTTTATGGTCACCTCTTTTTCAACAATTGTGACAAGACAATTCAATGGGGGAAGTAACAGCCTTTTCCAAAAATAGTGGTGAGAAAACTGTGTATCTGCATGCAAAATATCTATATCCATGAAGTTGGACCTCTCCAGTGGTAGACTGAATAATGTTCCCCAAATGTGTGAGATCCTGTTCTCAAGAACCTGTAACGTTACTTTATTAGAAAAAGGTTCCTTTGCAGATAAGGATTTTGCGATGTGGGGATTATTCTGGGTAGTCAGGATGGCCCCTAAATGCAATCACAAGTATCCTTATAAGGGTGAGGCAAAAGGGACTTGACACAGTTTGAAGAGTAGAAGGCATGTGACCACAAAGGTAGAGATTGGTGTGATGTAGTCACAAGCCACCGAATGCTGGCAACATTCCAGAAGGGGCCGGCAACAAATGCATTCTCCTTTTTTGCCTCCAGAGAGAGCACAATCCTGCTAGTGCCTTGATTCTGGCCCAGTAAAACTAATTTCAGACATCTGTCCTCAAGAACTATGAAAGAATTAATTTCTGTTCTTTTAAACCACCAAGTTTGTGATAACTTGTTAGAGAAGCCATAGAAACAAATATGCCTACCTCATATCATATACAAAAATTAAATGTATATAGATCAAATGGATCAAAGACTAAAAGGCAATATGTAAAATATATAACACTTAAAACATAGGTGTAATTTTGGTGTCAGTTAACTAGTGGCTTCTTAAATATGACATCTCGAGCACAAGAAACAAAAAACTAAGTTAAACTTCATCAACATAAAAAATATTGTGTAGCAAAGGATACTATCAATAATGTGCAAAGATAACTCACAAAATGGGAGAACTATCTGATAAGGGTCTAATACCCAAGTATTTGAAGAATACTTATATTTCAAAAATAAAAAGATAACCAAATTTAAAAAGTAATTGAATAGGCATGCCTCCAAAGAAAATACACAAAACGCCAATAAGGACATGGAAAGATAATCACTGTACTTGTCATTAGAGAAATGAAAATAAAGATGTACCAGTTTATGTTCATGAGGATGACTATAATTTAAAAAATGGAAGCAGTGTGGAGAAATTGGAACCTTCATCCATTGTTGATGGGATGTCAAATGACGCAGCCACTTTGGGTAAACACTGGCAGTTTCTCACTGAAAACATGTCCACACAACTTGTACAAAAATGTTTATTTGTAATTTTTTGTAATAGTTAAAAAAGCAGTAACAGTCCAAATGCCCATCAACTGATGAATGAACCTGGTTCATGCAATAGAATATTAATCAACCATAAAAGGAATGAAATATGCTATTACGTGGATGAACGTAAAGCTTATTGTAAGCGAAAGAATCTAGACAGACAGGAAGTAGATTAGTGAGGGACTGTGGGAGGAAGGAATGTGTAGTGACTATTAATGGGTACTTGGTTTCATTCTGGGATGACAGAATGCTCTGGAATTAAGGTAGTGGTGATGGTTATAGAGCTTTTTGAATACTCTTAAAAACTCATGAAATTGTACAGTGTAAATGGGTGAAATTTATGGCATAGTTATTACTTCTCAATAGAAAGGAAACAAAGAGGTGGAGTAGGTTGTTCATCACTGGACCCAAAGGCGTGCCATCCATTTTTGTCTAAGACACAACAGTTTTCTAAAAGTTGCCGTCTTTTCCCCTTTCTCCTAAACATTTTTCTTCTTGGCTATCCACCAGGTTAATATTCTGAGGGGGACTTTCACTTCTGGGAGGATGGAATGTATGTACTCTTCCTTATTGCTCCCAGTAAGTCCAAATAAAAACTCTAGACCAATATAACAAAAGGTAGGAAGGAGAAGGCAGACAAGCCAGGGAGCTTAGGACGCAGGGAAGCACTTGGTAGTGAGTTCCTTGCATTTTCTTTCTTTCTTTTTTATTAAGGTATCATTGATATACAATCTTATGAAGGTTTCACATGAGCAACATTGCAGTGACTACATTCACCCATGTTATTGAGTCCCCCACACACCCCACTGCAGTCACTGTCCATCAGCGCAGTAAGATGCTGTAGAGTCACTACTTCTCTCCTCTGTGCTGTACTGCCTTCCCTGCGACCCCCAGCTGATCGTAATGCCCCTTAATACCCTTCTCCCTCCCTCCTCACCCCTCCTTCCCACCCTCTTCCCTTTGGTAATCACATAGGGGTGTATATGTCGTTTTGAACCTGGGATCTTGTTTTCTTTGGGTAAATTCCTAGAAGTGTAATTCCTGGGTCAAATGGTATTTCTAATTTTAGTTTTTTGAGGAACCTCCATAATGCTTTCCACAATGGCTGAACTAATTTACATTTCCACCAGCAGTGTAGGATTCCCCTTTCTCTGCATCCTCACCAGCATTTGTTGTTTTGTGTCATTTGGATGCTGGCCATCCTAACTGGGGTGAGGTGATATCTCATTGCGGTTTTAATTTGCATTTCCCTGATGATTAGCAATGTGGAGCATCTTTTCATGTGCCTGTTGGCCATCCAATTGCTTCTTTGGACAAGCGTCTGTTCATATCCTCTGCCCATTTTTTAATCAAGTATTTGCTTTTTGGGTGTTGAGGCATGTTGGTTCTCTATATATTTTAGATGTTAACCCCTTGTCGGATATGTTGTTTATGAATATATTCTCCCATCTATAGGATGACTTTTTGTTCTACTGATGGTGTCCTTTGCTATACAGAAGCTTTTTAGTTTGATGTAGTCCCATTTGCTCATTTTTGCTTTTGTTTCCCTTGCCTGAGGATATGTGTTCATAAAAAAACTTGCTCATGTTTATATTCAAGAGATTTTTGCCTATGTTTTCTTAAGAGTTTTATGGTTTCATGAATTCAGGTCCTTGATCCATTTCAAGTTTATTTTTGTGTATGGAGTTAACAATAATCCAGTTTCATTCTCTTACATTTAGCTGTCCAGTTTTGCCAACACCAGTTATTGAAGAGGCTGTCATTTCCCCATTGTATGTCCATGGCTCCTTTATCATATATTAATTGACCATCTATGCTTGGGTTTATATCAGGGCTCTCTATTCTGTTCCATTAGTCTATAGGTCTGTTCTTGTGCCAGTGCCAATATTGCCAAATTGTCTTGATTATTGTGGCTTTGTAGTAGAGCTTGAAGTTGGGGAGCGTAATTCCCCCCTGCTTTATTCTTCCTTCTCAGGATAGCTTTGCTATTTCCGGTCTCTTGTCATTCATATGAATTTTGCAACAATTTGTTCCCGTTCACTGAAAATGTTTGTATTTTAATAGGGATTGCACTGAATCTGTAGATTGCTTTAGGCAGGATGGCCATTTTGACAATATTAATTCTTCTTATCCATGAGCAGGTATCTTCTTTAATTTCTCTCATAATTGTCTTGTAGTTTTCGAGTATAGGTCTTTCACCTCCTTGGTTAGATTTATTCTGAGGTATTTTATTCTTTTTGATGCAATTGTAAATGGAATTGTTTTCCTGATTTCTCTTTCTGATAGTTCGCCATTAGTATATAGGAATGCAACAGATTTCTGTGTATTAATTTTGTATCCTGCAACTTTGCTGAATTCACTTATTCTCATAGTTTTGGGGTGGATTCTTTAGGGTTTTTTTATGTACAGTATCATATCACCTGCAAACAGTGACAGTTTAACTTCTTCCTTGCCAATCTGGATTCCTTGTATTTCTTTGTGTTGTCTGATTGCCATGGCTAGGACCTCCAGTACTATGTTGAATAAAAGTGGGGAGAGTGGGCATCCTTGTCTTGTTCCTGATCTTAGAGGAAAAGCTTTCAGCTTTTTGCCTTTAAGTATGATGTTGGCTGTGGGTTTGTCATATATGGCCTTTATTATGTTGAGGTACTTGCCCTCTTTACCCATTTTGTTGACAGCTTTAATATGAATGGATGTTGAATTTTGTCAAATGCTTTTTCAGTAACTATCAAGATGATTGTGTGACTTTTGTCCTTCTTTTTGTTGATTTTATGTATGATGTTGATTAATTTTTGAGTATTGTACCATCCTTGCATCCCTGAAATAAATCCCACTTGGTCGTGATGGATGATCTTTTTGATGTATTTTGGATTTAGTTTGCTAATATTTTGTTGGGTATTTTTGCGTCTATGTTCATCAGGGATAATGATCTGTAATTTTCTTTTTTTGTGGTGTCTTTGCCTGGTTTTGGTATTAGAGTGATGTTGGCCTTGTTGAATGAGTTTGGAAGTATTCCCTCCTCTTCTACTTTTTGGAAAACTTTAAGGAGGATGGGTATTAAGTCTTCTCTAAATGTTTGATAAAATTCAGCAGTGAAGCCATCTGATCCAGGTGTTATGTTCTTAGGTACTTTTTTGATTACCAATTCAGTTTTTTGCTTGTTCATATTTTCTGTTTCTTCCTTGGTCATCCTTGGAAGGTTGTATTTTTCTAGAAAGTTTTCCATTTCTTCTAGGTTATCCAATTTGTTTGCATATAATTTTTCATATTATTCTCTAATAATTCTTTGTATTTCACTGGTGTCCATAGTGATTTTTCCTTTCTCATTTCTGATTCTGTTTATGTGTATAGACTTTTTTTTCTTGAGAAGTCTGGCTTTGGGTTTATCTATTTTGTTAATTTTCTCAAAGAACCACCTCCTGGTTTCATTGATTCTATTGTTTCATGCTTTTTTATTTTATTTATTTCTGCTCTGATCTTTACTATACCCTTCCTTCTACTGATTTGGGGCCTCATTTCCTCTTTCTAGTTTTATTAATTGTGAGTTTAGACTGTTTGGGATTGTTCTTCTTTCATCATGTAAGCCTGTATTGCAAAATACTTCCCTCTTAGAACAGACTTCACTATGACCCACAGATTTTTGCAGTGTTGAGTTGTTGTTTTCATTTGTCTCCATAATTGCTTGATCTCTATTTTTATTTGTTTATTGATCCATTGATTATTTAGGAGCATGTTGTTAAGCCTCCTTGTGTTTGTGGGCTTTTTTTTTCTTTGCATAATTTATTTCTAGTTTCATACCTTTGTGGTATAAGAAGTTGGTTGGCATGATTTCAAACCTGAATATTCTGAGGCTCTTTTTGTGTCTTAGTATGTGATCCATTCTGGAAAATGTTCCATGTGCACTTGAGAAGAACGTGTATCCTGTTGCTTTTGGGTGGAGTGTTCTGTAGATGTCTGTTAGGTCCATCTGTTCTAGTGTGTTGTTCAGTGCCTCTGTGTCCTTCCTTATTTTCTGACTGGTTGATCTGTCCTTTGGAGTGAGTGGTGTGTTGAAGTCTCCTAAAATGAATGCAGTGGATTCTATTTCCCCCCTTAATTCTGTTCATATTTGTTTAACATATGTAGGTGCTCCTGTGTTGGGTGCATATATATTTACAATGGTTATATCCTCTTGTTGGACTACCCCTTTATCATTATGTAATGTCCTTCTTTATCTCTTGTGACTTTCTTTGTTTTGAAGTCTAATTTGTCTGATATAAGTACTGCAACACCTGCTTTTTTCTCCCTATTGTTTACATGAAATATCTTTTTCCATCCCTTCACTTTTAGTCTGTGTATGTCTTCGGGTTTGAAGTGAGTCTCTTCTAGGCAGCATATAGATGGGTCTTGCTTTTTATCCATTCTGTAACTCTATGTCTTTTGATTGGTGGATTCAGTCCATTTTCATTTAGGGTGGTTATTGATAGATATGTACTTATTGCCACTGCAGGCTTTGAATTTGTGGTTACCAAAGGTTCAAAGGCAGCTTCTTTACTATCTAGCAATCTACCTTAACTCACTTATTACACTATTATAAACACAGTTTGATTATTCATTTTTCTCTCCCTTCTTTTTCTTCCTTCTCTACTCTTTATATGTTAGGTGTCCTATTCTGTACTCTTTGTGTATCCCTTGACTGACTTTGCGGGTAGTTTAATTTTGCATTTGCTTAGTAATTCTTTGGTCTGCTTCCTTTACTGTCATTTTCTCCTGTGACAGCCACTTAGCCTTGGGAGCACTTCCATCTAGAGCAGTCCCTTTAAAGTACACTGCAGAGATGGTTTGTGGGAGGTAAATTTCCTCAACTTTTCTTATCTGGGAGTTGTTAATCCTGCCTTCAAATTTAAATGATAGTCTTGTCAGATGGAGGATTCTTGGTTAGAGGCCCTTGTGTTTCATTGCATTAAATATATTGTGCCACTCCCTTCTGTCCTGTAAAGTTTCTGTTGAGAAGTGTGATGATAGCATGATGGGTTTTCCTTTGTATGTGATCTGTTTTCTCTTTCTGGCTGCTTTTTATATTCTGTCCTTATCCTTGATCTTTGCCATTTTAATTATTATATGTCTTGATGTTGTCTTTCTTGGGTTCCTTGTGTTGGATGACCTGTGTACCTCCATGGCCTGAGAGACTATTTCCTTCCTCAGCATGGGGAATTTTTTAGCAGTTATTTCCTCAAATAGACTTTCTATCCATTTTTCTCTCTCTTCTTCTTCTGGTACCCCTATAATGCGAATATTGTTCCATTTGGATTGGTTGCACAGTTCTCTTAATATTCTTTAATTCCTAGAGATCCTTTTTTCTCTCTGTGCCTCAGCTTCTTTGTATTTCTGTTCTCTAATTTCTACTTAATTTACTGTCTCCCATACATCATCTAGTCTGCTATTACATTCCTCCATTTTATGTTTCATTTCAGATTCTGAATTTTTCAAAGTTTCTATCTCTTTGTTAAAAAAGTCCTCCCTGAGTTATTGAAGAGGCTGTCATTTCCCCATTGTATGTCCATGGCTCCTTTATCATATATTAATTGACCATCTATGCTTGGGTTTATATCAGGGCTTTCTATTCTGTTCCATTAATCTATAGGTCTGTTCTTGTGCCAGTGCCAATATTGCCAAATTGTCTTGATTATTGTGGCTTTGTAGTAGAGCTTGAAGTTGGGGAGCGTAATTCCCCCCTGCTTTATTCTTCCTTCTCAGGATAGCTTTGCTATTTCCGGTCTCTTGTCATTCATATGAATTTTGCTTTTTGAATCATCTGGGTCTCAGACTGAGTGCTGGAAACTAGTAACCTGGAAACACCAATGAATGTAGGCAAAGAGTTCTTAAGGCCCACATGGTTTCACTAGAGAAGTCTACCAAACAGTTCATGAAGAATATACACCAACTGTAAACAATGTCTCCCAAAAAAAACAGAAGAGGGGAAGGAATGCTTGCCAGTTCATTTTTATAAAGCTAATATTATTCTAATACCAAAGCAGACCAAAGCAATGCAAAAATGGAAAACTACACACTAGCATATGTCATGGATATAAACACAAAAATCCTTAACAGAATATTTACAAATAAAACTCAGTAATATATGAAATTAAATTTACACCATGGCCAAATGAGATTTATTCTAGGGATGTAAGGTTGTCACAATATTCAAATGTCATCGACATAATTCATCATTACAGGCTCAAGGAGAAACCGATCAAGATCATATCAGTTGATGCTGGAAAAAGCATCTGTCAACATTCAGCACCTGTTTGTTATAAAAGCTCAGATAAGAAGGAATAGAGGTAAACTCCTTCAACTTGATTAGGAACACTTACCAAAACCCTGCAGTGACTATTATACTTTATAATGAAAGACTAAATGCTTGTCCCCTGAGGTCATGAATGGAGCAGGGATGACTGCCTCTACTTTCTTATCAACATGGTACTGTCAGTTTTAGCCAGCACAGTAAGAAAAGAAAAATGAAGAAATGTACACATATCAGAAAAGAAGAAAGAAAACTACTTTTTTGCAAATGGCATGATGTTCTACACAGAAAATTCCAAAGAACCTACAAGAAACAAAACAAAACAAAAAACCCTAGGACTTGGAACTTGAGAGTTCAGTAAGGTCTCAGGACATACATTCAACATACAAAGAACAATTGTATTTCTACATACCATAGTGAGCACATGGAAAATGAAATTTAAACATAATATCACTTACAATTACTACAAAAACATGAAATACTTAATATAAATCTATCAAGCCAGGACAGGACATGTATGCTGAAAATCACAGCATACTGATGAAAGAAATTAGAGATTAAGCAAATGGAGGAACATTCCATGTTCATTGTTTGGAAGACTCTAATTAGTACAGACCAATTCTCCTGAAGTTAAGATATAGGCTTAACACAATTATATTTGTATATGTAAGCAAGACTATTATAAAATTTATGTGGAAAGATAGCACTTGGAGAGCTAAAAGTAATTTTGAAAAATAATAAAATGGAAGGAATTGTATGAATTTTAAAATTTATTAGAAGTACTCATGACTGTGTGTTTGGTGGAAGACAGATATAAAGATAAAGAGAATAGAATAGAAAATCCAAATGGAAAAAAATACACAAATAGGCCAACTGATTTTTTTACAGTGGTGCAAAAGCAATTCAATGCAGAAAGAGTAATCTTTCAACACATGGTATTGGAGCAATCAAATAACCATAGGTTAAAAAATGAACCTTGACTTAAAGCTCACATGTTATAGAAAAAATAAATGAAAGTGGATTGTAGATGTAAATGTAAAACTATATAATTTATGGAGGACAGCATGAGAGTAAGTCTTCATGATCTGTGGCTTATGAAAGGTTCTGAGACATGACACAGAAAGCACAATCTATCAAAAAAAAATTTAATACATTGGACCTCATCAAAATCTAAAAACTTTCACTCTGTGAAAGACCCAGTTAAGGAAAGATGTGCTGTGCACTGGGAGAAATTATTTACAAACCACATATCTGACATGAAATCCATATTGGAAATATGTAAACAACTCTCAAAACTCAACATTAAAAGCAAACACTGTGCTGGTGTAGATGTGGAGAGACTAGGTCACACATGCATTGCTAGTAGATGGTAACATGGCACAGCCACTCATGAAAAATAATTCTGTGGCATCTAAAAATTAAAAATACACATACATTTCCTATATGATCCAGCAATGGCACTCCTGGGCACTTGTCCGTGAGAAAGGAGAACCTACTGTTCACACAAAAGTTATATATGATTGTTCGTAGCAACTTTTATTTGTAATAGCCAAAATCTGGAAACAATAAATATGCGCCTTAAAGGATGTATGGCCAAACTGTAGTCCAGCCATACCTTGGAATACTACTCAGCAAGAAAAAGGAGCAAACTGCTGACACATGCAACTCAGATGGATCTCAGGGCATCCTACTGAATGTTTATAGAGCTGCGAGATAGTGGCTGTGGAAGGCTAGGAATGCTGGGTGGCAGGGGTGGTGGGGTGACTAAGTGGGGCAGCATGAGGGCAACATTGGCGTAATAGAATCATTTTATATCTGAAACTATACACATGCACACATCGTACCAACATCAGATTCCTGGTTTTGATAATATTCTGTAATTTAGTAAAATGGAACCAGTGGGTGAGCTCTGTGAAAAGGACAAGGGACCCATCTCTATCTATTAACTCTTCAAGTCCAGTAATCATTTCTAAGTAAAAACTGGAAAAGCAAATCCCAGGGGAACCACTCACCTGGTGGGGCTGGATTTTCGGTGTGCCGCTTTGCTAACAGCTTGGACTGTTATTTAGAGTCAAGTTTCCTGAGAATATCTGCCTATCTTTCAAAATATCTCAAGTTCTACTGGGCAAATTAACTGCACATCTTCCATATCTTGGGGCTGTATGGACAACTAAATTTCAGATACAGGTGGAGGAAGAAAACTGGAGAAAAATTGGAGCTGATGTGCTATTGTATTTCACCTACCATATGAGACATACAGAATTATTCCGAAGGTTTGAGTCAGTTTATCTGTGGATTACACCTGATGTTTAAAGGCATCTCTAGCAACTGATCTCATCACCACAGCTATTCCAACATTCAGAGGAAAACAAAAATAAACTTTTTGTTTTATTGAACCTTCCTGTTTTTTAATTATGGACCAAAGAGTTACTATTTCTTTTACATGTTCATTGAAAAGCTAGAATAGGGCTCAAACATTACCTGTGATGAAATGGCTGGTTATATCATTAGGCATTTTTACCAACAAAGGCTTTTAAACCAACATCCAGTAGGGTCCCTTCATGGGGACTGCTATAAAAGAGAGCTTAGTTTTGTAATTTGTCTTTCTATCTGTATTTTATTCCAAACATAGTCATTAGCACTGATTTGATATTGCCTATGATAACACAATATTAACTATGTTCCTGACAAGGAGACCTTATCAGATAGAAACTTAAGATAAAGGGGATTCTCCTTAGAGAAATAGTGTGACCAAGTGAAATGAGGATATTTATGGAAAAAATACACATGGCTTCAAGTCTTCATTGGAGAGCAAATGAAGAGAGTGCTTCTCTCTGGCTTTGACTTTGTCTTTGCTTCTGTGGGCCACTGCCTGGTGCAGGCCGCAGCCTTAAGGGATAGCTTTCTCTAGCCCAAAGAAACCCTGGACTAGCCGATGATACCTTGTGTTTTTCACAGTTAAATAGAAGGCAGTTGGTCATCACTAGCATAGCTGTAAGACCAGGAGAGATTTTCGCCCAGGCCCTGCCCCGACTTCCTTTTAGCTACGAGAACAACCTGCCTGCTAGTGGACAGCCTCTTGTCGGCTCCTACTTTCTGCTGAGACAGTGTCTTGGCAGTTGGGATGAGCCCCATTACACTCCGAGACACATACCTCCTCATTTTACCGATCTTGCTGACTACACTTCACATAGTGTCTTTTTACTGAAATCAATTAGTGTCTTATCAAATTTGTAGTTAAGTAATTCTCTTTTAAATGTATTTACTTTCTAAAAACTCAAACTCCCAGTGCCGGATGGTCTTATGTAATTACAAAATTAATTATAGTATTTGGCTCCAGATCTCTCTCCTTTCGGTCTCTACTATCACCACCCTGGTATGGCTTTATTTTTACAGTGACTTTTCTGTGGCATTTTGCTCAAGCTTTGAAGCTTTGAGAATGACTTGTGGTACCTGACATTATTACTAACATTTACTTTCAAATTACAAACCTCCAAGAAAGACTAGGTAGGAATATGAGAAGAAGTATGATCCTCAGCTCTGATACTGCCTACGAGTGCCCAGGACAGCTTCCCATTTTTGCTAAGACTCCGTCTTTTCATCTGGGAAATACCGGTGAATTACTCCGTCGTGCCTTACCCCAAATGGGTGGTCAACCAATGTTAGTAGTACCCTGTCTCTCTCTAGCCATTTGAGCCAAAGACGGACTGGCTGGCATCAGAATGTGGAGGGTCAGATAGAAAGGTTAAGATGAATTCTGATGGCTACACAAGTCTCTTCCCAAACGTTGTGATGCCTGACATCTCTGGGTGGGTGAGGTTTATCTTGGAGAGACCAGTTGAAAGAGGGATCATTTTGGGGAGTTTTGACAGTGAAACAAAGTCACTTTTAGCTTTCTGGATTTGTCCTCGCTGCCCTGGAGTAACACCGCAGTGTAAGTCAGAGTGGCTGTAAGCCAAGGGAGTACCCGAAGGGAGCCGGTTGGAGATTGAATACCACAGTGAACTTGCCTAAGGAAAGGCCAATCTGAAGAAAGAAGTTAAAACTACGCATCATCCTCCTGCTGAGCATTTTATATATGAGATCTGTGCATTTATTTTAGTTAAATGGCATCATATGAAATAGATCCAATGTGAATCGACACTATTGTAATGATTCCATAGTAACCCACTGCTTGGAGATACCATGACACATTTAGCCCCCTCCCCTCTTAAACTAACTTTATTTTGAAACAGTTTAAGAATCTCAAGAAGTTAGAAAAACAGAGTGTATGTGTGCCTTTTATCCGGATTCTTCTAGTAATAGTATCTTACATAACTGATACATTGTCAAGACCAGAAAACTGGTGGCGGCCCAACCAGTCATTATTATGCATGGGTTCCTTGTTTGTGAATTTGTCTACTTGCTAAAATTGATTTGTAGCCCTAAAATCAATACTCGCACTGTTTCACAGTCATTTGGACATGTCCCTGCACAGAGCAGCGAAAAATTTGAGTCACCCAATAATGTTCACAGCTGAGGTTGAACTTGGGGACATCCTGCCATCTTGTGTCAGGTCAGACTGTCAACAAGGTGTCCTTCATGCAGCCTATTTAGCACCACAGGTTCCTGTATTTGGGGGCCTTTGTTTGGTGATTTCGTTATTTATAATGGTCCCCAAGCATAGTGCCGAAGTGCTGATTGGTGCTTCTAAGCCCAAGAAGACTATGATGTGCCTTTTGGACAAAGTATGTGTGATAAATAAGCTTCATTCCAGGCATGAGCTATGGTGCTACTGGCCATGAGTTCAATGATAATCAACATTAATATATTAGATTAAGTGTCTTTAAACAGAGACATATATAAAACAAAGGAATATACCGATAAGTTGATGAAAATGTGACCAGAGGCTCAGAGGAACATGGCCCTGTATTTGCCATGGAGCAGTGATTCAGAATTCATTAATTCAGTGTTTGAGGCAATTTTACAGATCGTAACCACCATGAATAACAAGAATCAGCTGTACTGCTGGTGAGGATGTGGGGCAACTGGAGCCCTCATGTTGCTGGTGGGAATGTAGAATGACACATAACTGAAAACCTTTGACAACTTGCCTTAAAAAGTTAAACATACATTTACCATATAACACAGAAATTATACTCCTGGGTATTCATCCCAGAGAAATGAAAACTTATGTTCACATCTGTACCCTTCAGTTTGTAGGTTTCTATCTCTTGCCAAATATGGAAAGTTTCGGTCATTTTCTTCAAGTATTTTTCAGAGCTCCCTGGTCTTTCTCCCGTCCTGGTGGGGCTCCAAGGGTAGGAAAATTAGATCTCGTGTTATTGTATCACAGGTCTCTGAGGCTCAGTTTACTGCAGTCTATTTGCTGTCTGCTGTTCAGATTGGATGATTTCTATCAGTCTGTTAAATTTTTTGAGTCTTTCCTCATTTCACTTCAGCTTTGAAACCCATCCAGCAAGGGTTTTATTTTTTCCTCCAGTTACTCTATTTTTCAGTTCTAAAATTTCCATTTGGCTCTTGCTTATGTTTTTCTATTTCATTGTTGAGATAGCCTATTTTTTAATTTGCTGCAGGACTGTTCATAATTGCTTACTGGACCGTTGTTATGAAGGCTGCTTGAAAATCCTTGTCTGAAAATCTCAACATCTGTGTCATCTCCAGCCATATTTTCATATGGCATCTGCTAACTATATATCCTCATTTGAGTTGAGATTCTCCTGTTTCTTGATATGAGTAATTTTCTATACCATATCTTGGGCATTTTGAATATTATAAGGTTCTGTTTCCTATTTAAGTCTTCTGTCTTGGCAGCTAGTCAACCTATTAGGTTCAAAGTGCATGTCCTAGCTCACCCTTGCAGGTTAGGGTTTGCATGTCTATTTTGCAGGGCGGAATCAACCCTACACTATCCTTAGCGGGGCTGGAGGAGTGGAAGGCGGGGACACATGCCTCAGTACTCCAGGGTGAGCACAAAAGACACTGACACATGTAGAGGGGTGTGCCTTGTTCCTGTAAAAGAGATGCAATCAAAATTCCACCCAAAGGCTTCACAGGGCAGAGGTGCCCCCTGTTACTGTCGTGGTTGGGTGGGGACAGAAGTAAGAGTTATACCCACAGTGGGGGCAGTGCTTCATTACTTTGGGAAATATTGAATTCAGAGTTCTGCCCGAAGGCTCCGTGAAGGAGCTGCCTCACACCGCAGGGGAGGAGACAGGGCTCTGCCCCCATCCACACAGGGCATGGGCACACCTCCCCGCTACTGCAGGAGGGTGGTGGAAGGCCAGTCGTCCACAGGCCCTGCACGGCAGGGAGTAGCGGGGGCAGGGCTCCACGTGCCCGCTCCTCCCCTGCTGCGCTGCCCCCTGGGGATGGGGGGGGGGGCGCGGCGCTGAGATGGCTTTCATGGTGTACACACAAGCACAGGAGATAAGGTTAAAGTTTTCTGCCCTGTTGGGCTGTCCTTTCCCAATCCTTTGCACAGAAGAGCATAGGTTTTTTAGGGGCGCTAATTTCTGTCTGGTTGCAGGCTTCTCCAGTGCCACACCCAGAATACACAGGACACAAGAAAGATGAAAGAAACAACCCAGAACCTCAGGGCCCGGCTGTTACTTGGAGTCCCAAAGTCGCTAGGCAGCCTGCCTGTCCTCCAGCTTTGAGTCCCCTGGGGGGGACTGAGGTGTGCTGTCCAGGGAGTGTCGCTGCGATTGGCCCAAGGAGTGAAATGGAAATCACCTTGCCCAGAACCAGAAACGCAGCCCCTTCTGAGGGTTATTTAGCTTCTCTGTGTCTTTGCTCTTTGGAACAATTCTGTGATTGAAGCTCTTGCTCATGCCACTTGAACTTTTAATTTCATAAATTCCTGTAGGTAAAAATCTTGGGTCAAATAGTATGACACTGCCAAGGCTCTTGCTATGCGGTATGTGGAGTGTCACACTACACCCCTGCAACTCTTTTTAAATATTCTTTCTTTTTCATATTGGCCAATATGGTAACAGGAAAGACTGAAAATCAAAAACTGCAAATCACTATTCATCAAAAGTTGCAACTCAATGGCTTTTTGTATTTCTTTTATGAATTAGTATACTTTTTGTTCACTTTGCTATTGAATTTTCTGTTGAGGTTTTCATCTTCTGCTTTACTGGTCTATAAAGCTTTCTTTATATATGCATATTAATGCTTTGCCATACAAACTGTAAATATGTTTCCCAGTTTGACTGTCAGTTTGGTTTATGAGGTTTTAGCATGTACACGGTTTTGCTTTTTATGTAGTCAAATCTATCCATTTTTACAAATATTTTCTTGTTGAGTAGCTCTGCTTTCCAGGCCCTTCTCTGAGCCTGAACAGACCACTCCCCTTTCTGACCCATTTGTAGTTGAGATATCAGGAGGGAAAGAGAGAGCGGCACGGCTCTTCAAGCACAGAGAGGAGAGGAATGGACTTGTGCACTTGTTTTATGTCTAAGTAGAAGTCAAATAAGAGCCTTCCAAAAGCGCACGCAAATCTCTGTCTCCTTTACTCTCTCTGGCCACAGCCCAAGTGCCTCATCACCAAATCAGAGCCATCTGCACTGATTTCCCACAAAGCCCCTTTCCCTGAGAAGGTCAGACATAACATCTTTCAAAGATCCCCTCCTCTACTCCCCTCTTCACCTGAGATCTCGTAGTAAACCAAGACGGTGATTGAAATAGCATATGGCAGCATCAAATACCAAGTTTTCTAACTCTGACAGTTTCAAAAGTTGTCACTAACTTTTTCTCAAGCAGAGACGTAGTGGTGGTTCTCCCATTTCTTTGCTGTGGCGTTAAGAATCTGCTTCAGTCTTTTGTCAGATACATAGCACTCATAAATATTTAAATATTCCAAAGTATCGTTCTGATTCCTGTTTCAACCCCTGCCCCACTGAGCTGACCTAAGCATTCTGCTCTATTGATTTGTGTGTGAGAGAGTGTTTGAGAGAGAAACTATGGATTATTCATGTTTTCTTTTCAGCTATTGCAATGCTAAGATAGCACGGGCATGATTTTATTTTCTATGATGTCTGTGAATGGTCTATAAAACCCTGAATCTTTGAACTTAATATATGTAGCAAAGCAAGGGTGAGGAAGCAATTCAAAAAGAGGGCAGGGAAGTTCAGAGACTCCAGCTGAACGAAGTGCGGAGAGTAGGGTTCCGTACCTGGAAGTAGAGGACCAGAGTTCATTTGCCTGCTTCCATTCCTTGATCATTAATTACAGTTATTCAATTAAAAATTCAGTGTCCTAAACCATTTTGATAACTCCTCATTAAGAGAATCAAAGCTGATAATTAAAGGACAGGTCAGAGGCCCTGTCCACGGAGAGCAAAGGAAGGCCCAAATGAGCAACATGAAAGAAGTGTCACTGCACATCCCTGGCGTGGAAACGGGCTGTGAATATCGATGGGCCCAAATAGGAGAGAAAAGGACTAAAGTCTGAGCTTGCAGAGCTGTGCTTTGTTCACGGCCCCAAAATCAATACCACAAAGACCGCCCAACATGCTTCAGTAACTGTTCAATTATTCACAGGGCTCTTTTGTTCAGCGTTTCTGTTTACTAGATCACTTTAAGATGAACTTGAGAGCATGGTGTTTCTGTGTATGTGCTGCGCCTGTCCTCTCGGGTCGCAGACTGAAATCAGGATGCCCATGTGCTAGGTCTTTCTTTCCAGTGGTGCTCCCACTTCCACAGATTAGGTGTTACTGGCCCAAGACATTCATTCCCCTGTCCATCTAGAAGCACAAGCATTTTGAATATTCTACTGGATTGACAGCCAAGGTCAAAGGGAAGCAATGGTCCCTGAGTTGTTTCCTGTTTTGCCTTTGCTGTGCTTTCTCCAAGGTCTCACTGACTTGCCAGCAGCATGCACTCGATGGCCTAGTCTTACCGGCTCCCAGCTGTCCATCAGTCGTGCCCACCTAAACCCTGTGTCCCAGTTTTGAGGCACGGGCCTGCTGTTTGGTTCTCGTTTTGTGTGAGGTGGATACTTGGACTATGAATTACTCATGGGAGGCACAAACTTCTCAGGGCTTATTTGCTCATCATGATGCTAAGAGTCTGTTGATACAGTATCTTAAAAAATACTCCTGAGAGATCAATATATCATTGCTCCCATTGTACAGACAAAGAAACTGAAACTTACAGAGTGAACATTGTGAAAGGTTAGCAGGAGAGCCAACATCCAAGCTTTAACATGTGTGCTCCAGTGCCTGAACTCTATGCCGCTATATTATTGTGTTCTAATGAATGCACGAAACATCACGTTCTTCCACTGGGCAGAAAGGAATTGGCAAACTTTTCCATGAAGGTCTGAAGAGTAATTGCTGTAGGTTTTGTGAGCCGTGCGGGCTCTGTGGTAACTAATCCACTCTGCGGTATTGCAGAAGCAGCCAAGGTGACGCATGAACAAACACCAGTGTTGTGTTCCAATAAAGCTTTATTTATAATGATAGGCAGGCTGGTTTTGAGCTACAGCTGCAGTTTCCCAAACCCCTAGGGTAGAAGAATCCCCATGCTGTGGGTACAACCACTTAATAATGCTTTGTGCATTCCGGAGGGACCCTAAATGGTGAAGCGATTCAGCCCTGAATTCATCTTTGGCCCCTGGGTCCCTGAGATCCCATCACAGAGCATCTTGGACAGAAACATTTTCCAATGCTGGAGAATTTAACTATGATGTAGGCATTTTGGTGAAGTTGTTTCCACTGACACTTTCAGGGGTCACCATCCCATCTTGTTCACCAACAAAGCCCTTCCAGAAATTCTACAGTATGGGTAAAAACTCAAACGAGGTGAGCTGTCCCAGCAGCCACGTGGCAGGCCCAGGGCGTGCATGCCCGTCGAAGGGGCCGCCGCCTCCTTTCCATCCAGGAGTGCTGACAGGGACCTACAGGGGCTCAGTGTTGCCACAGCATCTCCTTCAAAGACTCGGAAACCCCCCGAACATGCGGGGCTGGCTCTTTCCTCACCGAAGATGCCTTGGAGAAGGGCTGCTGTGCTGCCCACATATGCAGTGCTGTACATAAACCTGCTTATAGTCCATGTCCAACCACTGAGCAGGCCAATGATCTCCATTAAATAATTATACAGTTACTCTTTTAAACTCAACAGTGAATATATTTTACCCTATTTAAAAATGCTCCCAGCATGACATTTTTTGTTGGTGTATTATTGGCACACTGTAAGATAGTGGCAAAGAGGGCAGGTGCTGGACAGAAATCAATCTGACCCTGATAGAGCAGGTCAGACACTAGCCAGATTCTAAGGCTAGTCCATCTCCACGACACGTTGAACACAAGGTGGTATATGTAATTTACAAAGTACTCAAAAATAGATCTGTAACTTTGTCTTTTCCCATGACTCCTCATTGCATAATTTCCAATAGTAACTACCTGTGTGAGTTTGGGCAAGTTTAATTTTATTGGGTCCTAGATTCTCTTCTTATAAAATGGGAATGTTGATAAAGACCTCCCAGGTTTAGAAGAAAAATGTATTTGTGTGTATAAAGATTGATAATAACCCCAACATCTCAGGGAGGTCTTGGGAAGGTTATTTAAGTGTTTGTTGAATTTAATGTAGAAACAAAATTCTATTTTGCCAAAAGCCAGTGCTGAAAAGGGGTATATGGTTCAGAGCAGCAAATCTGGACTGGAGGGAGAGCTTAACTAGGAGGTCCTCTTGCAAAGACCCAGGCCCAGTCCACAGCGCCTGCTGGGCAGCTTGTGCTTTAAGACAAGAATCGTCTCATGAGTGTCCTGGTATCTTTCCTATAAATTCTGGGAAATACAGAAAACAGTCTGATCTACTTCTGTACAGGGAATAAATAGGAATCACAACATTAAAATGCTTCTCAAAGAAACCCATTTCAGGGCTAACTTTTGTATCAGATAAAAAGTATACTTTGCAGCAATAATGGAGGAAATGGCAGCTTTGCTATCTGTCATTTTCCCAAATGGACCATTTATTCCCCAGAATAGTTTACACCCAAGAAATGGACCTCAAGGTAAAGCAATGTCATTTTTCACTTGATCTTATTTGGGGTACAAGAACAGACATCTGGGTAAAACATTAAGATAGGGTTTCATGTGCCATAAAATCTACTTTTTTTATACTGAGAAATGTACAATAAAAAGCACAACTCTTAGTTCAGAGTTTCATGAATTCCGACATGTGTACACACTCATGTAACCATCACCTCAATCAGGATAATAAACATTCTCAGTAATGTTTTCCCTTTACCTTTTCACCCATCCCTCCACCTCTCACCCCCATGGCAACCACCAGTCTGGCCTCTCTGATTATGAGTATTTCATTTTTGTTGGCTCATTTTTGTTCTTTTTAGATTCTACATGTAAGTGAAATCATGTGATATTTGTCTCTGAGATTTATTTCATTTGGCATAATTCCCTTTAGGTCCATCCATGTTGTTGCAAATGGCCGGATTTCTTTTTTATGGCTAATATTCCATTGTGTGTGTACGTATTTACCCATTCTTTATCCATTAACTTATTGGTGGACATTTAGGTTGCTTCCATATTTTGGCTATTGTAAATAATGATGCAATAAGCATAGGCTGCTTACATATTTGGGGGTTAGTAATTTTGCTTTCTTTGGGTAGATTCCCAGAAGTGGAACTGCTGGGTCGTATGGTATCTCTATGTTTAGTTTCTTCAGAAACCTTGAAACCTCCATACTATTTTTCTGTGGTGGCTGCACCAATTTACATTCCCAGTGTACAAGGGTTCCCTTTTCTCCACATCCTCACCAGCACTTGTCATTTCTTGTCTTTTGGATCGTGACCATTCTGACTGGTGTGAGGTGATCCCTCGTTGTGGTTTTGATTGTGCTTCCCTGATGGTCAGTGATACTCAGCATCCTCTCATGTGTCTGTTCGCCAGCTGTGTGTCATCTTTGGAAAAATGTCTCTTCAGGTCTTCTGCCCAGTTTGTTATTGGGTTATTTGGGTTTTTGGTGTCAAGTTGTATGAGTCCCTTATATATTTTCAATATTAACCCCTTACAAGATGTATCACTTGCAGCTATAATCTCCCATACAGTGGGTGCCTTTTCACTTTGTTGATGGTATCCTTTGCTGTGCAGAAGCTTTTTAGTTTGACGTAGCCCCACTTATTTATTTTTGCTTTGCTTTCCCTTGCCTGGGAGGACATAGCTAGAATTAAAATGACTAATGCTGATGTTCAGGAGTTTACTGCACATGTTTTCTTCTCAGAGATTTATGGCTTCAGGTCTTACATTTGAGTCTACTTTTGTGTATGGTGTAAGATAGTGATCCAGTTTCACTTTTTTTTAATGTAGCTATCCAGTTTTCTCAACACCATTTACTGAATAAGACTGCTTTTTCCCTGTATTCTTCCTTATTTTGTCATATATATTAATTGACCATGCAGGCGTGGGTTTCTATGTTGTTCCATTGGCCTATATATCTGTTCTCATGCCAGTATAATACTGTTCTGACTGCTGTAGCGTTGCTGTATAGTTTGAAATGGGGCTCTATACTTATAACAGGAAGTGTTACAGTAAAGGCAGTACAGCATGCATACAACATCTTAAATGTGCCTAAACATAAATAAACCTCCCTAGATTTTCAATTCTCCATGATACATAAATATCTACTTCTCAAGTTTGCCATTATAATTCACATCCCCCAAAATAACATTCTAGGCTTGCAAATTTTTTTAAATGTTTAACACAAGGCCTTGAAACAGTAAAATAATCGCAAAAACTTACATGCCACACACCATCAAGAATGAATTTTTTACTTGCTAATATGAGAGTAACAATTGTGGTAAGCATTTAGTCAAATTCAGCAAACAAATGAGTATCACTTGTTTCCATTCCTTTTCCAAGAATAAAATCAAATAGATGTAATTGTTACTACTATAAACATTATAGTAATATTTTTCCTATGATTGTGAAAGAAAAGGGATAATTAACAGTGAAGAAAGTATGCTTTTGGCATTTCTTAACATATAAAATCTACCCCACATTGTTATAGTAGTGTGTGTTCCAATAACATTATGCATTTAAAATCTGGGTCAGTTGCTTTTCATCTAGTATTTTTCTGCCTGACAGCATCTGAGAATATGTAGAGACATATTTGCTCCAAAAACCAGTAAACCAAGAAAAAAATGAGATTTTACTCAAAATTCAAAGAAATAAAATGACCAACAAAATAGGTTGGTCAAGAGCTAAGTTCAGAATAAATAATTTACAGTCTAAAAATTCAGCATTCAAGACTCCTTCCTGTCTAGGAGTCAACAAAATATTTTAATATAATTGACATAAACTGGATCTAAGAAATCATCCTGTTTTATATTTTAAATGATTTACGTCTGACTATACATAAGCCGTAAAAATCCCCACAGGCTTTATTCCTTCTGTGAATATGTCATGATGGAGCTTTGGTTATAAAATATGGGAGCTCATGCGCTTCCTTAGCCCTCGGTGAAACGGTGTGAAGTCCTGGGGCCCCCATTTCATTTCTGCCACCCTGACAATGGAACTCAAGATGCACCAATTAAATCATCAAAAGCAAAAACACAAGTGCACACACACAGTGACCCTAATGAGTCCTTCTGTCCTTTAAGTTTTATAAAATACATTTTCTTCACCAGTTAATCAGAGTTCCTTAATCTATAGCTGCAAATATGTTTTGCCAAAAGGTTTGGTTACTTAAGACTCCTTGCGAGCCTCTTTAATGCCAAGGGTAAAGGAAACGAGGAACAGAACGAGGCCCCTCTGAAATACGTGCCCACATTCCATTGTAGAGGCAGCCGGAAACTGACGCCCGGGTGGGGATCCATTCTGAAGTCTCTGGGGTGTCCTTGGGAGCCAGAGGATGTCAGTTGTGTGGTAGCCAGGGGCTGTGATGCAGCGAGGGCAGGCCGGTCCAGTGAGTGCCATTCCTCGCGGCACACTTACGCAGACTGGTGTTGCTGAAATTTCCAACAAGGGAGCTCTGCATCCTGTCACTCCTGCGGGGCCGAAGCACATCTTTTTGCTACCGAGTTACCTAAAACAAACAGGTGAGCATTTAGCACCCCATACCCACCAAAGGTAATCTTTCCTGCTACCAGACCTGTAAAAACCCAGCTGTATCATCCATGTAGTTCAGTGGTTTGCACATTTATCTGTAACCAACCTCACCAAACGAACTTCAAATCGTCACCCATCTTGCTTGAGGCTGCAAAGAGAACATGCACAAGGGCCTCCACAACATGGCATTAAGTGCCCTGGCTTTGTATTTTGTGGAGCACTAAAAATCTCCTCAGCTCAGCATCCTTAGTACCCATCAAGGTACCTCATGCACGCTGAGCCTGCTTTGTTCGTGGGGCTAAAATGCTTTCCGCTGAATGTCTGTTTGTATCGGTGCATGTCAAGGGCAAAATGTTGCCTTTGTCAGTCTTTCAATATAGTTAACTTTCATTCTAAAAGTAGGTTATTTCATAAAACTGCTGTATTACTGGAAACATGCATCTATTAAAGAGTTTGCTGTTTCTCCCCCGACTTTTAAACACCCAGACTTGGCACTTAGGCCTGCAATTTCTAGATTTTTATTTGGTCATGTGAGAAATTTTACAGGTCAGATAATCAATATGCCAGCTAGAGGAGGGGAAAAAGCTTAATTAAGACTTTAACATTCCTACACCATGAAGATAGTTTGTAAGTAAATTACATTACCTGAATTCATCTATAGTCAAGGCATCTCAGATTCCCTAGTAACTGGCATTTGGCCTTTATGTGTATATTCTGCTGTAACGTAACTGCTGGGGGTTTGTGTTGTGGATACTATAGCAGCAAGTACAACCCACAATTTGTCTTCACAAAGCTTACCTAGAATAGTGCCTGTCACACTTTTTCACCAGACAGTAAAAACGTTCAGCTTTGCATCAGCCAGCTGTTCGGCTCTGCCTCTACAGCCCGAGAGCAGCCTAGACAACACGATACAGAAACTAGCAGGCATGGCCTCGTTCACGGAAACTTTACTGACAGATGCTGAAATCTGGATTTCATGTAATTTGCATTTTCTTCCACCATTTATAAAATGCATAACCCACTCTCAGGTTACAGGCCATAGCAAGTCCGGTCAAGGGCTGGGTCTGGCTTCTAAGCCACAGCTTGCTGACTCCTACTCCAAACAGGTGAATAAACAGCAAGGGAGAAGGTGACCCATGCTGTGGAGAAGGGGAATCCTGGGGCGTGGAGGGTAGAAGGCCCTGGTTTTATAGGGGATGTCAAGGAAGGAGCTGAGGAGACACTGGAGGGAGCCCTGGCTACCCGCGCAAGGGCCTTCCTCGGACAGAGGGACAAAGATGAGGCGAGGGGTGCACGGCCAGGGTGAGGACAGGCGAGGCTGTGACAGCGGGGGCGCCGGTCATTCTCCGGGAGGCAGAGGACGGGCACTCTCAGCCGGAGCTTCTTCCCCTAACTGTAAAAGCAGCACCTGTCTCCTCAGTTGTAGTGATGAGTGAGTTGTGTGGCCCAGTGCCTGTCACAAGGTCGCCACTCAGGAAATGGTGGCTATTGTCCTGTATTGTCTGGGTCGGTTGTGCATCTATGGTACACACCCGGGACTGCGTCCGGCCCAGGACCAACCCCCAGCTAAGACGTCAGTCTCACTCTCTGCTCAGCTCATTCTGGATGAGACACTGGACTTACTTTCCTGTAAAGTGTTAGTGGTGTGTGTACGGAAGGTCTGCTGTTGCTGTGGCATTTCGGTGGATGCACGGTTGCTAACCTGCCAGTATTAGCTGTGCTCTCATGCGGCAAGGTGTCCTGAGTGTTTCAAGTTCTAGCTGCAGGAATCGGGGAAGACAGAGACAGGACTTCAGAGTCAAGGAGCCAAGTGGACGTTCAGCAAAGGGAGGAGGCGCAGGTGAGAGCAGTGGGGGGGCTGCTGATGGTCTCTTGTCAGGGAGGCGCCCAGGCAGGAGCGAGCCCTGGGGGCACTGCTTGCCATCAGAATGACCTCAGGAACAACCTTGGGTCCGGCTCCCTAGCCCCCATCCCAGACTTCCTCTACCACCGTACCCTGGGGATTGCTCAGACTGTGGGTTGTCAACAAGTCCCCAGGGTGAGTTTTCTGTCGCCACTGATAACATTAACACGGTTGCAAAAGAGAAAGACCTGTGGTGGCAGACCGAGAGACAGCGTGAAAGGCATGACCTAGCCCCCTGAGATCTGGAGGGAGAGGGAAGTGTTGACCAGCCTGCTGTTGATATTCTTAAGTCTGCCCTCTAGTATTCCAATATGAAATATTGGAAACAAAGTAAGAGAATCAGGTAGGACACTTACAAAGAGCTACTGAAAGAAACTCTCTGACACAGAGTTTGTTGACCTGAGCCCTAAGAACCTTTGGGATCGGGCAGCTGGGCTGTGGGCTCTGCTGTGCATTCCGGGATGTGTCAGCAGCATCCCTGGCCTTTACCTACCAGAGTGTGGCAATGAAAAGTAGCCCCTGGTTGAGAACTACTGCTCTAAAGACAGAGCTTTTTGCCCTCAGTACGTGTTTTAACAATCCAGAATGTCTTAAAAGTCAACAAAACCCTGGAACACAGTCGACTTTGGTGCTTAAAGGACGCGGCTCACTTGCTACCAGCCTTAACCCTGACAACTCGGAGCACATCTAGTGGGCACAGAGTTCTGTGTTCCCAGAGGGAGCAGTAGCTGCACCGTTTCTGGGGACACTGAAAACCCTACAGGCAGAATAAACTCAATGCCCATCTTTCATACTGGTCAGGGAATTAGCCCCTCCACTTCCATATCTTAAGTCGACTGCTAACTCTCTTCATATTTGCATTTAAATGGAAAATAAAATTCTGACATAGGTGGCTTACTGCAAACAATCTTACTTTTTATAGCCTTTCCCTATTTTGATGCTGCTGTGCATGAACTGTTTAAGGAGAATGGAAACCATTTTGTTACACAGTTAATACCCTTTTGGGAAGGCAACTGCTCTACCTTGGGAGGATCCGCTGTCTCACCTCTGGTATAAGGTCAGTGTCAATTTTAAGAGACTGAGCTCTTCAGGGAAGCCAGTCACAGCTCCACAAATGAATTTACTCTCTGTGCATAAGATCCATAAAAGACATAAAATGTTTTATGCAGTTCAAGTCATACTGCAAGTCATACTGACTTGGATTAATAAAGGAAACAAAGTTTTATGACTTGGAGATTATTCTCAAGTGGCGTGTCACTAAAAAACAGCAGCTAAGTATCATGATGGGAACTGTATTACGTTTCTAAGCACCAAATGAATTGTACTACCGTTGAGGGCTTGCCTAGAACAACTTGTCTCACGCACCCCAAGCCCCTAGTGTTCTGCTCCCCACACAAGCCCCACAGAGAGGGGGCCCTGCAGCCAGACACATCCTTCCCCAGAACTCAGCTGGCTTGTGCCATGGTCTCATTTTACACTGGTATGGGAAAATCTGTACAAGTGTAATCTTCTGAAATATCATTTCTTAGTCTATAAGAAATACAGTGAGAGAAAATTTTTAGCACTGATGGATGCTAGACCCGAGCTCACTGGCAACTCTTAACAGCAGGGGTGATGGAAAAGGCAGTGCAGTCACAGGCATCCGTAGGGCTGCTTTGCTTATTAGCAACCACACTTGGGTTTGCAGAGCTCGGGGGCACCTGAGGAGGGGAGAAAGCTGGTAGAAAAGATGGGAATGTTAACGTCCCACCTCCGCCAAGAAATAATCCCATGAACTTCTAGCACCCTGGATAGAAAAGCATCTATCAGGTCCTTGGTCCTAGTCAGTTAGATGATAATTACATTGTCTTGATTTTGAGATTAATAAGGTAATAAGGAACTAGTCAACTGATTTAGTGTACTTACTATTGGTAATTCTGGGTATGATACTGTCAGCTAAAATTGACATTCAGTTGAAGTTTTCAATACCTTCTCAATGACATCACTGTATTTATATATCTATTTGATAAAATCCAGTTTATTGTAATATCTCATGCCCCCATTTAGGAAAAGAACTCATTACTTTGAATTACTAAGGTAGGAAATGTAAGCAAGATGAGAGGCCATGGAAAACTTAACGTCCTACAGGGCCCTGGCTCAGAGAGCAAGCATAACTCAAGAGTCACTCCGTTCCAGCGTGTCTAACTCTCATCATCCCAGAATGACCTGGTTCATTAATTCCCATTCAAGAAACAGTTACTGAGACATTCAGCTGGCTCTGGGGCAAAGTGAAAACGGGCTCAGGCCAACTTCACAAGCTCTCTGTGAGCACAGTCAATGCTCAGAGATGCAGGAGGGAAGCAGGAAGTGGAGGTGGTGGCCCACATTGGGTAGTAAGGGCCACCCAGGCTGAGGCTAGCGGACCAAGGAGCCAGGAGAGGCCACTGAAAGACTGTCGGGGTGGATGTGCTTGGAAGATGCACAGTTCACACAAATTGCTGGCATCATTATATGGAGAATAGCAGGGGCTGAGAGTGGATATGAGGTGGACTGGAGCAGGACTGTAAGTACAAGGAGTGCCACAGATGGGACGGGACACAGGGGAGGGAAGGAAGAAGTTAGCTTTCTGGTTCAAGAACCAGGTAGACTTGGAAGACAGGATAGAGTTTTCAAGCATTAGATGACAGGCAGTAGGTATTTCTGCTTTAGGAAATCACCTGTATGTGGATTTTTGCTCTGCTATTTAGGTGCACTGACCTGTCAGCTCTAAGTTGGGCTTGTAAAGGAGCTGTAATTAATTTAGTGGCCCTGCCTAAAATACCCAGGTATCCACCAAATCACTGCTCTAGAAAGCCTGACATAGAGGCTGATACCAGGAAGGGTGGCAGAGCCTGTGCAGATTCATCCACACCACACTAAACACTGGCAGGAAAAAAGAGTTAGTAAATAACATGCGACAGCTGTGACACAGACTGGGCTTTGTCAGTTCTCACCTTGGTGGTTTTGACTTTGTTTCCACTGCTACAGGACCAGCCTGAGTCATCAGGCAGCACCTTACAGTCCTCTCCTTCCAGACAAGGATGCATGTGGCACCACCACTTCTGCAGCACAATGGAGGCTGAAAAACAAAACCCAAATCCCAAATATTAGTACGCTCACCTCACAGGTTGCTAAGGACAGTTTCACCCTAAGTGAATTTGAAGAGTGCAGTCTGCCCTACAATCTGCCCTATGCTCTATAAAATATTGTGTGTAGTTGGGTAACTGCACTACTGTTAGTGAGATCACAAGCTTGCCGTGTGCCAATGTAGGTTTCCATTTGGCTGTGGTGTTTTTTTCCACTGACCTTCAACTGGTCATTAAAGTCCTCTTAGTCTTAGTTTCTTCTTCTGGAAAATGGGGATAAAAATAGGACCTTGCCCCAGGATGTCAAGAGGATCAAGCTAATCTATGTGGAAGTCTTGGCTGACTCTGGGCCAGTCGCTGTGTTGGGAGAAGCTGTTACCGTGGCCATCGTTTTTCATTGCAGGTTGCAATGGTGGGCGCTGGTATCGCACAGACCAGAGATGTAAACACTCGTCTCTCCATGGCAGCAAGTGGTGAGTACCCACTTGAAGTCAAGTGGAAGATGGGGGGGGGCTGCCCCCCCACATGCCTGCCCGACAGACCAGTCAGCTCCCTATGCATATGCCCTTGCCGCCAAAGCCCCCCAGCCCTGCAGCAGACTGACAATGACCTTCGTGTTTTAAGCCTATGAAGCAGAAAGTAGCGCCCCAGTCCTCTAGGTTTAACAGAAGTAAAGGAAACACCATCAGTTTGGCTGGTTGGTTGGTCCCAGAATAAAAGCACAAGAAGGACTGACTTTGAAAAGGGAGCCCGGCCAGTGGGCTGGCACAGTAGTGGCTTGAGGGACAGGAGTACTTCAGCCCTGTTTTTCTTGTTGATAAAAATCATACTGCAGTGGATTGATTCAAACCACCACTGCCTGAGAAGTCTGAAACTCAAGTTCACGCAAATCTTTAGAAAATTCAGATAACAGATTTTCACAAAGTGCCTGGCCCTCAGGAAAAAGTAGAATTAGGATTTAAATTTTCAATCTCACGGCAAAGGTTAAATGTGGCTATGTTTCAGCCTTTTACAAAAACAAAGCCATGGGAGGAGCCAGGATGGCTGCGTGAGTAGTTCAGCGGAAATCTCCTCCCAAAAATATACATATTTTTGAAAATACAATAAATACAACTAAAAGAGAGACCAGAGGATACAGTATAACAGCCAGGCTACATCTACATCTGTGAGAGCTCAGCACCTCACGAAGGGGGTAAGATACAAGCCATGGTGAGACCCGAGTGCCCCCTCTACCCCTGCTCCCTGGCAGGAAGAAAGGCGTCAGAGCAGGGAGGGAGTGAAAGCCCAGGACTGCTAAACAACCAGCTCTAGTAACTGCACCAGGACACAGACACACAGTGCATGGTGTGCTGGATATTAGAGAAACAGAAAAGCAAACTCTGCGAGCTAGTCCTGCAGCTGGCTCCCTGGGACAAAAGAAAAGCAAGCACTTTGTGAAAGTCTTATAGGGACAGGGACCTCACAGCTGGCTGAACTCGTCCCAGCACACTCAGCCCAGCAGCTGGGAATCCCGGGGAACTCCAGGCAACCTAATCCCCTGGGCAGCACAGCTCTGAAGCCCCTCGCAGTGATAAGCAGCCTGCCAGTCGTTCCCCAGCTGGCGCAGACCCTGACACACTGGTCCAGTAGCAGGAGAGTGGCCACACACACTGGCAGCGGCACCAGAGCGGTCTGTGTGAGCCGGCAGCAGCCGTACCCCCAGAATCTGCTCCCGGCGCACAGCCACCGGGGCCACTGCTCTCACAGGAGAGCACACCTGGCACTCCCTGCAGGGCTCTGCACTACCCTGACACAGAGACCCTGCCCACAGCAGCTTAGGGGATTAATCCGGAGGCTGCTCCAGGAGTGCGAGTGACAGACACAGGCAGCGGAGAAGGGCAAGGCAAACAGCAAGCAGGAAAAGGACTTTGTTCTCCCAGCTGACACATGCACTACCTGCCTACAGCTACCACTATCACCATGAAGGCAGAAGAATTTGGTCTAGTCCATAATCACCCAGACAACCCCCAAGAGAGGGCCTGGGGAGATAGACTTTCCCCGAAAAAGAATTCAAAATAAAGGTCATGACCATGCTGATGGATCTGCAGAGAAATATGCAAGAGTTAAAGGATAAAGTTGGGAGGGAGAATACAGAAATAAAACAATCTCTGGAAGACTTAAGAGCAGACTGGATGAGGTGCAAGAGGCTGTTAATGAAATAGAAATCAGAGAACAGGAACACAGAGAAGGTGAGGCAGAGAGAGAGAAAAGGATCTCCAGGAATGAAAGATAAAGAAAACTGTGTGACCAATCCAAATGGAACAACATTTGCCTTATAGGGGTACCAGAAGAAGAGAGAAAAGGGATAGAAAGTGTCTTTGAAGAAATAATTGCTGAAAACTTTCCCAAACTGGGGGAGAAAATAGTCTTTCAGACCAGGGAAGCCCACAGATCTCCCAACACAAGGGACCCAAGAAGGACAACCCCAAGACACATAATAATTAAAATGGCAAAGATCAAGGACAAGGATAGAGTATTAAGGTCACCTACAAAGGAAAACCCATCAGGCTATCATCAGACTTCTCAACAGGAACCTTACAGGCCAGGAGAGAATGGCATGATATATTTAATGCGATGAAACAGAAGGGCCTTGAACCAAGGATACTGGATCCAGCATGATTATCATTTAAATATGAAGGAGCGATTAAACAATTCCTAGACAGGCAAAAGTTGAGGGAATTTGCCTCCCACAAACCACCTCTACAGGGTATTTTAGAGGGACCGCTCTAGATGGAAGCACTCCTAAGGCGAAACAGATGTCACCAGAGAAAATAGAATCACAGCAAAGAAAGCAGACCAACACCAACCAAATACTAAAGGCAAAAAATAAAATCAACTACCCACAAAAGAGCACACACACACACCAAAAAAAAAATACACCTAACATACAGAGAATGGAGGAGAAGGAATAAGAAGGGAGAGAAATAAAGAATCATCAGACTGTGCTTATAATAACTTAATAAGCGAGTTAAGTTAGACAGTAAAGAAGCTAACCTTGAACCTTTAGTAACCACAAATCTAAAGCCTGCAATGGCAATAAGTACATCTCTCTCAATAATCACCCTAAATGTAAACGGACTGAATGCACCAATCAAAAGACACACACAGAGTAACAGAATGGATAAAAAAGCAGGTGTAACAGTACTGGTATCAGACAAAATAGACTACTGTCCAGTTGTTCCCATCAATACCAGCATCTCAGCAATGCAGATTCTCGCCATCTAGAATAATCATTTGCTATTTAAATCAGAAGGTGCCAACACTAACAAAATAACCCATTTACCTCTGTTTCCTCGGAGGCCACCCCAACGTGTCCATCCACTCAAGCTGAGTGGCCAAGGCTGATAAAGTTTTATTCTTTTCAGTCCCAAATAGCAGTACACTGTCACCCTAAAACTATTGTGTATGGAGCTCTGTCAGTTTCGAAGCATTTTTATATACTGGTCCTCTTTTGATTGTCCCTACAGAAGCAGGAGGGAGAGGCAGATGGCTCCAGAAAAAAAAACTTTCCACAAAATAAGTAGAATCTCTACCTTCTTCTCTACCCGGCCGTCTTCACTACAATTCACAGCACAGTGCAGATCAGTAAGGGCTGCATATGGAGAGTCCAACCAGTCAGTCATTATTTCTGAATACCCCGGGGTGGTCCCAAGTGGGTATAAAGATAAATAAGAGAAGGTTCCTAGCCCTCAATTTAAAATTGCTTCTGAAAAACTGAAAAAGTTATATAAATGTTGACAGAGCTTAGTTATATTTACACAGAGTTGAAGCTGAATTTCAAATACTTCTTAACTTTCTTCCATTCAGCAGGGGGACCTATGCACTCCTGAGAGGCATCGGAGCTGCCTGGAAGCCGAAGCCAGCAGACCTGTGTGGCGGAAGTGAGGGAGACGGGCCGGTGTCTGAGCACCAACACAGTGGCTGGTGCTTCCCGTGCGCCTGGAAGAGCGGGTCTGGCTGAAGATGATGACAGACATGAGCAAATGACCTGTGAGTGAAATAAGGAATCTGGGACTCAATTCCCTGCAGAGGGAATGTTAGTCCATCCTTACTGGATTCTTGGGGCCCCAAGATAATTGTGCTGCCAGACCTAGGAAAGGTACTTGAGGCCTAATATTTTAAGGATTAATGTTGAACTACGTGAATAAAAAGAAGGAAGCACAGGTGATCAAGCTCTTGTGACATTATTTACCAGTTACCTGTCATTTAACTGGAAAACGAGTGCTTTTTGCAAAGCCAGATTCACAATAGGCTCCTTAAAATAGCAAGCTGCCCTGGAACTTTATTTATTTTTGCTACCAGAAAATATTTATAGGGGCCCCTCACTCAATTTATTAGACACTTACTTAGCAAATATTTTTTTGAGGAAAACAAGACACAATAAGGTTGTCTGAGGAACTCAGTGCACAGCCCAGGTGAGAACCTACCGAGGGTTTGAGGTGATGACAGCGAACGAGGAGCCGGCAGCCGTTTAAGCTTAGTGTGCGCACTGTGCAGGGCTAGGAGATGAGACAGGGATGCTCTTAAAATAACTCGAGGCTACCTGCCCACTACAGAGCCTTGTCTCCGCAGGAAAGCAAGTTTGTAGGAGGTGTATGATATATTTTAAATGAGAAAGTGTCGTGTCACTTCTATTTTTACAATAAAATACTTTATAAAGCCCCACGCCTTCCTGACTTATGAAAACACAAACTATCCCCATCTTCAAGCTGCCAGCCCGTAATGAGTTTCTAGTTTAAAGAAGAGACAGACTGCGAAGCCCGGTTTTAAAGTAGCAACTGGAACTTTCTCTCATGTAACTAATGAGCTGTTTTGCTCCGGGTAGAAGTTTTTTTCTATTCCTTGTCCCAAATAAACACCACTCCATTAAATAAAACACAGTAGGTATTTCTGCTAGTCAGTCTTATTCAAAGGTGGGCCTCACAACAAGCAGGCTCACTCCTCACAGGGTTTCTCTCATTTGTGGACTTCGTTTAGTTGTAGTTACAGAGAGTTAAGGCTTTTCTAAAGAAAAGTGTAAATATTAAAAACACATCTTCCTGGAATATATATCATCTAGAAAATGGAAACAGTCATGAGACTATGCTCACCCTGTTCTTTAAGCTGTTTTATCAATTTATCTTTGTTACTTCAAGGAGCCATTCCACTCTGACCCAAGGAACATGCAGGGAAGCAGCAGTTAGAGCAGGAAGATTTCTCTGCTAAAGGAACTCTTTACATGTCGCACCTTTCCTATCCCAAAGCACGCGGAGTCCTAAGCAGTGATGACTACATAGCCCTGTAGAGCAGGGAACTCCCCCACGGCGGTTTGGACCTGTGCACGGTGAGACATTTCACAGCATCCCTAGGCTCTACCTGAGACAGGCCACTAGCAGCCCCTACCAGCCAAAGGTGTCTTCAGGCACTGTCAAAACACCCCTGCTGAGAAACAATGGACCTGTGGTTATGTAGACGGCTCAGCCCAAAAGGAAAGGCAGAGCTAGTTCATCAGACCTCAGCTAAGCTCTGGCTGGCGGAAACAATCCTAGTTGGTGGTCAACAGCCCGCCGCCTCTCTTCGCATGTCTGAACTTTGCGTATCAGTCGCCCTCACACGCACAGCCTGGGCTCACTCTGAAACCTCTACTGACAAACCATTTAACCAGTCAAATTCAGGGGTCACGTTTTCCCTTCTCAGAAATTTAGAGTATTTTATAGGAACTTCATTCATAGCATTCATACCCTTTCTTACTGGCACATCCTGTTTCATCCACTCACCTTGAATACAAATTACCAGAAGGCAGGAATTAAATCCTAAAATTTGATTTGATCTAAGGCCTTTAATATGAAGGAGTCCGTTTGCATCTCCAGCCTCGTCTTCTACCATTTCCAAGCCAGACCGAGCTACTCCCAGTCCCCAGGCTGGCCTTGCGCATTCTCCGGGGCTTTCCTCTGCTCTCTCCTGGAATCCTGCATTTCCTGGAGTTTGTCTACATTCCCTACGTAACAGCGAATGCCTTGAACACAGAACCTGATTCTAATTATCACCTGATCCCCACCAACCCCAGCATCTCAGAGACCAAGGTGCTGATTAAATTAAAACTTGATGGATGAGGCATGTCCTTCCCACCCCCCACCCCCCCGAGTGCTTTTGTACAGTGTACCCTGCTGTCATTCATCTGGCCGCTACTGAGATAAAAAACAACAACAAAGCCATTTCCTGAGTTTAAGTGGCACAGAAAACATACTGGAAACAAAATTTTGAAATCACATCTTAAAGCCAGACCCTGTATCTCATCACACAGTCCGTAAAGCCAAGAACTTACCTGTAGGACGCACGGAAACTCTCACCCTTAACTAAGCGAATTCTGACACCTCAGATGAGACACTCGGACTAGCAACAGAAAAAAATACAGCTTCAAAAAGTCAACTGCCTCCCATTCCTAAGCTGCTGTCTTATTCATCTTTTTTAAACCCGATGTTTAGAAAGCATTCACTTTGACAAAATAAATGAAGCTTCATTGTACTACACATTTATCTCATTTTATCATAATACCATTCTGCACTATCTGTATAGAGCTGTATTTTGATAAATGTGTAAAATATAGTTCCTACCACAAAACAGCTTTGTATATGCCAGCAGAAGATTCAAAAAGCAGCGTGCTTACCAGCTAAATAGTTGCCTGACTTAGGACTCAATGCATGACAGCTTTCATCAAATAATTCCATGTCCCTTCCCCCAACTCCCAAATGTGCATTAAACTGACACAGTTCAATAATTCAGCAGGATTTCATAAGTTAATTATAACAAAAAAGCTTGATGGGGGAGGAAAAGCAGCTAATTTTTCCCCTTTTTACCTAATGAAAGCTGTGATTTTATGGAAAAGCAACAAGAACACCAGATAAGTACCTGTGGTGTAGATTAACAGAAATGCGTAAGGATCTCCCAATCTCTATGCCAACATTAATTAGTGCCCTGCTCCAGCGTCTTCTCGCCTTTGTTTTAATTTAAATGTAAATTCAAGTGAATTTCATATTTTAGATACTCTCTATTCTTATTGACAAATAAGATAAGAGGAACATATCAGCAGAGACGAGATCTTCTCACATGCCAACGAGCAGCATGATGATGCATAATTATAATGGTATAAAGATTAAGAGAGTAAAGCTAAAAAGTCCTAATGGAAACATATTCAAGTAAGGAATAGAAGAATGGGGGGATCTGAAAACAGACATATTTCCTATACCTCTCCTCAAGGACTTTGAGCTGACAAACATTTATTGATGTTTATTAATAACATTATGTTATTAATAAACAAACAGTGTTTGTCAGGTGCTAGTAGGTGCACGGGACACAAATATGAAGACACAGTCACAATCCCAGCTTTCAGAGTTCTGAACACAAACGCATCATCGCATATAGATCCAAAGAACATTTCCATCACCACAGGAAGTTCTCCTGCACAAATGCTGCTCAGACACCAGATAATTGGGCTCCATCATTTTCCGATCCTATGGTACTAGGGACATCATTTAGTTAACCTGTGAGTGAGTCTGTTTGCCAAAGACACAACCAACATGTCCTTCAGCAAAGAATGGCTAAGTTATATGGGTTGCTATGGAGCAATTTAAAAAAATAAAAATGAGTATGTACTAGCACACAAATATCTCCATGACCTAATATTGGTAGGAGTAAAATAGGCTGGATTAAGAAATACGCAATGCCCCTTGTTTAAAATACACACTCATACTGAAGGCTACCCCATTTTCCACAGACCTATCTTAAATACACAAATATTAAATATATTAGCCATAGAGATAAATGCTGGTACCCCTAGGGTGGTAGCCAAAGAGGATTGTGCCCATATAAAATTTGAATCCAAGCTACTTTAGGGTAACGTATCCATGTTTCCTTCACTAAGATACAGATGCCAATAGTAATCCCTACCCTATCTGTACTTTACAGATACCAGTAAAAGTGCTTTCAGTATTGTAAAATATTATTTTGAAAAATGAGACTTTTTATATCCAAAAATTCTAGGCTAGACAGAGCATAAATGTGGTTTATGCTATGATTCATAAGTTCCTGTAGAAGCTGAAAATCTACCAAGGCAAGCAAACAGTTGTCACCTTTCAAAAACAATCTGTGATTAGTGAAGACGCATCAATTCCCCACTGAGCTCAAGCTCATGCGAGCAGCAGCCCCCAGGAGCAGAGGTAAACAAGAGACCCGGTTCCCATCCTCAGGCAACTTGCAGGCTAACAGCGAGGTACACGCTCAACACGTTTTTACAACCAAATGGGAGGCATGTCATGAACTGGGAGTTCAGGAACAAGAATGTCAGGGAGACTTGAAGATCAAGTAGGAACGCAAGAGACAAAGTGCGTGCGGTGGGGAAGAGGCCAACGACCCAGGCCAAGAGTGCAGAGACAAAAGGGAGTGGAAAGGAGTCCAGTCTGCCTGGGAGGGAATAGTTAAAAGAGAAGCGGGACAGAGCCACACTATGCAGGGCTTTGCATACCATGAATTTGGCTTTTATTTTAAAGACAATAGGAATTACTTACGTAGATTTTAAATATGAGAGTGCCAAGATCTGTTTTTACAGAGAGATCATTCAGCCTATAGGGTGGAAAATGGAAAACCAGAAAGAGTAAGTTCAACGAAATAGACCAAGTGCCCTGAAACTGTGGAGGTGACGGAGGGCAGAGAGCAAGGAGACAGAAGGGGTATGACTTGGGTTCAGCTGACAGAGAAAATAAATACACTAAACTGTCCCGGCTCCGGACATAGGAACTTAGCAAATTCCTTTTAAATGCCTTATTTTTTTACAAAAAGTCAAAGATCTTCATCTTTGTTATAAACCCACAATCCTTTATCTATAATCCCCAAATCCCTAAAGCTCAGAAAATGGGAAGGAGCTCCATAAAACAGCAGCGAAACCTGATCTGAATTCACATGAGGTTCTTCTCCTCGCCTCATCCCATTCTGCATGAATATTCATATATTTCACTCTAGAAATACCACTAATCTGCGAGGATGGGGTGCAGCTGGAGGAGATATTAGTTTTGTTAGGTAATAAATAGTACATTTACTATGTTCACTTTATAAACCCTGATAAAATCTGACTTTGGCAACACCTTCAGACCCCAGGATGTCTGAAGAGGAATTGCAGATGGGAATTAATCCACATTCGTTTCCTGGCAGCCGAGGTCATGCTGATACACACCCCTGGTGGCCCCAGAGCCCCTAAATTTGTGTCCCTGTCTGGTAGGGAAGGCGGGACGTGGGCAAGTCAGCTTTTGTTGACTGTGCGACTCTGGAGTGTATGTTTTAACTGCTGACCTTTAGACACGCATCGGGTGAGCCTGGAAGTATTCATTTTCAGGGAGGATTCACGCTGCTGTAGAGTAAGAGCTACAAGGCTTAACCTCATGTATCTGTTCCCCTGGGGACAGACACTGGTTTCTAACAAGGGGTCCTCTGGAAGAAGTAGAGGCATCAAAAGGGATCAATCCCAGGCCTCCATCTAGCACCGTCAATATGCGTTCATTTTTTCAAACCCATTAGCGCAATTCTCTGCCTCGGGAAGTGGAGCCAACAAATGCATGACTAATAGGGATCCCAAACTATTCCTGGGGAACTCCCTCCAAGGAAGAGGTCTTATAATGTGTGTTAAAATACTAAACTAGAAATAAAGAGAGTATCAGTCTGTACCATCCACCCCAAGATGAGAAAACCAGGCTACTGACTGTGTGTGTGGAGAGGTTCACAGCAGGGAGTGGCACGCACCTAGAAAAGCAACTGCTCTGACGGGTGACACTGGAGAGACAGGCAAGTAAGAAGAAATCAAAGCCACCTTGATGATTGCCCAGTGACAGAACTGCCCACTGGTACCTCTTAGAGACATGAAGAACCTACCTTGCTCATGAAGGAATCTGTAGAGTTACATTTACGTCCACTTTTGCAATGACAATTACCCTGAAGCAATGTAGTTTTAAGTTGCAAAGACAGTAAAATAGGGAATTTCTTATAGTTATAAGGCAGTTTTAAGTCCTTTTGCAATATTGGAAAAATGGACCAGAAAGTCTTACCTTCAACACAAGAAGGCTGAGCACGAGTCGTGCCAGCCACCTGCCCCGGGAAGCAGGAACACTTGACCGTCTGCGATCGCTCTTCGATGCGGTTCTTGTTACAGCACCTGTGCACAGCAACCACCTCGCAGGTCCCCTGCTTGATTTGGTGGTGACCTGGCAAGTGACGGGGGAGAGAAAGACCCAGTGCTGTTAGGGAGAAATCAGACTACCAAGTCCGCGAACTTAAGACTACATTTTCCAAGTTCATGTACTATGCTTGGGAATCTCTGTCATTTGTTTGTTTTGATGTCATTGCACATTCCTATCAAGGTGGCAAGAATAGTGGGAGGAGAAAAAAGCTCCTATGAACCTATGGGAGACCGAAATTTGGGCCCCAGGATCTTCAGTTCTTGGTATCACAAGCACAGTTGTTATTTACACGGCAAAAGAGATTTTGCACATGTAATTAAGATTGCTAAGTGGTTTTATTTTAGGAGAAGGATATCATCCTGGATTATCCAGGCAGAGCTAATGCGATCACATTAGCCCTTAGCAGCAAGCAGATGAAGCAGAAGGGCAGGGTGGGTTTTGAGCACGCTGGCTTGAAGACAGAGGGGGCCACAAAGTCAAGGAAATGGAGACCTCGGTCCTACAACTGCAAGGAACCGAGTTCTGCCAACAACCTGAATGCGCTTGGCAGGGGACTCCTCCCCAGAGCCTCCACGAGGGAATGCAGTCCTGCGCACAGCCTCATGTTAACCCAGTGGTGAGACCCTGGGCCAAGAATCCAGGCACACTGTCCCCGGACTTCTGACCTACAGAAACAAGCCACTAAATTCATGGAAATCTGTCACAGCAGTGAGAGCAAAGGAATACAAGACCTTGTACTCAGATCCTGAACTGCTAATGCGACCCCCTGGCTTCATCACTCACTCTCTGTCGTGTATCTTTCTGAGCCACTTGAGGGTAGGTTGCAGACATGATACCCCTAAATACTGCAGTTCGTATTTCCTAAGAAGACCTTCTCTTACATAATTATCAGAAGCAGGAATTTTACCCCGATGCAATGCCATTGCATAATCTACAATCCAGATCGTCAAATTTCGCCAATTGTCCCAATGATGTCCCTTATAGCCGAAATCACCCCTGATCAGGATCTGGCCCAGGAACCTGCATTATGTTTAGTTGTCATGTTCCTTTAGCCTTCTTCAATCAGAAACTACTCCTTGGCTTTTGCTGACCTTGACATTTTTAAAGACTACATGCCCGTTATTTTGCAGACTGTGCCTCAGTTTGGTTTTGTCTGATGTTTCCTCTCAATTGGATCCAGGCAATGCCTTTTTAGCAGACTAGCTCAGAAGCGACACTGTATTCTTCTTAGGGCGTCACATCAGGAGGTGCAGGAAGTCAACCTGTCCCAGGACTGGTGGGGCTGCCTTTAATCACAGTTACAGTGGTGGCTGCTGGGTTACTCTGTTTCTTAGGGTATTGTCTTTCCCTTTGTAATTAGTAAGCATTTTAAGGGGAGACACAGTGGTACTATGCAAATACCCCATTCTTCATCAAACTCTTACCCCACCTTTTTTTTGCATCCATGGATGATTTGCACTGAATCAAAACTGATTCTATATTAATGTTCAATGTATCTCAGATCTAGACAGGACAAGACCCAGCAAACCGGTAACTATGTCACTTTGAGATATTCTCCGAGACCTTACTAACTTTCTGGCTGAAGAGATGTGCCAACCTTACCTCGTATTTTCCCTGCCCTCATCATTTTCCTCCAAGGACCCCTGACTATTTTCACTGGAACATCAGATTTAGAAGCCAAGGTCTTGGCACACAGGTGTACTTATTACTGCTGGGGAGTTGATTTGGGGCCGAGAGTGCAGATGGATCTATGCACAGCATGAGTTCGCACTGATGTCTCCAAATGCTACCTCGTCCCACAGGGTCTTGCTTCTCTCTCCACAATTCTGTTTGTATCTCCCATCACCAAAAATGAGAGAACTGATTTTCACTGTCTTCGAACAAACAGAGTTTAATGTATGTTTAGAGTGGGAACCATTTTATCAGTTAGGAGTCTTCTGTTATAACATCAGAAAGTGACCTGAATATACGTAATCTTCCAATAAATTATCTTTGGGTTATCAAAAGATTGCAGAGTTCAGAGAGACTTTAGCTCAACCATCAATTGGGCCATTCTCACAGCTGGCCCAGAGGGAATACTTGCACTCTTTGAGTCTGTCACTCTGCTCAGGGTCATGTTAGCTGTGGCAGCCACCACCTAAGACAGACCCCAATCACCTTCTGGTATTCACACCTGTGTGCAGTCCCTTCCCTTGTGGTAGGAGGGTTGGTCTTCATGACAAGTCACATGGACCAGCAGTGATCGTGTGTCACTTCCAAAGCCAGGTGGCCACTCACTCTGCACCCCTCAGATCACTTACTCCGGGGAAACCAGGCCCAAGCAGCCTTACAGAGAGGCCTGTGTGGCAAGGAGCTGCGGTCTCCTGCCAACAGCCCTGTCAGTGAGCTTGTAAGCAGATCCCCTCTCCCACTGGCCCGGCAACATACAGTGGCAGATGTGCTGTTTTGTCACGTCAGAGTCAGTTCTAAAGGACAGTGCTGCGCTCGCCTGCTTGCTCATCACTTTCTCTAAGAGAAGCCATGTTGTGTGCGGCTCTGGGGAGCGTCCCCGGTGGCCAAGAACCTGACGTCTCCTGCCATGAGCTGCATAGTGAATTTGGAAGTGGATTGGGCAGCCTTAAGTATGTCCTCAAAGACTGCACCCCAGCCAGCAGCTCAACTGCGCCCTGAGAACCCTGAGGCAGGACCACCCACCCAGCCACTCCCAGAATTCTCATACTAAGACACTGGGTGAAACCTATATGTTAACTGTTTTAAGCTTCTAAGACTTAGGCTAATTTGTTACACAGCAAGAGGTAACCAATCTCTGGCTACCCCAGGATAGAGACATTTACCTTTGTCCTGATGTTATTAATGAAAGATAGCCTTTCAGGCCCCCTTAAGCACCCTCATGGTTTTCAGATAAACTGTTTACATGTACATCGTACTGTGAATAACAATCTCATTCTACTCCTTAAAAAAGGTTTTCTCCAAGGATTCCCACAGGCTAACACTTTGCTTGGTTTGTCCTGTTTGCTGTGTGTGCTTCAAATCACAAAACTAGTTTTAAAATGTTCCATGAGTCAGCTTTTTAATCCAAAAGATAGGCCTTCCACAAAACAGCCTCTATATTATTCTGAAATTTTCTCTGGCCCTTCCCCTCTCATACCATATTCAGTGTTGGTGGAAGCAAAATGTAATTACTGGCAAGATCAAATACAAAGACAAAGTGTCATTTGTAAAATATGTAAAAGCAGAACCAGTGCCCAGAGAATCAAACCACCAAGAGAGAAAGCTTTCGATCTCTATAGAAGAAAGCAAAAATAATGAAAGAAGTGATTAATAGTATAAACCTAGTTAAACGTTCACAATCACAATGCTCATTTCCAATAGGTAGTGTACACAGCAGTAAAAAATAAAAATAAAAAAACAGTAATGGCAATGTCAGTAAAGTAGCTTGAGGACTTTAGCACCAAGTAAGCAAAAACGTGAGGCCCGAGAAGAGCTGGTGCAGAGACCCTTTCTCCTTTCCAGTGACAGACGCGCATGGCCAGACAGCTGATGACTAGCCAAGGGGGGCGGCAGGGGGGCTCCCGGGTGGATCCCTGCTCAGTCCTCTCGCTGTGGCTGCCCTCCCGGTGGGCCACTGTCCCGGTTTGTTCAGCTGCCATAGCAAAGCACCACAGGTTGGGTGGCCTGAACAACAGGCATTTATTTCTCACAATTCCAGAGACTAGAGATTCAAGACGGAGGTGCTGGCCAATCCAGTCCCCGGGGAGGGCTCTCTTCCCGCCTCACAACAGCTGCCCCCCTGCTCTGTCCTCACATGGCAGGGACACTCTGGTGTCTTTGCCCTTTCTTTTTTTTTTCATAAGGACACCAGCCCTATCAGATTAGGACTGCACTCCTAGGACCTCATTTAATCTTTATCACCTCCTCACAGACCCTGCCTCCAAATACAGGCACATGTGAGGGTTAGGACTTCAACAGAGGAGGCTGGGGGACGGGTGGGGAGGACACAAAAATTCAGTTCAGTTGTCCTAGGAGTCCCAGTTCCAAGGCAGGAAGAATTCTCACTCACAGGGAGGCCAGGCTTTTTGTTTTACTCTTACCTTCAACTGATTGGATGAGGACCACCTCCTGCAGGAGGGCAATCTGCTTTACTCAGTCTGTTGAGTCCTGTTAATCTCACCCAAAACACCCTCACAGAAATGCCCGCAGTAAGGTTTGACCACATATCTGGACACGCTGCGGCCCCATCGAACTGACATACAAAATTAAGCATCACTAATATCAGATGACCATGCAGCAGTGTGTTGCCAGATGGGGAAAAAATTAAAGCTGAAGACAGACAAGAAAGTAGTGCTTTCATGGTAAACTTAGTTCTCTAAAAAGGTCCAGGAAGGATGCCTTGTTTAGTAAGCTTAGAACCAGACAGGAGCCATTTTCCCTCTAAAACATCAAGGACCGTTATGGTTACAGCTCCATCTTAAAAACTAAAGCTAAATACTCGTAAGATCCATGCAATAAGCGGCAGGTTGTACCCAGGAGTTCTCAGATATGGTTTCCTCCAGAGTTTCAGGTCATGAACTGGAGTAGACAAGACTGAGTCACTCAGAAATGGAGCTGCTCTCTGGAGAGAAACTGACCAAAGAAAAAACAAAACACTGTCCCCTTTGGGCTCTCTATGAATCCTGCCAGTTGCTGGGCCATTTCCCTTCCAGTTTTGTCTAAGTAGGTAAATAAGAGAGCATTTATTTCTACTTATTTAACCAGCACTTAGATACAATGTACTATCTAGAAGCCACTGTTCTCAGAGCCCTTGGACACATAATTTATAAGAGGGGAAATTGTCCCTTGGTTCCTTTCTACACTTCTCAGCGTGCAATGGGGTTGCTTATTTTCTTTTCAAAACAAGTGACTTAAAACACCAGCAGGGCTAGTAAGATGGATGGTTCCTCTTAGTGTAGACATATACCTCTGTATGTTGGTAGACAATAGAGGTATATGTCTACCAACTATACCCACCTAAACAGTTGGGTAGACACAGTTAGAAGTGCTGTGATAATAAACATGGATTGCTTTGGGATTGTGAGTGAGGATGGATTCACTTTCTCTGGGGAATAAGTTGCGTAAATGCAGATCTTTTTTCTCTTCTTGTTAAAAATGCTTTTTAAGAAAAGTTGCAAACCACAAAGGAAACTGCCATTTGTCCCAGGGCACTAAGGGCCTTTCCATTGTAAAAGGGGTAAAATACAAAACCTCATTGCAATAGAAGTTCTTCAGTTGACACAACTTGAAAGCTGAGACAGAAAGCATCAGAATAGGGTGACTTGCTTTCATGCTATTATTTCCCTGAATCCTTTTCCTTTTGTTCAGATCCTTTTTAGCCTTCCTCCTCCTGCCCAGCAAGATTAAATACACCCTCAAAGGGAAAGCCTCCTCTCCAGTGATCTCCTTGGAAGGCATTTATTTGATTTGAGTGTGGCTTTCTCTATGCATTCTCAGCCTTTCCCTCTACGGGAGCAGAACAGAGAAATGGGAAGGCTGAAAACAAGATTTCATGGCATGAAGGCAGAGAACAAGGCTGTAGCTAGTCATTGTCTTTGGAAAAAATGTCCAGTTTTCCTGGTTGTGATTCCGTTATAATTCTCAACTTTCTTCCTTTATCTCTTGGATAAACTTGTTTTTTAGTCAACAGGGGAGATGTCATAGTATAGAAGTTCACACTACGGTAGCCATGGGATCATAGCTGGACACATGCGGAAAGTGATGGCAGTGTCTCAAGATCCTGAACTCACTTCCTCCCATGGGCACAACAAACCTACAGCTACATATGGAATAATTTCCTCTCAAAAGTGAATGAACAGAGCCTCCACAACAATGAATAAAAGGGCACTGCTGAGGTAGGAAAGAGAAGCAGAGACACAGACTTGCCAGGGGAAAACCACACTCCAGCCTCAGTGAGTCACAATCAGAAGGGATAGCAAAGGTATAGAAACTTATAAATAAGACAGCATAAAAAAAAAAATTACAGGTCAATATCCTTGATGAACATAGATGCAAAAATCCTCAACAAAATATGAGCAAACTGAATGGAACAATACATTAAGAAGATTACACACCATGATCAAGCAGGATTTATTCAAGGGATGCTAGGACGGTTTAATATCTGCTAATCAATTAACGTGCTTGACATGTCACATGAACAAACTGAAATATAAGAATCATATGAACATCTCAATAGATGCAGAAGCATTTGAAAAAATTCAACATCCAATTATGATTAAAAAATCTCAACAAAATGGGCACACAGAGGGAATATACCTCAATATAATAAAGGCATAAAAAATAACAGTCATACAGCTAAGATCACAATAGCAAAAAGCAAAAAGATTTTCCTTTAAGAACAGTAACAAGACAAGGATGCCCACTCTAGCTACTTCTATTCAACGTGTTATTGAAAGTCGATGCCACAGCAATTAAGAGAGAAAAAAAAGGGAAGAAAGAAAGAAAAAACATCCAAATTGAAAGGAAGAAGTAAAACTGTGTGCTGTTTGCAGATGACATGACAGCATATATAGAAAACCCAAACAAATCCACCAAAAGCTGGTAAAACTAATAAATGAATTCAGTACAGTTACAGGATACAAAATCAACATATAGTAACCTGTTGTTTCCATACACTAATAATGAAACATTGGTAAGAAAAAGAAAGCTAACAATTCCATTCATAGTTGCATCACAAAGAATGAAACACCTAGGAATAAATTTACCAAGGAAGTTAAAGACATGTACACTAGAAACTATGAGAGACTGATCAAAGAAATCAAAGACACGCTTAAATGGAATGATACTCTGTGCTCATGATTTGCAAGAATTCGTAGTATTAAAATGTCTGTACTACCCAAAGCAATCCACAGATTCGATGCAATACCTATCAAAAGTCCAGTGGCATACTTCAAAGAACTACTACAAATAATGTTAAAATTTATATGGAACCACAAAAGATCCCAAATAGCCAAAGTAATCTTAACAAAGAAGAACGAGTCTGAAGGTATCATGCTCCCTGATTTTGAGCTACAGTACAAAGGCATAGCAACCCAAACACAACAGTACTGGCAAGAAAACACACACAAAGACCTATGGACGATTAACCTATGACAAGGCAGCCAATATAAGATGGACAAAGGACAATCTCTTCAATAAATCGTGTTGGGAAAACTGAACAGCCACATACAAAGGAATGAAATGGGACCACTACCTTACACCACACACATAAAAATTACTCAAAATGGACTAAAGACTTGAAAGTAAGCCCTGAAACCATAAAATTCCTACAAAGAAACATAAGCAGTAAACAAGCTGACAGGGGTCTTAGCAACACCTTTGTGGATCTGACTCCAAAAGCATAGGAAACAAAAGCAAAAATAAACAAATTGGACTGCATCAAACTAAAAAACTTCCACAAGGTCAAGGAAATGATCATCAAAATGAAAAAGCAACATACCAAATGGGAGAAGACAAACCATATATCCACTAAAGGGTTAATATCTAAAATACATAAAGAACTCATACAACTAAACAATGAAAAAAAATCAAACTGAATTATACAGATGAATTATATGTGTGACTTATAAAAGATGTTAAATTATAAAGCTGTACAGCTGGAATTTATTTAATAATAATAAAAAAGCAAACGTGGTGTTCTGAATGCCCACTGGACAAAGGTATCATGAATGAAGGAATCATGTTAAATGCTGTTAATGAATTCAGGTAAGATGAAGACCACTGGCTGTTACACTGTAAAGGTCATTGGTGGCCTTAATGAGAAGAGTATCATTAGAAAAATGGAGGTAAATCATGTTTGGAATGGGTTTCACAGAGAGCATAAAGTGAGAAATTTATAGCTACAAATTATTCTGTATATTCTGATAGAATATACAGAAGTTAAATTTTTTTAAGTTGTGAGAAATTTCAGCATATATATATATATATACTGATGGGGGAAAATCTTACAGAGAAGTAAACTTACTACAGAGATTCTGAGCAGGTAGGAAGAAACGTGTGAAGCATAAATGGAGACACAGGTATTCAATAGGAACACAGAGAGTTCATTTATAGTCTTTTTCTCTTCCCAGTTTTCTGAGTATTAACTTGTGGAGGATGGTCTACATAGGAGGTATGTTTCATGCTATGTGAGTATTCATCAAAATCATTAGAGTAATAAAATATGCCTAGGGAGAAGGTAATTACAAATTATACATCTGATAAGGGGTTAATAACCCACACAATCAAAAAAGAACTATAAAGTTGGCAGAGAACTTAAGACGTTTTTCCAAAGAAGATACACAGATGGCCAACAGACACATGAAAAGATGCTCAACACCACTAATCATCAAGGAAATGCAAATCAAAAACTACAGTAAGGTATATATATCACCCTACACCTGTTAGCATGGCTGTTATCAGCAAGACAAGAAATAGCAAGTGTTGCCGAGGTTGTGGAGAAAAGGGAACCCTTGTGCACTGTGCGTGACAATGCACTGGTGCAGCCACTGTGAAAAACAGTATGATGGTTCCTCAAAAAATTAAATATAGAACTACCACATGATGCAGTAATTCCACATCCAGGTATTTATGCTGAGAAAACAAAATCACCTATGCACCCCTATGTTTACCACGGCATTACTTACAATAAACAAGATGTGGAAGCACCCCAGTGTCCGTTGATAGATGAATGGATAAAGAAGTTGTGGTAGGTAGTATTACTCAGCCATAAAAAAGAATGAAATCTTTCTGTTTGTGACAACATGGGGGGACCTTGAAGGTATTATGCTAAGTGAATAAGTCAAAGACAAATACCATATGATTTCACTTATATATGGAATGTTAAAACAAAACAAAGCAGAGACAGACTGTTGGTTACTAGAGAGGGAACAAGTTGGGGTTGGGGGAAAGGTGAATTAGGTGAAGGGAATTAAGAAACAGGTATAAACTTCCAGTTACAAAATAAGTCACAAGGATGTACTATGTGGCATAGAGAATATAGTCAATAATATTATAATAAATGTGTATGGTGACAGATAGCAACTAGACTTCCGGTGGGGATCATTTAATAATTCATATCCAATCACTATCCTGTTCACTGAAACTGAGAGGATCTTGTTCGTCAAATACACTTCAATTAAAAAACACATCTAGCCACACATAAAACTAGTAGATACGCAACACCAGGAGCTGTCCTGTTAAGTCTGTTAGCCTCTCAGTGATTATCCTACACATTCCCCAATGTGGAGAATACAAAGGATGAAGAATTTCATTAAGTCAATGAAAGTGGCACAGGAGAGCTGCCTGAGTACTGCACAAAGGTATTCACTGAGAATTTGGCAAATTTAGGTCAACAGTTAACGAGGAGATAGTTAACTGTAGAGTGTTTGAAGAGAGTGATTCAGGTGACAGAAGGCTAAAGACAAAGCCCTTGGGAAACCGCTGAGGGTCCTGAATGCTTTTGTAGACATTTATACTCACGTGGCAAAGGGGAGTATGAAAAAAAGGATGACACATCAGACTATATTACAATTTTTTTGCCCCTACAAGCCATATATTAACAGAGTCTGATGCATATCCCAGCTATCTTTTCCTTGTCCCACAGGACCTTCTGCCGGTGTTCCCAACATTCCTCAAGGAAAACTGCCCACCTGCTGGGAACACTGTCTCTGTGGGAGAAACTACATATTTCTGTTCTCACCGATATTACAAATAAAATTTTTCGATGACTGAAAGTCAAACCAATAATGTGACTTAACCTAACACACCCCAGTCTCTTACTTGCATGTTTACATTATCTAGAAACTTCCCATGCTCCACAGTTACGATTAGTTTTAATTTTTTTTCTTTCTTCTCTACTCAATACTTACTCTGAAGACTTTCCTTCCACACTTTTCTTTATCAAAAATCTATTCTCTGTTTACCATTCTTTACCTAGGCTACCTTCAATTAGAAGACTGGTATCTTGAGAAGACCATAAGCACCATGGAATAAATCCTCTGAGAGGATCTCACCTCTAAATGAACCTTGGTCTTCTGAATGCAAGACATAAATGAATATGAATACACACACACACACACACAAAATACCTCCCCCCTTTAATGATAATATAAAAGCTGGCTTTAATTAACATACACTTTTAAATGTGACATTGAGATACCACTTTTTAGTGGACCCAATCTTTCCATATTTCAGAAGTATTCCATCAAACTGTGTGTTATAAAGTGACAGTGTGCCCCCCGCCCCACAAAATTCCTCTGCTGAAGCCCTATAGCCCCCATATGACTGTATCTAGAGATAGAATCTTTAGTGAGGTACAGGGTTAAATGAGGTCTTCAAGAAGGATCTCACTCCAATAGGACTGGTGTCCTTATTAGAAGAGGAAGAAGAACAAGGCCCCCCCTTCCCCCTCACACACAGAGGAGGCTATGTGGGGCCACCGAGAAGGCGGCCCTCTGCAAGGCAGAAAGGCAGCCCTCACCAGAAAACAAATTTATTTGCTGGCCCCTGGATCTTGGACTTTTCCAGCTTCTAGAACTGTGAGAAAATTAATACATCTGTTGTTTAAACTGCCCAGTCTGTGGTATTTTGCTATGACAGGCCGAACTGACTAATACACTGTCTCATTCATTCTAACTTCAGAAGCTAAAAAAAGGTGACATACTTCATGTCAAAGGCCATCACACTGGAAGCCTGATTGGGCAAACCAAAGCTTTTGGGATCACTCATGTCTGAAAAAGTCTCTCTCCATATGTGCATGTGTATGTGGGTGTGCCGTAAATGGGCTTTTTAAGCCCCAAATTCATTACAGAGCACGAGGACATAGCAATTAGGAGACACGATCTTTATAGTCAACTGCCAGGAGTTTGGGCCCTGCCCACCTTAGTTTATAGCCTCACACATTAGTATAATACATAATCAGTATGAACTGCACTGGTGAATAGTCTTGCTCATGGGAAATGCACAAAGTTTGCCACTTGCTTTCGAACAATTCAGAAAAATAAAAAAAGAACAGCTAGATAGACAGATATTTAATTGCTACATCCTATAAAATAGGATGTAACAGATGGTAAATCTAGTACGGGACATAAAGATCTTCATTGTACTTTTCTTTCAACCCTTCTTGAGATTTAAAAAGTTCCTAGACAACAAGCCAGGGGGATAATTTAATATTACAAGAAATAACTAGAAGGCATTATAGAGGTAGCTCCTCTGTATAAATAGCTACTCTACCTTCTCTCTTATTTTTGTGACGTTTTCAACAAGTGGCTTTACTTCTTTTATTGGTTTCCATATCTGCAAAATAATAAACCTTCCGAGGTTTCATGAGAATGGTAATACAGGTAAACTGCTGAGAATGGTGCCTGGTATATAATATGTGCTCAATAAATGTTAGTAGTAGCAATAATTAATATTAAGTATGATCTGTAACTCCGGGGGGATAATCCTGGGGCAAAATACCTTTGAAACAAAATCAGTCAAAGGTAGAAATAAAGTGGGAGAAACCCTTTTATTGCTTATAAGCAGTCATCCGCTTCTGCTCACCCATCTCTTCCGACCCAGGTGCAGAAAAAGAGGCCCAACCCAACCTCTCAGGTCCAGATGTGCCCTGCTCCCCCATGTAATTACCTATTGACAGGGAGATGCACTTCTCTCCACCCCTTGGAAACACCTATTGATATGGAGATGCACTAAGGCCAGGCAAGATATTCTAGAAATATTGCAATTTTGCCCACGGATCATACCTATTAATACTGCTATGTTTATTATAAGCTATTAAAGTACTGTTATACTGGGACTATCTAGGAAGAACTGCAAATAATTGCTTATTTTTTCATTATACATCTCAGAATAAGGAAAAAATAAAAATCAACACTGCAGTGGCCCTTCATCCAACTGATATTTGTTGAATTTGAGATTTGAGATAGTCAGCAATCTTTGTTTTAATTTATTCATACCTGGCCCATGAACCCATTTCTTTCCCCACAAATACTCAGCCAGTGCCTCCTAAACCATGAGTTTTCCCATCAGAAAGCAGTCGATGCCGAACACCGGGCACCTCCAAAGACAGGAGTTACCATTCCACCGCTGCGGCGCTGGACTCTGCTGGATGCTCCACTTTCTGCTGCCCTGGCTTCTGGTTTTTTTATTGCCTAGTACTTTTAAAGGTTTCAAACTCAGCAGAAGGACTGGGGGACAGGAAAATCCAACAAGGTGGCTTCCCCAGGCTCAGTCGATCAGACTGAGTGCCTTTCTTCTGAAAGGGGATCGTAATTGCAGAGACATAGAAGAGATTGCAAAAAGTCTCTCCGTTTGCAATCAACTGATGAGGCAGAGAACTGCCTCGCCTGCAGTGGCATCTCCTCACTCAGCCCCAGTCAGTCAGCCTCCCCCACTTCCCTAGGACGCTTACAAGAGCAGGGGGCAGCTAATGTAAGGCTTATCAGAAGAACAAGAAGACAGGAGAAGTAAAACTGCCCTGTTTCGTTTTCAAAGAAACTGTTTTTAAAGACTATAATACGTATGTAGATTTAAATACACTATACTTATGATTACATTTCTTATCATAAAAGATACACACAGGGCAAGTCTGGAAGGGTCCTGGACACAGAGCCTCTACGCCCTCTCCCCGGAAGCTCTCTGTGTCCTGGAGTGAGTGAACCACTGGTCACGTGATTAAACTCAATCCCCAGCTCGCCCCCTCCACCCAGAGATCAGAAGGCTGGGCACTCCGGGGCCCTCTAATCAGAAGCTTGGGCTTTCTGGTGACCAGCCCCCAGCCGGGAGCTATCCAGGGGCACCCCGAGCCCCCTCATCAGCATAACAAAGCCAGTCCTATCACTTCAGGTTTTAAAGCTCTGTGCCAGAAGTACAGAAATAGACCTGGTATCTACTCTAGTACACCACAACCGGTAAATTAAAGTTACAGAGCAGGGAAAATTTCATTACACGTTTAATGAAGTTTTGGACTGAGAGAAGATGAACAGCAGGGCAGCTTAGCAAAAAGTAAGGACAGGAAAGCAAGCAAGGCTGTGGCACACGCGCGAACAAACACAGGTCAGGTGAGAGAACTGGATCAAGGACCGAATGATGGCCTAAGCTCGGAAGAGTGCACCAGCACCTTGGCCAGGGGGTAGTTTATACAGACAAATGAAACATCTGGAGGGAGAAACCACAGAGACTTCCTGCTGCGTCACCTGGAACCTGGGCCAGAACCGTCACACTAGGCCTGGGGGTAGACACTGGGTACACTTCTCCTGGGCAAGCCCCAGCCACGGAGGGGCGGCAGCACTGCAGAAGGAGGCCCCTGAGGGAGGGGATCACTCCTGGGCACACCTGCCAAGCTCCATGGGCAGGGGAACTGGAATTCACGAACTAGGCCAAATATTGACGGTGTATTAGTAGTACTACAGAATTCTTTCACAGTCGCAAAAATTAGGTAGCCAATACTTACTGCCTACTTCCACTGGGGACTACATTTACTGAGTATTTAATACACATTATCTCATTTTACTGAGTATCTAACACACATTATCCAGCTCTTGCACGGGAGGGAGAGAAATGGACAAGACCATAAACACAGAAGCAGCGCCAGCGGAGAGGGAAACCCTCCCTGCTCTGTCCTGAGGCAACATCATAAATCAAACCAAGATAGTGGGATGAATGGGATTCCAGGAAAGGCCAAACGCGCACCTGAATCTTGCCTCCCTCTCCTGACCAGCACATATGTGAGAGGCAAACTCCCTCTGAGAATATCAACTGTTGGCTTTTGTCCAGAAGAGACAAGAAAAAGGTGGCTGCCGTGAAAGCAGGTAACCAGAAAACAACTGACATTTTAACCATTTCTTAAAGGCCAAGTATGAGCTGGGGCCCCACACACAACAAGAACTTGCACTCACTCTTTTTCCAAGTTCCTCCACTAGGTGCCTATGTGAAAAATTGGAGAGAGAGCAAAAAACAGAGACTCTTACCTGTGCAGGTTTGCAGTTGGTGATCAGCTGCCACTGGGAAACAACCATGAATGACTGCCCTAGAACCTTCTCACATCTTATGCAAAACTTAACCTGCAGCCTCAGACAAAGGCTGGTGGGTCACCATTAACAAGGTAGAAAAATCAGAGTACTCTTGTCCACACTGCCACCAGACAAAAGCCATCAGCCACTAAAGGAAAAATAGCAAAACCTACTCATTTTCCTGATCCCGGTAATGGTTAAATGCAGAACTCGGCAGCACTGGGGGGAGGGGAGAGGAGAAGGGCAGGAAACCTGTTTCCTCCCAACCTACCTTCCTTCTACAGATACAAGGGCACATCCTGCTGCCACGGAAGGGGCAGCAGGAGAAGAGCATCGAAAGCTCAGGCATACGGGGCCTGCCCAGGACTGATTCTGGAGTAGGAGAGCCATACACATCGCTGGGCCCATGCAACCAAGACTTGCACTGAGTAGTGAGCAGCATCATCCCACCACTAGGTAGACCAAAGCAGGGCAGGAGGCCATCTCCAGAGAGGGCCCACGCTCGGCAACAGCCCACTGCTGGAGGGATGAGAAAGCTGTGGGGCGCAGAGGGAGCGAGAACAACAACAAAAACCACATCCAGCTCAATGACACACTAGATTGATGCAGCTCCTGGTGGAAGGGTTGGCCTATTTCTAGACACGAATATCTTTCATTTCAGTTTCCTGCTGTAAACACACTGCCTCACATTCAATACAAAAAATTATGCGACACACAGAAGAAATCAAGGAAAATGATCCAGAAACAATGGAGCAACATTGTTAATATACTGAAAGAAAGAAAAAAGCTGTCAATTCCAGAAGTTATTCCAATATGGCAGGAATGGAGGAATGGAGACAGAAAAAGAGAAGCAGCAAGCAGAGAACAAAAAATAAACTGGTAGACTCAAACCTACATATATCATTACAGTAAATAATAATGGGCTACAGAATTCACCTAAAATGTAGAGATTAGCAGAAAAATATGGCATTAGATAGAAATAAAAACATGACCCAAACATATGATACCTACAAGAGACACACTTGAAGAAATAGAAAGGTGGAAAGTAAATGAATGGAAAAAAAGATACACCATGCAAAAAAGGAAACATTAAAATATTGGAATAGCTATGTTAAGAGTAGATAGAATATATTTTGAAACAAAATGCATTACCATGGATGAAGAGGGACATTGTGATAAAAAGATCAATTTAACACCAAGATAGAGAAAATTTAATTGTATACAATAGAGCTTTAAAATATATGAAGTAAAAGTGATTGAATTAAAAGGAAAAACAGACAATTCTACATTCATGGTTGGAGAATTTCATCCCTTTTCTCTGCAACCAATAGAACAACTAGACAAAATCAACAAAGACATAGAAAATCAGAATACACTCTCAAATAATTTGAGTTAATATTTATAGGACCCTGCATCCAAAGCAGCAGACTATACATTATTTTGGACACATATGGTAGTAAGTTTATCAGAATAGACAATATTGTGTGCCTTATTATAATGTCTCAGTGAATTTTAAACTCTTAACATCATAAAAGGCATAATATCTGAACACAATTTAATCAAATTAGAAACCAATAATAAGATACTAGGAAACACTGGAAATTAAGCAAAATACTATTTATTATCATTGACTTAAAAAAATCACAAAAGAAATTAGAATGCATTTCAACTTATGATAATTTTTTAACAGGCAAAATAAAGACTTTCTCAAACAAAAGGTAGGATAAATTAATGCCAAAGATCAACACAAGAAGAAATAATAAGGGAATTACTTTAGGCAGAAAAATATGGCATTAGATAGAAATAATGGATCTATACAAAGAAATAAAGGGTGCTGGAAATGGGAGAAATATAGGAAAATATGAGACATTTTCCTTACTTTTAATCCCTTGCAATTAAAACCAACTGTCTAAACTAAAAATAGCTATGTATTAAAGTGCGTAAAGCATAACACAAGGGATATAAAGGAAGTACACTAAGTTAAGGCTCTTACATTATGCATAAAGTGGTATAGTATTTGAACGTAGACTGTGAGAAGCTGAAGTTACGTATGTTAAACTCCAGAGCAGTACTATTTAAGAAACATTCTGTGATGATGGAAATGTTCCATATCCGTACCATCCAATATGGTAGCCCCTAGCCACATGTGCGCAGCGTGCACTTGAAATGTGGTTAGTTCACTTAAGGATATGAAATTTTAACTGTATTTAATTCATTAAAGATGAAGTTTAAATAGCCATATGTTGATAGTTTCCACCACAGCGGATAGTGCAGGCCAAGGATAACCACTAAAAACTTGTGTGGGTAAAAAAACATGAAACAAAACAACTAGATAACTAAACTAATGGAGGGAAAAATAGAATCATTAAACATAACTAATTCAAAAGAAGGCATGAAAAGAGGAAGAAATTAAAAACATACAGAAGTAGAAAACAAATAGTAATATAATATATTTAAATCCAACCATGTCTATAATTATGTTAAACATAAATCATCTAAATATACCAATTAAAAGGCAGAAATTGCTAGAATGGATATATAACCAAACCCAACTATATGCTGTCTACTAGTAACCCTTAAGTATAAAGATACAGATTGGGTAAAAGCAAAAGGATGGAAAAAATATAACATACAAACACTAGTGAAAGGAAAGCTGGAGTGTCTATATTAATATTAGATAAAGTAAGTTTCAGAGAAAGGAAAATTACAAGAAATAAAGAGTAGAACTTCATAATCATGAAAGGGTCAATACATATCAAATGGATATAATAGTCCTAAAGGTATGTGCATCTAATTCCAGAGTTTCAAAATCCACTACGCATAAATTCATGGAACTGAAAGAAATTGAAAAATACACAGTTATACTTGGAGACTTCAAAAACTACTCTCATTAATTAGTAAGTCAAGTAAACAAATAATCAGCAGTTGATTGTCATTTGTGAAAACAACTCTACCCAATCAGAATACACTTTTGTTTGGCTTTGAGTGCACATGGAACATTCACCAAGATAAGTTATATTCTGCACCATTAAAAGAAAAATTTAAAAACTTGAAAGAACAAAAATTATACAAATATGTTCTATGAACACAAAGGTAAACAACTAGAATGAATAACAGAAAGATATCTGGAAAAATTCCAACTCTTGGAAATAACACATTTCTCAATAACCCATGAGTCACAGAAAATTTTTGTTGCAAGTGTAATTAGAAACTATATTCAATAGGATGAAAATGAAAATGCAATGTATCAAAAATATATGGACACAGCTAACTCAGTGTTGAAGGGAAATTTACAGAATTAGATGCATTTTTTTGAGAAAAGATCTCAAATCTAAAGTTTATTATTTTACAGTAAGAAACTATAAAAAGGAAAGCAAGTTAAACCCAAAGCAAGCCAAAGGAGGAAAATAACAAGAGCACAGAGTGATCAAAGAGAAAACAGAAAAGCAATAGAGAATAATCACTGAAACAAGTTTGTTCTTCAAAAAGGCCAATTAAGTTGGGGAATCTCCCCACAATGATCAAAAGCAAAAGAGAAAACATGCATGATTCCAGCATCAATAATGTAAGAGTAAGTATCACTATAGATTCTACTGAGTTAAAAAATTAGGGAAATATTATGAACAACTTTATGCCAATAAATTTGATAACATCCTTGAAGAATTACCTGAAAAACACAAACTACTGAAGCTTATTCAAGAAGACATAGATAACCTGAGTATCCCTACTATACCTAACATAAAGACTGTATTTTTAATTTAAGACCTTCCCACAAAGAAAATTAAGGGCTAGATGATTTCATGGCTGAGCTTTCTGAAACATTTAGGAAAGAATACCAATTCTACATGAACCGTTCCAGGAAATAAAAGAAGACGGAACATTTACTGCTTCATTTTATGTGTCCAGCATTACCCTGATCCCAACGTCAAACAAAAACATTACAAGCAAAGAAAATTACCAATCCATATCTCTCATAAACATAGATATAAATGTTTATTTGAAAACAAGCCAGTCAGTAAGAGCTGAACCTATAAAACTTCTAGAAGAAAACAGGGACAAATGTTCATTGACCTTGGATTTAGCAGTGTGTTCTTAGATATGTATATGACACCAAAAGTACAAGCAAGAAAACAAAAATAGATAAATTGAACTTTATCACAATGAAAAACTGCTCATCAGAAAACACTGTTTATAAAAAGAAATTATAAGACACAGACTGGGAAAAATAACTTATAAACATATCTAATAAAGGACTTATATCCAGAATATATAAAGAACTCAATTAAAAAAAACACCTCCTTCTCCCCCAAAAGAAGCACACATTTTAAAGAAACACTCAAAGAAAACATATGAATAGCCAGTAAGCATTTGTAATTATGTGCCACATCAACAGTTATCAAAGGAATGCAAATTGAAACTGTACTAATATTCTACTAGGTGTCTATGAAAATGGTTTAAATCAGAAAAATGACAAAAACCAACTGCTGGAGACAATGCAGACCAACTGGAATTCTCATATATTGTTGGTGGGAATGCAAAATGGCATAGCCATTTTAGAAAGCAAGTTTTTAGTTTATTACAAACTTTACCATACAACCCAGCAATCTGATTCCTTGGTATTTACCCCAAAGACTTGTGTGTGAATGATTATAGCAGCATTTTTGTCTAAGAGTCAAAAACTGAAAGCATCTCAAATGTCCACCACTTGATGAATAGATAAGCAAATTGTGACATACCCATACAATGGAATGCTACTCAACATTAAAAATGAATGAATTACTGACACAACAAAATGGATGATCCTTATGTGCATTATGCTAATTGAAGATTAAAGCCAGCCACAGAAGTCTACACACTCTATGATTCAATTTATATGTCAACCTAGATAAAAGCAAAATTTTAAGGACAGAAATCAGATCAGTGGTTGCCAGGAGCTGGGTGTTGAGAGATAGGGTAGAATGCAAATGTAGTTAAGGAACCTTTGGGGAGTAATGGAAATTTTCCGTATCTTGATTGTAATGATTATACTTACTGTATACATTTATCAAAACTCATCAAACTGTATACTTAAAAGAGGTGTTTTATATATGTAAATTATATCTTAATAAACCTTTTTTTTCTAATGCAAGCTGAGACACTCTTTAGTTGGCCCTAAAATCCAATAATTAATTCCCAAAAGCAATTCAAAACAAAGGCAGATAGTCTCAGAATCAGGCAAACATAAAAAAGGGACTCGATCCAGCTTGGGTAACTTCAGCATAGTGACCAAAGTCCAAACAGGGAACAGCCCATTCTACCACCTCCCAGGAGTGAACTACAGTAAAAATAAAAGGATCTGTGCAATGGATTAAAGATGGTGCAATAGGAAGGCAAGGCAGAAACCTCCTTCCAAACACACATAAAAGAGGAAAATGCAACTAGGCCAGAAAACGACTTGAAGACTGCAGAACAGAGCCCCCACACCTGAGGAGGAAGACAGGACCACACAGAGAAGGGTAAAGTGGCAAAGCCAAGATCGAGCGGGACCCAAGCCCTTCCCTGACCCCATCCTACAAGTGGGAGAAAAAGGAACAGAGCAGGGAATGGGTAAGAGCCCAGGAGCACTGCACACCTGGCCCAGGATAACTGCTCCGGAAGCACGAGCCCACATTACATGGGGTTCTGGTGATTAGTGGGGCTGGACAGCAGGGGCAGGCAGAACATTCTGGGAGGCTGAGACTCCAGCCAGTGTGGAGGGTAGGCACGCTCCACCAGTTCTGAGCCCAAAGCAGAGGTGGCCGTTTGAAAGACTTGGCAGGATTGGGAAGGGTACCAGAGCAGCACTGGATGGAATGCTCTCCGCAGGAGATAGGGCAGATGGAAGATACCTTCCCAGGCCTTCCTCGGCCCAGCACATCAGGAACTCTTGGGAGGCCCAGGCACTCCATACCCCTTGCTGGCAACACAGCCTGTGCTCCTTTCTACATTCGTTGCTGGAAGTCAACCCCACTTGGCCCACCAGCAACATTGACTTTGCTCCCTGGCAGACAGAGGGAGACTCTCCCGGCTTCCTTGACTCTGTTTCAGCCCAAACGGGGAGGTGCTTGCAGCAGCCAGTCCCAAGAGCTCCTTCCTCCCTGCAGGTGTCCAAATCTGGTGCTGCACATTCAGCTAGAGCAGAGCCGCACATAAGTCTGCCCACCCCATTAAACCTGCCAGGCAGAGGGCAACCGCGCCCACAGCAAGCTCAGCAGAGATTCCTGAGCTGGTCATGAAGGCAGTAGTAGAATTAAACTGCTGGCACAGACTTAAACCACAACAGAAGCCAGGCAGAAAGGTAACCCCTCCCACGGCATTGTCAACAGCTGGGGCCTGCACAAAATAGAACCAGGCACTAGCAAATAAAGGATCCTGGGCTTCTGGGCACAATAGTAAACCTTCCTCATAAAGCTATTACTATATAGGCCAGAAAGCATAGCAGCAACATCTAATACAAAGGAAGAAACACAGAAACCCTGACAAAATGAATAGGCAGAGGAATTCAATCCAAATAAAACTACAAGATGCACCCCCAGAATGAGGGCTAAATGAAACAGAGATCACCAATCTTCTTGATAAGTATTTCAAAATAAAAGTAAACATGCTCATAGATTTACAGAAAGGTATCCAAGACCTCAGGGAGGAATTCAGCAAAGAGATAGAAAACCTGAAAGAGAGTCACTCAGAGCTGAAGAATATAGTAGATGAAATGAAATATACGGTGGAAGGATTTCAAAGTAGATTAGAACATGTAGAGGAGACGGTAAATGAAATGAAAATTAGAAAACAGGAAAACAAAGAAGCTGCGGAACACAGAGAAAAAAGAATCTCTAAGAATAAAAGAATGAATGAATGTTAAGAGAGCTACGTGACCAATTCAAACTAAACAATATTTGCATAATAGGGGTACCAGAAGGAGAAGAGAAAGACAAAGGGATAGAAAATCTCCTTAGAAATTAAAACTATACTAACAATCTACTAGGGATAGAAATTACTTTAAGGAAATAATTGTTGAAAACGTCCCCAATCTGGGGAAGGAAAGACACAGTCATGGAAGTGCAGAGATCCCCTAGCAAAGGAAACACCAGGAAGACAAGAAGACATATAATGATTAAAATGGCAAAAATCAAGGATAAGGACAGAGTGCTTAAAGACAGCCAGAGAGAGAAAAAAAGATCACTTATAAAAGAAATCCCATTAGGCAATCAACAGACTTCTCAACACAAACCCTAGAGACCAGAAGGGAGGAGCATAATATATTTGATGTACTGAAACAGAAGGACCTCCAACCAAGAATCCTCTGTCTGGCAAGATTATCATTTAAATTTGAAGCAGACATTAAACAATTTCCAGACAAACAGAAGTTGAAGGAACTCACCACCACTAAATCATCCTTACAGGACATTGAAGGAACTGTTGTAGATGGAAATGACCCTAAGGCTAAATAGCTTTCACCTGTGAAAATAAACCCATAGTAAGATATTAGATCAACTAATCACCAAGCAAGTATGAAATTAAAACAAAAGACGCAAAATCAACTATTCACAAAATGAGTCAAGCCATATACAAAAAGTATAGATTGACATCTGATGTGGTGAAGGAACAAGAAGGAGGGGGAAAAAAGTACCTTTAGACTGTGTTTGAAATAGAGTAATCAGCAATTTAAGATAGACTATTATATAGTTCAAGACTATTATAAAGGTTCGAGGAAGCTATCCTTGAACCTTTGGTAACCACAAAACTAAAACCTACAATAAAAACAGACACACACACAAAATTAATTTTAAAAAGGTCAAATTACAACACTAAAGAAAATCATCGATAACAAGAGAAGAGTATAACAGAGAAAGAAAGGTACAGAGAGGATCTATAAAATAAAGCCAGCTTTTCCTTAAGATGGGGAAGAAGACAAGGATGCCCATTCTCACCACTTTCATTCAATATCATACTGGAGGTCCTAGCCATGGCAATCAGAAACCCAAAGAGATAAAAGGGATCTAAATTGGTAAGGAGGAAGTTAAACTGTCACTATTTGGAGTGCATGATGTTATAATATAAAATCCTAATGACTCCACCAAATACTACTGTACCTAAAAACCGAATTCAGCAAAGTTGCAGAATATAAAATTAATACACAGAAATATGTTGCATTCCTATATACTAACAATGAATTAGCAGAAAGAGAAATCAGGAAAACAACTCCATTTACAATTGCATCAAAAAGAATAAAATACCTAGGAATAAACCTAACCAAGGAGGTGAAAGACCTATACCCTGAAAACTACATGACACTCATGAGAGAAATTAAAGGAGATACCAATAAATGGAAATACATCCTGTGCTCATGGATAGGAAGAATTAATATTGTCAAAATGGCCATCCTGCCTAAAGCAATCTATATATTCAATGCAATCCATATCCAAATACCAACAGCATTCTTCAACAAACTAGAACAAATAGTTCTAAAATTCGTATAGAACCACAAAAGACCCCAAATAGCCAAGGCAAACATAAGGAAGAAGAACAAAGCTAGGAGGATTACGTTCCCTGACTTCAAACTCTACTACTGGAACTCTACTAATCAAAACAATTTGGTACTGGCACAATAATAGACCCATAGATCAATGGAACAGAATAGAGAGCCCAGATATAAACCCACATATCTATGGTCAATTAATACATGATAAAGGAGCCATAGACATACAATGGGGAAATGACAGCCTCTTCAACAACTGGTATTGGCAAAACTGGACAGCTACATGTAAGAGAATGAAACTGGATTATTGTTTAACTCCATACACAAAAGTAAACTCAAAATGGAGCAAAGACCTGAATGTAAGTCATGAAACCATAAAACTCTTAGAAGAAAACATAGGCAAAAATATCTTCAGATAACCATGAGCAATTTTTTCCTGAACATATCTCCTCAGGCATGGGAAACGAAAGCAAAAATGAACAAATGGGCCTAGATCAAACTAAAAAGCTTCTGTACAGCAAAGGACACCATCAGTAGAACAAAAAGGCATCCTACAGTATAGGAGAATGTATTCATAAACAACATATCTGACAAGAGGTTAACATTCAAAATACATAAAGAGCTCGTACTTCCTCAACACTCAAAAAAAAAAAATAACCCAATTAAAAAATGGGTGGAGGACCTGAAGTGGAGACATTTCTCCAGAGAAGAAATACAGATGGCCAACAGGCACCATTTGTACTGTATTGATGAAAAGCATCTCCATATCACTGTTCATCAGGGAAATGCAAATTAAACCCACAGTGAGATATCACCTCACACAGTTAGGATGGCCAACATCCAAAACACAAGAAACAACAAATGCTGCAAGGAAGTAGAGAAATAGGAGCCCTCCTACACTGTTGGTGGGACTGCAAATTGGTGCAACCACTGTGGATAGCAGTATGGAGGTTCCTCAAAAAACTAAAAATAGCAATACTATTTGATCCAGTAATTCTACTCCTAGGAATTTACCTGAAGAAAACAAAATCCCTGATTTGAAAAGATATACTTACCCCTATGTTTATGGCTGCACTGTTTGCAATAGCCAAGATATGTCAGCAACCTAAGTGTCCATCAATAGATGAATGGATAAAGAAGAGGTGGTATATACACAATGAAATATTATTCAGTCACTAAAGGAAAAAAAAATGCTCCCATTTGCAACAACATGGATGGATCCAGAGGGTATTATGTTCAAGTGAAATAAGCCAGAGAAATACAAATGTATGATTTCACTTATTTGTGGAATATAAAAACAAAGCAATACAGAAGGAAAAAAATAGCAGTACACTCAGATACTGAGCAGTGACTAATGCTTACCAAAGGGGAGGGGTTGGGGTAGGTGCAGGAACAGAGGGGCATAAAAGGGCACAAAAATTTGCAATCACAATATAAGCTGATCACAGGGACTGTTAAGCCGCCATGATGTACAATTGAAACCAATATAAAAGATTGTATATTAACGACACTTTAATAAAAAGAAAAGGATCTTTGCAAGCACAGAGGATTTTCCTTTTAAAGAAAATGAATGAAGTTAGTGATCTTTTTCAGAGCTTGCTCCTACCTACTTTTTATGACACCCCAGGTAGCTCCAAAATTTGATAGTGTTAAGTATGTAAGTCAATTATCACAGACACATACACACACATATACATAAACACTCACATGGAAAATGAATGGAAAGAACATACTCCAAAATAACAAAAGTAGTTGTCACTAAATAACAGATTATGGGGTCTTTAATATTCTTTTTAATTTTCAGATTTTACCAAAATCATCCTTATAATGAATGATCCTGCTTACTCTTCCAACAAAAATTATTTTTTAAATGAAAAAGAAAACAAACTTAAATGAAATGAAATTTAAATGAAAAACCAAAGGATAAACTGGGTAAAATATTTGCAGTGGGACAGATGGAGGTATGATCTTCCATATGTGAAGAGCTGTTAATATCAACAAATGATTGTTGTGAATCCAAAGAATCACAAATGAAGAACTGGAAATGAAATACAAACTGCTTATAACTGTATGAAAAGATGTTCAACCTCACTAATAACTAGAGAAATGCAAATTATAACAACTAAGACTGGCAATTTAAGAAAGCTTCATGATTTAAAGTATTAGAACCTTGTGAGGGAAGGCACAATCTTTCATGTAAATTGTTCTACTCTGTAAATAAAATATTAGGACACTTTTAGAAATATGCATAAAATTTTTAAATATATATATTCAATAACTCAGCAATTCTACTTCCAGGAATTCGTATATTTGTCTAGGAATAGGCATATTTGCAATATGTACACAAAGATTATGTACAAGTCTCGTCAGTACCAAAAAACAAATTGGAAACAACCTAAATGTCCATCCATATGGGACTGGTTAAATAAACTACGAAGTACCCAGATATAGAAGGAAGATCTGCAGGGCCTACTATAACATGTGTTCAATTTCCACCTATAGAGCTAAATAAATAGAGCACGTTGCAGGACAGTATGGAAAGCATTCTCTTCTTGTGTTTAAAAAAAAAAAAAGTAGACAAAGTTTCAACATGCATGGATAATACTGGAAGACTGGCGTAAATGGAAGTTTTCACCCAGAATTTCTACCTGGCTTTCACAGTGATATTCAGATAAGGGCCCATCTGCATATCAGTGGGCCATGGCTGGGACAAGGGGGGCAGAGAAAATGGCCATTCTCTCATCCCCTCCATTCCTGGTATGTAATTGGTCTGGTGCCCATGGAGCTCCTTCCAGAAGGGGTGGGCAGGGGAAGCAAGTGCACATTGGGGCAGCAGGGACCAAGGGGTGTGTGGCTAGTGGAGCTCAGGGAGAGACTGAGCTGTCAGCAATAAAACCCTTCCTCCCAATCTGCCCATTCCCTGGTCTTCCTTTGGTTTTCTCGGATTCATACGGAACTTGTCCCAGGCAGGGAACCCCCTTACTCCCAGAGCTACAAAGACATATAGTAAAATGGGTAAGCATGGTTACCTCTAGGTAGGGAAATCTGTGTATATCCTTTGTACTGCTTCAAATTGTACCATGTACATGTATGAGCCTTTATAACCATTTAACCTTGACTAATGTACTATACCTCGGTTTGCAACTTTGTAAAATGGTAACAATACTTGTCCAGCTCATCACAGAAAGTAGTTGTGAATACTGAGAAAATAAAAATGCATGAAAATGGTATGAAAAGTTTTACAGAATGAGACATAACCGCATCAAAGTTACATATTATTACTAATCATGATTACAATTTTTTTTTGCCATAGAAAATAATCTTATAATCCAGAATTTACAATGGATGAATCTAACGAAAATTTAATTTAGGGGGGAAAAGATAAATGAGAAATAAAGGCTAAGAACATTGCTATAAAATGTGTTAGTGGAAGAAGGCTTTGTCTTGTTTTGCCTTTAAGGTCAACAAATTTTAAAGGGTCAAGAAAAATACACAACTGCTCATGCCAAAGCCTTTTTAAAAAAACTTCCACACTAATTAAAAATGCAATCTATATAACATTTGAGGTCCTAAAAAATGAAAATAAAAACCTCAATATTAAAGGAGAATCAGTTGAAGCCAAGGTGATCCAAAGAGAAATATGTTCTTCCATGCTGAGTGAATTTTAAACAGGTGTTTGCAGGTATCAATAAAGCTAATGTTAAGAGGAAATAGAAAAACAACTAGACCTCAGAGTATTCAGAGGAGACCAAAATTGCAACAAACTAACCCCCTACACTTGCTATTAAAAGCTCATTAACTCCCAGCTGTTCATCCATTAGACTGAGAAGAAGAAAAAGCACAAGCCCTTACCATCACATATTTATACCAGAGGTTTTCATCTCATAAAAGGGAGAGAGGGGGAAGATAAGGAGAAGATAACAATCATAATTATCTCACCAGGCTGTGGAGAAAGCTGTGCTAAGTATAATAAACCTCTCAGGCAATAAAGTCAGATGAATGTCCAAAGTCTGCCATGTAAAGAGGAAAGAAGGGCAGAAGGCAGATGCCCAGGGGCATCACGGGACTTGTCCTTGAGCCACTTACAAACCAGAGTCCCATGACTCACCCTATCAGGTCACATCTAATCCATACTACAGCCAGCAATACCTGCAAATAAAATAGTTTTAACTAGGTTGTTCACTGTGGTACACAGTTCTTGTCTACAACATTAAAGAAAAGAGGGCATAGGAGCACAAATAAGATATGAAGCAATCAGCAAACAAACTATTGTTTCTCTTTAAAGAGGGATGGAATCATGCTGCTCATTGGAAACAAACTTCTAGGCCAGCACTCAAAAACAGGCAACTTGCAACCTGATTTCAGCCCACGAATGCTGTGTTTGGCTCATGGCTCCTAAAAAAATGTAGTGTTTTAGTTGTAAGAGATGTAACTCAGTGTATGTCTCTAGCTTGTCTGGTAATATCGAAAGATTGTAACACGAGGCCTACATTTGCATATTTCAATTAGAGACAAGCCTTAGGTGTGTAAGGCTTTTTTGACCCCTGTTATAGCCCCAGAAGAGTGAAAATTCAAAAATAAAACACAGCTCTCCCTACATAAATCTCAGGCAGTGGTGCTATAAATGGCTGCTCTTTCCCACCAGCACGTCTGTAGTTCCAACCTCACCTATCTGGCCACACTCCTAACCATCCTTCTTCCTCACTACCCTGACCACACTGGCCTCCTTGCTGCTCTTAAAATATGCCAGTGACCTTCTACCTCAGGACATTTGCACTTGCTATTTCATCACCTGGAACATTCTTTCCCCAGACATCCCTAGGGCTAGCTCTTTCACCTGGTTCAAGCCTTTACTACTGCATTCCCTTATCAGAGATATCAGCCTGGCCACCCAATTTAAAAGTCCACCTCTGAACCTGGCCTTATTCTTCCCCATAAAATTCACAACATCTGACATACCATCATTTACCTGCTTATTTACTGTCTGTTTACTCCACATATGAGGCCTCAAGAGGCAAATATTTTTTTTGTTTTGTCTACTGCTGTCATCAATTGTATGATGCTTATCAGTGTCTGGCACATAGTAGACACCAAACAAATAGCCATTGAATAAATTTACTTTGCTTCTCATTAGAAAACAAAAGAAAAGCACACATCAGCACACACACACATTATTGAAACCGTGTTGACCTCACACCTCCAAAGTGAGAGTACAATTTTCAGTAGCCCTAAAAGAAATGTTAAAGGATATTCTTCAGGCTGAAAGTAAATTGTTTTACAAGGAATTCCAGAACTGTATCCATGAAGGAAGAGCGATGTTAATGGTAAACAACTAGGTACATATAGTCTATTTTCCTCCTCTTATATTTTTTAAAAATAGGTATGACTGTTGAAAACAAAAATTATAACTTCTGGTGGGGTTTTCAATGTCTATAGATATAATACATTTGACAGGAATGAAGATACAGGGAACTATATGTTTGTAAGGCTTCTACATTTTGCTCAATGTATCAAAATATTAACTCTCAAGTAGATTGTGATGGATTAGATAAGTACATTTTAAGCCACTCAACAACCACTAAAAAAATAATACAAAGAGATAAAGCCAAAAAGCCAATAGATTAAGTAAAATAGAATATTTAAATTTACTCAACTCAAAAGGCAAGGGGACAAACCAAGAGGTGACAAATGGAAAAATTATAAATCAATACATCTAAGTCCAAATGTATCTAAATTACATTAAATGTATATGCTCTAGTGATTTGAGGGCAGAGCCAAGATGGCGGCATGAGCAGAGCAGCAGAAATTTCCTCCCAAACCCATACATATTTTTGAAAATACAACAAATACAACTATTCCGAAAAGAGAGACCAGAAGATACAGGACAACAGCCAGGCTACATCTACACCTGCGAGAACCCAGCACCTCACGAAGGGGGTAAAATACAAGCCGCGGCCCGGCGGGACCCGAGCACCCCACACTCCAGCTCCCAGCAGGAGGAGTCGGAGCAGAGAGGGAGAGGGAGCCCAGGACTGCTAAACACCCAGCCCTAGCCATCTACACCGGAGCACAGACACATAGTGCGTGGGGTGCTGGAAACTAGGGAAACAGGACAGTAAGACCTGTGAGCAGATCCCTGCAGCTGGCACCCCTGGAACAAAAGAAAAGCAAGTGCCCTTTGAAAATCTTAAAGGGACAAGGACCCCACAGCTGGACAGAAGCGCCTCGGCGCAATCAGCCCAGTAACTGGGAATCCCGGGGAACTCCGGGCGCCCCAACCCCCTGGGCGGCAGCACAGCTTGGAGGCCCCTCACTGTGATAAACAGCCTCCCGCCTGTTCCCCCTCTGGCGCGACTCCGCCATAGCAGCAGTGGCCACTCCCACAGCAACCAGGCGAGCTTCTTCCACAGCAGCCGGGCAAGAATCAGAGGCCCCATCTGTGCGCAGCTGCCCAGCACAAGCCGCTAGGGGTTGCTGTTCTCCCAGGAGAGGAAGGCCACAACTAGCAAGAAGGGACGTTCTCCCAGCTGACACATGCACCAGCTCCCCGCAACTACCTCCATCACCATGAAAAGGCAGAAGAATTTGATCCAGACCAGACTAGCAGAGACAACCCCAGAGGAGATAGACCTAACCAGTCTCCCTGAAAAAGAATCCAAAATAAAGGTCATAACCATGCTGATGGATCTTCAGAGAAATATGCAAGAGCTAAGAAGGGAGAATACAGAAATAAAACAATCTCTGGAAGGACTTAAAAGCAGAATGAACGAGATGCAAGAGGCCATTAAAGGACTAGAAACCAGAGAACAGGAACGCACAGAAGCTGACGCAGAGAGAGCTAAAAGGATCTCCAGGAATGAAACAATATTAAGAGAACTGTGTGACCAATCCAAAAGGAACAATATCCGCATTATAGGGGTACCAGAAGAAGAGAGAGAAAAAGGGATAGAAAGTGTATTTGAAGAAATAATTGCTGAAAACTTCCCCAAATTGGGGGAGGAAATAATCGATCAGACCATGGAAGCATACAGAACTCCCAACAGAAAGGACCCAAGGAGGACAACACCAAGACACATAATAATTAAAATGGCAAAGATCAAGGACAAAGACAGAATTTTAAAGGCAGCCAGAGAGAGGAAAAGGGTCACCTACAAAGGAAAACCCATCAGGCTATCATCAGACTTCTCAACAGAAACCCTACAGGCCAGAAGAGAATGACATGATATATTTAATGCAATGAAACAGAAGGGCCTCAAACCGAGAATACTGTATCAAGCACTATTATCATTTAAATATGAAGGAGGGATTAAACAATTCCCAGACAAGCAAAAGTTGAAAGACTTTGCCTCCCACAAACCACCTCTACAGGGTATTTTAGCAGGACTGTTCTAGAGGGAGCACTCCTAAGACTAAATAGATGTCACCAGAGAAAATAAAATCACAGCAAAGAAAGCAGACCAACCAAATACTAACTAAAGGCAAAAAATAAAATCAACTACCCACAAAAGCAGTTAAAGGAAGCACAAAAGAGCACAGAATAAAACAACATATAAAGAATGGAGGAGGAGGAATAAGAAGGGAGAGAAATAAAGAATCATCAGACCATGTTTATAATAGCTCAATAAGGGAGTTAAGTTAGACAGTAAGATACTAAAGAAGCTAACCCTGAACCTTTGGTAACCATGAATCTAAAGCCTGCAATGGCAATAAGTACATATCTTTCAATAAATGTAAATGGTCTAAACATACTAATTAAGACAGAGATTTTCCAGTTGGATAAAATGGGTACGCTCATGATTTACCAAAATCATAAGAACCCTTCCTGTGCTGAGGAAAAGGACCATGCTGACTATACTCAGGTGACTTTCATTACACAGTAAATTCTCAAGGGGAAGGTCAATGTCACATTCATATGGAGATAGGTATCCTCTGAGTTAATAGTACAAATGAACTCGAATTAGAAAAGATTTCAGAAGCGTCGCAACTAAGAAGCAAACTGCTACAATGCCACAGTAATAAGCAAAATGCCTGAAACTATTGGATCTGCACACTTGGTGCAAGGTAGGGAGAAAATGAGTCAAAAGCACTGAAACATTTAAATGGTCTCATGCACCTTTTGCACCACCGCACCACTAATGAAGGAAGAAGGAAGGAAGGAAGCCTCAAGAACCCTGCTTTGGTAATTTTTGGCTCTCTGGCATCAGTGTCCACTTAAAATAAGCATATTAACTTCCTTTTGAAGTATTTATGGCAACCTCCAAGGTACACAGTGGCTCAGTGGAGGGATAAGGCAGACATGCACAAGTGGAGATGCTTACAGAGACCCATGAACGACAGATGAAGGAACATGGTGAAGAACTAAAATAAGTCACTGTGTCTGTAATCATCTTACTGTGGGCAGATCTTAGGCTACATGGTCCACAAAAGGCCTCCACCCCAATCACCTGACTACACATGGTGCAAAGCCCTCAATCACACTGGTCCTGCTCTCTGTTCAATGCAAGTGTTGGGGGTTGAATGGTACCCCCCAAAAGGATTATGCTGAAGTCCTAACCCCCAGTACCTATGAATGTGACCTTACTTGGAAAGGTCTTTGCAGATACAAGTTAAAATGAAATGTAATGTAGTATGACTACATTAGATATATAGAAGAGAAAACACCATGTGAAGATAGAGATACACAGAGCGTGACGACACAGGCATGGACTAAGGCACTTCAACAGCAAGCCAAGGGATGCCTGGGCTCCCAGAAGCTGGAGGAAGCAGGAAGGAGTCTCTCCTATAGAACCTTCAGGGGCAGCGTGGCCCTTCAACAGGTTGATTTCAGACTTCCAGCCTCCATAACTGAGAGAATAAAGTTCTGTTGTGTTAAGCCATTCATTGGTAATTTGTCATGGTGGCCCTAGGAAACTAATACAAAGGATGATACTTCTCTTTGGAGCACGAGATCATTGGAAAGGGGGAGGGGGAAACAAGAAAATACAAGGCGTTGTTTCCCTAAGAAGGACCAGACACCCACCTGCCCCCAAATAAACCACTTCCTGCCTCACTCCCTTGTATGATGCAGGCATCTCAAGTGTGAAAGTGTAGGTGGGAGAAGCAGCATAAAAACAAAGGGAAGCTCTGTGTCTGTCTGGGGCAACAGTAGCTTCTCAGCACAAGACATGCTAACCTTGTGTTAGAAACTAGAAATTAGTATTTGGTGTGATATTCCCAGACACTGAAACACTCTACAGGCTAAACACAGCGGAGATTTGGGCCAAACATGGCCCACGGCTACCAGCTTACAATCCCTCCTGACAATCACACCCCTTTACTCCAAGGCACAGATTCACGTTCTAACAAAACCCTGAGATTTGCAGAAAAGTCATAGTACTTTCTATATTTAATGACCTACCAATGGTTTTCATTAACTGTCTGGATTCTAGTTATCAAACATCTTAATTTTTCTTAAAACAAGCCACGAACATCCATCCTTGCAAGCTGATTTCACTCATAAAATGAAATGCTGCACTCATACCAAATGATCAAATGGTCCTTACTAAACATAAGAGGTTACTGGACAAGAAAAAAAAAACCGTAAGTATAATTAGTGAGGGAAATTATCAATTATTAATTTTATTTCTATTTTTTGGCTTAGAACATTAGCTACAATTAATATAAGAACTCATTCATTCACAATAATTTTCTCCAATGCTGAGTCAAGGGAATTTTTTAGAAGAGAGAGGAGTGAAATCTCAAATATGGCCTGAGATATGGCCAGGGCATCGGCATTTTTAAAACCTCCCCTGCTGATCCTAGCATGCAGCAAAGTTTGCTGACCTCTACAAGAAACGGTAGAATGAAGGACTTTTTCTAACACCAGGATAACATTCTCTCCTTATTTCAAATTCAAAATATGATGCGCTCATATCCCAAAGATAATCCCCTCAAAGCTCTCAAAGTTTCAGGAAAAAAAAAAATCAGATTTGATTTTTTTCTGCCTCTTGTCCTGTTTTGACTGATGAAAATTTCCCAGGTTCCCAAACTGCTCTAAAGTTGCCCATGTCATTTGTAATTATTTTCCTTCCCTCAACAGCAATTTTCATCTAAGGTGTTTTCAAATTAACTAGATTAAAAGAATGCCACATATTACAAACACGATGTGTCTGAAGATACAATTTTGCTTCCCTTCTTAATGAGACTGAGACCTTTCATCTGACATTCCAGCAGAATGTCTGACACTAAGATGAAATGAGCTTGATATTTTCATATTTCTATTAAATTGATGGCCGTCTACCCACAGGTAAAGAGCCTCCTCATTCTCTTCATTATCCCCGAACAGCTGCACTAGAGCTTCTGTGAGATCAAAAGGTTATACTGTCTCTTAATAGTGGGATTACACTTTTCCTATATTTCTGCTTTTATTATTCTTGACTCCTCAAAGCATCTCAACTCTGGCAGGCAAATACAGGCAGTTAATCGCTCTCTGATTTCAGGAAAGTAGAAACCGACATTACCCAAATCCCACACTGGGAGATAGATCTTCAAATGAGATCTGACTCAACTCAGAAAAAGAAGACAGTCCACTGGCATGACCCCAATATTTATAAATAAAAAAAGAGAATGGGCTACTGTTTTTAAATTCCACTAAGAAGATTGCATATTTAAGAGAATATAGGGCCAATAACTGCACCCAGCTGATCATTGCTCTACTGACAAATACCCTCTGTTTTAACTTCTTGCTTGTAATTCGTCTCAGGGTTTGGTTTTAGCAAACGGTTTCAGAAAAGCAATCCTATTTGGTGGTTCATAGCTATGGAGCCCAAGTCGGAAATCCAGCTGCCACTTATGCAATGATTAGTCATAAAGCCAAATAGCAAAAATGGCATTTTAATTTTGAGCTTACATTTGAACAGGGGAACATTACAAACATTTAGCATGAACCACGGCTCTCCTGGAACAGTCAGCTGAACTTCAAGGATGGTTACAATTACAATCTGTTGCAAAAGGAATGAGTGAGACTTTGAGCCAGTTCTTCAAAAAAGGGAGCTGCCATTTTTTTATTGCTAGGCTTGAGTTATGGATTTTAAAAACTGCATCAAACATGCAAGTTTAATTCACTCTGTAACAATGAATCAAATGTAGGCACATAAAGAGGGATTCCAAATGAGATACAGTGAAATTCAGAAAATGCCATCTCTTTACCTGCCCATCTATAAAATATCTCAAGATGTAGCCTTACTGTGTTTAATGGCATAATCAAAAAATGTGTCAAGACACTGGGATTGCGAAGCTGATCCACTTTATACCCCATCCCCGATGACTCATTTAAAAGTGGGCAGGTTGTCAGAATCAATGGGACATAAACACCTTTTATTCCCTGAGGAGCAGCAAGGATCCTGACCTGTGCAACCTTTATTTTTTCATGTTTTCTCTGGAATAAAAGGTTTTCTTGCAAATTCTAGTATCTTCTACCAAGCTTTGGTAGGCATACGACCATTCATTTTGCCATTGATGAAAATGCACAGTTTGTGTTATAAGGAATCACTGTCCATAAATACAAGCTAAGGAGAGATGACACCAATTAATTTATGTCACTTTTCCCCACTCCACTTTTTCTCTTTCTGGAAAACTAATCGCTGATTGATGGGGGAAGGTTGTTTATACCCTATTTTCATTTCTTCTCTTGTATTCTAAAAGCCGTATGGTATATAAAGATCTCTGTGTTTTACTCATGTTAAATATGAATTACTACAATGCAGCATAGCAGGACCTTACAGACCCTCACTCTCAGTTAAATAAAGGGACAGCTCTGTCCTGTAGATGCCCCCGACTGACCGCTGGTCAGCTCTGCCACCACCTTAACCCTCCCCTATCACTTCTTCCCAATTTCCCTGGTGCCTTCCTTTCTGCTATTTCTTTTAAAATCCCACACTGTGTATTGATCTCAATAGTGAACAGCTTAGGCCTGCCGCAGAGACCAACACCTGACAGCCGAGAAGATGTCCTTTGTCAGTCACTGGGGTAGAGGGTAGATATGTGGAGTCCACACCTCATAAACATGATGTCACCCCCCATTATCGAATGTGAGCCAACAATTATGCTTCTCTTATTATTTCTAATAACCAACCACTTACCACTAAGGCAAAGAAAGTAGGAACTGACTGTCAATGACAGAGGAAAAAAAAACCAGCACAGCCATTGCAGAACCAAGTGTAGATACAAATGAAAAAAAAAATGTGCTCTGCCAGCAGCTATCAAGTCTAACCCGAAGCTCTGCTTTGAGTCACCTTTATGGTTCAATAGCAAAATCATAACTGATTTTGAAAAATTAAACACACAGTGCTCTAATTGCTTTAGTAGCATTTAAAAACATACTTGGATTTTTAAAGTGATTTGGACAGAACTGCAGGTAACATTAAGAATAAGCATGCAACATGCTTTTCCAGCCAAAGGGCTTCTCCAGATATGGAGTTTACTGAGAAATTAGAGCAAGGAACTGAAAGACGTGGCCTCAGGGTTCCGGGAAGGCTGCTTTTCTGGTGTGTTTTGCACCTCTGTTTTAAGGAGCTAAAGCTAGATATATAAGTCTATGAACTGCAGAATAAATTCCAAAGGCTCCCTCTTTCACCGAATAGGTATCTGAAGCCTACTGTGCGTCACACACCATGCGAGCACCGGGGATACAGCTGTAAGCAATAAAGACCTGGTCCCCAGCCGTCAGGCATACAATCTTTTCTCTCGTTCGCTGGAGGAATCTGAGAGTTAACAGTAAACCTTATGACACTGTATGTTGTTGGCCGACTTACAAACCATTCTGACCTATATGCACACAAAGGACCCAGGCCCAGGAGCAGGTCCCAATATACAAGGCCGTTGAACGAGTGGCGGCAGAAAGAACCAGGTGTGCGAATTTTATTTTCAGTTAGGTCTCTCTGAGACAGGGGAATTTTGAGCAAAGTTTATTTGGAAGGAAATGAAGAACATGAGATGACAATCCATGTGTGACAAAACTTGGTGCCATGACTTGGCCAAACTGAGGCAGGTGGCAAATTAAGGAGAGAATGATTTCACTTAACTGGGCAACAAATACGTTGCCGAAGCGGTTGGGTAATAGTCTCTTGGGCTTGACTACACTCTCTGTCCTGCTTTTATGTTCTGGTTGGGAACAGATTATACACACATTTAAATTACAGATCGCTCTTCACTCTTCCTTCCCCATCTCCTCACACAGTCAGTCCATCACCAACACTCCTGGCAAAACGGTCTCCCGGCTAGCTCATGAATCACCAGGGTGGAATGCAAAACTGGCCACAAACTCCTCCCTCCCTCTCATCTGCGCCCTTATGATGCGACTCTGCAGCTTCTCCCATCAAGAGGAGGGTCTTTTTAGCGCTGAATCATATGTATGTATGTATGTGTGTACATATATGTATATATGTTTGAGAAGGTCACTGAGAGGACTTTTGATTTACCTGGGCTGACAGGGCATTTGCAAATATTTGAAAAGTGCTCGCACACTAGGGTGAGGCTTCTTGCTGCTCTTTTAACCTGGTTGCCAAGTGAACAAGCCCGGTCACCTCATCACCCAGCCAACCTCACCCCTGTAACTGACACAGTCCTGATTACTCAGCCCCAGGCTGATCTGCTAAGTGACCATGGACAAGCCCCGTTGAAATCAGCTGAGTCTAGCTCAAACCAAGAGAACCGCCAAGAAGATTCGCAAACCCCAAAAATGTTGTTTTAAGCCAGATGTTTTGAAAGCAAAAGTTTATACATCCACTTACTCATTTCTTGCTCGGCCACCATAAATTCTCACCCAACTATTATAACAGGTCGTCTCCTCTCTTGTCTCCTACAATCCACTCTCCACAATGCAGGGTGTGTTACATGTTTTTATATATATTTTTATTATGTAATATATATATATTTTTTGCCATAACAGAAGATTTTTACTAAATAACTGTTCAGTGATGAAATCATTTGCCATATAATATTTGTAGAGTGAGCAGAGATTACATTTACATGAAATTTCCAATTTCCAACCATGTACACACACATATGTATGTATGTATGTGTATACGTATATGTATATATGTTTGAGAAGGTCACTGAGAGGACATGACCACCAGTTGACCCGTGAGCTGGACCCCAGTGACCTGAGGCTCCGCACTCCCTCCCGCAACTCTGGAACGTGGGTTCTGCTTGTGTTCCTGGCTCCTAGCGGCTGCTGCAAGGATACAGCCTTGAGGTAGTGATGTGGTGTTACTCTGTCTGGATAGGATATGCGACTGAGCTGAGTTAAGACCTCTACATAAGCTTTTCAGATTTGGTGGGCAGGTGTGTAGATCTACTTGTCCTGCACCCAAGACAAGCTTCCTAAACAAGTTCCCTTGTTTATTAAACCTGCCACCTACCAATCTGGAGGGGCCACCGTCTGTCTTCCATCTCTCCCTGCCCTCCCTGCATGGGCCAGTTTCAGATTACAAATGGAAAGCTACCAAGGAGCTTGCAAACCAGCAATATACCGTATATGTATTTGATGAACATGCTCAGTGGTGTGTGGGGTTTGACAACCATCTCTAGGGCAGGAAGAGTTATTTGTGGCATCTGCCAATTTCCATGGTATAAATAGTCAGATTTGCCAATGGTTTAACAACAACTTGTAAAAGTCCTCAGAAATAAACAACCAGCTTTCACGTACAGAGCCCTCTCTGGCATAACATTCGCTCCTGCCTCCTTAAAAGGTTAATGATTTCCCATTAAATGCTGGGTAAAAGTCAAAGTACTTGCCATGTCCTACAGGGCCTGTAGCACTAGACTCTACTTCTCTTTCCTTTTCAAGCTCTAAAATCATTTCCCTTTATGGTGTTTCTTAACCTGTGGGCTTGAAAACACTGGCCTAAGAATCACACGAAACACTGGTTAAAAATCGGGATAACGAAGCCCCAATTCCAGAAATTACAAATAAGAGTTTCTTGAGCATTATAATTCTTAACTCCCTGAACATATCGTGTATAGCACAAGTCCCAGACTAGGCACAGATCACTTTTACCCACAGAATGTTGTTTTATCTATAGAATGTTTTTAAATTTTAATCAGTTGCCCAATTTTTTTTTAATTGGAAAATACAAAATGGAAAACTCCTGAAAAGTCAGAAGATGTAGCTAGCATCCTGGATTGAAGCTGAGAAAGCAAAGCCACTGGAAAAGGACTTGAGCCCTTTGAACCACACCTCCGGCCACCCAGTGTTGCTCTAACGTTGGCCCATTTCTTTCCATTATCCATTCTCCTAGACACATAAGTTGGAAACCCCTGGTGTGTAAGTTTCTGGGCCTTTCTACTCTTCTCTATTTACAGTATGCAATTTGTGGGGAAAATGGAACTTTCTGACCAGGATTCCCACCTGGCCTTAATATCTCCCACTGTGTATACAGTAAGAGCATGTTTGCAGTCACAGGACTGCTGGTCCAGGGTAGAGGTAGGGAGGAAGCACCCATTCCTCCCCTCTGTTCTCAGTAATTGGTCAGGTGCCCGCCAGTCACCAGGGACCCACCCACAGAGCTCCTCCCAGTGTAGAAGTGTGGCCAAGCAGAGCAGGGAGAGAGAGCCACACAGCTTGGGTTCAGAGCAGGAGTGCAGCCAGGAGAGAGACAGCTCGGGCGCTGTGCTCCAGGAAGTCCCAAGTGGTGCTAGAGGGAGCAGCTGGTGCGAGGGGGGAGAGGCTGAGCCCTGAGAAGAAGTCCTTTCATTCCCAGCTTCTGAGCCCTTGCCTTCCTTCAGTCCCACCAAATTCACAGAGAACCTGCCCTGGGCAGGGAATCTCCTCCTTCCAGCGGTACACCTTACCCAGAATTCTCCCCACCTGTGTCTAGATAATTCCAGGATTCACATTAAGTTACACTTCCTCGTGGAAGCCCTTCTGAATCTCCAGACTAAACGTTCCCATCACATATCTATCTGTAACATCCCTCATACCCGCAATGGCCTGTGGAACACCAGCCTCCCCTGTACATTATCAATCCTCCGGAGGAGGAAATGGTCAGCGCTTCTGTGCTCAGCACACAGGCTCTGAGAGATGAATGTATTTCAAATATTTGCTAAATGAAAGGATAAATTTCACAGATAATCAGATAAATTAGAGAACATTTCGTGCAGGGATGACTACAGGAAGGACTCAGAAAAAATGTAAAAATTTTAATGAGACATTAAGAAATAGATGCAGATATTAACTAATAACAGGGGGAAGAATGCATCCTAGAAGGGGACAGGTTTCAAGAGCTGTTAGCTTTGGGCTACCCGACACACACTGCCCTCACTGCTGGGAACAGCCTCATTTTCCTCTAGTCAAAGACCCTCAAATCTTGTGGTTCAGCGGGGTCCTGCTTTCCAGGTCCAGTCACAGACACTAACTATGATACTAACTAAGGTGTCAATGCCTTGCATTTGCCCTGGTCACTGGAACTAGCTTAGTGATGAGTCCCAAGCTGGCCCAGGTCGCGAGAAACCTGTCTTAAATCCAGCAGATGAGTTCATCGCTGAACAAACCCATTTCACTGAAACTCAAAAGGATGCAAAGCCTGAGCTACTGCCACCATCCTGCCATCACACTGGACCAAAAAAAATCCCAAAAAACAAAAATTAAATCCAGAGGAAAACAAAGGCAAAGGTAGGGGGAAAAAAATTGAATCCTGGGGCTATTGTTTGAAACTCCATGAAGCTATAACCAGGGCAAGCTGTACCTTCACCATAGCCACGATATTCTCCTTTGGCCTGAGATAAATTGGATACATTTCTGCCACTTGGAAAGAGATCTCAGTAAAATAAGAACTGATATGAGCAAATTTACAAAAGCTGCTGACCTAAATAAACCACATGCTAGTTACAGGGGGTTTACAGGCCAGTGATTAGGGGATGAAGCTGAAAAAGAAAAATCAGCCGAATTGTAGAGGAACAGAGGCCTCATTATAGGGTTCAAACACTTCACTACTTCCAGGAAGAATGTGGGGGCGCTACTCACTGCTGGAAAAAAAAATCTATATCCAGAATAAAATTAGAAGCTGCCTTTTTCACAAAAGCAAAACTAGCAAAATTAAGTTATACAAAATAAGACCAAGGAAAATAATAAAATATGCACATTTAAATTTCAACATGCTTATTATTGTAATTAAGTTCCAATGCCACTGAGCTTCCCAGCCATTAGGGTGAAAAGGAAAACTGCCATCTGTTTTATTAAAATCCTTGTTTGTTTTATTTAAAAGAAAAAGAAAAGACACATCATGAAAATGCTTTCTAGGCAAGAGGGAACCATCAAAGTGTTTTTGACAAGGAGCACGTACAGAGCTAAGTGGTAGAGCAAAGCCACTTCCTCCACAGGTACACACCCCAAGATGTCCACGTCCAGACACTCTGAGCCTGGGATACATTGCCTGACCTGACAAATGGACTCTGCAGGTGTAAGTCAAGGATCTTAAATGGGGAAATTATTCTGGATAACTCTGGTGGGCCCATTGTGATCAGAAGCGTCCCTAAAAGAGGGAAGCAGGCAGCTCTGAGTCCAAGGGAAGGCAATGTGACAGGAGGAGAGAAAAGGCACAGAGATGAGAGCTAATGTGCCAGAGGATGAAGACATCGTCTGGAGCTGGGAAGGACAAAGAAATGGATTCTCCAGTGAAGGAACTGGCCCTCCCAGAACCTTGATATCATGACTTCTCGCCTCCAGAACTGTGAGAGGATACATGTGCGCTATTTTTGGTAGTACTTTAGTGTTTAAGTATGTGGTATAAAGCCAATTTCCTTATAGATACTCTCTGCTAGTGTTACTTACAGAATCACGCTTTTCAAAACAGAAGGAAACAGGGAGTAGATCTTGTTCAGCGCCCCCCTCCCCAGTTTTGCTTGTAGGGAAAAAGAAGGAGCCGCTGAGTGCCTAGGCAGCCTGCCCAAACTCGGAAGACGGGAGCTTCTGCCCCCCAGCGCACACTCACCTCCAGCATGTGCACCACACCTGCTGCTCGGCTCTCCTGGGCCCAGCACTGAGGGATGGGCCTGCTTTTGAAACATCTCATTAAGGTGCATTTGAAAGCTTGCCAAAACTTAAAGGGAGAAAGAATAGCAAGTTCTTCTGCCAGGTTGCGCAGTCCACAAATTTAATGAGAACCGAAGCATGTGGAGAAATGAGTTGGAATCATCATTAGTGAGACGTGGAATTGAAAATAAGGCTAAGGAGAGGGCAAAGCTATAAAAAAAAAAAAAGGTTGGGACATCAGCTCTGTCACCAAAGGTGACCTGTGTGGACAAGAGCAGATACCACCCCTGCAAAGTTAAACAGCTTACGGGCTCTCAGATGCCCAGTGGCCACAGCTGTCTGGTAGGAAAGGGCCCACCATTCACATGCATGACCGCTCCCTCAAGACCCCAGAGTTTCGCAGCCAGACCCGTTCTGGATTAAAGTTCCAGAAAGCTCACCCTTGTGCCATGGTCACTAGTTTTATTTTTATGGAGATAGGAGATTAAATCAATATTGTGTTCATGTGCTATGCATGTACATTTCCAAGTGAAACTCACCCCATGTCCCTCTTGTCCATAATTCTAGTTAGAACTGCTCTGTTGCTGATGCATCAGTTTTATTTTCTTTGCCCAAACAGCTATCACCTTACAGCCATGAACGTGTCCTGGAATCCCCGTGAATTCTCCTGCAGGCTTTGCGGGGGAATATACCAGTCCAGCCTGGGCAACGACTGTGGCTCAATGGCTTATGTGAAAAGTGAGGATTAAGAAGCTCTGTCGTTCTCACGGCTTCTCCACCCACAGAACCAGCTGTGGAGCTCTACTTGCTGCAAATATGCATTAACTCGAACATAATGATGGCGCAGAAAGACTTTTTTTTTTTACCTACCACATATCTATCCCAGCAATTACTAGGAAAAGTCTTATTACCGTAACGTAGATCAGAGGCTAGCAAACATTTTCATAAAAGACCAAACAGTAAATGTTTTAGTCTCGAAGGTCAAGTGGCAGAATAAAGGCTCCGCTGTCAATGCTTAAATAATCATTTAACATGGGACCATTTTAAAATGTAGAGAGAATTCTTAGCTCATGGGCCCTACAAAAAGAAGTGGGCCAGATGTAGCTCAATGGCCTTACTTGGCCAGTGTCTGATCTAGATAATTAAGAAAGCCTATTGATAGGTGGGAAGAAAAGCCCATGATATGAATTTTGAACTGGTCCCCTAATCATTCAAATTCTTTACACAAAATCCCATATAGTTTTTTTCTTGGAGCTCCAGGAATCTGCAGTGTATATTGTTACAAAATGCAAACCAACCCCTGGGATCTTCAGGGATTTTTGCTGGTAAACAAACTGAGGGAATATTGATTGATGTAAACCTATGTTCACAAGGTCCTTCCAGGTAACAGGATGGAAGCTACATTATGTTTTTACTCTGGTGCAAAATGGTCGTAGCGGTATTAAGCAATAGAGAAAACTATTCTAATTGACGTCACCAGTTAACTAACTTTTATATGCAGTTCTGCGTTCCTTAATTGACATTTTATAAATGGTATCTGCCTCTAAGTATTCCATTTTGATTCATACCAATCTGTTGGCATTACACATGAACTGGAAGAAAATATGGAGCCTTCTGCTTCAAGCATCCTGATTTACATGCTAAATCAGAAGGTCACAATGATTCTTTGTCATGTTTAGAGCCCTGAACATTGGCCCAGAAATAAAAGGCACCAGGCTGATTTTCCTTCTTTTCTTTCCCTCCTTCCCTCATCCTTCCCTCCTTCCCTCCGACCCATCCACCCTTCCTCCCTTCTTTCTTTTGTTATGGCAGGAGGGGTAATTCTTAGCGAAAAAAAGCAGCAAGTAATAACTCATGAATTTAGAACAACAAAACCGAGTGTCCCTGAAGATAAATACTGTGGAAAGTGCTTTGCTGTGGTGAGTATGCCTTTAAGTTGAAAACTGTTCTCATTCTGATGGTTAGTCGAGCAGCAGATGGCCTGAAGTTATCATAAATATGTAAGCCCTAGAAGTACTGTGCATTGAAAAGCAGCCAAGACACAACACTGTTGAACCACACAGAGTACAGAGCACCGTGTGGCACATACACAGGAATGAGAATCCTTTCCCCAGACAGTAAAAGGTCTAAGTATGGTAGAACATCCGAACTATCACCTAGCTGTGTCACACCACACTAACACATATAGCAACCCCATTTTTAAAAGGTTACATGGCAAGGAAGGTAGCCTTTCTTGCAAGTAAATTACCACATTTTCACAATATTGAACTTGAAACAGAACTTCAAGGGCTTTCCTCTTTGGAACCTTGCTGTCAAAAGCCAAGCCTACGATTATGATCAAAAGCAGTACCGTGCAAAGGCGAACTCCAATGGGATGGTTTGCATTAGCTTAAGTATAACTCTCCACCCTTTTCTAGATACTATGACTGTTCTTGTTCTCTTCTGAGTACCTGAAATGCCATCCCAAAAGATCTTTACTGAAAATTCTCTTCATTGCTGAATTACAAAGATAGCTCATTTTGTACCTAATGCAGCTATAGTCACAATACTGTACAGTTACCAGGCTTCAATGAATACATACACGTGAGAGCCATCCATCTGCTAATGCCTATTGTGTCCTGTGCTAGATAATCAGAGGTACAGAGAGGAATAATTTAGAGAGAACAATACTCTTCTCCCTGTGTTCCTATAAAATTGGTTGGAAACTGTGGCCTTCTCACACTTCCTCCGCATGGGAGGAGGAGTAATTGATCTGACTGGTGAAATGGTGACAGGCCCACACCGCTGGCCCATAATTCTGTTCCGGGCAAGGCTGATTTGTTCACACTTGTTCTGTTGATACGGCTCTCGTGCATTCCAGCAGCAGGACGAAGGCTATGCCCCCGCCATGACGGTGCATGTGGGTCACTGGGTGACTTCTGCCCCGTGTGAGACCCACGGAGGAAGCTCAGGGTGGGGAGGGAAGTATCGAGAAGCCCAGCTGGGCAGGAGGTCTGAGCCTCATTCTCTAATCCAGTTTTGCCAGACATAAAGCTGATGCTTTGATTCTTCTCTGCCTCCTAAGTCTATAGGTTCAGTAAAGTGGGAAAAAAGAGGGAAATGACTCATCGTATCTCTCACGCTCAAGCAAGTAAGGTTCCTGCCCTCAAGAAGCTCAGAGCCTTCAAGGATCTTTACTTCTGAGGGGTTTTTTTTCAAATATTATTTATATAATTAAACCATGATTGGAAATAAGGTGTAGTCCACTTCTCCAAGAAACACCATGAATTCAATTCAATCCTTTAAGGAAACACCAAGCTATACTTCAAAGGCATCTAAGTACATGGTCTCTGGACAAGTCAATACAGAAATGGCATCAGTTGCATGGGAAATGTTTTACAACTATTAGGAAATAACTCAAAAGACCAAATTGAGTACAGTGTCTTGAATTTGGTGGCTTTAAGCATTTGATAATATTTTGAGCACTGTAAGAAAACAATTATGCCAGGGGCCTGGGCAGTATTTTACTTCATAGTTTATGCCCTGGTGATCGGGGACAGAGGAATACACTTTCACTGACATCTGTGACATGGTATTTTCTTTCTACATGAGGAGAAAAACAATTCACGAAGGAGTAGAACACACTTCTACTGGTTTCCACACATCAAAATTGTCTGCTTTAAAAATTAAAACAAGAAAAATGTTTTAATTCAAGTGGCATTTCTAAGAACAAGCAGGCCTTTGCCATTTAGCATGCCATTCTATGTTCTATATTTATGCCATGTATTCTATATGCTGTGGTTAAGCTATTATTATGAAAAAAAAAAAAAAGCTTACCATCTAGGACTTAGCCAAGAGTATATAAGCTTTGTTTCCAAGACTCGGTCAAGTGTATACAAGACACTGACGATATACAAAATCACCATTATTCATTCATTAGTTATTTACTGAAGGTTTGAGAAGCTACTCTAGGACCTGGGAGTAGGAAAGTGGACAAAATGAAGTCCCGATGACTCAACGCACTTACGCTTTACTGACAGACGAGAGCCAAGCTCACATCAGACATGCCAATCGGGACGCCTGCGTACTAGCTCTCTGCTCATGTTCAATTCTCCATGATTTTGCCCCTCACTTGGGATAGCCGACTGGTCTAGGGCAGTTAATCCATAGGCTGGCTAGTGACTAAGACCTTAGGCCTGGCATTAAAGTGAAAAACCACCAAGTTGAGCTTATCTTCTCTTACCCTTAGAACTTGAACTAGGGACTGTCAAGAGATGAAGGCCATTAGCAATGGTGGCACAAGCTGGTAATTCATGATGTTTCTCCTGAGACAGGAGGACAGTGAGGACTTGCTAAGGCAAATGCAAGCTGATGTCACGATGCAGCAGAAACCATGAGCATGCAGAAACATTGAGGAAGAGCAGTAATTCCAAAACCAAGCCAGACTGACCACAGGGAAACATTCTGGAAACATACGGGGCATTTCAGGTTGTCCCAAGAAGTGGATGGACAGTGTGCTTGCTGTCCTGCAATGCTCCTGAAGTCCTGCACAATGAAGAACTCTCTTGAGCTCTGCATGAGTTTTAATACCTTGCAGGACATTCATGCAGCTACAATCTGTTTGGAATTACCAGGGCTCAAAGCCTGACTATTTTGCATATAAAGGTGGAGTGCACTACCCTGTAAATCTGAGGACTGTTCTGTTCTGTTCAGAGTTTACCATGACCGGCAGTTCCACCACCTACACAAGGCTGCTCTGTATTGAGTTCTCCAATTTAAGAGCCTTGGCCGATCTGCATCAGAAGCTGCTGCATTCAGAGATTCTAAGAGGAGTTAAAGTATCTGAAACGTCACTGGGTCCCAAGGTGGTCTCTGCCTGAGCATTTATGTATTGAACTATACAATTACTACATTACTTACTTCCTTTCTGTTTCTCTTTTCTAGTAAGACATCCTAGTGGAGTGTTGTGTTTTGTTTTTTTTTAAGTATGTGTAAAAGTAGATTATATTGTGAATTTTGGCTTAGAACTGCAAGTAACATGATGAAGGGCTACAGAGTATTTGTTAGAACAAAGAGGGTTGGGTTTGATGTGGTTGAAAACCACTGGGGTAGAAAAGAAAGGGGTTAAGAGACCAGTCAGAACAGATAAGAAGGCATATACAGGAGAAGTGGAGTCATTCGCATCCATGAGCCAGCCCCTAAAAATGGTTCTTCCAATGAAGCTTCCAGATGATCCTGGACCCCCAGCACTCCCACCTAGATCAGGCCACTGCAAACACCTCTTCTCCCCTGTCTCATGCCCCCTCTTATCCATCCTGATGCCATAACTGTTGTCCTAAAATGCATCATTACTAATAAAATGATATATCATCTTATTCAAAAGCTTTCCAAAGTAACGAGTTGCCTTAAAGTACAAGCAAACTACCTTCCCAAAATAACTTATTGTCCAACCAAGCCTGCTGGGTGAGCCATCCCAATCTTCCCTAAATAGCTCTCAAGCAGTCCCAAATCCCATCTTTACATCTTTGACCTTTCTCATCACCCTATGACAAAGCCCGTTCTCATCTCTAACCATAACCTCCGTTATTTTCTCTTGTAGTTCGATTCAAATCCCATATACACAAGCCCGAAGTGATGATTTCTTTCTCTAAAAACCTAGAGGGAGCAACTAAGTATGGCACAATAGTCAGAACATGGTAAGTTACACCAAGACAACAAACAGCCCCCAATCTCAGTGACTTACAAAGGTTTACTGTCACTTATGTCAAATGCCCAAGGCAGATGAACAATACTCTGACACTGTGTTGCCTTCATTCTAGGACACAGACGTAGGACAGCCTTCTTCTGGAACACTACTGCTCAACACAACAGAAAGAAGAGAACATGAGGACTGCAATAACTCTGAAACTTTTGCTCAGAAGGCGCCTGTGTCACTTCTCAGATTTCATTGGCCAAAACAAACCATGTGACCAAACAAGATGTTAATGCAGCAGGAAGGGGAGGGGCAACAAATATTCTCAAATAATCTTAAAATCTACACTAATTGAATAGTTAGTGACCACTTCCTAGGGATACACACCTTCATACCTCTCGAGTACAAGTTTCAGCAATAAGCCATGGGCTGTTCTCTATTATAATAGGATGATGGTAGTGGATTTGAACATTTTAACATACAAGGCGAAATCCTGAAGCCCAGCTGATCAGCATGAATCCTTTGAATTCATATGGTCTCTTTCGAATTGCTACTTTGTGAATTTAGTTTACCAATACAATGAAATTCCAGTTCAATGAAATAACCTGGACATGAATTTAAAGTTCACTGTAACAGTACGAAGCTTAGAATTAATGTCTTGAATATAATTTCCTGCCAATATAATGGGGTTGGATTTTTTGAAGTTTTTGAAATATACAAATTTGTAAGTGAGCTATGAAATATTATTAAAGTCTCACTCTATTTAAAAATTAGAAACAAGGAAAGCCTTCCATGATCCAACAATGTGAAGAATTTCATTTTAAAGTGGGTGAGCCAGGGGAACTAGAAACTGTTTAGGCTATGCCACATAAAGGTGCCAATTGAGCTAGTATTCAGACATCCACAGACTCTGATGTTGTAGAAGCCAATTCTGCAAATTATTTTACGACTGTGCTGTTGTTTTAACAGTCGATACTTACAAATTAAGATTTTTTTCAATTCTATTAATGATGCCATTTTTACGTTCACTGATGCTGAAAAACATAGCCAGAAATCGATAATGTTTGAACCACTGCCAAAATATACCATGCTGTTAATTTAGGTACTGTGGGTAAAACTGCAATACTTCCAGAATCTCTCTCCTGGCTTTAGTGCATCTCCATATCAGTCGGTGTTTTTCTAAGAGGTGGAGGGAAGTAGCCCATCTCCATATCAACAGGTGATTACATGGGGGAATGAAGACAAATCTGGACCGGAGAGGTGGGGGGGATCCTTTTGCAGCCAGGTGGCGAGAGACACAGGTGAGCAGAAGTAGACGACTGCTTGTAAGCAATAAACAGGTTTCTCCCACTTTATTTCTCCCTTTGACTGATTTCAGCTTCGAAGGTTATTTGCCCTGGGGTGGGAACGTATTTTCCCCTCCAGAGCAACAGGTATAAACTCAGAGATGTTGGAATAATACTGAGAAAATAAACACAGCATCAGAGCAACAAACAGTAAGATATGATGACTGAAGATTTATGAACCATGCAGACAACCTGTTTAAATTTTCCCCCCAGGAGAAAACATCCTGCATGACAGGCTTTATGAATTATGTGAGCCCTCCAGGTACCACCGCTTGCAATAATCTGAACTTTAAACCTTGCCACAAAGAGTGACACCAGGTGGGCATATTCCCAGTAACTGTTCTTCATTCAGGTGTTCTGCCCATATATAACTTTTTATCCAAAAGAAAAATGAGAAAATATTGACATGTTTAAACCATGGTAAGTACCTAACTGCTCTCTGTCTTCTATTTAAAGATATGGCTGTCAAATCCATCACTCACAAAGATATTTGCGAGCGCTTCTCCAGTAAATCTGTGATGGAAACTGCCTGTAGAAAAGCCCTACTGGTATTATTTTGTGATCCTATTGAGTCTCATGTTAACCAAATAAAAATGTATTATGCTCGTTCTTATTATGTGGCAGGTGTGGACAGCCTGGAAGAGCTACATGTTTACTTATGGAGGCCACAGCTGTCTTTCTAAATTACCCGGTGAGAACAAATACTGACTTTAAAAAAAAATGTAATCCAAATGAATAGGATGTAAAATGTTATTGACTCAAATTCATTTAACAAACATGCCTACTATGTGTACAGCCATGTGCCAATTTAAGCCTAAAACTCTCATCAAACAAGTTATCTGACCTGCTATCAAATAAGCTACTATACTACGGCCTCTCATAGAAGCCCAGTTGTGTTTTGCTCAGTGGTCAGTGTAATCTGCCAGACCTTCTTACTCATGCTTCAGAAAATTCTCCTAACCATTGTTATTTAACCAAAATTACCTCTAAGAGGAAAATTCACTGGAATTCATGTAACACTATTCATTGCTTTATATTTTAATGCTTTCCTGATAGGGAGTTAATTTCACTCTCAGCTCTCTACCAGCCTAAAACTGTTTCTTTGCTAGCTCCTCTCTCTCTTTTAGGAAGATAGTTTACATATAATGCTGTAAACCGTGAGGCCCAAATAAATTCAGCCAGGATTTGTACAAGAATGGCTTTGGCATTTTCCAAATAAAGCAGAGCATTCGTTTCCTCTTCCTAACAGACCTTCTTCCCTTCATTGTCCAAGGACTTACAGAAATGAGTACACTGACTGTGTGTACTCTTATGCTTAGCGCAAGAATTAGGATATTGAGGATTCACCATACCTCCTTGTGGGCTTCTCACAGTCCCCCTCCCAGGGATTCATCCCTGAGGCCCTCAGGCCCCCAAGGGGTCCACAGTCAGAACTAGAGCCTGGTGGGGAGGGGATGAGGGGGGATAGGAGAAATAGGTGAAGAGGATAAAGAGGTACAAAATTCCAATTATAAAACAGTCATGGGGATGAAAGTACAGCATAGAGAATGTAGTCCATAATACTGTAATATCTTTATATGGTAACAGATTTAACTACACTTACCACCGTGAGCATTTCATAATGGACATAATTGCTGAATCACTATGTTGTACAGCTGATATCAATATAATATTGTATATCAACTATACTTCAATTAAAAAAAACAAATAAAGATCTGTGGGGTGGGAAGATATGGTAGGTGAACTTGCTTGGGGAAAAAAATTTAGAGCTTTATTCCACTAACCTTGAAATGAATCTAGTTCTATGAATGATGAATATAGGCAATGAAATGCCATAGTTTCAGCAGTACTTGGATTTTGTCACCAGAAGAAATCATGGATATTTTCATCTCACACTTAAGTTGTTGTAGATGTGAAGTATCATTTCGGCTCATTACTGCTTCGACTATTACAGCAGTTACTGGGTCTGCCACAGGATTTTTTTAATGTGTTAATAAAGTTGAGATATCCTTTCAATGCAAATTTTTTTTCAATGTTCGATAACTGTATTTCAATACAATGGGTGCCCTTTGTTGTAATAGTGATTTTATCTGATTAATTAAAAATGTAACTGTGAGAACAGTTCAGTTTATGTAATGCCCTGCCAGGGAAGCCATGGCCCAGGAAGAGAACCCGGCAGTGTGTTCAGTGATCAGGTTTAGTACCATGAAGATGAGAAACCTAGGGAGGCTCAGGGCTGCTCTAAGCTACTCAATAAACAACAGCCACACAGATCATTTTTGGATACTTACTATATACGTTTCCTATTACTGCTGTAACAAATTACCTCAAATATGGCGGCTGAAAGTAACACATCATCTTACTGTTGCAGAGGCCAGAATGGGTCCCACTGGATTAAAATCCAAGTGCCAGTGGGGCCGCCCTCCTCTCAAAGCACTAAGGGAAAAAGCATCCCATGCCTCCGCCAGCTCCTACGAGCTGCCCACGGCGCCCAGCTCATGACCCCTTCCACCTTCAGAGCCAGCGTCACATTGCTCCAAGCTCTGCACGGCCTTCAGATTCTGACACAGTCACTCGCAGGGCCCTTGTGATTCCCCCGGGCCTGAGTCATCCAGGACGATCTCCCGATCTCAGGACCTTAACTTAACCACAACTGCGGTGTCCCTTCTGCCAGATAGAGCAACACATCCACAGGCTCCACAATGAGGACGTGGATCTCTTTGGGGAACCATTATTCTGCCTACCACACCAGCCGTGTTTCCAACCATGATTAATGGCAAAACAATCGAATGGGTTTGAAAATATCATCTTCAGCATGATAGAGGGGGATTTTGAGGTTTTAAGTTCAGAGGTCAAGATCACACAGTCAGCAGGTGCAGAAACAGGATTCAGTTTTCTTAGTCCCCAGACTCTAGAGCAGCTACTCTGGAGGCCTACTATGTGCCGATGCTTCACATGGCCACCTGCCCTTATTCCCTTTCCTCCAGACTTGCTGTTCTATTTCTCTGAACCCACTCTCACTGCCTCTTAGATGCAAAGTTTAATCCTTTCTTTCATGGCTTTTGGGGGCCTGGTGCCTTCATTGGCATGTCCCCAGTCAGTGCCTACATTTTATTTTTATTTATCCAGTATTAACCTTATCTTGATGGACATACTTCAGAGTAGGATGCAAGCAGAAAGGAGAGGCTCACCTAGCAGCTTCTTTACCAGTCAATACACCCAGTCCGTATAGCTCCTAAGAATGAAAATGCAAGCTTTGCAGGAAATGCATTTCAGTACCTCTGAGGCCTTCTACAGGGTATCGCAGGTCAATGCAATGGCCTCCTGTACTCTTCTGTGCAAGGCTTTATCTTGGATTCTATTGGGCATGTGGTTGGGGCTGGGAATGCATGCCTGCTCTCCAACAGTCGACAACCTAAGGGGTATGAGTGGGAGTAAGTTGAAATCATCTGGTACAAATGTGGCAATGAGCCAGAGAAGGACGTGGTAAGTGCCCCAGGCTAAAGGTCAATATCACAAAGGCTCTTACTAAGGGAAGAAATCAGACCAGGAGGCCCTTCAGCCAGGCAGGGTGCTCTGCAGAGTGAAGAGCGTTTGCAGGTGAGGAGGGCTGTCGGGCATAAACACACACAGCAGCTAAGAATTATGGCCTGATCAAGGAAGAGCTTTATTTGAACTGAAAACTACTGTTGGTTTCCATGAGGGAGGGGAGGGGTGGGTGAAATAGGTGAAGTTCATAAAGAGGTACAAACTTCAAATTATAAAATAAATTAGTCACAGGGATGGAAGTACCACAGACAGAATATAGCCAATAATCTTGTAATTTCTTTGTATGGTGAGAGATGGTAACTATACTGACAGTGGTGAGCATTTCATAATGTATAAAATTGTTGAATCACTATGGTGCACAGCTGAAACCAACATAATATTGTATATTAACTATACTTCAATTAAAAAATGAAATAAAAATAAAATAAAGAAAAACAGAACACTGGACCTCGAATGGGAAGGCTTAAGTTTGAGATGCCAGCTCTGAAACTCCCTGTGTAACCAGGAAAACATGACTAGAGCCAGTTTTCTCATCCATAAAATAAAAGGAAGAGGGGGCGGAGCCAAGATGGCGGCGTGAGTAGAGCAGTGGAAATCTCCTCCCAAAAACACATAGAGCTATGAAAATATAACAAAGAAAAATCTTCCTAAAATAGAGACCACAGGACACAGGACAACATCCAGACCACATCCACACCTGCAAGAACCCAGCGCCTTGTGAAGGGGGTAAGATACAAGCCCCGGCCCGGCGGGACCCGAGCGCCCCTCCCCCCGGCTCCCGGCGGGTGGAGAGAAACCGGAGCGGTTTTTTTTTTTTTTTTTGGCGAGCGCTTTTTGGAAGCCTTAGAGGGACGGGCCCCCGTTGCCGGGGAGGCAGGGTGGCGGGACCGGTGAGGAGGTGCCTGGGAGCGGCGCTGGAGGACAAAGAATATCCCGCGTTTCTCCCTGCGAGACCTGGGGGCGGGTGCCTGAGACCGGTGCCTGAGGACGGAGGAGGTCGCGCGTTTTTCCCCTTTTTTTTTTTTTTTTCTCTTTTTGGCAAGCGCTTTTTGGAAGCCTGGAAGGGACGGGGACCCCAGTGCTAGGGAGGCACGGTGGCGGGACTGGTGAGCGGGTGGCTGGGACCGGCGCCTGAGGACAAAGAATATCCCCCGTTTTTCCCTGTGGGACCGGTGGGCGGGTGCCTGAGACCGGCACTTGAGGACAGAGGAAATCGTGCGTTTTCCCCTTTTTTTTTTCTCTTTTCTGCGAGTGCTTTTTGGAAGCCTAAAAGGGACAGGGACCCCGGTGCTAGGGAGGCAGGGCGGCGGGACTGGTGAGCGGGTGCCTGGGACCGGCACCTGAGGACAAAGAATATCCCGCATTTTTCCCTGTGGGACCGGTGGGTGGGTGCCTGAGACCAGCACCTGAGGACGGAAGAAATCGCGCGTTTTTCCCCTTTTTTTTTCTCTCTTTTTGCCGAGTGCTTTTTGGAAGCCTTGAAGGGACAGGGACCCCGGTGCTAGGGAGGCAGGGCGGCGGGACTGGTGAGCGGGTGCGTGGGACCAGTGCCTGAGGACAAAGAATATTGAGCGTTCCTTCCCTGCGGGACCGGTGGGTGGGTGCTTTTTGGAAGCCTTGAAAGGACAGGGACCCTGGTGCTAGGGAGACGGGGCGGCAGGACCAGTGAGCGGGTGCCTGGGACCGGCACCTGAGGACAAAAAAAAATCGCTTGTTTTTTCCTTTTTTTTCCTTTTTTTTTTCTCTTTGTTTCTGTTCCCTCTCTCATTGTTGCTGCTGTTGTTTTGGTTTGGAGAGTGCTTTTTGGAAATCTTAAAGGGGCAGGACAGGTCACTTAGACCAGAGGCAGGGAATCTGGGGATCTCTGGGCACTCTAACCCCCTGGGCAGCAGGGAGCACAGAGGCCCCTTACGGAGATAAATAGTCTCCTGGCTGCTCCCCCTCCAACGGGGCTCCACCATTTTGGAGGAACAGCCCCAGCCAGGCCAAGCCCACAGCAACAGCGGAGATAAACCCCAAAGCAACTGGGCAGGAAGCAGAAGCCCTGTCTGCGCACAGCTGCCCAGCACAAGCCACTAGAGGTCGCTATTCTCCCAGGAAAAGGCTACAAACCAACAAGAAGGGAAGCTCTTCCAGCGGTCACGTGTACCAGCTCTGCAAACTATCTCTATCACCATGAAAAGGCAAAACTACAGGCAGACAAAGATCACAGAGACAACACCTGAGAAGGAGACAGACCTAACTAGTCTTCCTGAAAAAGAATTCAAAATAAAAATCATGAACATGCTGACAGAGATGCAGAAAAAAATGCAAGAGCAATGGGATGAGATGCAGAGAAAAATGCAAGAGCAGTGGGATGAAGTCCGGAAGGAGATCACAGATGTCAGGAAAGAGATCACAGAAATGAAACAATCCCTGGAAGGATTTATAAGCAGAATGGATAAGATGCAAGAGGCCATTGAAGGAATAGAAGCCAGAGAACAGGAACGTATAGAAGCTGACATAGAGAGAGATAAAAGGATCTCCAAGAATGAAACAACACTAAGAGAAATATGTGACCAATACAAAAGGAAAAACATTCGTATTATAGGGATACCAGAAGAGGAAGAAAGAGGAAAAGGGATAGAAAGGGTCTTTGAAGAAATAATTGCTGAAAACTTCCCCAAACTGGGGGAGGAAATAATCGAACAGACCATGGAATTATACAGAACCCCCAACAGAAAGGATCCAAGGAGGACAACACCAAGACACATAATAATTAAAATGGCAAGGATCAAGGACAAGGAAAGAGTTTTAAAGGCAGCTAGAGAGAAAAAGGTCACCTATAAAGGAAAACCAATCAGGCTAACATCAGACTTCTCAACAGAAACCCTACAGGCCAGAAGAGAATGGCATGATATACTTAATGCAATGAAACAGAAGGGCCTTGAACCAAGGATACTGTATCCAGCACGACTATCATTTAAATATGATGGTGGGATCAAACAATTCCCAGACAAGCAAAAGCTGAGGGAATTTGCTTCCCACAAACCACCTCTACAGGGCATCCTACAGGGACTGCTCTAGATGGGAGCACCCCTAAAAAGAGCACAGAACAAAACACACAACATATGAAGAATGGAGGAGGAGGAATAAGAAGGGAGAGAAGAAAAGACTCTCCAGACAGTGTATATAACAGCTCAATAAGCGAGCTAAGTTAGGCAGTAAGATACTAAAGAAGCTAACCTTGAACCTTTGGTAACCACGAATCTAAAGCCTGCAATGGCAATAAGTACATATCTTTCAATAGTCACCCTAAATGTAAATGGACTTAATGCACCAATCAAAAGACATAGAGTAATAGAATGGATAAAAAAGCAAGACCCATCTATATGCTGCTTACAAGAAACTCACCTTAAACCCAAAGATAAGCATAGACTAAAAGTCAAGGGATGGAAAAACATATTTCAGGCAAACAACAGTGAGAAGAAAGCAGGGGTTGCAGTACTAATATCAGACAAAATAGACTTCAAAACAAAGAAAGTAACAAGAGATAAAGAAGGCCACTACATAATGATAAAGGGCTTAGTCCAACAAGAGGATATAACCATTCTAAATATATATGCACCCAATACAGGAGCACCAGCATATGTGAAGCAAATACTAACAGAACTAAAGAGGGAAATAGACTGCAATGCATTCATTGTAGGAGACTTCAACACACCACTCACCCCAAAGGATAGATCCACCGGGCAGAAAATAAGTAAAGACACACAGGCACTGAACAACACACTAGAACAGATGGACCTAATAGACATCTATAGAACTTTACATCCAAAAGCAACAGGATATACATTCTTCTCAAGTGCACATGGAACATTCTCCAGAATAGACCACATACTAGCTCACAAAAAGAGCCTCAGTAAATTCCACAATATTGAAATTCTACCAACCAATTTTTCAGACCACAAAGGTATGAAAGTAGAAATAAATTCTACAAAGAAAACAAAAAGGCTCACAAACACATGGAGGCTTAACAACATGCTACTAAATAATCAATGGATCAATGAACAAATCAAAATAGAGATCAAGGAATATATAGAAACAAATGACAACAACAACACTAAGCCCCAACTTCTGTGGGATGCAGCGAAAGCAGTCTTAAGAGGAAAGTATATAGCAATCCAGGCACACTTGAAGAAGGAAGAACAATCCCAAATGAATAGTCTAACATCACAACTATTAAAACTGGAAAAAGAAGAACAAATGAGGCCTAAAGTCAGCAGAAGGAGGGACATAATAAAGATCAGAGAAGAAATAAACAAAATTGAGAAGAATAAAACAATAGCAAAAATCAACGAAACCAAGAGCTGGTTCTTTGAGAAAATAAACAAAATAGATAAGCCTCTAGCCCAACTTATTAAGAGAAAAAGAGAGTCAACACAAATCAACATAATCAGAAATGAGAATGGAAAAATCACCACAGACTCCACAGAAATACAAAGAATTATTAAAGACTACTATGAAAACCTATATGCCAACAAGCTGGAAAACCTAGAAGAAATGGACAACTTCCTAGAAAAATACAACCTCCCAAGACTGACCAAGGAAGAAACACAAAAGTTAAACAAACCAATTACAAGCAAAGAAATTGAAACAGTAATCAAAAAACTACCCAAGAACAAAACCCCGGGGCCGGACGGATTTACCTCGGAATTTTATCAGACACACAGAGAAGACATAATACCCATTCTCCTTAAAGTGTTCCACAAAATAGAAGAAGAGGGAATACTCCCAAACTCATTCTATGAAGCCAACATCACCCTAATACCAAAACCAGGAAAAGACCCCACCAAAAAAGAAAATTACAGACCAATATCCCTGATGAATGTAGATGCAAAAATACTCAATAAAATATTAGCAAACAGAATTCAACAGTATATCAAAAGGATCATACACCATGACCAAGTGGGGTTCATCCCAGGGATGCAAGGATGGTACAACATTCGAAAATCCATCAACATCATCCACCACATCAACAAAAAGAAAGACAAAAACCACATGATCATCTCCATAGATGCTGAAAAAGCATTTGACAAAATTCAACATCCATTCATGATAAAAACTCTCATCAAAATGGGAATAGAGGGCAAGTACCTCAACATAATAAAGGCCATATATGATAAACCCACAGCCAGCATTATACTGAACAGCGAGAAGCTGAAAGCATTTCCACTGAGATCGGGAACCAGACAGGGATGCCCACTCTCCCCACTGTTATTTAACATAGTACTGGAGGTCCTAGCCACGGCAATCAGACAAAACAAAGAAATACAAGGAATCCAGATTGGTAAAGAAGAAGTTAAACTGTCACTATTTGCAGATGATATGATACTGTACATAAAAAACCCTAAAGACTCCACTCCAAAACTACTAGAACTGATATCGGAATACAGCAAAGTTGCAGGATACAAAATCAACACACAGAAATCTGTAGCTTTCCTATACACTAACAACGAATCAATAGAAAGAGAAATCAGGAAAACAATTCCATTCACCATTGCATCAAAAAGAATAAAATACCTAGGAATAAACCTAACCAGGGAAGTGAAAGACTTATACTCTGAAAACTACAAGTCACTCTTAAGAGAAATTAAAGGGGACACTAATAAATGGAAACTCATCCCATGCTCATGGCTAGGAAGAATTAATATCGTCAAAATGGCCATCCTGCCGAAAGCAATATACAAATTTGATGCAATCCCTCTCAAATTACCAGCAACATTCTTCAATGAATTGGAACAAATAATTCAAAAATTCATATGGAAACACCAAAGACCCCGAATAGCCAAAGCAATCCTGAAAAAGAAGAATAAAGTAGGGGGGATCTCACTCCCCAACTTCAAGCTCTACTACAAAGCCATAGTAATCAAGACAATTTGGTACTGGCACAAGAACAGAGCCACAGACCAATGGAACAGATTAGAGACCCCAGAAATTAACCCAAACATATATGGACAATTAATATTTGATAAAGGAGCCATGGACATACAATGGCAAAATGACAGTCTCTTCAACAGATGGTGCTGGCAAAACTGGACAGCTACATGTAGGAGAATGAAACTGGACCATTGTCTAACCCCATACACAAAGGTAAACTCAAAATGGATCAAAGACCTGAATGTAAGTCACGAAACCATTAAACTCTTGGAAAAAAACATAGGCAAAAACCTCTTAGATATAAACATGAGTGATCTCTTCTTGAACATATCTCCCCGGGCAAGGAAAACAACAGCAAAAATGAGCAAGTGGGACTACATTAAGCTGAAAAGCTTCTGTACAGCGAAAGACACCATCAATAGAACAAAAAGGAACCCTACAGTATGGGAGAATATATTTGAAAATGACAGATCTGATAAAGGCTTGACGTCCAGAATATATAAAGAGCTCACACGCCTCAACAAACAAAAAACAAATAACCCAATTAAAAAATGGGCAGAGGAACTGAACAGACAGTTCTCCAAAAAAGAAATACAGATGGCCAAGAGACACATGAAAAGATGCTCCACATCGCTAATTATCAGAGAAATGCAAATTAAAACTACAATGAGGTATCACCTCACACCAGTAAGGATAGCTGCCATCCAAAAGACAAACAACAACAAATGTTGGCGAGGCTGTGGAGAAAGGGGAACCCTCCTACACTGCTGGTGGGAATGTAAATTAGTTCAACCATTGTGGAAAGCAGTATGGAGGTGCATCAAAATGCTCAAAACAGACCTACCATTTGACCCAGGAATTCCACTCCTAGGAATTTACCCTAAGAACGCAGCAATCAAGTTTGAGAAAGACAGATGCACTCCTATGTTTATCGCAGCACTATTTACAATAGCCAAGAATTGGAAGCAACCTAAATGTCCATCTGTAGATGAATGGATAAAGAAGATGTGGTACATATACACAATGGAATACTACTCAGCCATAAGAAGTGGAAAAATCCAACCATTTGCAGCAACATGGATGGAGCTGGAGAGTATTATGCTCAGTGAAATAAGCCAAGCGGAGAAAGAGAAATACCAAATGATTTCACTCATCTGAGGAGTATAGGAACAAAGGAAAAACTGAAGGAACAAAACAGCAGCAGAATTACAGAACCCAAAAATGGACTAACAGGTACCAAAGGGAAAGGAACTGGGGAGGATGGGTGGGCAGGGAGGGATAAGGGGGGGGAAGAAGAAGGGGGGTATTAAGATTAGCATGCATGGGGGGAGGGAGAAAGGGGAGGGTGGGCTGCACAACACAGAGAGGACAAGTAGTGACTCTACCACATTTTGCTAAGCTGATGGACAGTAACCGTAATGTGGTTGTTAGGGGGGACCTGATATAGGGGAGAGCATAGTAAACATAGTATTCTTCAGGTAAGTGTAGATTAAAAATTTAAAAAAAAAAAAAGAAAGAAAGAAAGAAAAGGGGGATTACTCCTTAACAGGATAAAACTATTGGTAAATCAAAGATCAACGCATGCTTTAAATATCCTTAATGTTGATCACTTAAAGGGTGTCAGATGATCAGCTATGGAGGTACTCTTTTCTGATAATATTCCTTTCTCTTAATTAAAAAAAAAAAAAAGCAGTTACTGTGTGCTGACCTCCAAGGAGTTCTGCACAGTGGTATAGAGGGCATGTCAAAGTGTGGGCAAAGGGTCTGTTTGTTTCTATGCAGAAGATCAAGGCCTAGCTTGGATACCCAGAAAATGAACTAAGATACGATATGAGGAGGAGCTTCCGGCATCAGCACTCTCTGGAGGACTCGTGCCGGGGGATGATCATCAAAAAGCCTCCACAGGGATCCGGACGATGCTGCGGTTGTGGCTGCATCCAGCCCACCGTCTCCTGGACTTGCCATAAGAAGGAGGAGGGAGATGTCTAGGCTGGCATGTGCATACAGTGAGACAACGAATTTGACTGGATCTGTACTGTTGGAACTCAACCAGGAGTTGGGAGGGGTGCAAGTTGTAGCACCCCAAAATCTCATGACTATAGACTATCTATGGTTAAAAGAACATATGGGATGTGAACAGATCCCAGAAATGGGCTGCTTTAATTTGTCTGATGGTTCAAGTACAGTTGGACAATATCCATCATATCATAGATAAATTTTCACAAATGCCTAGGGTGCCTAAATGGTTTTCTTGGCTTCACTGGAGATGGCTGGTAATTATAGATTTGCTTTGTTTAGGTCACCGTATTCCTATTATGTTAATATGTGTGTGCAAATTAGTTAGTAGTTTAAAACCTATACATACTTAAGGTACTATACAAGAAGATATGTCAAAGAAATAATCAATCCTCCCAAGTTTCCTTCATATGCTACATCTATAGCTTTTCTTCTTCCTTCCTAATTACAAACCTTAAATAGAATTCGTGCCTCATATCGAATTTACCGAGTATCATAATTCCTCCAGGTGGTAAAGATACCTCGAGACAAGTGCTGGGCATAGAAGCCACAGGGCATAAATCTGCAAAGAAGTAAAAAGCTAACCTTTGCAAACAATATGGCTTCTCTCTCACTTACCAACTTTACATTTCCCTGTATGGCCCCGGAAGATGACTGGTTAGCCAGAGACGGGTAAGATTCCTCAAGGGAGGAACAACCTAAGACAGGCACAGTCGCAGGGGGGCCATCAGGTGAGAATTTGGGGATCAACAGAGGTGAGGCTCAGAACCTCACCCCCCCTGCTTTGAGAGAAATCTTCTGCATCCGTGGATGTCTTGCTGCCCTTGTCTAGCCTGGATTAATACTTAGTCCATAGGCACACACCTGATCATCTGATCATCTATATTTGCCTTCTTACAGCACTAAACTATGTTTTCTACCTTTATCTTGCATCTACCTACCACTTCAGCATTTTATTAAAAATAAAAATAATAATAATAATAGGAGAAATGTGGGATCAACATATAAATCAAGTACAAAAATCAAATGAATATTCATATTTGACCTGATGGTTTATAGGTCATATTGCATGATCAAAACCGAAAGTTTCTGTGATGAATGCCCTTGTACTGTTCACCATGTAAGAATTTATTCACTCTGTAAGAATTCGTTCACCATGTAAGAACTTGTTCGTTATGCTTCAGAAGATTGGAGACTGACGAGAATTAGGCTTGAGATGGATTAATGATTGTACATTGAGCATTGACCCCCCTATACTGAATTTTATTGTTGTTAACAACCATTTGATCAATAAATATGAGAGATGCCCTCTCAAAAAAAAAAAAATAAATAAATAAAAATAAAAATAAAAGGAAGATAATAAGAAGGCAGAAATAGATGAAATAATTTCAGGGAGTCTGCAGAAGTGTTCCTCTTAATGTGAGGTCAGGATCACAGTAGGGGACCATTATCTGGATAGAAATGGGAGGAGGTGGCAGAGGACATTTCCCAAAAAATTCAACAGGATTTTTCCACTTTATGATGGTTCAAAGTCAATATGCATTCATCAAAAATCCTACTTCAAATTGGTGAATTTGGATCTTTTCCCAGGCTAGTGCTGTGACGTGAGTGGGGCAGGGCAATGAGCCCCACAATCAAGGGATGAACAACCGATACACCTACACCTGTGCTGTCCCCACACAACCACTATTTTCTACTTTCAGTACAGCATTCAATAATTACATGAGCTGTTCAACACTTTATTATAAAATAGGCCTTGTGTTAGCTGAGTTTGCCCAACTCATGTAAGTATTCTGAGCACTTGTAAGGGTGGCCAGGCTAAGCTCTCATGGTAGGAAGGTGTGCTAACTGCACTTTGGAACTTACCATATTTTTAACTTAGGACGAATTTATGGGGATGTCGCTTCATCATAGGTCAAGGAGGATCCATATAGTAGTATCAGTAGTCTGAGAAAACTCAAGATTGAATACCCACATTCCTTCTGAAGACTGAAGAATAATGGCAGATCTAGCAGATGGAGAATATAGATGTAGAATCATCACAGATTCACTGATTGAGCAGAACGTCTAGAGTTTTCCATGACTGAAAGCTGACTTTGTATGAAATACAGCACCTAAACTTACAGTAGCATGACTGTGTAAGGAACCTCCACAATGTAAAGATTATTTTGAATATCGAAAATATTCAAGCACTTGGGAATAAAAGTGAAAGACAAGTTTTCCTAAAAATAAGTCAATTGAGAATGATTAATCCAGGGGTCTTTTTTACTTATATAAATTGTGTGTAAATATGTAACTTGGTTCCAAGAACTATTTTTCTTATTTCTTTTGTGACTGAATAAGTTTCCTTAACTGACCTGCACTCTTAGCAGCCCATTGACAGAAACTGGAGGAAACACTTTCACGTCTATAGTTAAATAAAATAAAATAACAGGACACCTTTTCACAGTTCATTTCTTCACAAAATGTAGCAGGGAAATAAAAGATTGGTATCCAGTGCACACATTGGTCTTCCTATTCAGGCTACATGATCTCAGCTGAAGTGACATCTTTAAACTTGAACTGCCTCATCTGTACCTTGGTGATTAAAATGGGATGATTATGTGAAACAATCAGTGTAAAGCATCTGGCATTCTGTTAGATGGGTGGGAGTGGCAGGCACTCACGAATCCTATTCTCCACTAGCTGGAGCTGATGCTCGCCACCCAAACCTCAGGAGCCCCTCTCTGGAGGAAGAGGAAATACTTGGGCGATTGGCTGACTGGCAGGTTCAGGGAGGAGGAGGTGGGCATTTGAAGGTCGGTCTGTGATTGGCTCTCGGTCAGGACCTGCTTACCTGCACACAGGCTAACATTCTGACCTGCTCGGTTCTACCCCTGAAAGTGACCCCGGACCACACCTGACTCCAGGGTAAAGGGTGAGCTAATCTACTCTGTCCCAGACCAAAAGCCCAAGTTCTCTAAACCCGCCCTTATTAGCAATGAAACTGCAGTTTTAATCTTCTACTGACATAATTTTTTGCTTTTATTTGTCACTTGGTTCTGAATTCAGACACATGGACGAGAACGTGCTTTGTTGTGCTCATACAACCCAAGTAAGAGAGGCAATACTAACTTCTATTGCTAATGGTACCACCATCTTCTGAATCCTCCTAGGTGACCTTCACCACACATCCCGCTGCCTTCCTGACATCCTCACGGAGTAATGAGAAAGCATTTCAGCTCAACATAGCCCAAAGCAAACTCCTGGCTTCCTCTGCCACAGCCACACCCCACACCTGTGCCCTCATACACTCCCTTCTCTGGGAAACAGCAACTTCCTCCTTCTGGTTACCCAAGACAAAAACACTGGCGTCATCTTTGATCTCTCTCTCTCACAATCTGCATTCCACCTGTCTGCAAAATTGCATTGGTTCCACTTCTCAGTATTTTTACCCTCTCACTTCCACTGCTTCTGCCTCATCCACACCATCACACTTCTTGCCAGGAATTATTTTATTTCCATAGCCTCCCAACTGGTCTCCCTGCTTCTGCCTTTACCCCCCTACATGTCAACACACCAATGTGCATGATGCTTTAAAGTCAGGTAATGTCTCCCCTTGCTCCAAATCCCCACAGTCTGGCATCTCGCTCAGGAGAGAAGCCAGTCCTCGCGATGAGGCCCAAAACCGTCGACATCCCCAGGCAGGGGTGGGAAAGGCTCTATTCCCTCCACTCAGCTCTCCAGCTTCCCATCTACTCCCTTCCCTGCTCCCTCAAAGTCTTTGTGTTGGCTGTGCCCCCCACCTGGAACACCTGCTCCCAGTTATCCTCAGGCCTTTGTCTAAATGGCAGCTCCCTGTAAAGCCTTCCCTGAAGACCCTATTTGAAATAACTACCTTCCTATTCCCCTGCTCTCCCAATCCGTTGACTTTGTTATTTTTCTCCTTAGAAACTCACCAGCACAGGATGTTTACTTTTTTGTTTGTTTGTTGTCTATCCCTGCTCACTAGCATTGAAAGCTCCTGAGAGAAAAAACTTTGCTTCCCCAGAAGGAGAGGCATTCAAGTATTTGAATGAATGAATGAATGAATGAATGAGGCAGAGGTACAGAACAGAAACAAATACACTTCTTCCTTGCTGGTTGGCTTCTAGAAGGCATGAGGATAATAAATATCAAAAATAAACAAACCCCAAAAGTATAAAGTCATGATTTCTCCATCTAACGAAAGCTAGTCAAGTTAGCTGCCGAGCACAGACAGAATATTCTTTTGGCAGATGTCAGATGGCAGTCTTGCATACGTACAAAGTTGGCTTGCAGGTGACATAATGAGGTCACTGGGGGCAAGAATGTTTAGAAATGATAAATAAATCTATATGACTTCTGCAGAGGTCTCCTGGTAGCTTCTGAAACTCTGCTTCCCTCCGGCCTCCTCCACGTCAAAGCCAGGCTCTCAGCCATTCGGCAGCATCTTTACTTCAGTAAATTCCATTTCAGGGCAGTCGTTTTATTTGTCTTCTTCACGTACCCCTCTTAAAAACGATTTGTGATGTTTGAAACACACCTACTGAACTGCCCTTCACTCCATGTCAGAAGACCCACGTGCAAATTACAGTGCGCTTTCTAATAATATGCGATATTGTTGCCAAGAAACTCATTCCAGGAATGCCTGCAGGTTTCATTTGTTAAATCTTATTAAGTATTCTAAAACAAGAAACCAGAGAGAAGGAAGAAGAAAAGGATGTTTTACTCGTCTGTCAGGCCCCATTGCTTCCGACGGATGGCCTGGGAGTGACTGCTGATTTTGTTTTCAAGGAATGCTCCATCGCAAGAAAATGGGGTTTGTCTGGCATCTCTTACCCCAGAGACAGTCCTTGATTCCTCCATTAATTGAGAGGGTTTGCCAAAACACAACCTCTTCCCCAGTGCTGAGGACAGAGAAAACACTCAAAATTAAGAAGGGTAATACCAGTATGAAGCCACAAGGTGATGATTTAGGTTCCTACAAATGGTACATACCAAACTTATGTGAACTTCTGAGTATGGAGCCTGAACAAAGAAAAACCTGGGTCCCAGGACTTACACAGGTTCACTAACTCTGCTGTTGAGGCCCTTGGAAATCTCTTCTTTAAAAAATACTAATATTAGAGGTGGGAAGTCATGAAACAGCCATTTGGTCAATAAATGTTCATTGAGCACCTACTATGTTTCAGATACTCTTCTAGGCAGTGAGGATACAGACAGAACAAAACATGACAATTCCTGCCCTCAACACTGTGTTGTATACTTGAAACCAATATAATATTGTATATCAATTATACTTCAATGAAAAAAATAAAAAGTGCTCAATAAAAAAAAAAGAAAAAGAAAATTCCTGCCCTCATAGAGATTACAGTCTAGTAGTCCTTTCAAAGCAAGATTTATTCCTAACATGGAATCTACTTTGTAAAGTAGAAAAAACACTCAGACTGGAGCTGCCACCTCATAGTTCTGCATCCCTTAACTAACCTCTTGGAAAGGAATGGTCACATCCCACTGGCACACCAATTTGGTAAATTGCAACCTTCCCTTCCCACCACTCCAGCCAATAGCTGAGTTCAGAATAACGATTTCCCACCTTAGTGAACATCAAATCACACATGGAGCTTGTTAGAAATACAAACTCTTGGGCCTCCCTCTAAGTGATTCTGACTCAGTGAGTCTGACATGGGGTTCACAGAAGCCAAATTTTTTAAACAAGTATCCCCTGAGGAGAGGCAGACAGAAGTGACCCTGGGATGTCACTTTGGAAACATTACTTTAAAAGAGTAATAGCCTGAGGATCACCACCATCCAAAAGACAAACAACAACAAATGTTGGCAAGGTTGTGGAGAAAGGAGAACCCTTCTACACTGTTGGTGGGAATGTAAATTAGTTCAACCATTGTGGAAAGCAGTATGGAGGTTCCTCAAAATGCTTAAAATAGAAATACCATTTGACCCAGGAATTCCACTTCTAGGAATTTACCCTAAGAATGCAGCAGCTCAGTTTGAAAAAGACAGATGCACCCCTATGTTTACTGCAGCACTATTTACAATAGCCAAGAAATGGAAGCAACCTAAATGTCCATCAGTAGATGAATGGATAAAGAAGATGTGGTACATATACACAATGGAATATTATTCAGCCATAAGAAGAAAACAAATCCTACCATTTGCGACAACATGGATGGATCTAGAGGGTATTATGCTCAGTGAAATAAGCCAGGTGGAGAAAGACAAGTACCAAATGATTTCACTCATCTGTGGAGTATAAGAACAAAGAAAAACTGAAGGAACAAAACAGCAGCAGAATCACAGAACCCATGAATGGACTAACAGTTACCAAAGGGAAAGGGACCAGGGAGGATGGGTGGGAAGGGAGGGATAAGGGTGGGGAAAAAGAAAGGGGGCCTTACGATTAGCATGTATAGTGTGTGGTGGGGGGGGGCACAGGGAGGGCTGCGCAACACAGAGAAGACAAGTAGTGATTCTACAACATCTTACTATGCTGATGAACAGTGACTGTGAAGGGTTTTGTGGGGGGGGCTTGGTGAAGGGGGGAGCCTAGTAAACATAATGTTCTTCATGTAATTGTAGATTAAGGATACCAAAATTGATAGATAGATAGATAGATAGATAGATAGATAGATAGATAGATAGCCTGAATATTTATTCCCTTGTATACCCTGTAGAGTTGAGACAAAAATCAAGCATCATGTGCATCCATTGCTATTAATGTTTTTCACTGAATACTTTAAATACCACCAAGAGATCTGTCAGCAACAGTTTCCTGCAAAGCAATGACTCCTGGTGGTTACATATGGGTTAAATCCTGTAACACTGAGTGAAAATAATATTTTACCACAATTATTTTTTGTGACAAGAGTCTATTTTCATGTCTTCATGGCCTTATTCAAGAAACTATACTGAACACCAGATGTTTGTAAGGCATCATTCTAGGTAGACGGAAGTCCAAAACTGAGTGAACCAAGTAACATTCCTTTGTTGCATGAAAATTTGTTGAGGGCCCAAAGCCAGATGCTGGCCAAGGTCAGGGTAGGCAGGCATTTTCTCTAAAGGGCCAGACAGTATTTTAGGCTTTGTGGGCCACAGATAGTCTCTGTCACATATGATTCCTTCAGGTTTTTTTGGCTCTTTTTTGTCCCTTTAGAAATGTAAGAACTATTCTTGGTTCTCAGGCAGTACAAAGACAGGCCACGGGTTGCATTTGGCCTGCAGGCTGTGGTTCACTGACCCATCCTAGGTGATGGGGCCACAGCAGAAAGCAAAACACACAAGAGTCCCTGCTCTCAAGCAGAGGGACACATATAATAAAAATGTAGACAGCAATTAATTAAATTCTAGGAAAAATAATAAGGCAATAAAGAGTCACAGTAAAAGAGAACATTTCATAGAAGGGGTCTACGGAAGATGACACGCAGAGATCTGAATCAAGTGGGGAAATGTGCACCCCTCTTTCAGATATGGCAAGATTTGCTCAAGTTCAATTATCATCACAGGGTATAACGTTACCACCTTTTGAGAATGTTGGGGACCTTGTCCAAAACAAACACAAGTAATTTTCATAATGAAATGGGCTTCAGGCCACATATATTAATAGTCAAGGCAGAAGTGAACGTTTTTCTACATGATGTGAATGCAAATGGTTCCGACAGGTCCTGGGAAAGTCAGCACCAACTCAAGCTTCATTAACAGTCAGATGCGATTCACAACCTTTTCATACTGAGAAATACTCTCCAGCCTCTTGAAGAATCCTTCTAACTCCTCCCTTCCCTGACAGATGGCCTGTCGCTCTGCTTTCCACCTTCACGTGCGTCTATTAGACGCGCTGACTTTGAGGTCGGTCAGTCCTCACTATAAAGCACGGTGTGAAGGCAGTGTCGGGTCTTTGGAGTTACAGTTAAGGGGAAACATCTAAAGAGCACCTCTGTGAGCTGGCTAGACGTGGCAGGGGCCAGAGAGACCGCCAGCTATAGGCAGAGGCACTGAGCCGGGCTGGGAGGTCCTCAGTGAGAACGAAGCCCTGCCCACAGACTTAACACCCAGGCAGAAAGCCTGAGAGGAATGTGGCCTCCTTACACTCCCCTCTTCACCGCCCTTGGTTTCGGCTAGAAGCTGTGATGTGACACTGACTTTTCTCCAAGGAGATGCTTTTGTTCTTTTAGGCTAAAGTCTCAAGAAAAGATGGAGATAGTGAACCAGAACAATCCTGTGGCAAACGTGGGCTGTATCAGTAAACCTTCCCTGGCCAGAAATCAAGGTCTTGCCCCTTACTCGGTCTTAGAAAAACCACATGCCCGGCTAGGTAAGTAGTCTCTCCAAGAAGTGGTCAAGAGATAGAACACACACGGCTTTAAAAAAAATAATAGATTTTAAACTCTTAAATTCTGTTTCCTTCAATATCCAAAGACACAAGTTAAGAAGCTGGCTGATGCCATTCGCACATACCCAACAAGGGCATGGAAAATGGAAAACAGAGCCCCAGCCCTTCTGGGTCAACAGCAAAGCACTTCCTGCCCGAGGAGCCTTTCGCAGTCTGCATCTGGAGTCACTGCAAGTGCCAGACACCACGCTGGGCTTACATCCCGACAGTGGCCCGACTGAGCAACAACTGCAACTCTGGCTACAGTTACCATTATTTCCTAAAGTACTGAACTGAGTGTAGTTTCTTTCTAATCCTGGAGTTGCCCTGTCCCACACTGCCCATCTCTGCAGAGGGACAGGAACACTTTAATCAGGGCCAAACTCTAATGGCACTTTTTCAAAGGCCTCCATAGCTTCCTTTATAAGTCTAAAAAGGAAGGTAATCTTAAAGAATAAAAGCCACACCACACACACACCAAAAAGGAAAAACCCACAAAACTGTGCATTGGCATTAGTCTCTGTCCTTCCAGACGGTCTGGCACTGTTCCTGCCCTTCCTCCCTGACAGCGCCAGGCTGCCAGCCCCAGAGCTGAGTCCCAGGACATGGCTCTCATGAGCTATCACCTCCAACCAACGTCCTGAAGGGATTTCAAGGGAACCGGGCTTCTCAAAGGCCACAGTTCCACATGAGTAGATTTGAGCCCACTAAGGTATGAAATCACTTGGTCATAAAATCCACATGAATTTCCCAGGTGTGCAGCATGTTTTGGAAACATTTACCACCTCTGTAGGTGCTTCCTGCTTTGAACCTTTCCTCCAAAGAGTAAGTGAATCACATGCAGAATTCATCAAACATTCTGAAGTCCTGGGTTTTTGTCAAGAATTAATGCCACAGATATCTCTAGAAAAGAGAAACACTACAGCTCACAGTGAGGAGTGCTTTAAACAAGCCCTTTGTTCACTTTACATGCAACAATGCATTTCATCTTCACAATGAGACTCAAAGGGGGATGCTAATATTAGTAGCCCATTTTATAGTGGGGGAAAGTGAGGTACAGAAAGATTAAGTAACTAAGTGTCCACAGCTATTCAATGGCAGGACCAGGACTTGAACATGAGAAGTCTGGCTCCTGTGCCCGCACCATTAACTGCCACTCTACCACCCTGCAACACCTGCGGAAATCTGTCTTCCCCACCTTTAAGTGGAGCGCACACAAAACTAAGCTGTCCAGCATTTTCTGATGCCATACCTTACGTATCAAACATTTTTGCTTTCAGTCATATGTCAGCAAATAAAAATCATAGTCTCCCTTTGTAGCTTCGGTCCTTTAAATACAAGATGGAACTGGAATTTCTGTGACCTGTGTTCCTTTTCCCTAAGAAGCAGGTATCTTAGGACAATAAAACAGATACTTTCTCAGCAGGCTTTTCATTCTACTGTTCAGCCTTTCCATGCACATGCTGGCAATGGTACCGTGAACTTGGATTCAAGGTCCAAATGGACGAGCATATTTAATTGCATTACTTCCCCATCCCCTCCACAGCCCCTGGGCCCTTTAAATCTCCCACCCAGGGACAGTGGCTCAGGCAACAATTCCTACTGCCACCTCCAGAGAAACACAGCCTGCACTTACACCCTCCCTGCTCCAAGGTGGAGGTCCCTAGACCTGCTGCCACTTTCTCAGGCACGACTGTCTTGGGCAGGAACAAGCACAGCTCCGAGTCCACGGAATGTAGCGGACTGCCACCTTTCTACCTCATTAGGTCACCCAACAGAAATCAACCTGATTCACTGGAACAGTTTGTAAGGAGAATGCCAACTTGAAAAAAAAAAGTGCATATGGAGGAAAATAAATACATGTCCCTAAAAATTTTCCCAAGTTCCTACCTCTAGCACAAACTACCCTTCCAGGGAAATGGAGCAATAAAAATTCCTGCTGAGGAATATAACACATATATCATTTTTCCCATTAGGTACCTTCCTTGAGCTATTCTAGTCGGGTTCTTGCTTAAAAACCCGACTTCCTTTTTTTCGGGTCTCTTAAATTCTATAACAAACCCCAAGAGATTGATCTAAAAGGTAGTGGTAACTCGTTATGGCAGATTAAAGATGGCCACAAAGGCCTTGATGCTCCTCTGAAGGAGTGATGGGGTCCATGTCCCTCCCTTTGAATAGGAAGGTTTTAAGAGACAGATTTGAATAACCGGATATGGCAGAAATGACACTGGGCCAGTTTCTGGGCCCAGGCCTGAAGAGACTTCACAGCTTCCACTCAAAAGCTAGCTCTGGAGCCCTTGGACTCCATACGCAGGGGCCCAGCTGAGGCCTGCCTTCCCGGCAGGATGACCATGAATGGGGCCACCTGGACTCCTTGGCACCAGCCCAGATGCTGACTGAACCCCACCAAGCCGCCTGGTCTGCATGGAAAGCCACCCCCCAACCAAGGGGACCCCAATTCCTACTCCTCCCAATTCCTGATCTGCAACTGTGACATTTAATCAAGTGCTGTTTTAAGTCACTAAGTTTTGGGGTCATTACTTATACAGCATTAAACTGTAAAACCAGTCCTTCCACAAAACCCCAACATTTATTCACATGTCTCACTCGGCCTGTTTTCTCACAGAGGATCCACTGTGGAACGGCTTGTTCCCCAGCCCACAAGAGGTCCCCCTTGGTGCACACCCTCCCTGTTCTCCAGTCTTTCTGGAGGGTAAGGTGTTTGGCTTGCTGCTTGCCATTTACCACTGGGCTACAAAATTGCCTCTTTGACTGTAGAACAACCAGAAGCTATGCCTTCCTCTTCAAATTCTGTTACCTGCCAAAGATGATTGAAGGCTCCTATACCTTCAAATAAATGCAACTCACTTATACTAAACACTTTGGAGTAGGCTAGACACAGGGTTATCTGATTTCAAAACTCACCTATATAACTTACTATAGTAGCATGGAAGGTGGGGAGACAGGCAGGGGAGAGGCAGGTGGGGCTGGACCCCAGGATGGGAGCAGCAGAAATGGAGGGAAACGGCTCAGGAGCTAGGACATGATGGAGCCTGTAGGGTGGGGGAGCAGACTTTGGTGTGCCTCCTCAAAACCAGGAGACTGTCTTAAAAATCCAGAGTCCTAGGCCCAGGCCAGGTCAAGGTGTCTGAGTGGGAGCCCGGGAGTGTGCGTTCTCACAGCTCCTTGGCGGTTCCCACGTAAGAGCCTGCGGACTGCACTCTGGGAATTCCAGATCCGAGGTCTCAGCTCCTGATGAAAAGAAGAGGAAAAGAACGGATGGTGCAGCACGAGCTGTTCAGTCTCAGGCCCCAGTAAGGCCAAGACGGAGCTAAGGAAACAAGGAGGAGCTGATTTCAGGGGAGGGGATTGTTTGATGCCAGGTAGTATGAGGAGGGACCAGGCCTCTGAGGAGAAGTGACTCACTGAATTACCGAGTTTGGGAGGATAAACAGCCCAGCCCCTTCCTTCCTCTCTGGGCCTTACACTCCCACTGGACACTCATCGGTCAGCTCTGGGCCCTGGGAGGGCTACTCCTCTGCAAGGGCGCAGCAACAGGCACAGAAGCATCTAACTCCTGAGAGAAGCATCAGCAAGCCCCTCTGGCTACAGACCTGCAGGCACCTTCCCAACATGCTTTAGGAGCACCCAAGGGACCGCCTCCCTCCAGAGGCCCCACTCCGTAGCTCTCCCCCAACCAGTCCAGACCTAGAATTGGGGTGTCACTTACCAGGCCTCCCAAAACTCCAATTAAAAGTGTGGAATTGAACTGGCTAAGCTTCACCTTCATCATCCAAAGCAATACACACCCCCATGATCAATTTCTTTTTAGATTTATTAAGCCTGGATCCTTAGTCACTGAAATTCATTAATGAAGGCCCCAAACACTATCAGATCACCCTTAACTTAGCATTGTCATCTACTAAAAAGATAGCGGACTAGCCAAAACTGAGTCTCTCAGCTCTGGGAAGCGCTGGGGAAGAAAACCAGAGAGGCCCTCCCTCACCTCATATTCGTGATCAGATGAGGTGATCCTTTGGGGTCTAAGAGTGTTCTGAAATAATTCCTCCTTAATAAACTCTTCGCTCTTCAAAGGAAAACAGAGGGTTCCTAAACAGGAACTGTGAAGGTTCATTTGTGATTCACTTGAGTCTTTTTGCAAGAACATGGTAACAATGCAGGAAGCGATGTGATTTCTGAATAAGTAAATTATACTTTAATTTATGATGTCAAATAGATATCGACTTGGAGTGTCACAATGTTTATACATCTATTAGCCTTAATTATTACTATTATCTACCACAGAGTTAAGGAAAAAAACATTTTTTTCCCCTGCTAGTGTTCTAAAAATAAATCTCCAAGTGTTAATATATATGAGTCGGTTGTGTTTTTAATACAGGGAAGTATGGCTCCATAACATCCATCTTCTTTCTATTAACTTCAAGTCTATTTTTAGTAATATTTTAAATGCATGATTTACCACGTATTATTAATTTTCCCTGGAATGCCCACTGTGTCTCTCTATCAGAGGCAACGTGTTCTTAAAACCCAGGCAAGTCTCACCTCTGCCCTGAGGTGGGGCTGGGCCATGACCTCTACCTGCCCTGTACCATTCCCTTTACTAATCCGTATCCTACCTCTAATTTATACAACACAATTAGCCCCCCTCTAGTTTCCTCTAGTCTCTTCCCATCTGTTTTCCATGATATGGCCCTTTATTAATTATTCATCTCAATGCAATAAATATTTATTGAGTTCCTACTACAGGTAAAGACAGTATAATGAGGTGGTTAAGAGATGGAGGGATGCCCAAGTCTGATGCACCCTGAACCCTCACTTACTACTTGCATAACTTTGGGCTAGCTGCTCAACCATGCCTCAGTTTCCTCATTTGTACAAATAAAGCTAATAGTATGACCTGCCTCAAATGCTTTCTAAATAAATGACTACTTACAAAGCACTTGGAACAGGGCCTGGAGTATAACAAACCTCAACAAACATTAGCTGTTACTGCTCTTACAATTGCTAAGTATATTCCTGGGTCCAGGGAATATGGAAATAAATGGGGTACAGTGACAGTTTCACATTTTAGAACTCCTTCACTGATTTATCAAATACTGTGCACCTACTATGTGTTAGGCACTATTTAGGGGATATAACTGTGAAAACTCTCTTTCAAAGAGCAAGCAAAATATCAAGCAGTAGAAAACTAAATAAATGAAACTATAATAGGATGTTAGATAACTCCGAGTTCCATAAAAAATCATGAAGCAGGTGGAAGGGGTGAGAGAGTGATGGGGTGGCAGAGGGGACCACCAGGGAGAGGGCACTTCAGCAAAGTCCTTGATGACATGGGAGTGTGAACATGGAAGAGGGTCCGAGGCAGAGTGAACACAAGCCTCAGGTGAGAATGTTCTCCAAGGACGAGCACGGAGGCCCGTGTGTCCAGAGCAAAACGGGCCAGAGGGGAATGGCAGGAGAGGACGGCAGAGGGGCGCCAGGGGCCGGGCCGGGCCTGGGAGCTCCTGGGAGGACCGCAGGCGTTCTCCCGAGGATTGTGGGAGGCCACCAGAGGGCTCCAAGCAGGCCAGTGACATGATGTGCTTTGTGAAGAATATACTAGAACCATATGCATTTTCTCTAATTGTCAAAATGGTCTTAGGAGCTCTCGTAGCCTCCTGCGTGCAGAAACCAAGGCTTACAATTGGTGGAATCTCACACAACTCACCTGGAGTTGTGTGATTAAATGCCTTCCTAACTGAATGATCTTTGCCTCTCCTTTGTCTCAGTAAAAAAAAAAAAAAAAAAAAAAAAATCACCAAGGATCCTCTAATACTTTTTCTCTCTGGTTTTGTTTTCTTTGTGGGCTTTGGTTTGTTTCCCTTCCTAAGCACTTTTCAAAGAGATGAACGATAATTTCACTACCACAGAAGTCCACTTTCCCACGACCTCAGACTTCTGGAACAATCTTGAAAAACAGAACAGGAAACATTCTGCTGAGCTAAGACTCACTCACTGCTTCGGAACACAAAACCTCCACACTGTACTTGTGCCTATGTGGATGCACAGCAGTTCAATCTCAGTTAACATACAGTCCTAACAACCGTCGTCCCAAACTCACAACAGAATAAAAATCTTAATGGGGGATAATGGCATTCTTAGGGGCCAGTATACTGACAATGATGCTTAAGAGACTGACTCTATGAGAGCTGAGCCAGAAAAAAAAATCTAAATCACAAAAGAACTACGCTGAGGGCTACTGCAAAACCCCAAACTAGTGTTCCTCAAGTAGCTGCCACCAGAGGTCAATTATGTCCTACACCTTTCAATTTACAGAAGAAAAAGAAAGGAAGGAAGGAAATAGTAAAATATAGTCTAGATGGATTTCTATGCAAAATGGGTAAAATCAGCAGAATTTTGGTATGTGGTAGGAACAGTTCAAGTTACACTTGTACTTTAAAGCTAATGGGGAAAGATTTTTTTTTCTATGATGAATCCCAATAAATTGGTAAGATAAACTGACTCATAGGGAAAAAACACTATGTAGGGCAGATGTCATTGGTGTTAGAGAGTTTATATGCACTTATACATGAATGCCAATTCATTGAAGAAGATTGAGTGGACAGGCAGACACCAGTCAATACCAACCCCAAACCCTGTACCCCATCTTCCTTCCTATCAAAATCACAAATTTTTCCCAGAGTGGTCATGTGACATTGTTCAGACCAATGAATGTGAGCAGGTTTTACTGGGCATGGTTTCCAGAAAAGTCACAGTTTTCCTGACAAAAAGGACCAGAATCAGCACCTACCATGCACATGCTTCCCTTTGCTCTCTCCTGGTCTCCTGCCTGAAATGCAGGGTGAGGTCTAGAACTACAGCAGCCATCCCACCACCATGACAGCAAAAGCTACCAACTAAGGATGGTGAGGCAGAAGGGGAGACGTCTGGATCTCTGAACAAAGGTGCCACCCAACATTTAGTTTCCAGCTTGCACATGACTGGAATAAATAATAATTACACCCAGCTCATTCTCAGGGAGATGCAGCCGAGGGCAGAACACAGCAGGGACACTTCTCACCTCAGGTGAAGCCCTGAGGCGTTGAGGGGAAGGATATTGGCTCTGGAGGGAAACTGGCGCCTGTGCAGCTGCAGCTCTGCCACCTGCTGGCTGCGGTATGTCGGTCGACTCACTGAATGGATCTGAGCCTCGGTGCAAACAGGAGGGGATGAACAACACAGATGACCAGGATCCGGGACAAAGTCAAAAGTGACATGCACAGAGTAGAGGGTTTGGCCCAGAGCATGTTGATAATACCATAATAACTATTACTATTAAACTCATCATCATGGAAATAACATTCTTCTTGAATTGAACTTAAATTCCCTAAACATCTCTACTATCAGCTTCCATGCTCCTGTTGCATGTTCAAAACACAGCTACCAGAATCCCTTTCACAAGGGCCTTCAGTGATTTCCTTTAATTTGTGCAGACTGTCAAAATGATGCCAAGGAGTCATGGCTGAGAACTCAAAGATTTATTGGTGGCACAACTGTTTAATAACACAGCATACCTAAAGGACAAAGTCCTCCTTAATAAAGGAACATCGCAGCCTGTTGATTCACTAGGCACATTAAGCACACATAGGGTGTTGCAAGGATGGCCAGACAGTGCCTGTATCCTAAGGTACAGAACTAATTGGAAACGAGGATAAACAGGAAACGATGTTAGATGTTAGCTAATGAGAACCCACGGATAGCAACCTTTAATCACCCAGATAATGCTCTTAATTGCCATCAAAGTGATTTCAAATCACTGGAATTAAAAATGGCTTTTACATACTATGATTGCTTTACTAATTTAACATTCCCTAAAAATAAGTTATACAGAACAACACTGTGAGATGTAAATATACAGTTGTATATATAATATATATAGTTATACATACAAACTATGGTATTTTATATGTGTGTGTGCATATATATATGCACACATATATAAATATATATATAATATGGTTCAATGTTATTAATTTTCCTTGACTGTTACAGAGACAAAAACCACTCAAAAATAGAACTTAGTCATCACATTAAATAGCTTTGGAAGTAAACATCATTTTTGAAAAATGGGGGGAATGGGGAAAAGCCCTATCAGCTGGAGAAATACATTCAGCTCTGACTCTAGTCAAGAGAGGGTGTGATGACTAGAACAGGCCAATTTCTCTCCAGCTCCATCATCCAGTAATTTATATCTGATTTCTGACATTCCATGTGCTTATCAAACACCAAACCGCCCCACCAGGCACTGTCTCCACAGGACGATCCTGCTGCCCCCCACCAAGGACTGTGGGACCGCCTGCACTGCCTCAGTCGGGAGGACATTACCCCAGCTCCTCGGGTGGGGCCCGATGCCATCACCTAAAGCCGGCTGACGCACGGGTGAGGGACGAGACTTGCTCCTATGAGCAGTGTGCATGGTGGGAAGGCTCAGCATCCTGCACACACATACCAGCCCCTCCAGCCTCACTGCTTGGAAGGACATCAAGAACAGTATGGTGTTCACCGGCTTTCACGATGTGCTTGTAGCTATGTTAGAATGGAGTTAATAATACTATCAACCCACTGTCCCCACCATTTTGAGGAAATGTATGAAGCAAAATTACTTCTTACCTTTCCCAACTGACAGGAAAAAAGAAACTATGCTCTTCTTTGCCAACTAAATTTTCTTTTTCAACTGAATTGTGTAACAAAAGACTTGATGGGTTAACAGGTACCAGGCACTATTCTGTGTGGTTTGTGTGAATGTGTGCATGTGTGTCTGTGTGACTATTTAATGGATACACATCCACACAGATGCAAATGGAATCCTCACAGGAACCTCATAAGGCAGATACAACTGCTGTCTCATTTAACTGAGGAAACTAGTGTTCAGAGAGGTTAAGCAATCTGCTTCAGGTCACACAGCTTATGTGGAATTGTACTTGTTCCAGGCAATTCTGAGTTCAGGGACCAAACTCTTAACCACTGTAACTATCAAATGACAAAGATACATGAAGCTTGAAATAAAATCTTCTGGTTATTTTTACCTTCATTTTGAAATATGTGAGTCAAGATTCTCAAATTCATCTGCTTTTATCATTAAGATGAAGGGAGTCCACGTAAATGAAGGGAGGCGACAAAGAGAATGAAAAATGCCCCAAAGGCTGGGGGAGGTCAGCAGTCAGCTACAGCAAACTATTACAAAGAGGAAATAAAAACCAAGGGTTACCCCAAATCTGGATTTTTATGTGTAACCCCGTAATTTTCAAAAAAATGCAACCGATTTTTAAAAAACTTTTTAAACATAAAATGAGCCAAATGAAACACATCTGTGGGCCCTAAATAACCTGTGGGCCACTAGTTGGAGACTCTGCTTCACACTATACTTTAATCAAATTTTTGGTGGGAAAACAATACATCAAATCACTAGTAATAGATAATTGGTAGTATTTACATTTCATTGCAAATATCCATTTAATGTTTTTCTGAGTCTGTTGGATTCTGAAAAACTTGAATCCCTCCCTTCCCCTGAGACGCATAACTAAACCTGCTTCTTAATTCATGTCTTCGTGCCACAAAGTTTTCCTTTGGTCAGGTAGAAAATGACCTTGCTGGTTCTATTTATTATTTAACAGAATTCAGTCTCAAAATCCCTGTCATAATCCATAATAAAATAGAGAGAGTGAAACTTAATCGGCTGTAAATGTACAGTAGTTAGCATTCACCGTAAAATGCTAATATTTCGAGAATGCCATTTCTCTTCATGGCCTTTTGACCAAGTTAGTTAATGGACTGAGACTCGGGAAATAATGGAAATAATTTAGGCAGAGAACTTCCTAACCATGCATCAACCTTGAATTGTACCGCATCAGGGCAGAGAAAGCAGTGAAAGGTTTAGCAAGAGGCGCTCACCCATCAGTGTGGACACTTGCCACTCTAACAAAAGGGCAATCGAATAATTCGGTTGCCAAGTGGCAGAAACCCACCTTCTAGGCACTTCTACTATCAGATTTGCTCAGGATACTACAAAACCAAAATTAACCCTCATATGTCTACTTGCTTGAATTCTGCGGTTGCAAATAATTTTCCAAAAGATAGTTTAAGCCCTGCTTCATCCCATATTGGACCACATTCCCTGATCCAATATGCTAATTATATATGCTAATCACTGGGCTGTGCCCCTGAAACTGATTGCACAGAAATTGTGTTCTAAACTCTTTGCCTTCAAATTCCTTCCTTTCAAAGATGCCATCTCACACACAGCTTCTGGGACTGTAAAGAACAGTGGCCACCATGGTCTGCCATCTGTTAGTAACTTTAAGTATGCACCACTTGCCCCACAACCCATTTATCTCCTGTCCATATATCCCAGGGAAATTCCTGACTAGATCCATACAGGGACATTTACATGGATCAGCACCAATCCATTTCTGTTGTTATTGCTTGTTTTGTTCTTGTTTTGGGACAGTGGAGAGCTGGAGCAACCTACGTGTCCACTACTAAGAGGGAAGAAGTCCCCTGTGGGGGGCATTCACAGTCGAATATTCTACAGCATTTATAATCTTGGTACATTTGTTATTCACTATCAGAAAGCAACTCTGGAAAATCTTTCCCATTTATACCCAGAAGAGCTGAGATGATAGGCCCTGATAAATTTTCTTCATCCTGTGATATTCAATACTCATTCATTTGGTTGGTTTTTCCAAAAAATTGAATTGTTCTAGGTACCTTGTGAAACAAAAATAAGTACCCATGTCTCCCCTTTAGGGACTCTTGACTTGGAAAGGAGACAGACAAAAATCATGTTCCTACCCAATCATAAAGGCCACATGATGAGCTGTGGATTAGTACACAGTGGGCACACCCCCGGGGTGGGCGGTCCACAGGACGCCGGCAGAGGAGGGCGTGCTGCTCCCAGTCTCCGCGGAGGGAGGCAGTGCACCTCCCTGAGCTCCACACCCCCAGCCAAAATGCAGTGGCTCAAAACGGACCAAAATGCAGAATGGGACGTTCTCAGGGCATCCACTTCACTCCTCTCTCTACAAATGGCGACAAAGGGACATTAGGATTCACCAGAAAATCAAGCCATCTGTGACCTGTCATCTAAATCCCACCTACTGGAAATGCAGATTGAGAAGACAAATGTGAGTAACAGAGATCCAACCTGACGGGGGGAATGCTGCAAAGAATGTGTCACTAACGTCCCCCAGATAGGTCACACAAGATGTCCAGGCACCACTGTTGTAATATGATGCAAGTGACTCATTTATGCCTGTTGCTGACCAACCTTTCCTCTCTTCCCTTTCGCAGCTGGATTACCTTTGTTGACACCTGAGGTCATGGCACAGCTGCTTCCCACGTGACCATCAAATCACTTCCCTGTGGGGAAACAGTTCCCTGACGATGCTAACAGATGCCTGCGCTACCAGCCACCCTTACCGAGTTACAGGACATGCTAATATAGGCGTGTAGGCTAAGATGTAGCTGGAAACACAGCAGTCTTTGTGTTCTGCATGCCATGGTGAAGCCTACATGCTTCCTCTCAGAACAACTATTATAAATGCACAAATAAAATTCATGGGATTGCAAAGAAAACTAGTCACACTGCATCAAACTAAAAAATCTTCCCTACAGCAAAGGACATCAGCAGACCAAAAAGACATCCCACAGTATGGGAGAATATATTTGTCAATGATTTATCCAATAAGGGGTTATCATTAAAAATATACAAAGAACTCTTATGCCTCAACAACAAAAAAACAAATAACCCAATTGAAAAATGGGCAGAGGACCTGAACAGACACTTCTCCAAAGAAGAAATACAGATGGCCAACAGGCACATGAAAAGATGCTCCACATTGCTAATCATTAGGGAAATGCAAATTAAAGCCACAATAAGATATCACCTCATACCATTTAGGATGACCAACACCCAAAAAAACAAGACGCAACAAATGCTGGCGAGGATGTGGAGAAAGAGGAACCTCCTATACCGTTGATGGGAATGTAAACTAGTTCAACCATTGTGGAAAGCAGTATGGAGGTTCCTCAAAAAACTAAAAAATAGAAATACCATTTGACCCAGAATTCCACTCCTAGGAATTTACCTGAAGAAAACAAGATCCCTGATTTGAATAGACATATGCACCCCTATGTTTATTGCTGTACTATTTACAATAGCCAAGACATGGAAGCAACCTAAGTGTCCATCAATAGATGAGTGGATAAAGAGGATGTGATATATATACACAATGGAATACTATTCAGCCATAAAAAGAAAAGAAATCCTGCTCTTTGCAACAACATGGATGTATCTAGAGGACATTATGCTCAGTGAAATAAGCCAGGCAGAGAAAGACAAATACCAAATGATTTCCCTTATTTGTGGAGTATAACAACAAAACAAAACAGAAGGAACAAAATAGCAGTAGACCCATAAACACTGAAAAGAGACTAGTAGTTACCAAAGGAGAGGGGTTGCAGAGGGTGGATGGGGAGGGAGAAGGGGATTAAGGACACTAAAATTTGCAATCACAATATAAGTAGGTTACGGGGATGGTAGTACAGCATGGGGAATACAATTAATGAATAAATAACATCTTACTGCATTGATGGACAGTGACCACAGTGGAGGGGATGAGGACTTGCTAATACGGGTGAAGGCTGAACCACTGTTCTCCATACGTGAAACCATCATAAGGTTGTATATCAGTGATGCTTCAATTAAAAAATATACAGCAAAACAGAAAAACATGAGTAGGATGAAGATTTCAGTTTTGTTAAAACTCAGAAAAAGGAGCAGAGATGAAGACTTTCCTAGAGATTTCAAGAGGCCCAGAGCATGAAGGAAGTGGTGGGGGCGGAGAGAGCAGAAAATAATTCTGTCTTGTCCTCAGAGATGTTGGCCAAGGTAAGAGAGCATGAGGTCTGTCAATTTAGCAACATTGTTCCATCATTAAAGAAACACCCTTTGGCACAAAAATAAATTTTTAAAAAGAATTACTCACATAAATAGTCTAAGACCCCAAGAAATTTGTAAATATTGCTGATGGTGTGTATGTAAACATGTAGTTATTAGTAAAAAGATGCATATAGCAGTATATGGACCACCAGTCAGTCCATAAGATATGTTTCTCTTACACAGAATTCAGAGATTCCAAACATAGAGAAAACATGGAATTAACAGAGACTCCAGCTCTAGCCCTCAGGAGGGCTTGAGTTACAAATATATTCTACTACGATGTGTATCACTCTATCTACCACCCACCCCACCTCAGTTGTGAGCAGCACAGATGAAGCGGGGTGAGGAACACTGTCAGAGGGAGGGAGTTGAGTCCTTGAGTCACCATGAATTGGAACCGTCTAAATAAACTGACATCTCAGGGAGGCGGAAAGTCACTGGCCACAGCAGCTAACCAGTTTGTTACATCATTGCCTCATTACACCTCAAAGCTTGAAAGAACCTTAGCAGAAGACCTCCTAACTGGAGGCTTCTCAACTAAAGTGAGTAAGAATACATTTTACTGTAAGAATCAAGTTCGCAGTATATTTCCAATAAGACAGTGTTTACACTGTTGTACTCTTCAATTATGAAAATGCATGCAGGGCACAGCATTAATGCGAAGTCAAAGTCCCCTTAAGTCGACTTACATATTTTCATCAAAATGCCATCAACACATCCTTGAAAAAGGAGATATACAGATGAGGGACAGCTACCCAATCTACTCAATTATTGGTATTAAGATGGATATATGGACCCTTAAAAATGTGCCCCACCCCTAGTGGGCAGATCAACACACAGTGAACTTAAAAACTCACTTAACTTCTATGTTTCACAGCTGTAGAAACTGAGACCAAGAGACCAGACAATTTGTCAAAGTAATGTGGCATGGTCTACACAAGCAGTCATTGTCCAAGTCTGAAAGGAAAGCTGGTTTCCTGGCTTCTGGGTTGGATTCTTCTCACTGTTGAGAGCAGCACAGATGTGATATGTTTAAAGTATTATTATCTGAAAAGCTCTGTTGTTTAAATTATTGCACACCTTTATTTTAACTCACTAAATCACACTAATTAGGTGTGGGGCTATCCATCTGGCTTATTATTACATGCAAGTCATTTAAAAATAAATCTATGATTTTATTATTTTCAAGTACTCTCAGCAACTTCACCTAGGTAACGAAGAGAAAATTTATAATGGGCAATATTTTTCTCCCACTAAAAATGCATCAAGGACCTCATATACAAAAATTAACTCAAGATCAATCACAGACCTAAATGTACAGCCTAAAACTAAAACATTCGTAGAAAATAACCTCTGTGGTCTGGGTAAACTGAACTTCATCAAAACAAAACACTTTTCTTCAAAAGACACTGTTAAGAGAATGAATAGGCTGGGAGAAAATACTTGCAATCCCTTTATTTAATGCAAGAATTGTATTGATTACATATAGAGAAGTCTCAAAGCCCAATATTAAAAAACCAGTCCAACTTTTAAATATGGGCAAATGACTTGATGGGCAAATGACTTGAAGAGACACTTCACCAGAGATACATGGAAAAGCAAATTAAAATATATACACTATCATTAGTCATGAGGGAAAGGCAAATTAAAACCACCCTATCACTTCACATCTACTGAAATGGCTAAAATTAAAAATACAGACTCTACCAAGTGCTTGCAAGACTGTGAAGGAACTGGGACTTTCATACCTGCTAATGAGAACATGAGTTGGTACAACCCTTTTGAAATGGAATTTGACAGTTTTTTAACAAGTCAAACATACAACCATTTTTACTTGAGAGAAATGAAAGCATTGTGTCCATGTAAGACTTGTATGAAATGTTCTTTACATCTCTATTTGTGATAGCCAAAACTGCAAACACTGCAAATGTCCATCAACAGGTGAATGGATAAATAGTCTGTGGCAGAGAATAGAATATTGCTCAGTAACTCAAATCCCCTACTGATGCACACACAATGGATGAACTGTAAAACATTTATGCAGAAACAAATCTTTAAAAGAGGGCGATCCAACATGGAGGTTTGGAAAGACCTTAAACTCACCTCCTCCCACCAAATCTACAACTACATATAGAGCAATTCCTGCTGAAGAAGAACTGAGGGCTGATGGACCAGCTCGTGCACAACAAAAGATAAAGTGACCGCATACAGAAGGCTAGGGGAGATAGAGACACAGCAACGATGTGAACTTAGCCCACAACACGGTGACCATTTATTAACCCTGGAGCATCCACAAATGGGGAGAACTGCTGGAACTCTCCCTGGGATCAGAGGTGCCAGTCAGTGCTATTTTTCATGTTCCCCTCTACCTCGACCACATGGACAGGAGCAGGGTCCCATCCTATCCCCAGCAACCTGGGACCACTGGCCCACACCAGCTACCACAGTCCTCCCACAGCAGAAGTGGTGTGACACACCTTGGGCCCCTCATGCCCACTGGCCCCACGTGGTAAGTTTTTTCATATACAACAACAGTAATAGTATAGTAGTATAACTCCTTTTGAGTTCCAGGACACGGGGAGGAGTAGGAGTGTGTGTGTGTGTGTGTGTGTGTGTGTGTGTGTGTGTGTGTGTACGCACACATGCGCAGTGTTTGTGTGTGTCTGTCTGTCTGTCTTCCAATAACACCAAGCAATTCTCAAGCACTAGCAGGGTGTCCAAGAACGCAACTCAATTCTGATGCTACCTCCCTAGAGACAGTGCTAGACTAAGGGCTCCATCCTACAAAACCGCCCTCCACCACCCTCCTCCTGATGCTTGTAGCAAGTCCCACGTAAGTTACCTGTGCTTCTGACCTGCCAGCTACCGACTGGAGGCTCCCACAACATCCCCCCGTTAGGTTCAATTAATTTGCTAGAGTGGCTCACAGAACTCAGGGAAACACTTATATTCACCAGTTTAAAGGATTTTGTAAAGAATACAAGTTAGAAGAACAGCCATCTGAAGATATACATAGGGCAAAGCCCCAAATAAAAGAGTGTCTATCTTTGTGGAGCTCAGGGCCCGGCTCTGTGGCATGAGGATTCGTTCTGGTTGCCCAAACACAGAAGCTCTCCCCAGCAGATAAGCAGGATCCCAGAAAGTGTTAGCTCTTATCATGGGTTTTGTGAGGGTTTCATGGCATAGTTTCTATTGGCTAAATTATTGGCCATTGGCTGATTCAGCCTCCAGCCCCTGCCCTTTGGTAAATGAGACTCCAGCTCCAAAAGTACCTCATTAACATGACAAAACACCCATTTACCTTTAAGGTTCTGCAGTGTTTTCAGGAACTGTGAATGAAGAACAAATATACCTGGGAAATAAATATTTGGTCATCTGAAAGACCAAATATGTGTTTCTTATGATTCATTATACCCCACCCCAGCTCCAGCCATCCCTCCAGAGTGACTCAGCTATGGCATGCCCTGGGGACGCTCTGGCCCATGCATGTTCTAGCTCCAGCTGTCCTTTGAGGGCAGCCCTGGTCTGCACCACGAGAGCTCACATCTGCGCTCATTCCTGCTCTAGCTGGCCAGCGAAAGCTGCCAGACAGTCTTTGCGGGACACTCCTACACAAGGCCATTCCTTCAAGACTAGATGAACAAACTGGAAAACTATCTAATTCATAGAAACAAACACAAAGAGTAGAACAAAAGGAAGAGCCAGAGGATACGTTCTGAACAAAAAACAGGACAAAACCCCAGAAAAAAATTTTTTTAAGTCCTAATGAAATGGAAGTAATTTACCTGATCAAAAATTAAAAGAAAGTCATAAAAATATTCACCAAACTTGGGAGAGGAATGGAGGAATACACAGAGAACTTCAACAAATGTTTTCTGTATTTTAGTAGAAAATATAAGAAAATTAAAATAAATAAGAAACATAATAAAATATAGAATACATAAGAAAGAACCAGGGGGACTCGATAATAAGGGTGAAAGGATGTAGTAACTGCACTGTTTTTCTTGTGAACCTTCATAAGAGTGTATATCAATGATACCTTGATAAAAAAAGAATTTAAAAAAAAGAAAGAACCAGTCATAGATGAAGAATAGAATAACTGAACTGAAAAATACCAAGAAGGAATCAATAGCAGATTAGATGATACAGAAGACTGGATCAGCAATCTGGAAAGCAGAAAAGTAAAAATCACCTAATCAAATACAAAAATTAAAACTAATTTTTTATAAAATGAGGATAGCTTAAGCACTGCCTGAGACAACATCAAAAGTTGCTAAGAGTCACATTATAAAGGTTCCAGAAGAACAGAGAAACAGAAAAATATTTGAAGAAATAATGGCTGAAAACTTTCCTAATCTGCAGAAGGAAACAGACATCCAGAATGAGGAAGCAAAGAATTTCCCAAAGAAGATGAACCCAGATACACACAAATTATAATTAAGATGGCAAAAGTAAAAGATAAAGGGAGGCTCTTAAAGGGGGCAAGAGAAAAAGTCACATTTAAGAGAAACTCTGTAAGACTGCAGCTGATTTTTCAGCAGAAATTTTGCAGGCCAGAAAGGACTGGTGTGATTTATTTAAAGTACTGAATGGGAAAAACTTGCAACCAAGGATACTCTACCCAGCAAGGCTGTCATTCAGAATTAAAGAAAAGAGAGAGTTTCCCAGACAAGCAAAAACAAAAACAAACTAGCCTTAGAAGAAATGCTAAAGGATCCTCTTTAGTAAATGGAGGGGGAAAAAAAGGCCATAACTAAAAATAAAACATATGGAGGGAAAAATCTCATTGGAAAAGGCAAATATGTAGTAAAGGTGGTGGATCAGCCACTTAAAAACCTAGTATGAGAGTTAAAAAGAAATATAGTAAATTGACTATAACTACAATAAGTAGTTAGGGGATACACAAACAGATAAAATATGACATCAAAAACAAAATGTGGATGGAGAGTAAATATGTAGTGCTTTTAGAATACACTTGAACTTCAGTGACTACCAGTTAAGAGACTATATAATATATATTATATATCATGTTATATATATTACATTATATACTATGTATTATATCACATAGTATATGGAAAGCCATATATATGAAACTCATGGTAACCACAAACCAAACACCTGTAACAGACATACAAAAAAATAGAGAAAGGAACCCAAACATGACACTAAAGGAAACCATCAAACCACAAGGAAAGACATCAAGAGAAGAAAGGAACTGAGAAGTACAAGAAATCCAGAAAACAATTAACACAGTGGCAACAAGTACATACGTATCAATAATTCCTTTAAATGTAAATGGACTCCATCAAAAGAGACAGGGAGGCTGAATGGATAAAAAAACAAGACCCATCTACATGCTGCCTACAAGAGACTCACTTCAGATATAAGGAGACACACAGACTGGAAGTGAAGGGATGAAAAAAAGATGTTTCATGCACATGGAAACAAAAGAACGCTGGAGCAGCAACACTCTGATCAGGCAAAATAGACTTTCAAAGACTGTAACAAAAAACAAAGAAGGGCATTATGTAATGATAAAAGGGTGAATCCATGGAGAGGATGTAATAACATTCATAAATATTTATGCACCCAACATAGGATACCTAAATATATAAAGCAAATTGTAATATATATAAAAGGAGAAACGGACACTAACACAGAATTACTAAGGGAGCTTAATACCCCACTTATATCAATGGAAAGATCATCTAGACAGAAAATCAATAAAGAAATATTGGCCTTAAACAAAACATTAGACCAGATAGACTTAATAGATACATACAGTACCTTTCATTTAAAAATAAATTACAGAATACACATGTTTATCAAGTGCACAGGGAACTTTCCTTGGGCTAGATCACAGGTTAGACCACAAAACAAGTCTCAATAAATTCAAGAAGACTGAAATCCTAACAAACATCTTTTCTGACCACAAGAGTATGAAATTAGAAATCAATTATTTACAAGAAGAAAATTGGAAAACAAACAAAACATGTGGAGAAAAAAAACAGCATGTTACAAAACAACGAAGAGCTCAAAGAAGAAATCAAATCAAAAAATATCTTGCAACAAATGAAAATAGAACACAGCTTTCCAAAATCTATGGGATCCAGAAAAAGCAGCTAAAGGGGGCATTCATAGTGATACACACCTATCTCAACAAACAAGAAAAATGCCAAATAAGCAATCTAAATTTATAACTAAAGGAATAGAAAAACAAAGGCCAATTTAGGAGAAACAAAGAAATAATGTAGATCAGAGCAAAATAAATGAAATAGAGACTAAAAAATAATGGGAAAAAAATAGAAAAGAGCAATGAAACTAAAACCTGCTCCTTTGAAAAGATAAACAAAATCAATGAACCTCTAGCCAGACTCACCAAGAAAAGAGAGGGCCCAGAGAAACCAAAACAGAAATGAAAGAGAAGTTACAACTGATACAACAGAAATACCAAGGATAAGAGACTACTACGAATAGTTCTACAACAAATTTGAAAACCTAGACTGGATAAATTCGTAGAAACACTCAACCTTCCAAGACTGAATGATAAAGAAATATAAAATCTGAATAGACTGATTATAAGTAATGAAATTGAATAAGTAATTTTTAAATTCCCCAAAAAACAAAAGTTAATAATAAAATAATAACAGAAGCTAACCTCAACAGAATAAAAACCCTATATGACAAACCCCCAGTTAGCATCATACTTGATGAAAAGTTAAAAGCTTTTTCTCTAAGATCAGGTAAGCAACCAATGTCTTCATAAGTGAATTCTATGAAAGACTTAAAGGCAAGTTAATACCCATCCTTCTCAAATTATTCCAAAAAAAAATGGAAGAGAAAGGAATGTATTCAAACCTATTTTATAAGGTCAACATTGCCCCGATACTAAAACCAGACAAAAATATTACACACAAAAAAAACCACAGGCCAATATCACTGGTGAATATACCTGTAAAAACCTCAACAAAATAGTAGCAAACTGAATCCAACAATACATGAAAAGGACCAATAACTATGATCAAGTGGGATTTATTCCAGGAATGCGAGCATGGGTCAAAATCCACAAATCAATCAATGTTGATACACAGTAACAAAAGAAAGGATTAAAATCATAAGGTCATTTCAATACATGCAAAAGAGCATTTAGCAAAAATTCAATATCTATTCATGATAAAAACTCTCAATAGAGTGGGGAAAAAACAGAATGTAGACCACAACATAATACATGACAACCCACAGTTAATATCATACTCAGTGGTGAAAAGCTGAAAGCTTTTCCTCTAAGGTTAGGAACAAGACAAGGATGCCCACTGTCACCACTTTAATTCAGTGTTGTATTAGAAGACATAGCCAACATCAATTAGCCAAGAGAAATAAATAAAAGGCACCCAAACTGGGAAGGAAGAAGGAAAATTGTGACAACTTGCAGATGAAATATACAGAAAACACTAACAGCTTCACCAAAAACTAGTAGAACAAAGGAATTTAGAAAAGTTTAAGGGGACAAAATTAACACAGCAATCAGTTGTTTCTATACACTAAAAGTGAGATGTGAAAAAGAAATTAGGAAAAATAATCCCATTTATAGTTGTGCCAAGAATAATAAATACTTAGGAATAAATTTAACCAAGGTGTTTAAAGTCCTATACTCTGAAAATGGTAAGACATTCGTGAAAGAAATTGAAGAAAACACAAATAAATGGAAGCATACCCTATGCTCAAAGATTGGAAGAATTAATATTTTAAATGTCCATATTCTTTAATCTACAGATTCAGTGCAATCTCCATCAAAATACCAATGGCATTTTTCACAGAACCAGGGCAAACTGTAAAATTCATATGGAAACACAGAAAACCCTCAGCAGCCAAAGTAACCTTGAGAGGAACAGAGCTGAAAGTATCACGCTGCCTGACTTCAAACTCTATTACAAAGCTACCATCCTGGCAGACAGACAGACAGCGGAAATAGATCAGTGGAACAGAAGGGAGAGTCTAGAAATAAAACCACACGTATAAGCTCAATTAATCTATGACAAAAAAGCCAAGAACCTACAGAACAGTCTCTTCAATAAGTGGTGTTAGGAAAACTGGGCCACTATCTTACATCACACACAAAAATAAACTCAAAATGGCTTAAAGATGAATGTGAGACCTGAAACCATAAAACTCCTACAAGAAAACATAGGCAGTAAGATCTTTGGCATCAGTCTTAGCAATATTTTTTGGAACAGTCTCCTCAGGCAAGGACAACGATAGCTAATATAAACAAATGCAATTACATCAAACTAAAAAGCTTCCACACAGCAAAGGAATCCATCAATAAAACGAAAAGACAACCTCCTGAAGAGAAGATACTTGCAAATCATAGGTCTGATAGGGGGTTAATATCCAGAATATATAAAGAACTCACATAACTTAATATCAAAAAACTAACAACCCACTTCAAAAAATGGGTGAAGGACCTGAATAGACATCTTTCTAAAGAAGAAATACAGAAGGCCAACAGACACATGAAAAGATGCTCAACATCACTAATCACCATGGAAATGCAAATCAAAACCACAATGAGATATCACCTTACACCTATCAGATTGGCTATTATCAAAAAAACAAAAAATAAGTGTTGGAGAGGATGTGGAGAAAGGGAACCCTTGTGCTCCACTGGTGGGAGTATAAACTGGTTGATCTTATGTTAAAAAAAAAGGCTTCCAAAGCACTTGATAATTTTAAGATAACTTAAACAGCTCCCAGCCAAATCTATTTACACTATTTATTTGCTCAGCAAATCTCTTTTCTTAGACAGCACACAGGTAAATGTCAGGCTTACCATTTCAGGATCATCACACATTCTAAAATTAACAGGGTTCAAATTAAAGTTTCAGTGACTTAGAGAAACAATCCAGGTTCTGATGTGTCACACACCTGAGACACAAGTCAGACTCACTGGAGAACAAATTCAAGATCCTCACAACATTGGGTAGAGGAGACAGGCTAATAACCTTGCTCCCACCTGGAGAGATTTGATACCATCATTTTTCCTCAGGAGAAGATACACACATGTCTGGCAACAAATGCTGATCTATCCATCCTGTGGATGTTTCAGTGCCCTAAAAGTAAACTAACTAGAAAAATAAATGTTGATGCCTGCTCACTCTTTACATATGGGCATCACTTATTATATGATATGATTGGCCAGCAATAACTCAAACAGTTACAATACCCCCAATTAGAAATCACTGTCCTGGATGAGATGACACTTATTTGGAAGTCTGTGAGATGATCCCAGGACATTTGTGAGAAAGAGGTAAGACCCAGTAAACAACACATGTTCACTTCCCTGGCCCAAATCCAAACAGGCTTTCAAAAATCCTCTTGAAAGAAATGCCTTCCACCATCCCTTGCAAATGCTTTCCCAATAACAAACTCCGTAACTGTGTTTGATCTGGGGGAAGAAAACACACACCTCAACTTTATACTCTTCCATTCATCACCAAGTCAAGTTGTTCAAGTCTCCCCAACCCCTGAATGGCTGGTATTTATTTCCAGCCCTTCAGCAAATATCTAACTAGGGAACAATGATCTGCTTCTAACAGGACTACGGATCTTCATTTACTTCATTTCATGCTCATTATTATGTTTTCCTGAAACAAAGTTCTCTGTTGTTTCCTTTTTGACTCCAGGACCACACTACTTTCTCCACGACATGTAAGAGACAGGAAAGGAAAAGCCAGCAGGAGATGCCGATCACCCCCAGGCTCCCTGAGCGCTGTTTAAATCATTTACAGTTATTCTCTGATTTCAGACATTCCCTAAAACGTAAGCATGGATGGTGCACAGCTTTAGGAGTAAAACTGTAAATCCTGTACATCCAGTATTCTCACAATCAATTAATCCTTTTTGAAGAGTCCCTTCCATAATGTTGCTCCACTGTGCTAGTCTGTGGCCTATTCTGAGACCACCACATCGGCCACAATACCTCAAGCATCCGAGCTATGCCAGGAAAACACAAAACCTCATTTTTCTTCCTGCCCCATCTCTGTCCTTCATGATTCTTTTTACCAATGATTTCATTTTCGTTACATGGGACAAAGATTCTGATTTCCTGGTGCAGCACTGACATACAGATGAGATATTGACCTGTGGCTTTTTAAACCCCAGGCTTTGTTTAGTCACATGGAAGTGCATGGCTTGAAGGGGGAAGAGGAACTTTCTTCTTGAGGGAAAGGCGAATCTTTTCCCTAACTATCCAGAGAACTCTTCAATGGCTGATCACTGTCCGGTCTGCCTCAAAGACTCAAAAGGGGCAGGAGAAAAAGCCTGCGCTGCCCCATAAGATGGCTCACAAGCTCATTTAAGGAACTGAAATTCTTTACTCCCCTGTCCGTGAGACGGCCCTTCCTTGCCATGAACAGCTCTGTGAAGCATGCTCGTTTTTCAGGTATTTCACAAAGCTGCCCTTGCCTGCGACACTGGGACTTGCAGCCGGGGAGATGAGAAGAAGTCGAATATTAACCCTCATGTAATCTGTTCCTCTCCCTTATTATTAAACGCCGAGATTATGATGAGCCCTTCAAGATGGCGCTGGAGAAAAATAAAGTAGAGTACAAGGGAGGTCAATGGAATCCCTCACGCTGGAGGCTTTTCCCATCCGGGAATGGTCATGGAGAGCACGATGGGCTAGGACTCTCAGTCCTCCCAGAGAGGTGGAGACGGAGGTCACCTTGACAGGGGGCACACCTCTCCCCAGCCAAGGCACAGTGGCCAAGCAAGGCCGAAATCAAGACTCGTCAGCACTCTGATCAAACTGTAGCTTAACAGAAACTAGAGCCAAACTTCTGATTTTTTTTCCTTCTTCATCAGCGGTTCTTACCTTTGCCTGCAGACCTAGATACTCACTAGGTGGCTGTGAAATAATACAGCTGCCTGGGCTCTGCCTTGTGAGATTCAGATGCAACACAGCTGCAGTGGGGCCTCTGTGCCTTTTAGTGTAAAAGGTCCCCAGCGTAAGCATGGTCATACAGATGCCCTTGACATCACTATGGAAACACAGGCTTCTTATCCATTGTGCAGTCTTCCCTCTTGTTCATAACATACAGGATATTCCTGTGGAGTTACCCACACAGAAATATACCCATACAGTTAATGAAGCGACCATTCACTGGGGTGTGGCACAAGCAAAGAAGACAGGACAGTTACAGAAGAAAGCATATTACAACAGTACCACTGGACTTCACTCCAGTGGGTAAATGCCCATTATTGGTTAAAATAAGTTGTCCAGGGAGTAACTTTAAGACTTTAGTGACTGAAGCCATCACACACACACACTTCTATTCCAAATTATTTTGTCACTTCTATCTCCCTAAAAATACACTCTTGCAAAGAATGATCTCCAACGCAGCTCATTAGGAAACAGAACCACCTTCCCCACTGTTTATGACTTGAGGTTACAAACCCACTTTCCTGGCACTTTCTCTAAATTTGTAAGTAGTCGTTTGTGTGGAGATTGGGGGAGAATGAAACATTAAAAGAAACAAAGTGAAATAAAGGGAGATAAAATATTGTGCCCTATGATTGACCCATCAAAGTACAAATAGCTCATAATTCTATCAGAAAATAATGTTAAGACCCAATTTGTTAGCTTGGGTTTATTGCTGTAAACTCTAGCCATATGTGGTTACCCAGATGTGAAATGTGGCTAGAGCCACAGATTGAAATGACACTATTTTGAAGATGTTAGGTTAAATTAAAATATTTTAGTAAAATTAACTTCCCTTGTTTCTTTTCTCTTCCCTAACATGACTATAGGACCTTTAAAATTACTTATGTGGCTCTCACATTATATTTCTACTGCACAAGGCGTTAATCCAGCTTTTTGCTATTTAGCTCTCCTAAGCCTTGCCTGCCACCTAGTGTCAGAACTCAGGCAGTACAGGCAAATCATTTTTCAAAAACCATCTGTCCAAGTGTGATCATTTTCATCTGCAAAGTAAAAATAGTAGCCTACATAGGCAGCTTTACTACGTGCAGTTTTCACAAATAATGCATCGCATTTAAGCCCCACAAGAAAACTCCTGTAGTGGAAGTTATGTTCCCCACCCAAATGTTATCTTTGAAAAAAAAGGTTTCTCAAGAAAAATGAGGGCTAAATGAGGCATTCCAATCAAAAGTATCTGCAGGGTTCCTAGGAAATTACAGTCATTACAGGGGGCAGAAATATGGGCCCAAAGCTGGATGGAACAACTGCTCTCCACACAATTATCCTCCGTTAAAAATAACACAAGGCACCACAGCACGCAATCTCAACATTCGTATTCTGCATTGCCATTTTTTTACAGATGACAATGTTTGTTTGTTTTTTCATTTTACAGATGAAGGTTCAGAGAGGGTAAGTGGCCTCGAAGAGGTCACACAGCCAGGGTGTGCCAGGATTACGTTGGCCTCCAGAGCCCAAACACATGATTCCCTTTACTGCCTCATTCCCAGGGTGCTTCAGCTTCTCAGGGCCTTTATACCTGGACAGGATACATGAAATAGGAGGCTTTACACCCAACCAGATCTTCTTAGAGAGTACGCACCACAGCATTTGCTGAAATGCAAACACCCAAACCAGGTTCTCCTTAAAGCTCTCTCAGTTACTGCAGGAAAGTAGTATCAGTCTATCTTCAAAGCGGAAGGTTTAAATTTTTTGCATGTGTTCAAACATGTGCAGGAATAAATCTCAAAGATACAGGATGCTCTGTGCCCCAAACTCATTACCTCCACAAGAAATGCGACTTTCACAAAGATCCCTGAACAACTAACTCCACATGACTCTTACGTTTCTGACCCTGCGGCGTCTTTCCACCTTGTTACGTGTGCTGCCCTCTTGCGGGGTAACGATTCCGCTTACAGAAGGAAAAAAGAAGAAAGGCACAAATGAACAAATAGTGAGGGGAAGAATTAGCATAAGAGTTAACTCTGGCTTCCAAAAGAAACTAACCCACCAATCGGCCCCTTCAGCTTTTTTTTCTATGGCTTGAGGCCTTGGAAGTCCATGTGGTCTCTTACTCAACCATTATGTCAAGTAGAATTTTTAAAACAATAAAAATAGTCTTTTGTTCTGATTCCTTAAAAATATCATATCTGGACTCTTGTGGAAGTTCACCAATGCCATTTGCCTTTAAAAAAGGTTCCACTACCCACCCTATGAAGATTCGGTGGCGTTTATTATTTTTAATACTTGAACTCAAATGAAACCTCAATCCAGAGCTAACACTCCATCTGTCGAAATTGGGGAAGAGTCCCACCTTTTCCTCTATCCTAAAGAGTTTATAAAATATCTCTCCTTGTTTATACACAGCCATCAAGGAGCCTCTCTCCTAATCCAAGCCATTAAAATCACCCAATAAACTTCTGACTAGGTTTTCCTGGGGCCGCAGTTCCTTTATGTGGCCAGCACTACCCACAGAGCCCTTGGGACAGTGTCAGGCACCGTCTTGGATATTCACACACAGCCTTCTGCAGTTAACACTCTGCAGCTTCCACTAGACAGTTGTGGTGCCTAATTTTATGTGTCACCTTGACTGGGCCATGGGATGCCCAGATATCTGATTAAACATTATGTCTGGGTCTGCACTCCTGGCTCCCGGACCTGCAGACTCAGACTGGAAGCTACACCATCAGCCCCCTGGACCTCAGGCCTACAAAGCACACCACTGGCTTTTCTGGGTCTCCAAGCAGGCAAACTGAAATCCTGAGACTTCTCTGCCTCCATGGTCATGTGAGCCAATACCTTTATGTTATCTTCCTCTTGGTTGTGTTTTCCTATAAGATTTCTTTCACACTTGCCTTTACTGTTCAGAATTTCTACCACCAGTAGAAAAACTACATCACCGATCACAGAATGACGAATGGACAACATTGATTAGTCTATTCGTTAATATCCATTTAGCATCCACTATATTCCATGTATCAGGGACACAGCTTAAGAAACCTGGGAGGGAGTTAAGATTTCCCAGTAGGATTCAGAGGCCCTAACTCTCAATGGATATATGATCAGCAGATGGCCAGATAGGCTGCCTACGGAGGTTCTTTCACAAAAGTGGTTCTCCAGGCAATAGGCAGGAGAAAACAGAGCTCTCTGCAGGCAGGAAACAAGCCTGTTCCTTCAACAGCGGTCAAGATGAAGGGTGTGAGGGATTAAATTACAAAGACAAAAGCTGGAGGAATCTATGCAAAGCCAGAGAAACTAAAATCTGGAGGGCATGTTGAGAATCCAAATATTCCAGGATGAAAATTCCATTTTTTTTCCATTTGTGAAGGCTTTGCTCAGACTTCTCACTGTCCCTCTTGCTGTTGCACCTGGTAAGTGGAAGGTACTGTCCGCATTTCTTATTTATACAGTTCAAATCTTTATTGAGATTTACCCCTACAATTCTCCCTTTTCCAAACTCAAAGGGTTATGGGATGAAGCCAGGATGACCACACAGACAAAAATTGATGGTTCGGTCATGTCCTGGCTTTCCTTCAAGCCTTAATCACTTTGCCACACAACCCTTCAAGCCTAGTTCCTAGAAATCGAAAACTCTGTTGTTGATAGCCTAACCCACTGAAAAGCTTTGCCTGCCCTGACTCTCAACCTCCACCCAAGATAAGAGATATGAATCACACAGATAAGACTAATGACTTCAACCGCTCTATCCTTGGGAACAAACTGTCCGAAGATACTCAGCACAATGGCCAACTAGCTGTGGGCACTTCACGGCGCCTACATACTTCATTAAAATGTCAGTGATTGTTTTTCTTGTCTTCTTCAAACTCTCACTTGAGGAGGGAAAACAGAGTCAGGAGAGATTTGTAAAATCACTATAAGTTTAAAATTACACCTACACCTTAAAATATCAGAATAACGGCATGGAAGGCATGACCTGCTCTCTGCCTGAGGGGAAGGCTATCTAATAAACTCCTCCACATACGAGACTTTTGGGAGAGGGAATCTATGGTTCTAAGACAAATGTGGCTGACGGTTCAAACCTTACACTCTCACTAAGGGAGTCAAAAGCATGCCTGAAGTGCCACGACTCAAATTACCAAAGCAAGAGACAGTAAATTAATTGCTTGGCAGAGTCCACGGACGAATATGAATTATTCAGGAAAACACAATTCATGGAGAAGTCTCCTAGTTTAAATGTAGATATGACAAGAAAAGGGGGAGAGAACACACACACACACACACTCAAGCATGTGTACATAGATACCTAACTGATTATTCTAGTCTTTCTCTAGAAATAAGCCAAGTATAGATATGGGTCTCACCAGAAATGATCAGAATAATTTTATAAAACTTTAGAAATACCCCATTTTAGGTCCCTCGCAAAAATTACCACAGCTTTTTTTTTTCTTTCTTTTTTTAAATCATTCATCATCTTCTCTCCACACTTTTGGAAAGGGTCTTAAATTATCTAAAAGCTCCTGTCACTATAGTTCTGTGTTAATTTAAGTTTATGAATAAAGATGTTCTACCTTCAAAGGAAACTGCGGGAGTTGATACACACACAGGGCTACTGGTTTCCCAGGATTCTTTGAGAAAAATCACTACAAAAAAATTAAGTGCACCCAGGAAAGCAAAAGACAAAAGACAAGCCTGGTGAACATCTTAAAAAGATGTCCGGAACAACACTCTTTAAGCATCAAACAGTTAAACCGCTTTGCTGTGATGTATCTCATGCCTCCTCTGATTATTCACACACCATCAAAAGCTCTTGTTGACTACCTGTGCCTAAGGTGTGGACTCTGACGTGTGAGAGGGTTTTATTAATTGACCCCAGCTGCACAGGATGGGCCCACAGGGCTTACCTGAGTGTCCCCGGAGGTGCTGGCTCGAGGCGGACATCAGCCTACCGCACACCACAAACACGTAGGCCAGCAGGAACCAGTGTGACAGCAGCACCGACTTTGCACAGACCCCCATCCTAGAGGGAGAGCAGGACATGGGTCAGCGAGCGCCAGGGGGTGAGGCTCTTCAGCAAATGTGATCCTGGGGAGATAGGGGGCAGGGGAGAAGCGAGGTGCAGGGCCACGTCTCCCCAGGCAAACTGAAGGCCCGCCACACCTTAGCTGGGCTGTGCATTCTCTCGATTTTTTATAATTAAGAGTTTTCCAAACTGGCAACACACTTCGGTGAGATGTCTATTTATGAGCCCTAAGGGTGTAGCACGCACTGTCCCGATAGAACATGGGGATCCCAATAGAACACACAATGGACTGTTATTATTCATCCACCAGAGAAGAAGGAAATCCTGCCATTTGCACCAATTTGGAGGGACCTTGAGGGCATTATGCTAAGTGAAATAAGTCTCATGGAGAAGGGCAAATACTGTTGGATCTCATATGTGAAACCTAAATAAGACAAGCTCAGAGAAATGAGTAGAGTGGTGGGTATCAAAGGTTTGGGGGAAAATAGGGAGATTCTGGTCAAAGGGTACAAACTTCCAGTTTAAAGTTAACAAGTTTGGGGATCTATGCACGGCATGGTGACTGTAGCTAACAGTCCTGCATCCTGTATTCAAATGTTGCTAAGAGAATACATCTTAACTGTTCTGACCACAAAAAAGAAACAGTAACTTGGTGACAAGATGGAGGTGGTAGCTAACGCTGGGGCGGTAACCATTTTGCAGTTTATAAATGTATAAAATCCACACAGTGTACACCTTCAGCATACACAATGGTATGTGTCAATGACATCTCCTTAAAGCTGGGGAAAAAATAAATCTAATTTCATGTGAATGGACAGTATTAAAACAACTCCTCAAAGACAACTCGGCTTACAAATGTGGCTGTGCGGTCTATTGTGAAACCATCCCAAAACAAGAGTAGATGAAAGATTAAAAATGCATACACCCCACCCAATTTTCTGTCCTTTTTGACCTTACAGGACAATCAGAATCTAACTTTTTTGTTTGCTCTTTCTTAATTTTTTTCAAACAAAAGTCAGAGTGCTTGGCATTGGAAACTTCAGAGCTATTAGGTTCTGCCTGGCACGTCTCATGATGCCTATGATAACAAGACCCACCACAGAGGGTCAAAGGATCCACCTTCTTTAATCTACACAACATGCATAAACATTCCAATGCAGGTGATAAAGACATGGTCCAGGGCATCAGATTCCTGTTTCAGTCACACTAGAGACAAAGCTCCTGAGGAAGTTCTGGAAGGATCTGCTAGTCCATGGCTCTTGGCCCAGCAGCACCTCAACCAGGCCCCTGATTCCTGGAGACCTAGTGCCCGGATGGCAGTCCGGTGAGCAGGCTCTGTCGCCAACCCTCTCTCAGACTCTCACAATTTAGTCAAATAGAGCTCATCAAAAAGGCATCTGATCACTCACTGATTTGAGACTCAGTCTGCATTTGAAGCCACAGGGCACACAAGGTGTTCAGACCATCTCTGAAGAACTCAGTGTTAAAAAGGACACAACAGTTGGCTGCTTTCTGCCCTTCACCGTGGACATCCGGAGCACTCTAAACTGACACGGAGACGTCCGGTCACTCTGCTTTGAAGGCCCTTTAACTTCTCAAAGCACGCCTTCCATTCCCGACCCCAGCATGTACACACACAGGAGATGGAACCCCAGGCACAGTTCAGAAGGGGGCGAAGAAAATGTGGGTGTCTGGGAGCCTTTTATTATGTATAACAATTATTACATGAATAATTATATATAAATTATGTAATTTATAATTTATAAATAATATATTAATTATATTATTGTTTTAGGAGATTGTTAATATTTCTTATTAGGGTGGGCTTAACATATTAATAATTAAATTATTATTAAAGCATAGAGGTTCAAAACTCCATATTGGCTGAATTGGGGGACGAGGTGCTCTGTCCCACTCATAATATTTTAAAATTCCAATTGTTCACTCCAGTATCAGGAATTGATCTCATTGCTACAAAGATGTCTCTCTTTCTTACGCAAGGGTCAAAAATTCGAATGCCTGCAAGAGAATGTGCAGGCTGGCTGGGCCCACAGCCCAGGTTTGCAGCAGCTGTGCACAGGTCTCAGCCCAGCTGCCACCACACCAGCCAGGTGCTGTGGCGCATAAATGTGAGCCCAGGGATGCCAAGAATAACTTTTCAAGGGAAATTGGAGTCTGATGTACAACTTGCACATTTTCTATGTTGGCAACTAATTCCAATTGTTTTGTTTTAAGAACACGGAGTAGACCAAACAAAATATATTTGCACACTGCATCAAGCTCCCGCTCCCTGGCTTCCAGTCTGTCATTGCCCCAAAAGGGAGAATTTTAAGTAATCAGATGAATGGAGTGTAGTTTTTCATTGCTATGTAACAAACACAAATGGCAAAACTTAATTTAGAACAATGTGAACATATTATCTCACAGTTTCCATTAAGTCAGGAGTCTGGCAACATTCTAGCTGTGTCCTCTGTGCAGGGACTCCCAGAGCTGTAATCAAGATGTCACCTGGGTGTGTCCTCATCTGGAGGCTCAGCTGGGGAAGGACTGGCTTCTAAGCTTTGTGCTGTCAGCAAAGCCCATACCCTGGGGCCTATATAGCCAAGGTGCCTGGGTTCTTGCTGTCAGCCAAGCTCTCAGCTCCAAGAGGCGGCATTCCGACCTCGGCCACATGGCCCCTTCAGTCTGAATCTCCTCTTCTGGGAAAGGCTCCACCCCTTGCCAGGGCTCACCTAATTAGGTCAACCCCACCCAGGAAAATCTTCCCTTTTAACTGACTCAAGATCCACTCATTTGAGATCTTGATTATATCTGCAAGTTCCCTTCATCTTTGCCATATAACCATAACCTAACCACAGGAGTGAACCCCACCAAACTCACAGAAGTGCCCACCCCAAGGGGAGCAGATGACGCAGGTCGTGAACATAAGAGGATACCCATCTTAGAACTCTGTCTACCCAAAATGGGGCAAACAATCCATTCAAAAAAGTTTACCCGTGCATTTGGTTTGCGAAGGTCCAACCGGACACTCAATCCATCTTTTAAGTGTTTATAGACACAGGTCAATCACAGGATTTACATCACTGAAAAAGGACTCAGAGTAAAACATTACCCAAAAGCAAAGCAAAACCTCCCTAGCTGTCCTCTCCTTCAGTTGGCATTCCCAGAGAGACCACTGGGCCAGCATCCCTGCCCAGTCCATCCATCATCCACTCTCTGAGATGTGAGCATAAGTTGCTGTCTCTCCTTGTAAAAACCATCTGACTCAACCCAGTTCTGAATCTACCGCCTTGTTCTTAACCCAATTTTCAAATGCCCAACTCTTAGTTCTCTTATGCTGTGCCACATACCATTAAACACTTCTGCCCTGCCTCTACCTCAATATCCCACCCATCTTAGAGTCTAAAATTCAGACTTGGTCTTTCAGGTGAGCTAGAATCTCTTCCACCTAACCTACAAGTGAATTCGGTTGCTACCTGTTTTCCAGCCCCTGCATCACCTAAACTTTTCTAGATGGATTCTGCCGATTTCGGAGAGTATATTTGAGATGATCTGAGTCCCAAAGGCTGGGTTCCCTGGGAATCCAACTCTAAGATGGAAACTGGTGAGCAGGAGGCTAACTGAGGGATGCTCTTAGGATCATCCCCTAGGGAAGGGGAGGGAAAAAAGGGAAGAAAGCAGAACAGAAAGAAGAAAAGGTGTCAGATAACCCCCCTGGGATGAGAGGCCAGGCTTCTGTGCCTATCAGTCATTGGATATGAGCTGCTCCTAAAAACAGGGGTGATTGTAGGCAAGGTGGCTCTATGAATTGAGGACAATTCAAAGAAGCTGTAGGCCATCTTCTGCAGCACTCCCAACACTGGAGGAAATAAACCATTCATTCTGGAAGAGGCAGCTGGGCACTGCATCATACTGCCCAATACAGCCCACCTTCAGATGCAATAGAAGATCCCACAGCATATGCATAATTTATTCCGTGGGGGCTGTGGGAGAACACCCGCCCTCTGAGGTATAAATAGCCCCTGCTATATGCATTAAAATGTCATGGGAAGAGGTTTCAAATAGGAACCTATCCCAGCATGGGCCTGTTTTGCCTTCAGATCCACTTTTTCTCCTCCCCTGGGTGACTCCTGCAGGCTGCATTTATTTCCCAGGCTCCTGAACCCACTGGCTCCTGCTGGGTTTAACCAGTGAGAGACACCAGCTGGAGCCTCCAGGGGGACGGGGGAAGGCTGAAGAATGTCTCCACAGGTTCTCTGTCCTGGGCAGCATCTAGGCAGGGGCCACTTCTCCACAGAGCCAGTTCCCACCAGCAGGGCTCACTATTTTTTCTGCTCCTGCTGAAGGTTCCTTCCCTTGGGCACAGGTGAACAGCAGTTCTTTCCCTTATCCCACTGGCCCCAGGATAGTTGCTGACCTGTGGGCTGCCTCCCTGTCTGCTGCTTGACCTCTCTGACTCCCCCATCTGGTGACACATGTGTAACCAGCTCCCAAAATTCCATTTCCTCTGCCCCACATTCTCAGAATGGTCTCTATTTCTTCCTTGAGGCCCAACAATAAATCCCAAATGAAAAGTCTTAAGGGCAGCCATTCCAAATCTCAGGTGGGGATCCGTGATCCCACTTCTTACACAAACGATTCTGAGTACCAGGTTCCTGGAGAACAGCAACAGGTTCCCCAATGCCTGGGATAAGCATGTACTTAACAGAAGCTACGATTCCCTGTGGAAATGTCTGGGCAGCTATTTAGCGATAATTCCTTATTTCATTCAATAATCCAGACTCCCAGTAGGAGAATTTCTAACCTACTTCATCTACTATGATACTTTAATTTCTTCTATGCAGAACATTTTTATCCCAACATAAAACAAAACTGGTTTATCTTAAAAAGTCTCAGCTTTCACCCTATTGAAAAGCCGAAACACTGCTTTACAAGCAAATAATTTCAGAGATATAAAATTTTGAAAACTACAATTCCCAAAATTCCCAAACATGCAATGTACAAGAAGACTTTCGTAAAGGATCACCAACTCTAGGATACTCGGTTTTGTTAAATTCTTAATGTTTCATAAAGCTATCGTCCTTAGGTAAATGTAAAAATGCTTTTACCTTGGAGACTTCATAAGATTTGGTTCCAGTCAAACACAATTATTCCAGGGTGTACATCAGAGCAACTCCAAATTCCCATTTGTAGCTAGGACCAACCATTTCTGCAGTTCCAAAAAATTATCTTAGCTTAAAAGACCTATTTAGAAAAAAAAAAAAAAACAGGCAACCATTAGCATTTTAATGTTGAAATGATGCAGATTTCTAGTAGCAAAGTAATGTTTTTACAATGATGCCTGCAGTACACAGGAGCGCAGTACACAGCCAAACACATCCCCATCTGTAAATTCTCCTAATATATGGGGGTCAGAGTGGGTGTTGCACACTCACTAGCCCCATATCAGTTAAAATATCGTTTTAAGTAGAAGTTCCCTCAGCAGAAGAGGCACTGAAATATTGACAGAGGGCCCCAAACCATTCATGATGCAGAATTTCACCTCCCCATTTCATTAACCATGGAATGAAAATGGGAACTGGAGATGACTCATTCCTAGGAGTTCTGCAACTTGCCCAGGTTTACAGAGCAGTGCAAAAGCCAGCATGAGGATCTGAATTCCCAGCTTTTGTGTGATATAAACCTGAAAAGGATGCCAGACAATCTCCAAAGATGCTTCTTGAAAAATGTACATGGGAGGCACAGGGCACACGTCTTTCCGGCGTAAAGCCCCACACCCAAGTACAAAGGTCACCCATTAACACAGTGATTGGCACAGCATGTTCCTTTACTGCACGAGCCTGAAAGAACTTTTCTACTTAGTGAAAACATTTTTACAAGAAGGACTGAGGGGATTCCAAACTGAAGACATCTCAAGAAAAATACGGAACATGAAACAACACCATTTTCAACATTGCTAAATTAAATACATCCATCCCTCCCAGGGGGTAGAGAGATCAGAGAGAAATAATGATGTGCGTCAATAAATATTAAAGTTGCAAATATTATATAAAAATGATACGCAGTCTAATTACTTTAGAATCCTGTTGAACCCATTACAAATCTACCAAAAAGCACAGCTGATTTTTTTCTCTTCTTCAGAAGTCCCAGAGATAATTACACATTTGCCTAGACAGCATGTTAGATGATAGACTTAAAGACCCACTCCTTAGTGACTCCAGGAGAGAGATAGAGCGGGCCTTGGTGATTAGCTCAGAGAGGCAAGTGGCTTTGAATAACTGTATAAATATGTGGTATTAGAAAAAAAAAAACAACAGTGGAGAATGTTCATCTCCCAGATGCTCCAACTTTATTAACTATGTTTGCCCTGATGTCCACCCAAGGGCACAATGTGACCTTCTGTTATTGGAAAGAAATACACAGTATAATTCATCAGAATCCATCATAACGAACTCCCCACAATTTAGAAACCAACATGACCTTTCCTAGCTAATATTTATTTTGTTTTCTTCACACAAAAGGAACCACCGGGGATTCTTTGTTCAATTCATTAAAAAAATGGATCCATCAGTGAAAAGAAATGTGATCTAATAGTTCGTATGCCAGACAAGGAGCCAGGAGTTTAATTTTAGGCTAAGCAGTAACTCATTCAGGCAGATTTTCCCAGAGTGTACCCTAGGTACTTGGTTAAAAGGATTAACTCTTTCTTATCATTTCCAAACTTTAGCATATGGTCCCAGCCATCAGCAATTTGTGCTTGGCCCCAAAAGCTTTTGCTGTCAATCATTTCATTTCTCTCTCACTTTCCAGTGAGAGCCCAGCCCTTTCTGCCAGTCTGCCTCAAAAGTCACTCGGTTTTGAAGAGTCTCAGTACTTGCAATGATGAAAGGCACTGTCCATATCTAAACTAAAAAGGAAAAGAATTTGTAATGTGTCCGATCATCCCCAGAATGAACGAAAAAGTCTCAGCATGGGAGACATTTTTCATCTTTCACCTTATGTATTGGGATTATGTGGAGACAGTCACTCTCCCATGACACAAATGCAGAATCCCTGTTTATGCCTCCAAGAGGTTTGGAGGTCTACGGGCAGAGGAGGCCAGTCTTCAGATGTTTAATTTATTTCTGTTGCACACAAGAAAGAATTTTGCCTACACTTGATTTCTTATCAAGGCAAGAGCAAGGGTTTCCCTCTTCTTCTCTCCGTCTGCCTGCCTTTGCTATTAGTGGGGTGAATTCCCCAAGGGGATTCTCCTTTGAGAACAGAGTCCCTTACTTCTTGTAGATAAGCACCCTGGGACTATCTCTTCTGTCAGTTTTGCCACATCCACCTCCATCCACATGTGTCAATCTGTACAGCATCAAGTTCTCCTCATCGCTTCTGTCTCAAAATCTACAATAATGAAGTACCACAGTTTCTTTTAAAGTCGGTAAAGTCGGTAAACACAATGACTTTAAAACCTGGATTTAATCTTGAGGAGAAATCAGACTGACTCAATTTGAGGGACATTCTCCAACATAATTGTTCTGTATTCTTTAAAAGTGTCAAGGTCATGAAAGACTAAAAACAAATCTGAGGAGTTGTTCCAAATAAAGGAGACACACCTGGCAACTAAATGTACCTGTAGCCCTATGTTGGATCTTGGGCCAGAAAAAAATACACACACACAGGTTTATTCTCAGAAAGAAGCTCTCACACACATAGATACATATACATAAATATACACACATATAGCTATAAAGGACATTACTGGGACAATTAACTTCTAAATAGAGCCTGAAGAGTAAACTAGTGTTCTATCAACACTAAAACCCCTGCTTTTGATCATTCTACTATAGTTAAGAAAGAGAATGTTCTTACTATAGAAAAAAATGTACACCGTGAAATATTTGAGAAAAAGGGGTACACCTCCAGTTTATTTTCAAATGATTTTGAGAAAATAAGAGAGAGAAACTGAAAGGAAGGGGAAAGGAAGGGCGGCAAAGAGTGAATGCATGAATGAATGGGCGAATGAGCCCGATGTTAGCCATCAGTGAATCTGGGGGTATCCGGGAGCCCTTTGTACTATTCCTCCTTTTCATGAAGTCGAAAACTATATCAAAATAAGACATTAAGTATTTATTTAAAAGCTTTCAGTTCTAAAGTCTACTGAAATGAGTTAGAATTTATGGCCCATGCTAAACAGTGGGGAGAGCTGGTAGTTGGAACATTCTGGTTTGCTTGACTCTGAACACTCGCCCAAGCCCCCAGAAAAGTTTATTTGTTTTTATTAAAAAGCACTTATACATAGTGCCTACTGTGGGCCAGGCACTGTGTTAAGTACTTTAAAATACCAATTAACTTAAAAACAGGATTTATTTACAACCAGACATACAGAAGAGGAAAGTAAGGCACAGAGAGGGAAGTGACTTGCCCAAGGTCACTCAGCTAGCACGTGGCTAAGCCAGGATTCAAATTCAAACCATCTGGCAGCCAGGCACCTACTGTTTCAATTCTTGTAAAATTATTCCCAAAAGGCATTTGTCCCTTTTCATACTTTAGTAAACAGACTAAAAATAAATCCATCTTGCTTCAGGAATTCAACATCTTGATCATCAACCTGAAGGTAAAAATCCCATCTGTGGACAAACGCAAATAGGCAGTTGGACTATATTTCCTAGCAGATTCTGGCTTGAAACCTAAGATGTTTTATATTAACCCCTAAAGAAATTTTGCCTCCTCTCTGAAACGCTGATGAAAAATCATGATTCTGATTTGCTGCAGATTTATTAAAGGCTTATGTCATTTTCTAAATTAAGACCAAACACACCAGAATTCTACAGGCCTTGAGTGCTGAAGTTGCCATTTTTCAAGCAGATGGAAAACAAGTTCATTTAGATCACAACCCCTCTAAAACAGGTCAGCAAAAACATACCAGAGCCAGAATATAACATATGAAGGCTACATTACTTTTGTTGATTTCTATGAAGGAATTCAGCATCAAAGCAAAACCGAAAAAAAGATGGATTTTTGTCTGTGCATCCACTCAGACTCATTTCCTGATAAACTCCGATTCCCAAGCATTTTTGCAACAATACAAGGCAGATTCTGGCTTAATAACAAAACAAACACTCCCCATGGGACCAAACACACTGCCCTTTCCTGCCTACCCATTAGCAGAAGAGTTTTTCAAGCTCCATCTTGCATCACCTCCTGAACGGGCACGTCTGAATAATGAGCTGTTTCCAAACTCACCACCAGTTCATGTGACCTCCCGGGGTGGGATCTACCGGGATGACCTGGTGATTTCAGTTCTCAGCCCCTCGGGGAACACAGCACAAGGAGGGATCATTCCTCCAGCTAACGATGTAAGAGGTGTCACCCTGAAGAGCTTAGACACAGTGGTAAATCATTTCTCCACACTAATTTCTAATCCAACAAGAAATAGTCTGATAGAGGTAAGAAATGTTTCATAAATAAGCAACCAACGTGGGTTTGGAAAAAAAATTTTTTTTTTAAGTTTTATGAGTGGAAAAGGGGTGAAAAGATAGTCCAACTAAGTGATATCTTTCCCAGTCACCAATGGGCATTTTGAAACAGAAGTTGCCTACATAAAATAATTCACCATTTCTCCAGACAGGAGTGAGGACAGATGTTTCCATTTCCAGTTGCTTAAATAACACAACCACACTGAATTGTCTTCTGGAAATTTTCAAACCCCTTTCTGCAAAAGTATACAAAACGAAATGTAACCTCTCTCTTAACAAATACATTCTGAAATAAGGCAAGGATTAATGATCTTCTTATATTTATAAGAGTGTGCTGATAAAAGTAAATGTATTTAATAGGTTACTGATGCTCCTGTGAGTGTATTTCAAACACTGATACATGGCTGATGCCTCCACTGAGCTGTCATTTATGAGCACCACATGATGCAGGCCACTGCTTTGTAAGTTAGAGCATGTCTGCCATCATATGTTAAAGCGGGCACATTTTTCTGCCAAAATGTGGTGTGTACATGCACACAAACTACTTTTTTTATTGCTTCTTTAAAAACACCTATGAAGAATTTACTACTGAACCATTTTACAAGATGCTAAAGCATGTCGTAAATGAGCCATTAAAAACAGTAACTGTCAATTAAATATTAAAGAATTTTATAAATGGCATCTTGATTTCAAGCATGACCAATACCATCTCATCTAAATGAGGTGGTAGGGAGTCCTTTAAACAGGCTCTTCTAGTCGGAGATGATTTAAATTAATTAAATAGATGTGCTGTGTGGTTGTAAGGTTCACACACTGTCATTTTAAGAACTGAGAAGTTCCTTAAAACCACACAGCTCCCTTACTGAAGTGCAGGGACACATTCCTTTCTAATGCAAGTATGGGCAAAGGGTGCATTTTGCTAGTGAAGAAAAACTCCAGCCTTCCAGGGACCATGAAAAGTACAAAAGCCACCATCACTACGTGGACTGAGAGCCTGCACATGTTAAACAGAGAAGATAAACTGGCAAGTGACATATAAATAAAACACACTCACCGAATTCAGGGACACCCAGCACGACTCTGCAGCTTGTTGTCCAAGTGAAATTGCCCAGGTCTGGGACTCAACAAATGTGAACGGTAATGGCAATTTAGCCATAAATCTCTCAAGGCCCAATTATCCTTACTACAGAGGGTTTATTTCTTTTAATTAGACCAGTTTTTAATTGGAAATTTTCCTCTCGTTTCTCATTTTTCAAATAATCAAAACAGAGTATCCAAGGATTTGATTGACCATAATAAACCAACCTAATATTTTGGAGGTTACACAGAAAAGTTTGTATGTGATATGTGATGTGATCTAACTTCTACGTAAAGGATTTTCACTTAAAAAGTTGTACATAAATATTGACAACAGTACCTCTACTAGGTGAATCGCTGTGACAGGGCAGGGAGAGGAGGCAGTTCACTTCAACCAGAATGTAAACCCCTTGAATGTAGAGATGATAAGCTTATTTCTCTTCTACTTGAGTCTCTAACATAAGGCCCTGCACACTGTGGGTGTTAAAAGTATTTTGTTAAATAAATGAATAAATGTAAACTCTAGTTTCGGTCCCAAATGGTCATTTAACCCTATGCTACCCACATTCCTCACCTGTAAACTAATAGTTCAACTACATGACTGCCAAGGGGGTCTTCCACCTATAACAATGACATATGGAGCATTTTAGGAAAAATACAGTGTAATTCAACTATTGATAACACACAGCTCATAGATATATATAAGCACACACACTAAATACAGCTCAGCAGGATTACATAGCAAGACAATACCTATTGCAGACAATATTGGCCATTTTCATCCACTAATTGGATAAATGCTTCTGAAAAGCTTACTCTAAACCTTTACTACGTTTTCAACCTTGAAATCATCTTTTGTTTGACAACAGTGCCCTCTGGTGGCAAAAAAGGGAAGTCTTTTGACCTTGCTACCACGTTAACTGGTTATTGTAAGTACATTAATTATTTAATAAAGCCATATTTATAAACAGAATGTAAACTATCCCCAAATAAATGTAGGATACTATATAATGTAAGGGACAGTTCACACTAAATAGCATCGCAAAAAGAATTCAATCAAAATACACTAATAGCTTCTAAATGAAACGGTAATTATTCATCTGGAATACTACGTATAACAAACACACACAAGCAGGACAGGATTCAGCATTTGCTGGTTCTCCCTGTTACTTCTATAACACAAGTCCACAAAGTAGTCTACTGAAGCTCCCAGTCTATTTAAGGATGCTCAGAATAGTCAACCTGCATGTACTGAAAGCACCGGGTACTGACTTTATAACCAGGACACACTGGGGGAAAACCAAGGATAGGATTAAGTTCTGCCTACCCAGAAGTGACAACATAATTGGAAAAAATATACAAACATGGAGCAACCAAGAGAGTAGGTCATTAATATTTGCCATTGTCTTTTGGAAGAATGAAAATAGAGCTCTTAAGACATCAAGCAGAGTAAGATTAGTGAGGACTGCGGAACTCCAGGAAGACTTCCCAGAAGAGGGGTACAAGAGTGACTGGGGAAAGGAGTAAAAAGGTGTTTGGGGGTGTTTTTTTGGAATTTTTGTTTTTGATTGTCCATTAATTGTTGAAAGGGGAAGATCTGTATATGTGTGTGGGTTTCTTTCATTCAGTTTGATTTGGTGGAGGTGAAGGACCACTAAAGGAAATAACAGAACTCACGGAGAAAGCGGGAAGGGAGAGCAGGTAGGCAAGCGGGGCACAACCTCCCAGGTTCTATATCCATATTCGAGGCATGATTCCTTTAACAAGAATTTTTTGATCAACTCTCCTGCACCAGTCCTGGGCTGTGCACACAGGACAGATAGGTCCCAATGTCCAGGGGCTTGCATTCCAGCAGGGGAAGACAGACAGACAGGAAAACAATGGCGAGTAAGATAAATATGGATTGAGGCAAGTATTGCAGAGACAACAAGAGTGAAGAGTGTGACACAGACTGTCTGGGCTGGGAAGCACGGTGAAAGGTCCTATTCCCTCACTGAATGTGGACTCTAAATTTGGCTCTGAGCTCCCTAGTAGCCAAAGTGAAGAGTGAAAAACAATCAATTATAGGATGTACAATAGCCATAAGATAAAAAATTAGTATACTTGGTACCAAGGCCTGAGATTTGAACCTCACAAGTTAGTTCATTACTTTGCGTCCACATGGAGTGTCTGAGACACTGGCTGAGGATGTGAGAGGATAACTTAAAGAGGCCTGACCATCAGCGTCTCTACGCTTGGGACAGCTGGCCAGATTCGTTCTCTTGTACCTCTAGATTGAGACCTTTGCCTGTGCCAAACAAGCAGTTGATAAAATGTTTTTTTCCAGTTTTTCTGGTAGTTAGTAATTTTGTTGCATTAACCTGTAAGACAGACACCAGCCCCTCTGAGAGAATGAAGGAGACAAATGGGAGATTGCAAGGCGTGAGGAAGTGTAACAGAGGACTGGCAGGGGTTGGTTTAAGGTAAGTAAGAATGTGAGGAGCAAGCAGAGGAAAGTGAGCACAGCCAGGGGACCCAGAGGCAGACAAGGTGAAGAGGGGGTGGGATGGAAGGGGACCCCCAAGGGTACACGTCTTACAGCTTTAACGAAGATAGGTCCCAGCCAGCAGTGATTCCTAACCAACCACTTCACCGGAAATTCAGGTCATGTTACATGTGACCCAAGAATCCAGAAAAACGTTCACAGGCGCCAGAAGACACTCAAAAGCCCTATCTGATTGTTCTATTGCTCATTTAATGCTCAGAACAACCTGAAATGGCAGGGTTGTTTTGTTTTTCCTCTCTGTTTAACCAGGGAGAAAATAGTTCCACTGCCTTGCTCACGGGCACAAACAGAGAAAGTGCTGGACTCAGGATTCCAAACCAGGCTGAGAGATTCCACCCTCTGGGAGGGAAAGGGCAGAGAACATAGAAAAAAGTCTGGGAAAACCAGAGAGGAGGCTGGAAGCAGTAAGCGGTCAGCCCAAACTGTTTGATGATCGGAGTTCGTGCAAGACAGAGAGTGCAACTCAGACAGTCTCCAGGTCAACATCGGAGCTGACATAATGGAGCCCCCTTAACAACCGGCTATAGTTAAGGAGGGAATACGTCACATTAATTTCAGCCACATATCCACTTTTTCATATGTAAACATTGTGAAAGACATGAAATACCTATCAAATAATGTCAATGAAAATTTACCCTGAGCTGAGATGCACACGGAGCATACAAAATACATTAGATCTTAAAGATGTCGTTCAAAGAAAAAAACCTACCTCATTAGTAATTCGTAGTATTAATTACATGTTGGAAAAACAGTATTTTAGATAGACTGGATTGAATACAATAGGAAAGTTAAAAACAAAATGCAGGCATATTAGGTATAACCACAAGTTGTTGTCCATAGACAACAATACACTGGTTTATTTTTTGCTTCATCTGGAGAAACCTTTTGACATTCACAGCAGTTGTTTTAGACTCTTCTGTGGTGTGACATCACTGACTCAGATAAAGGCCTCTGAGGTCAGGCCTCTTATTCAGGATCTACAAAAGAAACAGCTCACATTTATAATGCATTTCAACCAGAACCTGAGTTCTAAGAAATCTGTATGTCGAGTCCACATTTTCACATAAGAACTCACTAACTATGCTTCATTTGGGCATCAGGGAAACATTCTGGCAGCAATTAGCCCATATAAGGAAATAGTAGGGCATGACCCCATAATGCCAACACACAAGAGATGCATGCAACACTTTATGAGACTTCTAAAGCAGAAAAACACAGGAGCCTGGGAAGAATCTCTCTTTTCAGCCATGAGTTTATGGCTTCAAGGGAATAGATGCACTATTCATCCCTAAATGGAAGAAATGAATGTAAAAACTAAGACTATCATAATCTGCTATATAACATAAAAATGCACAAAATGCAGGTTAATCATTGTGACTTACAAGACCTTTAACCTGTAATTAAAATAACAGAGTCGCCTGAAAACTCATCGATATAGTCAATTCCAAAATACCTTTGGCAACTGAAGCCACAGGAGGCAGAAACAGTGAAATTCCAGTATTGCCCAGCTCTTTGTTCCAGTCCTTTAGAGCCTCCCTGCCCCAGGGCCTTTGCACATGTCATTCTTTTTGTTCAGAGTCAGACACATGCCTTTGTCCTTCCCCACCTAGTCAATTCCTGTTTCATCTTCATCTCTCAGGGCAACCATCACCTCCTCAGGGAAGCATTCTCATAATTACCAAGTAAAAATTACTAAATTTGAGTCTTTTCTTGATCTTCAGAACTGCACTGTGAAAGTCACCTGAAGCTCTATGTAGGCAAAAATCAAGAATCTTTGCTCAGCCTTGCATCTCATCTCTAGTCCTGCCTAGAGGAACTATCAAAGAGACTAGCATTCAACAAACATTTGTTGAATCAATGACTAAATCTGAAGACCTAAACTTCACTAGGATGTCCCCTTTCCCTAACAGATCTGGATTTTCAATCACTGTTTCCACACTGTGGCAAAATTTCTAACTGTAGACACTTTCTCAGGTGTGGATCCAATGCATCACTACTGCTTTGGCCGAGCACTTCCCAGCCTCCTGCCATCAAACCTAAGAGTTGGGGCCGCGTGAGCGGCTGCATAGTTCAGCCACTCATGCCTAATTCAAGCCACCCCAAGTGAAGTTTCCTGTTCCTGGAACCTAAAATTGAGACTGAGAGACAGCTCGTCGTTCTGGAATGCACCGCTGAAGGAAGAAGATAGAAATTTGGGAGTTGTGAGGCAGCCACCGCTCTTTCGTTACGTGCAAGGGGAACACAGAAAGCCAGTCTGCACAGCAATGAGGCTCACACCGGTGTGCACAGAGCAGAAACGAGGCAGAAAAGCATCACCCAGGTCCGTGAGGAGCATTCCAACTTCAGCCATTCCTCGGCCTGCCCCCATCCCTTCCTCTGGATTCCACAAGATCACCTCTAACTTTTTAAGAAGTAAATGATAATTTTCATTGTTGCTTGGCCTAGCTGGAATGAGTTTTTAATTGAATCCAAATACAATTATCCCATTACACAGACAAGCAAATTGAGCCCCAAGAAAGTATCTTCCTGAGGTTACAGTGAATTGGTAGTAGAGCTGGGCTTCATACCCAAGTCTTCTGACACAAGAGAACTCGGTCTGAACTGTCCAATTGGTAGCTACTAATAAGCTACATGTGGCCATTTAAATTTAATGAGTTAGATTTAAAACTGAGTTCAGCAGCAGCACTGGCCACATTTCAAGTGCCCCAGAGCTCCACGTGGTAAATGGCGTTGTACTGAACAGCACCACATTAGAAATCTTTACAATCAGAGAAAGTCCTATTGGCCAGCGCTGCATCCCCGACAGGTCAGTCATCTCCATTTGTTAAATCAAACGTGAACTGCAAAAGTTCCCTTTGGCCAACAGACCAACGTAACAGAACACACCGGAAGGTGAGCAGGTCTTGCCGCCCCCAAATTTGGGTTCTCGGCCACTACTTCACATCCTGTCAATGGGCAAATCACTGGAGCCCTCCAACCCTCAAGTTCCTCAACTTGAAAACGGATTTTAAAAAAGCTGCTGGCTTACCGTGAAGTTCAAATAAGGCACAATATAGGGGAGGGCTCTGCAAACTGCTCCTGGACTGACATGAGCCGTTACGATGAGTGACCACAGCAGGGACTGCCACTTCCACAGCCCACATCAATGCCAGGCTCTGCTCTCAGGGTTTCCTATGCAGTCACTCACCTAAATCCTCCCCACATGCTTTGAGGCAGGCTATGCCATTCTCTCCATTCACAGAGGAGGGCATATGGATGCAGAGAAGTAATAGGACTTGCCCAAGGTCAGCTACCATGCAGCAGGGCTGGGATATGGACCCGGGTTCCAAAGTCTGCCTTCCTAACCACCAGACACCAATACCTAACAATGGGCCTCCCCTCTCCTTCCCTTTCACATCTACCACCATTTTCCCGGCCAAAACCCATACCATTCTCTGTGTGTATGCACACTCTAGTTATGATCTTGTCTTTTGGGTGTTCTCTTCTACGATTTTTCACCTTGTGTGCGTATGCTTTTGTATAACTTTTGTGTAAGAACCTTACCGGACACAAAAACAACTGATGTCAAAACAAAAAGCAGGCTTATGCCTTCTTCCACCGTATGCAAAGTAGAAATGAGCCGAAAGATCCTGCCTGAGAAAACCTGACAAACCATGTTAGTAAAATCACTTTGCAAAGTATTTTCAATCTAATATGTAATTTCAGACATCATTGGTTCTCCCAATCAATGGCCATTTCTATAACAGATGAAAGAAAGAAAGAAAAAAAACACACACACACATAGCAGAGACAAGAATCCTGAGCGATCACACCCCAGCATTAATATCACCTTCATTAGCACTTTCTCTGCCCTAGAACGGCAGGTACAGTGCTGGGCAATGCTTTCCTTCAGCTGACAGGAGGGTGAGGCAGGAGCAGAGGGTCACCACCCGCCTGGCAAACAGCAGCTTCCGCACAGGCCTTAAAGCAACTGCCAATCCTGAGACCAGGGATTCTGAATCTGGGTCTTTGAACAGAATTCAGGGGCCCATAAACCAGAATGAAGAGGGAAAAAAAAAAGGTATCTTTATTTTCACTAACCTCTACTTCAACTCCACTGTTTCCATCACATATCAGTGTCAGCAAGAGACCGCAGCAGGTATTCAGCAGCTCCTATGACTTGGTCACAAACAGAAACCACAGTATTTTCAAGTCACAGTGCAGTTTGGTGCAGATGCCTCCAAATATGTGTCTGTCACAGCCTCACACAGCTAACGGATCTGCCTGTGCACTGCCAGAGAAGCACATGCTCGAATCACAAACTGCTTTAATGTTTTGATCGCTACATTTCGGTCTAGTTGGCTTCCTTTTTAATCCTATGACTTTTGTTTTATGCATTTTAAGACATTATTCTGAGACAGGATCTACTGGCTTGAGCAAACTTCCAAAAGGACCATGGCACAAAAGAGGTTAAAAGATCTACACCCTAGGAGCTGGCAAGCCCCTAACCTGCATGTACAGCATCACATCGGCCCTCTCCTCCTCTCCCATAGGTAAGGGAAAACTTTCAACCATCAGTCCTGCTCCACTGACACAGGAAGTTTGAAAGGAAACTCACAAATGATGCAATGACTTCTGTGTAAGGCATAAACCCATCACAAAAGCACCAGAAAACAGTTGCAGAATGATTTTGGGATGGTTAAAAAAAAAAACACAATTTGCCCTGTAGAGAAAGCGCCATCATTTCAAACACTTTTTGCCACCACTATATGTAACGCATTCCAACTTGCAAGTGTAGAAATAGCCTCATTATCCTCACAGAGGTCCTTCAGAAAGTCTATTTCAAAGCAAGTACCTCTGAAAGTTAGCCCACAATCTAAGAGCCAGTGCTATAAATACACATGGCCCAGGAAAGCAACAGCAAGTTGGATTCCATGGCTGTGTCTTCAAGAAAGAAACTGCGAGAGCTGGAGGCTGGCAGTTTGCTCAGTGAAAGGCTATAAGGAAAGACAGACGAAGTTTCAAAGATCTTTAGCATAACAGGTGTGAGAAGTCCAAGGGCGGAGAGACCCTTGTGATGCTAGAAAAGATAAAATACATAAGCAGGCAAACTAATAAAGAGATTCATAGGGCTCGCCCAATTTATATCTCGAGGGTCTGTGCAAAGGGCAGGCAGCAATAAAGTGAAGGGAACAGCATGAATGGGGTATTGGGTGGCTTCTCCCAAAAGCAGAGCCTGAGACAAGGATCTAAGAGTACATGAATGAGACCGCTGACATGAGTAATGGCAGCTGCATTCCGCCAGGGCCTCCCCAAATGGTCTGAAAGAATGGCTCCCAGAACCATCCACTGAAGGACAGGAAGGGAAAGCACTTCTCCATCGGGCTCCACCAGGGACAGTAATTCCAAGGTGCTTCTGGGCTGTGTTTGCTTGTATGCCACTGAGTCATGAGAGGCCCGGTGAGAAAGCCACAAAGATGCACAGCAAACGCCAAAGAGGAGCAGCTCAGGCTGCGGACCAGCTGGTACCTCGTGCTGTATCCTTCGCTCCCACAGGGTCACTCTGAACTTGCTCGGTCCTTCACAGCTCTGACAGGCTGGGGGATATGACATGGGTACCAGACATATGTATGACCCAGGAGAAATGTAGAGAGGTAAGATTTTTCTTCTACAGTTTTATCCTCTGTTCTGAATTCTAACATTCTCCACTCCCAAAATATTTCTGAGCCCAACATGTGCTAGACACTGCCTCCCGGCATGGGGACACAGCAATGCCCAGGACAGGAGAGGACTCTGCCATCTGAAAACGAGTATTCCAGATATTGATAAGAAGAGCTGATGACAGGAAAAGGAGAGATGAGAAAAGGAGAGAGGCCAGAAAGGAGAATTTAGCAAGGGTGGTCAGGACGGTTGTTTGGAGTTGGACCTGATGAAAGAGTCAGCATGGGGTATGTGGATGAAGAGCCTTTAAACAGAAGAAACAGCATATTCCAAGGCCCTGAGGTGCAAAGCACCCAGCAAGTGCACTAGTCAGGGCCCTGACCCAGAGGGGTGCAGGGAAGCATTCCCCACACCCAGGGGTTCTCATCAGCCAGGGAGGTAAAGTATCCTGTGGACACTGGCTCTCCGATGGTAACAAGTTCTGTACAGTACACAGGATCCTCTGTCCAGGCCAACTTCCAGGCAAACTATTTATTTTCTTTTTCTTTTATCATCACAATTTCATCCACAGATCACTGAACTTGGGAGTTTCAGTGTTAGCTGGGAAAGACCCAAACTGCCTGTGTCCCAGGACACTGGGCAATGGAGGGAGAAAAAAAAAAGTAAACCACAAAGTAATTTCACATCTGAGGAAGAGCAGATAAGCCGGCAAGAATAGGCACATGTAAAGTGAAATAACGTTGTGTGCACACAGCAGGCCAGATAAGGATGCAGGATGCAGACATAAGGTCTCTCAAAGGGTCATGTGCCCTCACCTCCTTAGACTGGCAAAGCCCACCCTGCGTCTCCCTTCCTTTCTCGCATCCTGGACCATGATACAATGATTGGCGTAACAGAAAATCAGGTATTGATTTCTCACATCCCTCCCTGGGCATTAGACATGAAGATCTTGCCAGTCCACAGCTCTTTAATTTCAGTTATTTGGGGCCACTTAGCCTCAAGAGGCTTGGTGTGAAAATAATAATCGCTGCCATTAGAAAGCTTTTATTTAGTACTAACTAGATGCCAAACACTACGTTGAAAACTTGTTATTTACATTGACTCAGTCAAGGCTTGAATCAGCCTTCGGAGGTTAGGACCTCCTTGCAGGAAATTCAAATACAGCAAGGTCAATAATTTGGCCGAAGTCATAAAACTGATGTTCACGGAAGTGGGGATCTGACCCAGCAAGCGTCTGGCTCCGCAGTCTTTCTCTTAACTACAAGCTCTGGCATATTGTTAAACCAGGGATAACTGCACAGCTGACTTCCCAGGCAACAGCGTTTCGAAGGTGTCAGAAGCCCAGCTGTATGGAAGACCCTGTATCTTGTACAGAGGCTCTTTTGCCATCTCAAAACCAGTTTCCATAGTACATTACATCATGAAAGGGTCTCAATAAAGCGATATGAGCCAAGAAAAAAAAAGGCAAGGGAGAGAGGGTTCAGAGAAATTGATCTTCCACTAATACCCAAAATAATCAAAGAAATTAATACTCCTTGTCCAAAAAGAAGGTGGATACAAAGATATGCACCCACTGTCATTCCCAATGTAACAGTTTTCTATCTAGCTGGCTCCTTTAAAGTCATCTGCTTTGGGGAACGCCTTGATCCTCAAATGAAAAATCGTCCAGCCTCTGATACTGGTGTCAGGAAGGCAAAAGGCTGGAATGAGCTGAGCCCAGCAGAAAATGCGCAGAACTACAAAAGGGCTATTTTTGTTATGCTCGGGGCCAGGAGAACAACAAGAAGACAGAGCCTCCTGCTTGGAGAGGCTGGTGTGATGCTCATGGGTGACAGCAAGTGGAATTACTCAACCCTCAGTCCATACCTTGTTCTGTCAAGAAGGATGAGATGCTTTCAATAAAGGGTAGAGGGGACACTGGTTAGAGGGAACTGAGGTCCAAAACAGGTGCTTCGGTTGTCAGAGTGCCAGCGCTCACTGACTGAGTCAAAGGCTTCTGACCTGATGAATTAAACCCTGTGCTACTGATGGCATGAGGTGTGAAACAGAGAAAATATCATTGGCAAATTCTGAGAAATCCTGGAGAATACATAATGTACCAGCAAATGAAAAGGAATGCAAACGGAGGCTCTGCCCACCATGGATCACCACGCATCTACCAATCTCACAAAAAATTCTTAGAATGCCGTTTCTAACTCCTGGAAGCCAGGGAGAAACAATGATTACTTAGAATCAGCATGGGATTCATACCAGGAAACACCCATTCACTTTTTCCTCTTATTGAAGTTGACAATCAAGAGACTATTAGGGTCATAGAATCTGGAATTCAAGATATTCTAAGTTTTTGTAAAACCCCCAGTGCACAAATACAAAGAAATGCAGGCTAGACATATTGAAAATAAGCAGACTGAATACCCCACTAGAAGTTTCCTCTCAAAATACTGATGAATTACGTCTATGTCAATTTAGAGTATAATCTCTAGTGGAGCACCCCTGGGCTCTATCCAGAGCCCCATCTCGTCCATCTTCCTACCAATAGTTTGGCCAGCATTTCACTCACATGTGGGGATGCCCTGGAACTAGGAAGGAAAACAAAACTGAAAAAATGCCAGTAAGGGGACCAATCCACTGAAAGTTAACAAAATGAAATTCTCAAGAGGTAAATGCAAAACTACATTTGGGTGTAAAATACATGAGTGGACAAATCCAGGATGGAAGAAACACTGCCCTCAGCACACAGGAAAAGGTTGCTCATAAATGTTATAACTGACTGTGGGTTTAAAATGAGGAAGACAATAGGGCTGCAAAAAATGTTACATGTTACTTTGATCATATGTGTCATTAATAAAAGTTTATTACTTAAAACAAGAGGAGGGATGATTCGGTTATACTCTGAATTAGCTAGACAGGAATGAAAGATATTATATAATTCAGCTCAATTACAGATCAGACAATCCAGGGTTCATTCAGCTCCACTGCCATTTATCAGTGTCCCATAGCACTTCCTGCCATGATGGAATGTTCCAGATCTCCATGCAATAGTCCCTCCCATATGCAGTGACGGAGCTCTTGATATGGAGCCAGTATGGCTGAAGAACTGAAGTTTTAGTTTTATTTAACCCTAATCAATTTAAACTTATGTAGACAAGTAATGACTCTATAGCATCTTACTACACTGACGGACAGTGACTGCAATGTGGTCGGGGTTGGGGCTGGGAAGACCTGATAAAATGGGTGAATGCCGAAACCACAATCTGGCTCATGTGAAATCTTCATAAGATTGTATATTAATGATACCTTAATTAAAAAAAAAAAAAACTTACATAGCCACTTACAACTCATGGCTACCCAATTGGGCTACACACCTCTAGACAAAGCCATACACCAAATGGTGGGAGTATCTGGGAGGACCGCAACCCTGCTAAGGCACAGGGAGACAAAATGACAGTAGTATTTAACATCGGAAGTGCTGTCTGTTGGAAAATGGATTAGAAATATTCTTTGGAGCCCACTGGGCAGAAGTAGAACTTAAAGGAACTACAGTAAGATAAAAATCAAGGCCATGTAGACATAAGGGTTTAATAATTATGACAATGTCCATGTTGTAGGGCAGGACGCACAGCTGTGGTACTCAGCACCCAGTACCCAGCTCCGCCTGGCCCCCCACAGGAACTAATTCTATTGAATAAGTAAATGAGTGAATCAATCAGTGAAATAAGCTATCCGAAGGGATACAGATGCCTCAAAAGACAATGAATTCCCCCAGGGTGAAGGAGTCCCACAGGAGCCACTTGCCAGGGTTCCTGTGGAAAATTCAGGCAGCCGTCAAAGGGCTGCTAGACTAGATGCCTTTAAGGTGCTTCCAGATCTGCTAAAAGTTCCACGTCTGCCATTGGATGGGTTTGCGTTCAATCCTGACACTCACTATTTATGGGATGACCTCAGGTATCTTCTGCTAAGTAACAGATTCCTACAAACTCGGTGACTTCCAACAGCACACACTCATTATCTCACAGTTTCTGTGAGCCAGGAGTCTGGGCACGGCTCAGCAGAGCGCTCTACTTAGGGTCTCGTGAAGCTGCAATTGAGGTGTCGACCAGGGCTGGGTACTCATCTGGAGGCTCAACTGGGAAAAAACTGGCTTCCCCACATGTGTGGCTGCTGGTACCATTCTGTCCATCACCCTTCTCGGTGCAGGGCTTTTTGCTGGCCCTCCGGCAGAGTTGCTCTCAGCGCCTAGAGGTCATCTGCATCTCCTTGGCATGTGGGATTCCCCAACTTGCTCACTTACATCTCCAAGCCATGAAAGACAATGTCTACAGCAAGCCTGCTAACAGGCAGAGTTTACATAATGTAACATCATCACAGACGTGTCATCCCACCAGCTTGGCTGTGTGCCACTGGCTAGAAGCAAGTCAGGTCCCACCCAGACCCAAAGGGGTTGATTTAGAGGTGTCAAAGCCAGGAGAGAGGATCACACAGGGCCACCCTAGTGTCTGTGTGAGTGGTTTGGCAAGTCAGCACACCAGCTCTCCTCTATAAAAAGGCCACTAACAGTGCAATGGAGTCATTATGGGTACATGTACTATACAAACTTACTTTAGCAGGGTACCCAGGGTTCAGGTTTGCCTCCACAACAGCATTTCAACCTCACAAAACAAATGTAGCAGGCTAGATTTAGCTAAAGAGGCTTAAGATTAAAAGAGAAGAGAGCCAACCCCGTGAGCCAGAGAAATACTTAAGAATTCTCAGCCCATCACCCAACTGTAGACCTTTGATAGTTGAAAGCAGAATTCAACATTTATTCTACAAATTTGAATGCCTTGACTTCTGCAAGTTGACACTCTCTTTGTTCCTGCCTATGGACTAGCTCAGTGGTTATCAAATGTTAGGGCTTAAAAACTCTTCTACAGGGTTGTATGCAAAAATAACTCATGGGAGTTTTTTTTTTGTTATGGGACATACTCTTGTGTTTGATTTTTCTTTCACACACTTAATTCAGCACCACATCCCCTGTGCAATCCAGACTCTACTGTCCCAACCTCATAGGTTTGTCCTAAAGCAACATCACTGAAAGGGTGACACAACGCTTGGTACTTAATTGCCTGATAAATATCAACACTTACCTCCTATTAAATTACAATAAAACAATTTAAATTTGTAAAATTATAAATAAACAATGTAAAAAGAATGTGGTGATGTTTTCCTGCAGGATTTGCTCATTTTAATTTCACATGCCCAAAAAGAGGGTCAAACTCTGCATCCTTCTCTTCTGCTGATTTTATATTTCAGTAACCACAGCCCCAAAAAATGTTAAGGGTGCTGGCATATTCTGAGCAGCTTGCTGCTCAAAGATGCTGCTGATGTTTGAGGGGAGAACAATTATGCTAAGCCAATCGATAAAATGAACTGTAAAGATTAATCCACCATAATCCACTTTTTTTTCCTATAGAAGCCTGCATTTGGAGATGTCTTACTGCCTTCCCCATGCACCTATCATCTTCTCAGAAGACAAAGACAAAACAGCAACCATTAAAAGGTGCTGTCCAATGAGACACAGATTTTTTTTTATTTATTTATTTTTTAAAGATTTACACTCCCTGTGGATTGAGAGGGTAAAGAGAAACGGGGACATTAATGAAGACAGTCTGTGTCAGGCACTGTCCCCAGGCAAGCTCATTTACACTCACATCCACCCGAGGTGATGGGTATGATCCATCTGTTTTACAGCGAGAGGAACAGGAGCTTTGAGACAGGTTAAATGATTTGCCCAAAGCCAGATACACACATACATACCCACTCTTTCTCTCCCCTTGAACTGGAATTAGAAGCTCTACCCTCAGAGGGGGGTCCTCTAAAGAAGAGCAATTCTCCAGCATAGCAAAATCCCCAAAATGAATCACTTGTTGAATAAATATTGTGAAAGTATATGTGTTGGACACCACCAGCCAATGCGTGGCATATAAATAAACCAGAGAGGCACTGAGTAGGGGAGACACGAAAAAGCAAGATCACTTACGATCTTGGGGTAGCAGGCAGGGAACAAGAGGGAAGACTTAATGTATGTATGTCCAAAAAGGTTAAACAGAAAAATAAAATGCCGTAAAGCTTCCTGGGGAGGATGTATGTACGTCAGGATGCAGGTGGAGCGGCCTTCGCTCAAAGCCCTTATTAGTAGTAATATGTTTCTTACCCGCGCAGAGGGCTCTAGTGACAAGATCATCAGCTCAAGCGCTGAGAAATCATTCCAATTCTCTGCCCCTCACCTCTGAGGCATCCCTCCCCTCCCCTTAAGCCCCTTGGATCAATGTTTCATCTGCTTCGTTCCAGCGAATCACTGATCCCTCTCCTTCATTCTTTGGGTCTAGGCTCACAGAATGTTTCCTGCACCTTTATTCCATTATTTCTATTCTATTATTTTCCCTGTTGTTTTCCAACTTCCCAAGACATTAAAGGGAAGCCCATGCCTAAAGGGTATATGAGCCAATTTCCTTTTCTACACCTGCTAGGGCCCCTTTAATCACGAAACATTGCAAATGGTCTGCAAACCAAAATGCCCCTTCCGCGTTGGCCAGTCCCATTGAATCTGGGTTTTTTTATTTGCCTGCACAACAAGTAGATCAAAAGGGGGGAGGGGGCGGTGAGGAGATAGCAATGATTAAAAGATTGTCACAGCTCAAGGACATAACCAAAGTGTTAGATGTCGGACTTAACTATGGGCCACTAATTAAATGCAAAACAGTAGCATAATGTGAAATAGGAGCAACAGTTTATCGGGCTTTTATTTAATTTTTCTGCACAATGAATGAATACCCCTGGCTTCCCCCATCCCAACCCCCGGCATTTGCAAAGTGTCTGGGAGCGAGCAGCCCACCGCTAACCGATTCCCACTCATCTCTGTGTGCGGCTGCATCCAGACAGTAACAGGCTTAGCTGAAAACTGGGAGGGGACCAAGGCACGGTGGGCTCCCATCCAAGTGCTCCCAGATTCACGGCTGAATCCCCAAGAGATCAAACTCAGTTCTTCTTCGGTTAAAGCCTGAAAATGGAGAAGCCCTAAGAATACTCTCTCTGGGCCTCAGAAAACCACTAGAGATTAACAAAGTGGGAGGAAAAGATGTTGGTTCTCCAACAGTTTCCTCTGGGTTGATGCCAAACTGCTTGTGGACCTCACCTGGGGGTTCAAGGTATTTACCCCGGTTCTTCATGCAGGACGGCTGCCAGCAAAGGCATGCTCGGGAAGGAACCCTGCCCCCAGGTATCTCCCCAGCCAGGTTATACTCAAAGATCCACTTGTAGGCTTATTAAAGAATTTTCTGTCCTAGAGGAACACAGAAACTAACTAACTTTCAGCTACTCAGTCATTTAAACAGCCCTAATGACACTCATTTTGACTAACCACCACCAAAATAAAGAATAACAGCTACAATGGCTGCTTAAGTCTAATGAAAACTTCCTCTGTGCCAAATGCTGTGCTGTGTGCTGGGCGGGCCTCTCCCATCCAGTTCTCACCTGGTGTTTTCTGTTGTACAGATGAAGACACTTGTAAGGGCTACACTGTTTGCCCAGGGTTGTGCAGAGAGGACTGAAGCCAGGATTTAAATCCAGGTGAGTGACTCCCAAGCCCCATTTTCTAAAGGCCACCCAGTTCTGCCCCTTTCCCATCTGGTGACTGAGCAGGGCAGCAAAGTAAAACTGGTCAGCGGGGAGCAGAACAGAGGGCACAGGGGGTGCCGCACTGCCGGCCGGGGCCGCAGGAGCCCAGGAAGAGGGGGAAAGGTGTACTGGAAGGGACAGGGGAAGGCTGACAAAGGCACAGCTTGTTTATGTAGCAGAATGGTTGGGGGCACAGCCTCTGGAGCCAGACCACCTGGGTCCAAATTCCAGTTCAAATTGGGAGCTACTGGTGTTCAATTTAGAGTGCTGTTCTTTGCCTGCTCACTCGATGGCCCCGGGCCCTACCAAATGGTGGTCATTTGGAGAAACCAGTGTTACTAATCTGATTGGTGTCGAAGAGACATTCTCAATTAGAGACAGAGAGAGAGAGAATGAGATTCAAGCTCTGTAACTCACGAGCTGTGTGAGCCTGGCCAGATGCTTCCAGACTCTGTTCCTGTTTGCTCATCTGTAAAATGAAAACAATAATCCTCCTCACCCCAATTAAACAGGCTCCTATATGTAAGGGTTTGGAATTGTGATTGGCATGTGATAAGCACTATGTACGTGTTAACTATGTTTTATTCTTTATTATTGAACATTTCAGGTAGGAAATAGCCCTGGCTCAAACCCTCAGTTCAGAGAAAAGCAAATAATGGGCAACAGAAACAAGAGTGTATGTCTAGCAAAAACACGTATGAGAAGGTTCATAGCAGCCTTATGCCTAGTAGCCAAAACTGCAAAAAAATCCAAACATTCACACCAGAAGGGATCAGTACAAAGCGGCCCGTGTAACACAGGAAGTACTATACAGTAGTGAAGAACAACTGCCACACACACCCCCACAAACAAAACATGGACCAGAAAGCTCAGATGGGAGACTGCATATTATATGTTCGCACTTGTATGAAGCTGTACAAGAGGCAGAGCAGCTCTGTAGCAGGGGGAGACTAGTGGCCACCTGAGAGGAAAGGGTGTGGCCAGCAGGGGGCACAAGGGACTCATCTGGGTGCTGGAAATTCCCAAGGAATGGTTTTTCGTAGGCGTGTGGGTAAGTGCAAATTCACTAAGCTCTAATGATTAAGATTTGGATACTTTAAGTTACCCCTAAAAACTAACAAAAGGTACTGAGTCAGAAGGGAGCACGTAATTTTACACACAGTTCATTTCTTTTTCCATTTTACTAAATAAACGTTTTAAAGGTTACTTAAGGAGTGATATATTTAGCCTGTATTTCAATAAGCAGAGCAAACACTGTGTAATATGACCCAGAATAGAAGTCCATTTCAGTGAAAGTATGGAAAAATATGGAAAAAAATAAATAAAAACCTATAAAGGCAATGTACAAATGACTGAAATTTGGAAATCGCGAGGCTCTGGAGCAGCACATGCCTTAGCTATGGTGGGGAACTCAAACTGCCTTTATTCTGGTCCAGGGGTGGGTAAGCTGTGCCCAAGGATGAAATCCAGTGCCCTGCCAGTTTCTGTACCACCTGTAAACTAAGAATAGTTCTTGTATTTTTAAATGGTTAAGGAAGTCAAAAGGATAATATATTTCCTGACATGTGAAAATTACATGAAACTCAAATTTCAGTGTCGATAAGTGGACTGTTATGGATCACAGCCGTGCTCATTCATTTAGATTGTCCCTGGCTCTTTGCCTACTACCGAGGCTGAGTTGAGTAGTCGTAACCAAGAACACAAAGCCTAACATATCTATTCCACGGCCATTTACACAAAGTTTGCAGCTCTCAGCTCCCATCCTCACCGCAGCTGCCATCCCAGTCATATACTCCTTAGTCCTTTCTCAGTGAGAAGCTGTTCTCAAACACCCACCATGATTAGCTCCTGGTTCCAAATTCTGACTTAATAAAGCACCCAGTATGCATCTAAGCCCTGAGTTCTGACTGGATGGCAACTAGAGCACTTTTAGGGGATGCTTACCACAAATCACGAACTAACATGAGTGAACATTATGACTTTCTTTATCACACTGTAAAACTGTCCGTTTTTGTCTGGAATGCTTACTGGGCCCTCGGATTAATTCTTGCTTAGGACCAACCAATGGTAGAGTCCTCTTCTGTTTTCAAGCGATTAGTGCATCTTTACAAGATAAGCACTTAAGGTTGTTGTCTTAATGACAACAGAAAATAACTGGGACACTAATGGACTGACAAAAAAGTTTAACTGTCAAACGGTGATGGAAGATGAATGCTCCCACCTCTGAACTTTCAATAGGCTTTCTCCCTCCACGTGGCATACCCTTCCTCCAGTCTCCATGGTAGCTAAATTTCTCTTCACAGAATAAAATCTCACTGAATGTAGAAGCCATATTAGAATGAAGCACTGCCTTATGCAAAATGTGCATTTGAGAAATAAATGGAAAAAGGAAGAAATTTAGAGCAACTTCTATCCTCATTCAACAAATATTTTATTGATCGGGCTATGCTGAATTTATTTGCTCATCTTCTTAGATTTTAAGTGACGATTTCTCTTTCTGCAAAAGCAATAACTATTTTTGACAGACGAGTTCAAAACCTACCAGGGTGAATGTGTACTTTCAGAAACAGGGTAAATACTTTGCAAGTGTGAAAAATTCTTTCTTGTGGAATGCTGTTTAAGAAAAGGTGTGAGGTTCCTATTGGCTCTGTCATAATGTTAATCATTTATGAAATTCTGTGGTTCAGAGCTCAGCAATTGGTGTCATTTCAGGTAGTAAATACACATTTCCTGTCAAAACACATCAAATGGATAAGACTTCAATTTATTTGAGGACGAGTGGTAACTAACTTCAATATTGGCAATTTGGGGAATTCTCTGGTGGCTTTTAATAGCCTTGGCTTTTCTCTTCACTTCTTGCCCCCAAACCACAGAGTTATCTCCAATGGACCCTCCCCAGAAATAATTCTCACTCTCTCTGTGTGTAGCATTCCTCCCTCCAATTCCAAATCGGTCGTGTAGTTTGCCTTTCTGTCACCCAGGTTTTCCAGAACTAAAGCTACACCTACATATAACTCAAAAGAGCATTCTGGATTTGCAAACTATGAATCCTTCTACCATATTATGAACTCATTAAGGGTTGGGTTCTACCTTCTTTTTCACTGCATTCTGCCTGTATCCTTTCATCTCACCACATCTAACAATGACACTGACAATAAAGGCTTCAACACAAAAAAGGATTGCTCTTCTACAAAAATGAAGTGCAGTGACAGGCAGGCCAAAGCATAGTCATCAATACCTCAAGCTGCATCTATCTTTCTGCTCTGTCTTCTTCCCACCTGCTTTTCATCCTCAAGGTCACCTCTCAGACCAACATGGCTGCTGGAGCACCAACTATTGCACCACATTTCAGAAGTTAAGAGATCCAGAAAGGGCTCTACTTTCAATTTTAAGAGGATCCCCTAGAAACACCACCTGATACTTCTGAATATATCTCACATGGCTACTATAAGGTCAAGGAGGCTGAAAAACAGTCCTGATTCTGCACAGCATGTGCCTGGCTAGAAATCAGAGTTCCATTACAAAGGAAGGGGAAGGATGGCTATTATGTGAGCAAGCAGCATTGCCTCCATTACCCTGTATTGTATAGAGGGTCCACCAATGATTAAATAAATGAAAGAAATACAGATTCTCCAACATGGTACCTTTCATCAGCTCAGGAAACCTCCCAGAAGATTCTACTCCAGCATCCTGGAAGGCACCCTTCACCACTAGACGTGAAAGCTCTTCTCAGACGGGTCAGTATTGCATCCTTCCTCATGTCAACATAGTAACAGATTTCAGATGTACATTGTACCTTAACAGGACTTCTTAGGAGACTGAGGTGTTCTATGGTTTGAATTTTCAAGTTTTGTCTTCTGAAATTTAATTATAAAACCAAGGGTGATTCTATCTCATCCAAACCCAAGTCACAGCTTTCCACCCTTGTGTGTCAATGCGGAAAAGACAAAGCTCAGAAGAACGATGGCCTTTACTGGGCATCCAGTGAGGAGGCACAAGCCCAAATTCTGAACTCAACGCCTCTGAGTTTTAACACCGATGCCCAGACTTAGAGATGATCACTACAGGTTGGCAGAAGGCAACGTGGCTTCTGGCAGAACTTTTAGGAGTAACAACAGAGCACATTTACACACTGGGCTGCAGTTTTCAAAGCATTTCTACATAGTCAGCAACTGGAAACCTCCACCAGTGCTTTTTAGGAGGCCAGAGGGCTGTCGCTTTGAGTAGGTGAGGCATGTACGAACTTGAGGAAGCTTAGAAGATGAGAGGGAGCCGGCCAGAAAAAGGAATAAAACTAAGGATGCATGTTCCAAGGAAAGGAACATCAAATACAGAGCCACTGAAGAAAGAATGAGTTTCGTGCCTTCTAGGAAGCAAGGGGTGGCCAGGAGTTTTCAAGAGAGTAAGCAAGATAGCATAGAAAGAAAATCAAGCCACTGGCAACCACCATCTCTCCACCCTGCTTCTAATACAACTGCTACATTTCCCACAACCAAATGCATTTCCAACACAGGAATCTTACCTACCTTCCGCCTGTATCATCCTCATTCAATCTACTTCTAAAACTATCTTTCAAGAAAAGAGAGAGTATTTTTTAATAGCAAGGTATGCCTAATTTTAAACCATATGCAAAATTCCAGAATCATAAAGCTCCACTGACTTGAAAAGCAAATTTTCCACAGAATTCCTGTCCCCGGTGATTTCAAAATAGACCTCAATTTGTGAAGTTTAAAAAATAAGCTGTACAAACAAAACAAATACACAGGGTCCTATTTTTATACAGCTAGAGTAAACCTTCAAAATATCCCTCTGCAAAAACAGAATTCCAACCCCCTGCCATAGTATTTCAACCGAGCAGGCCCTGAACTTCACTGGCTCCTCTGGCCTGTAACTTGGAAGGTCCACTGCTTCTAACAGCCGGAGGAAAAGAAAAAACAAAACAATTTTTTTAAGTACCTGGGCATCTATCAACCAGCGTTTTCAAGGGCAAGAAAACTGCAGCGTCCAAGGAGCAGGCTGAGTGCTTAAGGTTAATGGCTGCATTTACATAGCCATCAATTCACTTTACAAGAAACTGCTCCGTAGAGCCCAGCAGCTCCCATCAGGTGGCCCAGTCAGGGCAGGAGCAGACAGGAGTCTGTAAACTACGGGAGGAAAATGCCTGATAAATCTTAACAACACCGCCTTGCTTTCATTAGCTTATTTCTCTCTCAATTTTCAGTGAGTCTTGGGCTTCTGACTGAACAAAAGAGACTACCCTTCCACCTCTTGACGAGTCACTTTCTAAACATCTGGGGACTGGAGTAAAATAGTAGCTGTACCTCCACCTGCACAGCCTGGAATGGTGACCACCACACACACGTGGCCATTTACATGTAGAGCTAAATTAATTAAGATGAAACAAAATTTTAAACTCAGCCCCTTGGTCACAATATAGCACAGTTTTAAGTGCTCAAAAGTTGCAAGCAGCTTAGTGGCAACAGTAGGGGACAGCACGATTTTAGAACAGGTCCCTCACTGCAGAAAGTTCTACTGGAACTTGTAAGATTATTTATAATGTCCGGGGCCTGACCTGTTCTGGAGTGCCTATTTCTTAATTCCAAGAACATGTAATGATGTGTCAAATGAAAGAGCCTTTCTGCAGTCCTCACATTCTCCGGATGCATTCTGAAGCAGCTTGACGCTCTAACACACACCCTCGGAGCTGGCGATGCCACTTGCACTCCAGAAAAACACTAGCAAAGGGCTACCAAGAAGCATGTAATTATGAGGTGGCATTAAATAGGATATACTGCATCTCAGGTATGAACTTGTTCAAGAATATTCTCGTGATACTCTCTGCAATAGAAATAAAAAAAGGAAAGATCTAAATGCACACCTGTAGGGAACAGCGAAATGAAATACAGTACATTCCTAACAGAACATAAACGGGTGATGACGGAAATGGACACAAGCTATGTATGTATCAGCGTGGACAGAGGAGTGAAGACAAGAAGACAATGGTAAGTGACCGATGCAAATTCCGAACCGGAGTAGAGTACATTACCGGTTAAGTGAAAGAACTCATACACAATACTATATATTTAATAAACATGCATAACTCAAATCACAAAGAGAAAAGTTTAATATATTTTGATGTTTCTACATTATAATTTTTAAGTAAAGTTAAATGCCAGAGATGCTTCCTATTCTGTTGACTGGTTAAGTGTTGACTTTGAACTTCAAACTCTTAGGAAGTCTCCCAGGATATCCTCAGGCCATTCTTCCCCTTAAGTTTGGCTATCTTTGAGAGAGACATAATGTGTATTAAATATTTTAAGTATGTGCAGAAGGATAGTAGCCAAACTCTTAACAGTATTTGGGGAGGGAGGGATAGAAATGGACTAGAGGCATCCTTAAAGGTGATCTTTACTTTTCATCTTAAGTCTGTCTTTACTTTTTAACAACTTGTTTGTCACCAGCGAGGTTTCCACAAAGGCTCTGTGCTCTCGTATTATGACTGGCAGCATCATTGCCCATAATGATACAATTCCAGCAGCTGTAACAATACTGATCAGCCATTCCCCCCGCCCCGCCAGAGAACAGCATCTGCAGGCACCGGGCTCAACAGTAAACCAAATGCCAGTGTTTTTTAAAGTGGATATTTGTTCTTAAAAAAGAAACAACTAGGGCCATTTTGTTGTTTGGATGCTTCTGCTGTTTAGTCTTCCACGTAAGCTATCGTCTCTCATGCCCTCATCGGCCACTCAGCGAGGAAGCCTCATCTTCTCCCTGTCTGGAGTTGAGGGCCGCAGGGGGCCCAGGGGCAGAACGGCACGCAGCCAGGGCAGACTGCTGCAGCATCCGGACAGGGGGACAGGGATGACCGACATGAGAACCTCCCGAAAGGACAACAGTGACTGATGGGTCCCGAAGAAATATTCGTGGGAACCTAGTCATATGCAACACACCATGGTCTTCGGGAAAACACCACACTTCTGCAAGCCAGCCATGTAATTAAAACACAGCTCTGGAGACGGAGAAGGTGAAATGACTCGGACCCAGCCCATCCACTCTCCTTGGTGGTTGCCAATGCTAACCTTCCAGCCAACACCCACACATTCCTCTAAGGCAGACTATCTTTGAGAAAGCCCAGAAAATCCCAAATTTTAAAAAGAAGGATTAAAAAAAAATCAAGTTTTCATTTGATTCTCATTCAGATGAGACTTGGTTTGCAAACTTCAAAATGGTTTTTAATAGGGCAAGGCACAGTGCAACCCACTGAAAGCTTTTCATTTAAGCAAACAGAAAGGACAATTTATTCCTCCAAGTGGCAAGAGAACTCAAGCCAGGCATCTGTGCAAAAACTTCCCATGCCCCTCAGGCCCTGTAACTCTATCTACAACTTCATCTTCTGGTCCTCGGTCTTCAATTATTCCCAGAACGAATGAAATCTTAAATCCACATCAGCTTTTAACATCTGCTGCGTCTTTACAGGAACAAAGAAGAAATTCCTGTATGTCACCTGCCAGTAGGATTACAATTTAAATCAGACTCCAAAGTATATGGAAATAGAAGGCACTTTTTTTTTTCCTAGTCAATACAGACATCAGACAAATGTCAGAAGTAGGCCATAGGCTAGCTATGTGCTGCATGCAGCTGAACGGCCTCCATGTCCACTGAAGCAAACCATACGATTCTTATTTTTATAAGTCCTCCCCTACTAAAAAAGAGAGAAAAAAAAATGCATCTTAGGCTCTCAAAGAAACTTAGGGACATTATCAAAAATCAGTTTCTCGGACAAAACACTGATCCAATCAAGGTCGAATCTGTAGTTTTGGCTCAGTCACCTAAATCCATCTTCAGAATCCTACAACTTAGACAGGCTGATCAGTGGATCACAAAACGAGAGGCTCATAACCTAATCAGAATGACCTTGTTTTACAAAAGTTTCCAGATTAAAAATTTTTACCTCTGGAAGATGAACTGTGGAAAGGAGTGTTAAGCAAAGTGTGGTGCAAGGCTTGGCAGGGTCAGGGCCCTATGGAACTCACTGGACATTCAAATTCTCAGCCTCCATCCCAGATTTACAGAACCAGTAGCTCCAGGATGAGTGAAGCCTGGGAATCTGTGTATTAGCAAACCCCTCTTGGAGATTCTGATCTACTGGTCTAAAGGAAACTATTAAGGGCTACAGTAACACTGGAATTGGGGGACATGCACACCAAACAAGACTGATACTATGGTAATCGATTTTTAAAACCCAGAATTTGCAGAAGATCAAAAAAAATTCAATCAGCATAAACCCTATATTCATCTCCCCTCACTGCTCACGTCTAAGTAAATGAGAAATGGATATAGTCAACTGCTTCTAAGCCCGTGTCTATTTATGCTATAGTTCAGAATTATTTGCACATCAAACCAGAAACCAAGTTTACACTTGGGATCCTGAGTCTATTGTAAATGTGAAGAGAGTAAATTCAGAATCAAAATGTCTTGAAGAGACAGTTTTCTAGGAATCTTGCCAGTCCTTTTTCTCAGGGTGACCTTAACTTTCAGACTTCAGGCATATTTTCCTTTTCTGATTAATACTTCTGCAGATGATTAGTACACTTCGTTCAAATATATATCAGGACAAGCTGATTTTTCTCATGCTATCAAGAACACTAGAGGTTGCTGCTCCAGGGTACAGGGTAATGCAACCCTCTGGGCCAGAATCAATGGTACAGCTTCCTGGTACCAAAGAAGAACACTGCCATTTTCCTCTTAAATAACACAGTAACCTTGCAAATGAACTACACATACTGACTTAGGATTCCAGGAGGACCGAGCGCCTAGATACAGGCTTATTTCTGGGCCTTTAGAATCAAATTAGAATACCCCATCAGACCCCTCTTTGTGCAGACATTAATTTCAAGTGTATTTAAATGTCTGCACATCTTTCTCTGGCTCATCACATGGAACAGAGCTGCTTCAGCTGTGTAATCACAATAATGAATAAACATGGGGTGCTTATACAGGACTCAGGAACCACAAAACTGATCAATTGTTAATTCCATAAAGTGAGGAAACGTGCCTTCTTTTGCAATAACTCCATTAAGCTGTGTTTTGGGTGGGAAAGATGCCCTTGTCCTCTGCCCACTATGTCTGCAAACAATCATTACTCAGATCCTACCTAAGGCTTATCCTGTCTCAATTATTTCCCTGTACTCTTCCAACCCACCACTACACCCCCACCTCCAAGAAACAGCAAAAATTGGCATGGCATTTTAAAAACCATGGGCTGCGTCATTATTAATTGCCAGATTATCTGAGGACACATTAATACTAACAGCCAAGATGACTGCAATGTATATTTATTGGTCTCTTACTATTTGGTAAAATACCCATCTCACAATGAGTATTTGATCAACAGGAAGTCTACGTGTCAATCAAATCCTTCCACGTGGCAGGATGAGGACTTCTGGGGCTTCTCCTTGGAAGAAACATGTTTGTTATCTATCTCCTATCCCCCACCATACTTAGGCCATATCCATCAGGAGCTCAGCAACCCTTCTTCAACTGAAAGAATGAATGATTTAGTATAGAGCTGTGGCTCTACCACTCAGCCTGGTTCTAACTGCAACTCTGCCAAAGCTACATGCATGGCTTCATCCCAGCCTGCCTCACTTTCCTCATGCACAGAAGGGAAATGATGACTCTATCTACCTTGCAGGGCTAAAGGGATGATTAAACGAGACAGTGCCTAAAAATGCTTAGTGCAGCAAAAAGATAACAGACCCTATGGAAAATGATATGGCAGTTCCTCAAAAAAACGGAAAGGAGCTATACTGCATGGTCCAGCAACTCCACTTCTGAGTATACACCCAAAAGAACTGAAAGCAGACTCAAACAGGTATCTGTAGACCCATGGGTGCAGCACACCCATAATTCACAATGGCCAAAAGACAGAAGCAACCTAAGTGTCCGTCAACAGCTAAGTGGGTCAACCCAACGTGCTATATCACAAACAGTGACATTATCCAGCCTTAAAAAGGAGTGAAATTCTGACGCACACCATGACATGGATGAGCCGTGATATTATGCTACATGAAAGAAGCATCTCAAAAGGACAACTACTGTATGATTCCATTTATATAAGGTGCCTAGCAGTGAAATTCCCAGAGACAGAAAGTAGAATGGTAACTGCTAGGGGCTGGAGGGAGGGAGAATGAGGATTAGTTGTTTAATGAAGACAGAGGTTCAGTTTGGCAAGATGAAAAGAATTGTGGTATGAATGTACTTAATGTCACTGAACTACACACTTAAAAATGGTTAAGTAGGTAAACTTTGTTATCTGTATTTTACCTCAGGTTTAAAAAAACTGCCTAGCATGACAGCCAGCAACATCCTTGTTCAACAAATAATAGGTATTGCTGCTATTGTAATTTTCTTAAAAGTCAACAGAGCAAATATTTAACAAACATTCCCTAATGTAAAAATGCAAATACCCACAGAAAACTCTGGTGAAAGAGACATTGGCTAGCTGGTATACAGTTCCATTAAGTGTCTCCTTGCCCAGCCCTGCCCCTACCACACTATGTGGCTTTACTGGGGATGTTTCAACATTAACCCGGTTTATTTCCAAGTCTCCTCAGCTGCATATGAGCCCTTAGGTTTTGAGGTGGGTGGATTCAGCACACAGGAATGAGATCGGTACCATGGGACAGAATCGCATCCATCCCCCAGCTTGCTTAATGGAACTGCCTGCTCCCGAGCGGACCCAACAGTCTGAGAGGAGCAGGACAGAACGCGAAGATGGGATTTCATCCTGGGAGCACTGGGCCCTTGGCAACCAATTTTATGGCTATTTTGATTTGTGTCCGTGAATGTCTGTGTGTGAGTGTGAGTGAGTATGTGCGTGTGTGTGTTCTGAAGAAATTAATCCAAAAATATAGATGAAGATAGCTGTGTATCTCCGATGTGAGGCCGGGTTGCATAATCAGTTCTGAAAGCAGAGAAAAGGTAACAGATGTTTACATTACAATCTGGCTGTTTCTGGAAGAGCTGCCAAATGATTTAAATAGTAACAGAGATTGCAGGCCCTGGTGAATTGCTGCCCCCACTGATAGATGCAGAGAATTTGCCCCAGTAATATTTTCTCTGGATGGCCTTAATTAAACACCCCATTGTAAAAAAAAATTTTTGGCTTTCAAACTACTTAATTCTAAAGCTGGACACCAATTTTTAAAAAAGCAGAAATGAAGATCTTATTCTAATACTGACAAAGAGGAGTGCATTAAAAAGAAACTCAAAATTCCTTTCAACTTGTGGTTGTTTTATGACTAATATTAAGAAGAATTCTTAAATAGAATAACATACAGCCATGAAAAGGATGGACATATAGCAATTTTCACTGATTTTTCATCCTTCCTGGAAGGCTCCAGAGCATATCTGAGTCTTTTATGAATGCACATATACTGGTCACCACTGCAGAGGGGGTCCCCAGAAACAGACATTTCACCTGATTTCATGGCTGGCAGCTGACCACAGGAATGCCAGCCTCCTTCCCAGTCACCAGCCCTCCAAAGGCCCTTTACCATGTAAACCAAGCAGGATGCAGATTATATGGTGTATGATCCCATTTATCTACAATGATATGGTCTAAACATCCACATGTGGATAAAAGCAGGAGGAGGGTTTGGAAATTCATTTACTGGATTATGAAAAGGAATTGTCTCAACAGCAGAACTGGGCTTTTTCACTTTCCTTTTTAGCCTCTTCCATGGTGTTTGAATTTCCTACCCCAAACATGTATTACCTTTATAAATTTAAAAAGAAGAGAACAGAAACCTGCAGAACAGAAGCCTAGGGTGATCCACTGAGGCCTGGCTCATTCATTTAGAGACCTAGGTTCCCCACCAGGAATAAGTAGCTGGGACACTAGACAAGCCATCTCACTACTCTGGGCCCCAAAAGCTGCACGAGAAAAGGATTTTGCAACCTCAGCACTACTGACATTTTGAGGGAAGAGTTCTTTGCCGTGGGGCTCTCCTGGGTATCGCAGGATGCTTAGCCCCGCCCCGGCCTCTACCCACTAGAAACCTACCTGATCCCAGCCCAAGCTACGGCAACTAGAAACACCCCCAAACGTCCCCCCGGGAGCAAAACTGCCCCCAGCTGAGAACCACAGCCCTAAATGGCCTTCAAGTCTCTTCTTGCTGGAAACCCCCTTTATTTTAGAAGTTGCATCTGACTTCTGTGGTTTCAGGCCCAATGATTCACCAGGAAGTACTGATGGTTTACCGAAGTCTCATCAATATTGCCAGATTCATTAAGTGAACAATGATATGAATGTAAAAAAGAAATAAAACCATGACTTTTAAAGAAAACTTTAGCACAGATAGCAAAACTAAAACAATTCAAGCAGACAGAAGGGTCATTAAAAAACTAATAATAATAGTAACTCTAGCATGTGAGTGTTATGCATTTAGTTAAGACAACGCTGCAGAAATGTTCAGTTGCTTTCCAGTCTGGAAAGAACTTACAGCACTAACAAAGCCAACACGGATCATTTTCTCTGTAATGCCATATTTTTATTAAAAAAAAAAGAGCCTAGTGTTCTCTCTTTTTAAGAAATAAAAGGATATCTTACAATCTTTCTAAAAGCGATACTTTACTCTCCTGCACTAACAATATTACAATCTCGTGAAAGGAGACAAATTATCCTTATCTTCACTATCTTTCTTTCTAAATATTGTAATTTTTTTCTTTGCCATTTTATTAACAAGAACTTCCTAATATCTGACACTGCCATACTTCTGAATTAAAATTATTTACGCTCATGCTAATGACTTGCTACTGTAAGATCCTGACATCTTTTGAATTAAAGAATGACAAAAAGGATTCAGCACGGTTTTAGGTTCATGACTTTGTGAAAAATGAGTTCACCCATATACAGAGAGCCATTTGTCAACCGGAATGCTTAACATCAACACCCTACTCCAGGCACACACGAAGTGTCCAACAAAATGTAAGATACCATTATCATTGGTCATGACCATGCCAGAAAACAGTTTTCTTCCAAATTATCAGTTTGGTTTCACAGCAAGTAAAAAGCACCAAGGATGACAGAGAAAACTATCACACCGTAAAAGAATATTCTGGCCTCTCAAACCTGAAAGCATGCCTCATCAGCATTTTAACATCTGTGTCTTGCCATGTGCTCAAGTCACTCCAGATTGAGTCACCCTACCCTATCGTCTTCCACCAGCAGCTCCCCCTTTAAATGTCTCCTTTGGAACTGCAGGAACCACAGCAGCTATTAGGAAGAGACCCACGCTAGCTGGTGCACACAGCTGTCAAATCCTGGAGCTGGGTTCAACTAGCATAATGTTCTAACAACTCACACCCTTGATAGTCAAAAAAGTGGACGTGGTTCTCCTCCGCAGAGAGAGCTGAGAGGAGGACTCCCGCCATGACACATGTTCCCTGCCAGTGCTTGGAGTTAAGACCCTGGGATTCTAATCCTAGTTCTTTTTTCTACGGTAGTTGGTTCAAGTCCCAACACCTATCCTTGATCTTCTAGAAAACTGAAAGTACTTGCCAGATTTAAAAACCTATGAACCTTTGGATCTTTCTTTAACCAGATCGCACAATTAAACTGATATTTTAAACACACACACACACACACACACACTAGGGCCCTTTTAACTGACTTTATGGAGGAAAATGGAGTTAACTTGAATGGCAACTGTAAAACAGGCATTTTCTTTTTTTTTCAGCAGATATCAAATAGATGGAAAGCCAAGTTAGTTATTTTATCTTGTGAGAGGTGGGCTGCCAAAGCATAAATGGAGGGGGCTATTATTACACGGCACAACTCCATTTAACCACCTATGCCTGTGTCTGTAAATAAGACTGCTAGGCAGGAGGAGAGCTTTTTCTAATATTTTCAAAACAAGTAATTATGAAGTGATTAACATGGCCAAGATCACTTCACCAAATCCCTTTGTGGACATCTTTTTCCTGTTGCCTGTTCCCCACACACTCAATCCTGAATCTTCTTAACAAATTAGGATGAAATACACTGTATGAACCTCCAATCACTTCTGATTGGCTTCAGGATTTGAAGTCACTTTGCTAATCCTAGCAGATTTATATCCAACACCTGATGAAATGCACACATGTACACAAATTAGTCCATCACCTAAATGTTCCATCTATCTGGAGGACAAAAAAAACAATTAAAAGGCTAGTCTATTTACTATGATGCATCTCCACATTTGTAAAGAAATACAGCCAAAATGCAGGGGAAAAGGGGAAAAAGGCATGAGAAGGAAAACATATTTCTGCAAACTCTAAAGAGATCTATAAAACTGCAATCTGAGAATTTTATTATTAAGCTAAGCTTCTTAGCACAGAAATCCCCAAAACTCTCCAACTGGGCAACGAATTGAGAATTACGAAAAGCCAAAAATGACTTCCCTCTTTTTCTTTTTTTATCACATACAATATAGAAACCCTTGGTCAATAATGATAATGTGACTTTTGTCAATGCATGTTCAAATCAGAGGATTGGCTGGTGGTGATGTCATACCCAGGGGTTAATCCCCCTTGAATGCAGTTTTAATATGATGGGCATCAATGCATCATTTACATAACAAAGTATTATATTAAGTGTACCAGTAAATGAGCCATGCAGATAAAAGCAACTATTACAGAAAGGCTATGTGCCTCTGAAAAGGGGGGAGTGGAGGGACATAAAGACTTTTTTTTTCTAACTAAATGGAACTAGGTCACCAAACAATACACATCTCTAAAAAGAGCAAGAAATGAATATTGAAATGCAAGTGACCTAGAATATTCTAGGACTAGAAATATGGAAAGGTTGCCTCCAGTGAAAAAATATTCAGTAATTAAGTAGAGATATTTGTAGAGTGTGTGTGTGTGTGTGTGTGTGTGTGTGTGTGTGTGTGTGTGTGTGTGTGTGTGAACTTGGTGAAGAAGTAAGAATATTAAAAATAAGTGAATTGGCAGCACTGCTTTTCAGGGAAGGGTAGCTTTCTTATCTTTAACAGGAAAAACTGGCCAAGTGAAATCATGACTGAAATCCTTATAATAAATTTTATTTTAGTGTCAAAAGATAGTTAAATAGTACAGAGGGAAGACAGCAAAGTCATACAAAGCAAAACAATGAGATGGGAGAACTTGGAAAGGAAACCTTGAGAGACAGCCTTCAGCTATGAGAATATTGATCAAGAAACATCCACACAAAAAAGGAAAGCTTTTGGCAGAAGTAATGCCAGCTCACGTGGTCAGTTTGGGAGGCCATAAGTCATCCTTAGTCATAATGTTTCTGAAAACTGCTCTCATGCTGTCTTACTAAGTTCAGTATTTTCAATCCAAAGGAGTGTGGGGCTTGCACGCCGATTTGTGACTACAAACTTAGCAGAAATGCTCCTCACTGTAAAACCCACAGCAAGCTGTTGAAGAATTCTTCCAGTCATACATCTCTTCTCAATGACTGAACGCAAAACACTGACTGTGTTATGAAAGCATGTCCCTAAATTACTTTAGCCTTTTTTAAAAATCCGAGCAGTGCCTGAACCTGGGCGCAGACACACCAAACACCCCATCTCCCTACGCCTCAGGTACTTGCCCCGAGAGAGCAAGTGTGATCCGGAAGCCATTCCCGAGGGCGGGCGAGTCTGGGTGTCTCACGGGTCTGCAGGAAGGGTTTTCGGATTGTTGTGAACAGCCCCACTATCAAGGGTATCAGAGAAGGAACCGGGCCAAGCCTTCCAAAAGGCCATCCCTACACACACCTGGATCGCCTGTCACATTACAGTGACCTTACTGTCTAGGAGGGACGACCACTGAAAAGCTAAAGTGGAAAAGAATACAGGGATTCTGGAGCTTCACCAAGGTGGGGGAGGAGGGACTGGGTCCTTAAATCCTGGGGGAGAGGAGGGGGTGGGCACCACGGGCAGATCTCAGCGAGTCCATGAACCCGCGCTGGGAGCTGATTCACAGCTTGCCTAAGGCTCTGAGAGGGTCCCTGGAGCCCCCAAATGTTAAATGATACTAAGTCAGGAGAAAAATGCACCAGCGACACTGTGTGAGGCTTGCGCTGCCTCGGACTTTCCACTTCCCATCCTCCCCGAGGGGGGGCTCGGGATTACAGTTGCGCTCCCTTCCAGGGGCGGTCGGACTGGGCAAATGAGGCCAGAGAAGGTCTGAAAAGAGAAGTCATGAGGGCACTCCCGCGTGGACAAATCCGAACTTCCAGACCCGCTCCGGGTCTCCGCCCGCGCCAGAAGCCTCGCGCTCCCTGCGGGAAGACGCGTCCCGGGCGCACGCGGAGTCCTTCCACGAGGAGCCCCAACGCCCGGGGTTCGGGTGTCCACTAGCCTGCCCCCTCCGCCTGGCTCCCGTAAGGATCGCGGCTCAAACCCAAGGGACGTAGGCCCAAGGCCGGCTTCCCCAAAGCAAGACCTCACGACGGCTGCGCCCTCCCCCTCCTCACTCCAGTCCCCCAAGAAGCCTCTCGCGCGTCCACGGGGCACCCGCAGCATCTCTTAGTGCTAGACACGAACCCCGACGTTCGAAGCGGCTGCTGCTCAAGGCACACGTCCTCACTTTGGAGCGCAGCTTCCAACTTCGGGGTGCAAGCCAACTACCGCGCGCTCCAGGGCGCCGGAAGTGGGGGCAGCCCGGACCCGAGTCGGTACCAACCCGAGAGGCAGCTGCTGCCCTCCAGAGACTGGGCACGGCCTCCAAAGCCACCCCGGCCCCATTTTCCCGCCTGCCTCTCTTCCTTCCAACCCTTCTTACTCGACTGGAGCCGGCAGCGACGTCGGACCGGCACGCCGGGTGAGGGACGAGCGTTCGCGCAGGAGCCGGGGGACGCTCACTGAGCCGCCTCCCCGCGGGCGCCCGGGCAGCGGCCCATCCCCTCCGCAGGCTCGCCGTGTGAGAAAGTTCCCGCGTCTCCAAAGACAAGCCCGAAGCTGCCGCGCGAGAAGCAGCGGGCGCCGAGGTGGAGGCAGCAACTCCGCGGCTGGGCTCCGGCGGCGGTGGCGCGCGGCCGGGGCGCCCCGTCCAGGGCTGCGCGCAGCAGTGCGGAGCGGAGGGGCGAGCGCCCGGGAGGGCCGGCCCGCCGTGGGCCGCGCTGATTGGCTGGAGCGGCGCCCGCCCGCGCCCCGCCCCCAAGGGTCCACGTGGGCCGGCCCCTCCCACCGCGCACGCGGGTCTCCCGAGCGCCGCGCTGTGGCAGCCGCTCCGCAGGTGCTGGGGAAGGGCATTCTCTCCGGATGAATACCTGGGAGCCGCGCGCAGCCCTGCACAAGGGAAAAGAATTTCGCCATCGAAAACAATCCCCACGCATAGTGTCGCCATCCGAGCACCCAAAGCAGTTTGCAAAAAGGTTTCCTAGCGTCCGTAGCTTAGCACATGCATAATCCGTCTTATGTAACTTACTTGCTTGCATTGGAGAGAAAAAAATCCGCACGCTTTAAGAATTATTAAAGTACAGCTAAGACTCTGACTCCTGCCCCATGCCAAACTTTCATCCCTTCTCCTTTCCCCGCGTGAAGGAACACCAATATTCTGTAATGCTTACATGGTATTCCTTTTACAGATAATACCTCATACGGTCTCCACTGCATAGGTAAGAAAATTGAGGCACAGAGAGATTCCATGATTCCGTGAAGATGACAGTTAATCAGTAGTAACTGTGTGTGACTTGAACCCAGGAAGTCTGTCTACAGAATCCATGCTCTTTGACATTCAAAGTGCAATCCAGAAAAGGTATCCCCTGAGAGCTTGGAAGGAATGCATACTTTCAGACCCACTCTCAGGATCAGAACCTTCATTTTAACAAGATCCCAGGAGGTTAGTATATGCATAAAGTCTGAGAAGCCCTGCTCTGTGCCACTATGCTTTTCACTGCCATTGGTCAGCCATATAATCTTCTGGCCCGTTTACTCTGCATTGACATAAAATTATGCGTCATCCTGCCCCAGATGCAGTCCAGAGTGTATTTGCTCTTCTCTGAGCCTACAGCTTGAATTAATCTATGGCAGGCTCCCTGTCTCTGTTCCCCACCCCTTGCTCACACACACACATACCCCACACCATATTATTTTGTGTATAATTTAACATTTTCAATCCTTTACTCTTTTATTATCAAAAGTAAGGGCCTGCAGCCAAAGTCAGCCATGTTGCCAAGTTATCACAAGCCTGAAAGGGTATTCAGCCATCAGAGACAGCAGCTTGACCTTTGAGGTGTCCCCCAGTACTGGCACTTTATGCAGGACAAGGGCAAAGCCAAGGAAAACCTGAACTATGTGCCAGGAGATGCCAGAGTTCCTGACCCCATTCATTCATCTGGTCAATGACACTGAGGACCTGCTCTGTGCCAGGCACTGTAACAGTGCTAGAATATACAGAAGTAAACAAAAGAGAAGTAATTCCTGCTCCCATGGAGCTTACCTTCCATTTAGGGGAGACAGGCAATTAATACGATGAATAAACAAGATGGTAGAAAGTATGTTACAGAGAAATAAAGTGCAGACAGGGAGATGAGTAGTGGGAGGTGGTAACTTTAAACATAGCTGGCTAGTTCCTCGAAGGTAGTATTTGACAAAAAGACTTGGAAGTCATCTAGAACTCCACTTTCATTCATTCACCAGATATTTATTGATTCCACACTATGTGTCGAGCATGGTTCTGGCCTGGCTCTGTGTGTTCACTTAAGGCCTGCTGTTTTTCACATCTTCAAGCTTCCTTGACGTGTTCTTGTCCTGGTGGGGGAAACAATGTAAGCAATGTCAGGTGGCTCAACCTAAAACCATATTCTCCCATTCTGGATGTTCAGTATTGTTAGGGGTTTTACCTGTGTCCCCAAAGTTCAGGTATTGATATCCTAACCCTGGTACCTGGGAATGTGACCTTACCTGGAGATAAGGTTTTAAGGAGGCAGTCAGGTTAAAACAAGGTCATTCGGTGGGCCCTAATGCAGTGTGACTGGTGTCCTTATAAAAAGGAGAAATTTGGAGGCAAACACAGTGAGAACCCCATGTGAAGTGGAAGGAAGAGGTCCGTGCAATGCTTCCACAAGGCAAGAAAGGCCCAAGATTGCAGACACACCAGAGAAGAGGAAAGAGGCTTGGAGGAGATTCTCTCTCTCAGCCCTCAGAAGGAATCAAGCTTACTAACCTCTTGATCTTAGAGGTCCAGCCTCCAGAACCAGGAGACAATAAATTTCTGTTGTTTAGGTCACCCAGAATGTGGCGCTTTGTTGCAGCTGCCCAGAAAACTAATAGACATACGTGTCAAGGCATCAAATGGTACAACTAAGTGGCTCATCTATACATTTCCAATGATCTGATGTCTTGGGTGCAACAGCAAGAAGCCTAAATGATCTGATGATTCGAGATTCACTAACCAAATCACCACAAGGCAAGTTATGGAAAAAATAATAAATAAATAAAACCCAAATGTACCCCAAATATTCTATTATTTCTTCATTGGCCATTTATGAAGTGTCCACTGTGTGCCAGGTTCTGGGATATGATGCCAAACAGGGCAGGTGACTTGTCGGTGCTGTTATGAGGGGACTTAGACAATAAGCAAATCAACAAATACATGAGCAAGGTCATTTCAAAGCGGAACAAGTGCCTCAAAGACAAAGGCCAGAGGATTGAAAGGATGGCGGATGGGTTTATAGATCGGCTGCCCAGGGAACATCCTTCTGAGGTGGTGCCCTCTGAGCCAAGACCTCAATGACAACAAGCCAATCCAAGCAAAGATCTGGCAAAAACTGTTCCAAGCAGAGATAACAATTTCTCTCGTAAGAAAATATCCCTGCCATTCATTCCAGAACATCCTTCCTTCCTGTCTTGGCCACCCATTTCACATCCTTTGAGGTCATATAAAATCAATCACTGTCTGTTTCATAAAAATGGGGTCCAATTATTCATCTCCTCACATAAGAATCTATGATGGTCGTGCCAACAGAGTTTTGCACACACACCCAGTTGCAAGAAAAAAAAAACCCTTGATGTGCTTCTGTATTTGCGGATAGTGACCTCACATGACTTGGACATCGTGTTTATTTTTCTCATTTATAGAACATCCAGAACACTACTGGGCATGTCCTGGTGCTTAATCGATACACTGATGACAGACTGTGCCTGGGAAGGAACTCTCCAACTCTCCTGGGCCTACTTACAAAATCCTGTTATCAAGTGAACCTTCAGTTTTAAAATGCTGCAACGCTCTGCCCTTTGAATGTAATTTTTACGTAGGAGACTAGTAAGAACAACAGTTAACATTAATTGTGGGCTGATGTGTGGCTCACTCCACTAAGTGAATCACATGGATTATCCTCATAACATACAAGGTAAATTCTTATTTATAACATCCATTTCACAGATGAGAAAACGGGGGCCCAAAAGAGGTTAAGTAATATGCCCACTGTTCAAACACAACTCAATCCAGACTTACGCCTTGAGCCCATCTCTTTAACTACAAAGCTTATACGAGGGAGGGCAAGCAGAAAGCAAAAAGCATTTTTGTCTATTCCTTTGCGTTTGTCTTTGAAATTTTCAAAGCACTATTTTATAACTTTTTTTTTTATTTACTCCAGCTCTCTAGCTTTCAACCTCACTTTTCCAGCCAGATATTTGCTTTGCCTTCCCTTGCTTCAAACTGGCAACGGCAAGAACTTTAATAAATAAAATGACTGATATATTTTTTGTTCTCAGCCTGTCTGCTTCTCAGCATCCTCTGAGGAAATGTGACTCAGGGTTCTTAGAGCTCAGCCTACTTTGACATACATCCTTCTCTCATACGTGACAACCTCCCGGTGCAAAGAGGGTCCTCCGCTTCACTCAAATAGTGGGGAACCTCACGGCCCTGCCAGACGAAATGCCATGCATGATGCCCAATGCCAGCGCTGGCCCTCTTCATACAGATAGGCTCCCGCCTGAGAGTGAACATCTAAAAATGGCTTAGTTGGTCTTTGTGAATCACTTTCTAATCTCGTGGTTTCCCCACGGTCCTGGTCAGAGAGAAAGCCCAGGGAGCTTGCAATGGTGAAAAGATGTGAGGTATTTCTCATTGGATCCTGGATTCCCCCACCTCACTTAGGAAGTGGGCAGGCATTTTAGCTGTTAAAGGATTTCCTGCCTGGGATGGCTGGCCAGGTTCGCTTTAAACTTCAGGAACTCAGACAAGGTGTCTGGCTGTTTGCTTCAGCAGGCTCAGGTGGGTTTCATTATCCTTTCCTGTGCTGACCACAACCGCTTCAATAATTTATGCCCTGGAAAAGATCAGCATTTCAGGGCAAATTAGCATAAGAAGGATTTATGAAACCACAGTAGGAGGGCATTTTTAGAGATCAAACAGGCACTACCAAACAGAGCAATACAAGCTAGTTCCAAGTAGGACCAGCCTAAGGCAGAATCATCAAAGAAATAGTGCTCTTGTGGGTATGCTTTCTTCTGCTCATCCCTTCCACCCAACCTCTACCAATGTGGTCATACTGCCCCCAGTTACACAGAAGGTTGCTGCTGTCATTCATTTTATTCATTCTTTCATTGATTCTCTCCCTAATTCATTTAAAATTTTTGTTGAAGAGATTTTTGCACATCCACGTTCCTAGTAGCATCATACGCAGCAGCCAGAAGGTAAAAGCAACCCAAGGGTCCTTGAATGAATAAACAACACGTGGTATAGCCACACAATGTAGTATTAGCCAGCCTTTAAAGGGAAGCAAATTCTGAAACACTACAAGGATGAACCCTGGAGACACTATGCTAAGTGAAATTAGCCTGTCACAAAAAGATGAATCCTCTGGCATGAGGGACCTCCTACAGGCATGAGCCAAATTCCTACAGACAGAAGTAGAACGGTGGCTGCCAGAGAATGGAGGGGAGGCGAGACCGGGCTGCCAGTGTTTAATGGGTACAGCGTCCCAATTTTTCAAAATGAGAAGAGTTCAGGAGACTGACCGGCAGTGATGTGGCACAAGAATGTGTGTGACACCACGAACTGCATCCTCAAAAATGGGTATGATGGTAAATTTCACAGTGTGTATATTTTACCACAGTTGTTAAAGATTTCAAAAACTAATGGGAATCCTTTTAAATCAATTGAAAATAGAAAAAAATTAAAGGTTAAAAATGTGATATGTGATTCAATTTGTATCTAAAATTTTACTAGATTTAGACTAAACATTTTCACATAAACACTTTTTTAAATTGTTGGTGTGTGCCAGACATTGTACTAGGCACTTGAAATGCAGTTGTAAGAGGCATTCGTAGTCCCTGACCTCAAACCACTTACCCAAGTATACCACAATGACCTGGATGGAATGCTTTGTTCAGTTCACACTTTCTTCTTCGAACACATATTTGCTGAGTGCCTACTATGTGCCAGACTCTAGGATACCCACTAGGATGCACTGGTGAACAAGATAGACACAGACCCAGTCCTCAGGGGCTGCCAGACTAGCAGGGGAGAAAGACAATAAAAAAATTGTTTTCCTAACCCCTTTGTTCCACTAAAATTTACTGGTTCTCATTTTCTGGACTCTAACACATGGCCTTAGGAAGTCTACTAATGATATCCAGATACAAAGCTTCTAGGTGTGCTTCCCTCTCATATTTGTAATACACATATGTGGGAATGCAAGGAACAATATATTAATAGTTCTTTTTTCCAAAATGTGGTTTGTATCCCACAGATGGCTTGCCAATGCTTTTACCTGAAACACAGAATTAATAGTTGTCATGTATTTTAATGCATACTAGGAAAAAAAATCTTAAACAAGAATATCAAACCTGTGATTTCATGTATGTTGTTATTTAGAACAAGGTTAAATTGAAAGGTGATTCCAATTAAATAAAAAATTATGATAATAATAATAATTTGGGTATATAGGAACATTAGGAAGGTAAGACCCAAGAAGATAAAGAAGGGGGATTGACATTTGTAAAAACAGGAGCGATTGTATTGGCAGCAATGCTTGACCCCAATAGGCTGATGAGAACAATATTCCCACCATGGGCTAAGACTGGTTTCACCATCAATGTTCTTCTCCTTTTCTAACTCTGCAACTCTTGAGGGCCGCTCCATGTCACACTGAGATGACACGTAGTGAGACTGCCTTCCTACCCCAATCGCCAACTTAGCTTCCTCAGAAAAGACTCAATCCAGATGAGGGTGGTGACTAAGAGGGAGAGATCATCACGTTATCTTTGGAGCTTGAATTCTGAACACGGTGAGTCTCTATTCATGCATCCTGACATTGTGGCAAAGCGATGTAGAAACAGCACCCATGTGTCCAGTCCTTACCTGTCCTATTTGCTCTCCCGGACTTGTAGTACAAAGTGTTGGAGAGAGCAGAAAATAAGTATTGGGTTTTATTCCAACTTTCCTTCCATCTGCCCTATTTTAATACGAGCAAACAAAAATCACATGCCGTTTGACGTTTATTTTTGAACTTGAGGATTATGCCTTTACCTTGAAAGAACATGATTTAGTAAAAGGTCATGAAAGTCACAGTAGGATTTAAGAGGCTTCACCTGGACATCTGACATTTGGAATACTCGTGATCAGGGACTTAGCCAGCAGGGAAGCCTGGGTGGCTTCCTCTATGGGTGGACCTCAAATCCCATGGATTTCGAGCAAGTTGCAGTACTAGACATTTCCCTGCCTGCCAAACACCCCCTTCTGAGGAAGCGCCCTACCAGAAACCTTGACTGCAAGTGACAGAAACCCAGTGCAGACCGACGGAGGCAAAAAGAGGCGGCGACCTATTTATACAACTGAGGCGCTCCAGAGCTGTCACCTACTCACGGAGGGGCACGACTGTGCGTGTATGCCATCCCTGTCGCTTGGCTGTGGGTTTTTGGTATGGATTGGCCTCCTCCTCTCTTACCAAGAAGCGGCTTCTTCCAAAAGGCAGGGAAGATGCCCTTGTATAGCAACAAGCCATATCCTCCCAGCCAGGTGACCCTCAATGCATCAAGAATTCTCCTCTGCCTTCAAATTAAAGAAAACTGGCCCAGCTTGTTTCATAAACCCAGCCCTGTGCCCAGGTTGGGCAGAGGAAGTGAACAGCAGTCGTCCTATAATCACACACTTGGAAATTCCTTCAAAAGGAGGACTGGACAATGATCACTGAAGTCCAGGAGCCTGTCCCACCCACTGCCCTATTTTAATATGAGCACACAAAAATCACATGCCGTTTGACGTTTATTTTTGGACTTGACCCAGGTGCAGCAGCTAAGGAGACGCATTTGGGCTCCTAAGCCAACCCAAGAACTGTCCGTCCATCATGTCTGACTTGTGTGGCCTTGCAAGAGACATGGCATGGGCCAATCAGACATTCCCCCCACCACTGAATTTGGAAATGGGAGCCCAGGAGATGGAGCCATTTAGTTGCGGCAGTAGAACTAAATGACACAACAACAATAGGCAACATGCAGTTGAAGTTATAAAGCAGCAAGCCTACAGAAACTGGAGATCAGAGCAGAGAGAAACATTGACTCTAAGACAACATCACCTCGAAAGAGAGGTTCAGGTTGTTGCTAACTCAGTTTACTGGGCGTTCCATTGCCTGGAAATTTTATATGAGTGGGTCTCCAGGTAAGAAATGGGTAACAAATTTAGTGCTTCTACTCATGTGATCCATTTCCTCATTGCAGTGACTCCATTGCAAAGTGTTCATTTTCTCCATTTTCCAGACAAAAACCTGAGGTTCAGAGAACCTGTCCGATCTTTCTTAATATGATGTTTCAAGCTTGAAAGTCACAAAGCCAAAAATGCTTTCTCCCTTCTCTGAGTTGCCTCAGAATGTTGAGTAGCATAGAAAGACCTGGGCTCATGAATTTAGCAATCACCCGTCTACTGAGACTATTAGACACATTCCCAAAAGCTGTGGAAGGGAACGAGGCTGCTGTGTGAACATCACAGGGAGGGAATGACTGTGCCAGCCCACACGTAGTGTGCACTCGCTCTGTGCAAGGCTCTGCACATTGTGCAACCAATCAGCAAAAGAGAGACTGAGGTAGAATTGCAGAGATAGCAATGGTCATGCTTCCATGTGCCATAAGATACAAGGAACTACAAATAGTTTGCTTTCTAGGATTTAGTAATTTCCCTGCCACGCCTATGTTTTATCATCTTCTCATTGGGTCAAGTCTGAAAAATTCAAAATAATTTCTATTTTACCCATGTATTTAAACCTGGTAGAGCCAGGATGAAGAGGATGAGGCAGAGAGTATCAGAGAGCGGGTGTCAGGATGGATGTGGTGAACCTCATGGCAACACCCCCCTCCCCAAGTCTTGATAAACAAAGTTCAACATTGAGTTGATTTTGCCCGGTGAATTCCGAATATTCTAACATTTTAATAAGATTTTTAACAGCAATAAGTAAGAAACAGTATGATTCATTGTGTCAGTACTTATTTTGTAAGGTTATTAGCACACACTGACAGAAATTCTAAGGAATAAATAAATGTGCTGAGATGATTTTTAAAATATTCCCTTGCATTTCGTTTTACTCTATGACCCTACTTTCCACCCTCGTCCGCAACAAATTCAAGAGGCTGGACAGTATGCTTACAAGCCTGGGGAAAAAATATACCAGAGCAGAACTCAGAGAACAAAGAGACAAAATCATGGCTTATGAGTTTCAAAACAGGCTGCTGAAATCCATGCTGGAGATGATAGTTTTGAAAGGTAATAGTTTTAATAGTATTGAATAGTTCCTGAGCCCCAGAAGCCAGGTTTTTTAATATCAAAAAGTCACAGCATATCCTGAACAATAGATTGGGAAAAAAAATGGTCCCTCTCTGCCCCTCAACCCCAGCTTTCAGGGAAGATACAGATTCCACAGGCTGGAGTGAAAAGAACAGAGTTTGAAACGATGAAAGTAAGATGAGAATGAGCATTAACCGAAGAGACCTCTGCAGACAGCTACTCTCTGAGCTCCGTGAGACCAACAGCAGAAGTCTGGCCTAGGATGGAAATGCACAGGCCTTCTCAACTTGGCACTCTTGACATTTGGCCAGATAGTTCTGTGTCGTGGGGGCTGCCCTGAGTAGTGTAGGGGGTCTAGCAGGACCCCTGGCCTCCACCTACCAGATGCCTGCAGCACCTCCAAGTTGTGGGAGCCAAACATCACTCCAGATGTCACCAAATACCCACTGGTTGTAGGGGACGAAGTGACGAGTGCAAAGAAACTGCCCTTGGTTGAGAACCCATGAGAAAGATTACACACATGTGTCTTTCTAGGAAAAAAAGCTACGTGTTCTCCTGCTACACTATTAGTGGGGATGTAAATTGGTTCAACTGTTGTAGAAAGCAATAGGGAGGTTCCTCAAGAAACTAAAAATAGAAATGTCATTTGACCCAGTAATTCCACCCCTAGGAATTTACCCAGAGAAAACAAGATTCCTAATTCAAAAAGGCATACGCACCCCTATGTTTCTTGCTGCACTATTTACCATAGCCAAGATACAGAAGCAACCGAAGTGTCCATCAGTAGATGAATGGATAAAGAAGGTGTGGTACATATACACAATGGAATATTACTCAGCCATAAGAAGAAAAGAAATCCTGCCATTTGCAACAACATGGATGGAGCTAGAGGGTATTATGCTCAGTGAAATAAGTCAGCCAGAGAAAGACCAATACCAAATGATTTCACTCATTTGTGGAGTGTAAAAACAAAGTGAAACAGAGGAACAAAAAAAGCGATAGACTCATAGACCCGAGAAGGCACTAGTGGTTAGCAAAGGGGAGTGGTTGGAGAGGGTGCATGGGGAGGGAGAAAGGGATTAAATGGGCAGTATAATTCACAATCACAACAGAGGTAGGTCACTGGGAAGGCAGTACAGCCCAGCAAATACAAGCAATGAGTCTGTAACTTCTTCCTACATTGATAGACAGTGACTGCAATGGAGGGAGTGAGGCCTTGATAATATGGTGAATGTTAAATTGCTGTTTTGTATATGTGAAACCATCATAAGATTGTATATCAATGATACGTAAATTAAGAAAGTTATGTTCTTTATATAAAAGACCTTATGAACATAAAAAAGTTACACTCCCAAAAAATCATCCATACTCTACTCACTCAGAAGTAATCATTCTTCATGTTTTATCCACACACAATTTCTTCTATACATGTATTTTATTTTCACAAAACCAAAAAGTGGGGCTATATAATCTAAAGTTATAGACTGTTTTGTAACCTGCAATTGTTTACATCACAGTATGTCATGAATCTTCATAGAGGTATAGCATTCCTTAACATAGCCAGAACATAATCTAATTAGCCAATCCCCTGTTGCTGAACATTTAGGTTACTCCCAATATTTCACTATAATAGATAATGCTCTGATGAACATTTTCATATATTCTTTTGATTGTTTTCCTAAGATAAATTCCTCAGGAATGTTCTTAACAGAGAAACTGATATTTTGGGGTTGTATCTATAATATTTACTATCTAACTGGTGTATGCCATAGTTTGCTGATTGAAAATATACCTTCTACTTCTCTAGTGCTTTTACCACTCCTTCCATTCCATAGTTCTGTCCAGTATGCAGGGCAGTATACCAATATCCTTTTTTATTGATATTCATAGTAGTTAAATGACTTACCCATGGCAGCATAATTACTTAGCAATACAGGACTAAAACCCATCTCACTTGAGTCCTAGGACTTGTGGTAGTGTATGCATATTGGTACCGTATAAACTACAAAAACTGAATAAGGCAGGGAAGATTAGTATGTCCCCCACTCACAGATGCCATGCAAATCTGTGAGTACCAGAATGTCAGGATAATTCTTGGTTATGAGTTTTGTTTCTCAGTTCAATTTTGTGTAGACCCCCAAGCTCCCACAACATAACCTAGACTGCAAGACCTTGGATGAGGGAATCTGCTGCTTCCTATGCAAAATTCCACAACCAATCTCATCTCCAAATGCTGACTTAGAGGGATAATATTTAAAGATGCTAATTCTAACATCTGCTTCCTTCTTATCCCTGAAGCCAAATTAAGTTGGTACAGTCTGTTTTTACTTCTAGCTACACTCTAACACAGATTTATTACTGATTAATATCTTATCAAGGAAAAACAACCCCATCTTAAGTATTTTAGATAATGACATCTAAGTATTTTATATTGCTTTAAGTCTGAACAGTTAGAATAGAGAGTGTATCCAAGGTTCATTACCTCTAATGCTTGCATACTTCATGTTTTGACTCACAAAAAAAAAAAATGCTACCAACTGCTTAGCCATTTTTTTAGGTTTAATGAGATTACATAAATTCTAAGGGGAAAAGAGTACAGCTTAATAATGTTTTAAGTGGTTTGTACAAACATTTCCTTCTATCATGCACACAATTTTAAACCAAAGCCAACTTCTGCAGTGCTACTGAAGGCTAATGAATGCCTAAATAATATGTTGAGGAAAAAAAGTGATGAGTTGATTGGATACAGAAATATCCTAGACCTCTGAAATACAGTTAGGGAAACAACTCAATTGTACTCAGAGACAGAACTCATAATAACGAATTATCTTAACATCCCCGTGATCCATCACTACCCATTAATAATAAGTGATATTCCTGGCAGCATATATTAGGTAACTGACACTCACTGATTTGAGGGCTAGACTTTAAAGCTCCAGATAAACTTTGAGCCAATTTCCCTTCATTCTAACAATACCTAGAAAATGAGAACAAATTAGAACATCATACAACGTGTCTATTTCCTAGAACCTGGCTGATGCCGATCTTTCGTCCAGTTAAAGTTCTTTTGCAGGTTCTTCCTCGTTTTCAATAAAGGATTTGGCAAATTCATCTAGGAATTTCATTTTATTTTTCCTGACAGCCTATCTAGTCTTTGGAACTAGTCTCGATGTACATGTCTTTCTCCGTGTGTGTCAGACTGTTACCTCCAAACATACTTGCTTTCTAATAGTTTAGATATCCAATTGTGTAAATATGTGTTACATAGACCTGAAATAATCAGAGTTCTTAGAGTCTGGCAAATTCTAAGATGGTTAGTACTTGATTCTTGGAGCCCTGAGCAAAGGGATTCATTAGATGTGACACTGCGTGGGTACAGAAGGACAATACCAAATGGCAGGGAGCATCTGAACACTTATTCCAGGAGGGAGCTTTCAAAGATTGTTAAGAACCACCAGGTAGAGCAATGATAAGGCCTGAAGTCCAGACACCCGCTATAACGTGCATGGACCTCGACAACATTGTGTTTCCATTTCATTATTGAATGAAAGAAGCCAGTCACAAAAGACTACAACCTGTATGGTTCCATCTATCTGAAATGTCCAGAATAGTCAAATCCACAGAAAGAAAAAGAGGACTAGTAGCTGAGGGCTGGGGGGAGGGGAAACAAGGGTGATGGCGAAGAAACTTTAGGGTTTCTTTTTGGGGTAAAGAAAATGCTCTAAAATTAAGTAGTGGTGATGGTTGCACAGGTCGGTCAATACAAGCACACCACTGAGCCATACACTTTAAAGAGGTGACTTTTATGGTATGTGAGTAACATCGTAATACCTTGAAAACAAAAACAAACAAACAAACAAACAGGGAGAGACAGAAGGAGTCAGAAAAAACAAAGAAGAACCAGCAGTCTCAAAGGTATAAGAGCTTCTGTCATTACGGGAAGTTTCTTTCCTTGTTCTAAGTTGACCTATGAAGTTTCTAAGCAACTCTGATGTGATTACTTGGAAATTCTTAAACAGCAAGATAAAATCAACACTGGACTTGATGACCGGGGGAGTCTAGTAAACATAATGTTGCTCATGTAATTGTAGATTAATGATACCAAAATAAAAAAAAATAAAAAAAAACTCAACACTGGGCATGTGTGCACCTCTCCCAGCTGGATTCAGCAAACCTTGCCCAAGCACCTACCAGGCACCAGCCACCTAAAATATAAAGAGATGGTTGCTGTTCTGGAGTCACAAAATTTTAACTAGAAAAAAAACTTTTTTAACTGAAGGAAGAGAATATAACTGTTAAGAATGATTCTTTTCAGGTGATGGAATTGTGAGTATTTTCTTTCTTCCATTGGTCTAGCATAGAGTGATTTTTTATGCTATAAAGAGAGGGAAATAAAGTTTCCTAAAAAGGAGAAAGTCTTAGAGAAAAATAAGCTCTCTTAAAGCTATGAGAGCACAGAGGACAGAGAAAGGAGGTGGCTTGAGGAAGGTCAGAAAAATGTATATCAGGCAATCACGTGATATCAGCCCCAAGACAGGGGCTTCTTGGGCTTGAAAAGGTCTGAGTGTGTGCCTCCGTTCTTTGTTCCTGATTTGCAGGACATGAATCCTTCAGAGCCTGGAGCCTGCTAGGGGGAGCCTCAAGACCTGGCAGCCCGCCACGGCTCCCCGAGGCCCAGCCTGGAAGACCTGGAGGGCCGTGGCTATGGGCCCAGGAAATATGTCTGCTTCTCCACCACCCACCCACCGCCCCACCTCCCTGTCTTTGGTTTCAATAAGGGCAGGAAGATTGTCAACAAATAGGAATCACTCGGGAAGGAAGTAGCTCTGGGTTGGGGCCAGTGGGAGCCACCTCAGTCTCTGCTATGGTCGTCAAAGCACATCACATGGTAAGACAGTTGCTCTATCAATCTGCCGAGGAAGTAAACGTGGAGAGTGTTGCTATTAATGCACGTGCAGTGTGTGGCAACAGGTACAGGAAAGCCTCCGTCGGTTCAGTTGTTCTGCAGATGTGCTGGCTTTTTCAAAGCCTATGCATGGAGCTCACTTGCTACGGAGGACTATCTTTATCGCCACAATTCTGATTCCCTCATCCTTTGCCTTGTTCCTGCAGTGACCTCAGCCTTCCCTGATGGAATAAAAGAAGATGGCGAAAGCCACAAGGGCTCAAACCCATGGTCCATCCAGCCCTGCACTGAGAACAACAGAGGAAGGCAGCCTATTACATGCAAAGGGCATGGGTCTGAGCTGGATTTGGATTCGAATCCCAGCTCAATCGACTCACCAGGTAATTGAGTTTTGGAAAGTTATTCCAGCTCTCTGTTTCATATTCTCCTCTCTAAAGTGGGCATAGAGTTAATACTGCCCTTGTAGGGGGTTGTGAGGACTACTTCACATGAGACACATACGCCAGAGGGGCTGAACAAAGTTAAGGTGGTTTTCATTGGTTCTCTTAATAGACATCTCTCTATAGCAGCATCCCAAAAGTTTATAGACATTACCTAGGCATTCTATCATTTTCCTGATTTAATTAGCTAATATATATTTATGTATATATATATATATATATACACATATAAACATACACAATACGCACTGATGTGTACACATACACATATCTATAGAGCATCCACTTTATTGGGATTCTCTTGCTTGCAAGTGACAGAAATTCAACCTGCCTTAGAACCCCTCCAAAAAATTAGGGAATATTTATTGATTCACATGTAGGAAAAATTCCAGTGGCAGTTTAGTTTCAAGCACAGCTATATGCAGATACTCAAGTAATACCGTCACAAAGTTGTCTCTCTTCATATTTTGAGCTTTGCTTTTCTCTGTGTGGTTAAGTGAATTAACATGCATAAACCGATAGAATAGTGCTTGGCTCATAAATATCACTACGTAAGTACGTGCTACTCTTCTTTCATTTAATCCTCCTTACCGCCCTATGAAGCATGTACTACTATTATCCTACTTTTACAGATAAAGAAACTGAGGCACAGGGAGGTCACACAGTTATTTGATAACTGAGCTGGCCAGGCAGCCTGAAAAAGGCTTTTCTTGACCACTTCTCCAAACTGTCCCCTCACTGGGCTGGAATGGGAGGTTGAGCTCTGCTTGTGAATGGACACAAAATGTAAACCCTATAAAACAGGTGTTTTCAACATGAAGCAAATGAAGAAGAAAGGCTGGGTCGCTTGCTTCCTGATGGGGTGCTCTCCTTTCTCATCTTTTTTCTCTTTGATACAGAAAATAAGTTCCTCCTTCTATAGTTCAAGCATAGATCCTATTAATCCTACACAACGGCAGGAGTTACACTGACTTAAAATCCGAAAGTCAGGGAGTGGTTGGAATACGAGTCTGAGCACTGGTCCTCCTACGTTGGCAACACCATCTCCCGTCCCCAGACTGCCTTACGCTCTTGTCCGCCCTGCTCTGGGCCCTGTGAGGCTGACCTCTATGGACTGACCTCTGGCCCACCTTCACCTCTGGCTTCTGGTTGGTTTGTCCCGTGGTCGCCTGCCCTCGTGGGTGCAGGCCCCCAGGGGTGATAGTTTGCATGGTTGCCAGTCCCTGGGTGCTCGGCCACCCCTTGCTGATTTTCTTAACCTAAAAGCCACACCTTTGCAAAGAGCCACTTTGCTTCATTCCCGTCCATTAAAACCTCTGAGTTTGGCACATGCGGACTTTTATAGGACTTGGGTATTTCCACTTCCCTAAGCTCCTTCCTCCATAAAAAACTATTAAAAATTATATTTTATGATTTAAAAATCCAGGCTGGATTATACCCATTTTTTCCACTTCAATTTAAAAGAAATTAAAACAGTTCCACGAGCTCCTCAAAGTATCATGGACTGTCCGCCCTGAGCCTACTGTGTGTAATGGAGAAGTCAACCCTGATGCCATCTCTTCTACCTACATTCCTGACAGACAGAAAACAGGAGCTCCCAGGAACGTGGGCTACTATCAGGCTAAAATCATGATCCTCGGGTTAGATTTCCGAAACAGCCTGTGTCCATTACAATGAAACCAGCGCCCTTGTCCCTAAGCAGATTCTATTTCCAAGTCACAGTTACGATGACAAGATAGTAAAAAGAAAAAAGATGGAGTATCTAGTGTTTAATGAATGCTTAATTCACTTATGACTCACCACATTCCAGTGGCTGATAACACACCACCATACATATTTCATCGAAAATCCTCATTTTCCTCTGTGTAAATATACTACTGCTCTAGAGTGGAGAAGGAAAGAACGTTTTCTAAAAGTTCTCAGAAAGATCCCATCTTTGCTCCCAGTATTGCAAAGTAGATTGGAGTTTTTTGTTTTGTACTGCTTTTAAATGAGAGCTGAGAATTTTCTGAGGATGAATACTGCCTTTGATTGGCAATCTGTTAAGTATTTGATGGTCCTAAAGGTTATATTTAGGACTGTATGGACTTAGTCAGCTCTCGGTCTGTCACCACCTCCCAGATCAGGCAGAAAGAAGTGGCCAGTTGAGCTGGGAAGAAGACAAAGCTAGACAGCAGAAGCATTTTAAATCTACAACAGTTATTGATTTTCTGTTAGAGTTAAAGACCTTGAGCCCCATGCAAATGGGGTGGGGGAGGGAGCCCAACGCCACTTTAGATTTTTTTGCCTTTTTGGAATCATCAGTTCTAATTTCAAACTAATGCCAAAATGAAATATCGTGGCTCTCTCCACACTCACTTGCCAGCTGGCTCTTTGGAAGACTGAGGAGAGGAGGTCCCGAAAAGGGACAGGAGGAGCCGAGAATTTGTCCCTCAGCACCGTAAATGCCAACCGTAAAACTAATGAGCTGTGGCAACTGAATTGTCTAGGTTCATTCCAAATTATGTCATGGTAAAGTTCATTTTTGTTTTCAGTTATCGTCCTGGAATCATAAATGTTGAATCTGAGGTACAGCTTCTCAGTTCTTTCAATTGTGTGTGTATCCTTTTCTTAAAAAAGGGCAATGGGTCTTTTCTTAAAATATATATATATTTTTTATATACATTTTAAATGAAATATATATTTTTATATATTTTAAAAGAAATATATATCTTATATATTTCTTTTTTAAGGAATTGAATTTGAAAATATCTCTGGAAAAACTGGCCTGATTCAATGACTCTGAATTTTGACATGTTGTTGAGGATAGTGTTTTAAAGTATATCTCCCTTAACTATTCATAACCCGGTTATAAGTTCATGTTTATTTTATAGCTTTTTTTTTTCTTCATCCTCTTATGACTATATACCATGTACCCTGACAAGTTTATTAAGAATATTAAGGTTGATGCTTGCTGGTCTTAGAATTAATCAAAATCTCTCTGCTCCCTCCTCAGCCTGGACAATTTCATTACTACTAAACCAAGGATTATCGGATTCTTATATCTTTTTTTTTCTCCAACAGAGTTCAGTTGATTTAGAAACAATGATTAAAGCTGCTTACTTTAAGGAGGATTGTTTCCAATTTTCCCTTCTTGCAAGGCGGAGAAAGATGAAAGCATCTCGATACTGAAATATTTATATCTAAGACTGGAAATCTGTATAGGAGACATGATGAATGATTGCAACCAAAGACTTTTTATTTTAAAGTCATATTTCTTATCTCACACTTCACATTCTTTACAAGGCAGAGGAAATCGACACTAAATACCTTCACAGCCTCCTATCCCAGATAGATTTTCTATCTTTATTTAATTGGAAATCTAACATGGCATAATAAAGAGACTCGAAGATATAGATTACCTCTCTGACACTGACTATTTATAGGGATAAATATCAGTTATCCTTATGCGGCCTTAGAACGACTACTTTCAAAGGAATGGGAACACAAATTAGAGGGAATGAACTGAAGCCTCCCGCAAAGAGACGCCTTGATCTGGGATTCAAGAAATCTAAAGAACTAGAAGTGATTACTTCAGAATAATTCCGGGTTTACACAGCCTTACAAACGTGCTATAATTAACTATTCTCACTTTTTATCTGGTTTTCTTACTTTACCCTCCTCCCAATACTCTTAAAATGCCAGATCTTAAGTATACAGTTAGATGAATCTCTGACAAATGCATCCATTCTTGGAACCATTACTCCAATCAAGATACCAAACATTCCACACTCTTTAATTTTTGTGTGTGGCTTTTTTAAAAAACGAGAATTATTATAGCCCTCCTCTAGTAGGAATGCGCTCCCCTCTAAACTGCAAAAGAATAAAATGAAACCAGAAGCCTCTGAGCTGGTTCCCTATGGAGCCAAATGCTCTCTGACACCGGTCCATGTTCAGGGCCTTTTACCAACATAACAAAAAAAGGAACTGATGTTGACCCGCAGGGAGACGGGGGATGGCGTCAGGGCCCAAACATCAGATTAGAAACACAATGGGTCCCGGGGACCAGACGCTAAATCCTGGCAGCCGACGCAGCCTTTCATCTTGTGGAATGGATAAATTGAATGTAGCAACGCCAGTTCTGGGCCAGACTGTTAGATGAGATTCCTCTCTTTTTTCTAAGTTCCTAACTGTTCTACATAGACGTTGCGCTTCAATCACCGCAGACCTAGAAACTCTCCTTCTGTCCCTGACATTTCCTCCTTCCTCGCAAGTTGTCTGTATAACAGGAAAACAGTTATCCGGCTATATTCCCCACCCTTGGGATCCTGCAGCTCATGGGAGCTGCCTTGTGTGGGCGGAATCCCGCTGGATAAAAAAGGAATTATCATCACCGTCCTGAGCCATCCTGAAGGAAATATATTTATATATAATATAGTCTAAGGATTGCAAAATGCTCTTCATCAGTAATTGCTTCCCAGGGACCAAAGCGTAAAAAATAAAGGATGAAAAGACTGCAAAGTATAATAAAAAGAGCTGAGTTACGGGGAGTTGTTTCTGTTGGCTTGATTTTTAAGCTAGGAATGTTATTGTCACCATATCGTGGGGCCCCAGCAGAGTCAAGGAACTCTGAAGTCAGATTATCAGTTCGAAACCCGGCTCTGCCATGTATTTGACACGTAACTTAGAAGAAGCCACTTCCTTCTCTGTATTTCCATCTCCACCTCTGCAAAATGAAAAGAATAACACCACCTAATTCAGGGGTCAGCCAACCTTTCCTGGGAAGGGCCAGATACTAAATACGCCTTGCAGGTCATGGGGCTCTGCCACAGCCGCTCATCCCCGCCAGTGCGTGTGACAGCGGCCACGGGCGGTAGGTGACCTCACAGGCATGGCTGTGTCCCAGTGAAAGTTTACTGATGGCCACTGAAATTGAAATCTCATAACTTTTTGTTTTTTTCTCATAACATGTTTTAAGACATTTTTTAGTGCAGTTTTAGGTTTACAACAAAACTGAGAGGGAGGTACAGAGATTTCCCATATACCCCAGACCCCAAACATGCACAGCATCCCCCACTGTGAACACTGATAACCAGAGTTACACATTTTTTTTTAAACCAAGGATCAACCTACATCGGCACATTGTAATGACTCAGGGTCCATAGTTTACCTCAAGACTCATTCTTTGTATTGTATATTCTATCGGTTTGGACAGGTGTATTATGACACATCTCCATCATTACAGTACCATACAAACTATTTTCACTGCCCAAAATATCCTCTGTGCTCCATCTGTTCACCACCCCCAGCCTGCAAACACTGACCTTTTACTGTCTCCCTAGTTTAGCCTTCTCCAAAGGGCCCTATAGTCGGAATCATCCACACAGTATGTGGAGCTTTTTCAAGTTAGTTTCATTCACTTAGTAATAGGCATTGAAGGTCCTGCCATGTCTGTTCAAGGCTTGACAGCCCATTCCTTTTTAGCGCTGAGTAACACCCCAGTGCCTGGCAGAGTTTATTTATCCGGTCATCTACTGAAGGACACCTTGGCTGCTTCCAAGTTTTGGCAAGTACGAATAAAGCTGCTATTAACATGCAGATTTTTGTGGGGACTCAAGTTTCCCACTCCCTTGGGTAAATACCAAGGAGCACAATCGCGGATTCTATGGTAAGAGCACACTCAGCTTTGTCAGGGACACCCAAACTTGTCTTCCGTCGTCGTACCTTTTTGCAGTCCCACCAGCAAGGTGTCAGAGTTCCTGTTGATCTACGTCCTTGTCAGCATTTGGTGCTGTCAATGCTCTGGATTTTGGCCATTCTAACAGGTGTGTAGTGGTATCTTGTTGTGTTAGTTTGCATTTCACTGATTACATAAGCTGGAGCATCTTTTCATATGGTTATTAGCCTTCTATGTAACCTTCACTGATGAGATGCTAAGGGCCCTCTTTAGCCCTTTATAATCAGGTTGTGTTCTTACTGTTGAATTTTAAGATATATTTTATATTATATATTTATATTTTACACTGTATATTTTAGATAACAGTCCATCAGATGTGCCTTTTGCTACATCTCATAATTTTCAGGTGTCAAGAAATATTCTTTTTTCTTTCAGCCACTTAAAGGCTGTAAATGACATTATTAGTTCACAGGCTGTACAAAACTAGGTGGCAGCCAAACTGGGCCCACAGACCATGGTTTGCTACCTGCTGAACGAACTCATCAGGCTGAGTATGAACACATGTAAAGCTCTTAGCCAGTGCCTGGTACATCATAAGCACCACTTCCATGGTATGATTTATTATTATCTGGGGGCAGAGGATGAATGCTACACTCTCCAGGGGTCTGTTATCAGTACTTTTCCCAGAAAGTTGACTTTATGGGCTTCTAGTTTTGAGAAAAAGAGATAGAGGTCCTAAGAGATAAAATGATCTTCGTGTCTTCCTCCAATATCTAAGAAAGATACAGTGAACGGTCTCCAGATATGGATCTGGCACACAGAGTACGCCATGTATAGATCCCATCATTTGGGGAATGATTTTTTTAAAGCCATTGCTGTCCATTTTTGCACATTAAATCCCACAAAGAGATTTATTTACAACATTAAATCATTTCCTTGCTGCCTGGCTACATTTTTAACTATTAAAATATTCATCACACACTCTAAGAACCTAATGCCAAGTGTTTTATGACCTTTTACAGGATGGCTTCTTTAAAAAATCGCCTTCAAATGTGGATGTCAGTTTCTGAGCGAGTCTAATGAACAATCCATTGTCAAATATGAAAGGGGATAAACAAGTGATCACTGCCCTGGAAAACACCACCAGAGAGGAGCTGATTAAACAGAAATGTATGTGATATGTAAAGCTGTCATTTGGGGATGAGACAGGGGTAGGAATTTGAGGCAAAATCTCACTAGTATGAGAAATACATTCTATTGTCTGCAACAGTGGTTCTCAACAGAGGACGATTTGGGCCTCTAAGACCCATTCGGCAAAGTTCACAGTAGTTTTGGGGTTGTTACAACTGAGTTAAGGGTGGAAGTTGCTGCTGGCATCTAGTGGGTAAAGGCCAAAGATGCTAAATATCTTTAAATGCATAGCAACCACCTTGCCCCCAAAAGAGAATTATCTGGCCCAACATGGTCAATAGTGTCAAGGTTGCAAAACCCTCGTCTATAGGAACCACCCAAACTGCCCCCCACCACCCCCTCTGACTTTATTTTGCCTTTTCTCCCCACTGGCTATCACAGCACGTGTCAAACAACTGCACATAAGTGCTGGGAGGCATGCCTCCCTGGGCTATTAAGGATCACAATTCAGTCGGAAGTCTCCACCTATCTACTTTTTCAAAAGCACCGTGATGAAAAAATTGCAAGGTTAATGTTCATTTAAATTCTGCCAATTAATTCAATTACCCTGAAGAAAACCCTTACCAGATCACCAGAGTGTTGAGCAACTAATGTAATTCAGTCATTCAGTTTACTAAACAGGTAATGCGGCAAGCGTTTACCAGCCACTAGGCTGTAGCTAGCACCACACCATCCAAGGATGTCTGTACCTGCTGTGTGTCAGTTTGAATCCAATTCTACTCCTTGCTCTGGACCAAATGAATCTGCTCGATTTCCTTAAGAAAATAAGGCCCTCGTTAGACCAACACAAGGTGAAAATGAACTTCCAACCTTTTACAAAGAATCAAAATACTCAATAAGCAGGAAGCAGTGATAAAAAGTGAGGGAGAGTCCAAGTAATTGCGATTGGTCTTAATGTTACCTAAAATTATAAGTACATTAATTAACATTATATGTTTAACACTTTAAAAAACTTGTATCAGTTAAAAATTTTAGAATGAAATTCTATTTAAACTGTACCTAGCACTTCACAGTTCTATTTAAACCCAGCTCTATTGCAGGGTGCTTCATCATTTATGAAGTGCCTTCCCTATATTACCTGTCCTTGGCCCTGAAATCATTCTGACAAGAAGCAATGGCACGCATTTTCATCCTTGATTTACAAATGAAAACACAGAGCCCAACACAGAGGTCCCTTGGCTTATGAGAACACTCAAATCATGGCATCATGTTTTATAAAGATGTATATTAGGAGGCCCAGAAACCTGTCTCAGTTCTCTGTTGGTGGATAAACCACCCACAAGCCCAGTGACTTAAAACAACGAACATTCCTTTGTAGGCCACAAATCAGGGGGACAGGACTTCAGGCGGGGCTTGGCTGAGCAATTCTCCTGTTTGGCACTGACGGGGGGCCTCTCTGTGGGATTCAGCTGGAGACTCGTTTGGAGGGTTCAAGACAGCATCACTCACAGGTGCCTTGATGGGGCAGCTGGAAGGTAGGCTCAGTAGGTCTAAGTCCCGCCATGCCATCTCACACGCCTCTCCTGCGGCTGGTCAGACCCCTTACGCGGCAGCCAGGAACAAGTGCACTGAGACACAGGCATCGGAAGCTGCTGGTCTGGCGATGTGTGGGCCCAGACACAGGGTCACCAACACCGCATCCGACTGATCCAGGTAGTCACAGAGACCACCCATGCTTCAGAAGTGAGGGGAAGAAGCACGGAGGAGCAGACCCCACCTCTAGATGGGAGGTGTGTCAAAGAATGCGTGGCTCTATCCTTAATCTACCACAAGATCTTGAGAATCTCTCCCAACCTCAATGCGGAAAGATAGTCTGATAACTCTGACGTATTCCCTGATACTAGGAACCACTCTGGTCAAAGAAACTAATTCCATCTGGGGAAACTGCAAACCGGGGAGAGCTTTAAGCAGGGCTTGGCACCTGTGCATTCGCCTGTTTTCTCTGCTGACTGTCTTTGATTTTATCCATTTCTGTGACTTCAACCACGGTTTCTATGTGTGTGGCATCTATTCACCCTAAGACTCCTACATCAACCGGGTACCACCACTTGGATACTTTACAGGTACCTGAACTCAACACATCCGAAGTACAGCTCACCCTCTTTCCTCCAAGACCTGCCTCTCTCCCCGTATTTGTTACTGTAGCCAGTGATATACTCACCTACCCTTGTTTGCACATCTGCCTCCTGAGTATCATCCTTGATGTCTCATCCACGCTCACCCTCTGCATTAAATTGATGATCAAGACCCATGGATTCTAACTCCTAATATCCACCCAAATCATTCCATCCTCATGGACACTGTCCTAGTACATGGACTCCTGCACCTCCCTCCTATCTCTGCCTCTCGTCTGCTTCCATATAACCCAGAGTGACCTTTCTAAAGTCCAAATACAATCATGTCACTTCCCATTTTAGTTGGGAGGCATACTGTTGAGGATAAAATCTAAATCCTTTCATGGGACTTATGAATTCTGTTCTTGTGTGATTTGATTTGAAGACACCAAATGCCCTCCTGTTCCAATATGTTCCTTCCTCTCACTGGCATTGCCAATAAAACGTTCCTATTATGTATTCTTTGTCGTCAAGGCATCTGGTCTCTGTTCAATGAAAATGGTATGTAAAAGGAGTAGCCCCAATTAACACCTTACCAGCCATTAACTTCTTTACTGGGGTTCACTCATCAAAGTATCCCTGTGGCTATTCAGTCCCTTGGAGATGGGTCATAGGATAGATAAGTTTGGGGAAAAAAGCAAAGGTTGTTGAAGTTAGTGCCTGGAACCATTTCTAACACATAACAATTAAGACAATTTACTGACCTACATAAAATATTCCAGCATATGGAGAGATTCTATATTGTGAAACTATGCTGTATGTCATTTTGGATGAAGAAATCAGTGATTGACATAAAAAAAAAAGGTGTCCAATGAATGGGGAACATGGCCATTTTAGATCCAAAATTTCAAAACCATCTGGGTAGTCACCTCAATGTCTTCATTTGGTTAAGATTAGTAGAACTAGACAACCAATCACATCCTCCCAGGAAAAAAAAAAAATTCCAAGGGTTGACTTACATGCATGGAAATTTGCTGTATTGAGCATTTCTGGAAATAGACCAAGACTTCAAAATTGTTTCCATATACAGCTCAACTTCTGCATTGTAATGATACTTATTGCTGGGATAGGATTTGCCCTTCAATAGAATTTGACACTTTTGAAACTCATCTTCTACTTGTCCATCTTCTGCCGATGCTCCACTTCAAGTTCTATCCTGTTGCCAAGAAATGGGACGCAGCCCCACCCACGCCCTGATGTGCCTGGGCTCCGGGCTGCTTCTGGTAATGCCCCTTCTTCATGCATCTCCTGCTTTCCTCATTTTTTTCTGACACTCCTGCTACACATTCCATCTTCTCTTTCCCTGCAGCCTTGTAAGCCCCTACATCTTATCGCTCAGCTTTCCAACGTTCCCATATGTCATCTTCCTACAGAATCTGAGTTCTAGGGATAACAACGGCGATGCTGATTAGTGAACATATCTCATCACTTTGCCGCTGTCCACATGAACTCCTCCGGGATCCTCACACCACCACGTCTATGTATTATTACTATCTCTTTTGTAGGACAGGAAACTGAGTCTTACAGAAAGTAATTTTGCTAAGGTTGTACAACTAATCAATAGTTTACTAAGATAATGCTGAATCAGAAAATTAAATTATTTAGGACCAAGTACTCAAACTAAAATTTCTTACACTAAAATATGGATGAATAAAATGATATTACATCAAAGATTTGCTTCAAAATAATCGAGGGCAGGAGAAGACTGGCATGGGGGTAAATGAGCAAGAGTGGATATACTGATGATGGCTGTAAGGAGGTGATAGGCACATGGGTGTTCTGTGTACAACTCACTCTACTTGTGCATATATTTGAAACTTGCCAAATAAAAAGTGAGATTTTTTTTTTATGTCATCTTTTTCACACAGTTACAGACAACCCAAGTCTACTGATCAGGATAACCATTCAATGTTTATAGATAATTGCAAAACGTTCCATTGTGCATCCAGCCTTATAAATGCCTAATGTGGGTGTATGGGGCACGCACACCAGCTTTCGATACAAAGGTCTCATCTTTGTCACACAAGTTCATTTTTTTCCTAGACCTCTAACATGAAATGCATCCTTATCTTAGTGGAAGAAACAATTACCCAGGCCCTGTGTCCCACTGTGTGGTGTTATCTTTTAATTAACCTGCATAGCCTTTTTTACTTAACCTAGTTTGAGAAGTGACAGCCACTTGGGCTGTCTAAATAATGTTTGCCACTGCTCCTTTATTGGGTCACTTCAATCAAAACAACAGTTTCCAGTGCAAGGCCTGGCTCTCTGCAGCTGGCTGTACTTCCTGTTCAGCCATGATCCTTCTCATGAAAATCGGTGCTCCAACGTGCTAACCAGACTGCTCAGAATTATTTCAATATAGGAAACACAAAGGGATCCAATATGTCCTAGTCTTTCAATGTTTCTGTGTTCAAGCTATTTTAAAACCCTTCTACCAACTTTAAATATCCAGTGTTGTAGGGAGGGGAGCTGGATGCTCGCATACCTGATGAAGGGTAAGATGAGGAGTGCCACGTTTCTGGATGGAAATTTATCACTATGTAATCAAATCTCTGGCAATGTACATGTCCTGGGTCCTGCAGAGCGACATCTAGGAATTTACCCTAAGGCAGGAGTTGGACAGATGCACAAAAGATATTCAAGGCAGGACATTTAAAAATATATATTAAGTAGTTTAAAAAGTCTAACTGCCCAACAATATAAGATTGCCTCAGTGAAATTATCTGCAGACATTATTGTTATAAGTATGACCTTTAGGGTCATGAGGAGGTATCCATTAAATCCTATTAGTAGACAGCAGCTTCCCCAGAAACATGATAATATGGATACATATGAAGCCTAGCATACAAAGTTAGAACTACATGCATATATATGTGTGTAAAATTTGTGTGCACATGTTGGAGTGTTAGAGGGATATGTACAACACAGATCTGGATTCGTAATTATAGTTCCCTTCAAATAATTTTTTTTTGCCCTATCTGTATTTTCATACACTTCTGCAATGAACATGTAGTTGCTACCTCCAAGATAAAAGACAAGTAACAGATAAAACCTATTCTGTCTAAATGTGTTTCAATTGTTCCGATAAAAGGAAAATGAAATAACCCAGAGAAGATGTAAAAAAATCTTTTGGGAGCATTGTTTCAATATAGAAAAGCCTTTCAGTATTAATTATTGAGTAGAAATGATGGAAAAGGTAATGTGGAAAGGGGCAGAGAGCAGAGTGAAGAACTACTCAGCAATTGGTAACAATATCCCAACTTGAGGCTGAAGCCAGGAGTGAGAAGTGGCCCCCAAAACAGTGAAATATTGTAGCATTTTTCTCTCCCTTTTTTTGGAGCTGCCTGGAACCCCTCTGATGTGCAGGCATTATTATCTGACCCCTAAGGCCACCCCTTGAGGTGGGTGTTCCTCAAGGGTAGCCCAGGGGGTTAATGCCTTGTCCAAGGACATAACTGGTAGCCTTGGGCTGCGATCCTGAACCCAGGTGTGCTGTTTACCACTATGCTCCAGGGACTCCCCATTTCAAGGAAAAGAGGGACTCATGGAGACTGAGAGGCACTGACACTAATGTTCCTGGCTAAGAAAGGACCCTGGTAATGTCTAGGCAGAATTCTCTGAAGAAGAATCTGGTCAAGCTGAGCTGTGCACGCAGCAGGGAGAGGACTGTTTTTTAGGAACCATAAGTGAGCCTTTGTGACTGTAAATTATTCAGGCTAGATGTTTACAATGAGCAGTTTACCTTCAGGCCAATATTAACTTCTGTTCCTATTACTATCAGATTAATTGCATTTTGTTGCTATTCCTAAATATACTTCAAATCACAAAACCTATAATTCAGCAGTTAGTTATTAAAGTAGCAGATTTGCAACTGTGTTATCTGAAGCCCATCTACATACTAAAAAAATCCAGGATTGGTCTTTTTTTGAGGGGTGTATGATAAACAGAGCATTAATAATAAGAATATTATTTCTAAGTTGGAAAATGTCTAAGTTGAAATATTGTTCAGAATACAAAAGAAATCAAGGCAAATAGACAAAAGGGGACTAAAGGAACACGGGTAAATTTGCATTTTAAATAATGCAACCTATACATAGAACATGCAGTTGCAAAAACTGTCATTTCAAGATTAAACCATAAAATACACCAACATTGTGTATATTAGTATGTTCATGTATAAAGACAAGACAGACTTAAAAAGGAGTATTATCTGATAAATATCAAACACTAAAACACTAAAGAGTCGTATTTTCTATGCACTTTGGAGACATATAAATATGCGTGTACGTGTGTATATGTAATAGTCATCATTTTTCATTGCTCCCCATGACTGTATGCCTTTACAGGCAGCTAACATCAAGTACTGTCTCTCACGGCTGATCAATAAGACACAGTTTTCATCAAATGACCAGAGAGTTGTCAATTTTTAAAAATCCCAGCCTCTCTAGTGGATTGCTGACTTCAAAGACATGCATTAAGATTATTAAGCAAGTAATGATTGATTTATTACATAACATTAAGAAATGTTTTCTTTGAAGCACAAATTAAAAGGTCATGGATGCCCAGATTTTGCTTCAGGTTAACAGTTTAAAATGCAGAATAGATCATATTGCTGGCTGTGAAGGACACATGAAGGGGATCTGAAGCAACGCTCCTTTCAGGGCAATATTTTAATGGAATGCTTAATATTCTGCAGTGGATTAATGAGGCTGTTCTCTATTTTCAAACAATGGGTGAACAATTAAGACCCAATCTGAGAACAAATTGGTGTTGCTGTTATTTTGTGATTGTATTTAAAACGACCATGGCTGTAGCAATGGGGCATTATTTAACAGGATGCAAAAATAACCATTTACATCAAGCAATCAGCGGAGATATTTGAGGGAAAAAAAAATGTGTTGTGGCAGCTGCTGTTCCTAGAAATAAAGCAGACATTTTAGAATGAAAGCAATTTGACCAGCTGAAACCTGAACCTGTTTTGTGCCATGTTCAGAAGTCACCCCAAATGCATGCCAACATGCTAAACACTCCCCATAAAGTCATCGAGCTGTGCAATTTTTCTCCCTGGTTTCAAAACACTCAGAGAAGAGATGGGTACAGATCTCTGAAGAGGTCGGACTTGAGAATGAGAGGAATTAATTAGCCACATGAGTATAACAAAACCATACATCAAGTGTGGGGAAAGTAATCTACATATGGAGATTAACTGGGAAAAATTGATCTTCCAACTAAGCTCAAAGTTCAGTCCAAGACTGCCCTAAACACCTGTGTGTCCTAAATAATCAGGAGCGATATTGCTCAGCAAGCTTGCACCATAATGCAAACAGAATAATAAATCATCTCCTACTTTCCCAGGGCATTGTCATGGAAAACGAGGACAAAATTTCAGTGTCATTCTACGTAGCCAATGAAAATAAAGTGGCTGTCATGCCAGAAAGTCATATGAAGTTGGAGAACTTTTCCTACATGTTTGTGAATTACAACTGTATGTTTACCCCTTATCTTCCCTGAAGACCTGTTCCTACAATTTTTCTTCTCGTAGCTATCTATAGTCTTGCCTTCCCAGGTCACCAAGTTATCTTGCTTGCTATTTTAAATAACTTCTATAATTTAGGCCGCCCCCTCCCCACCGAAGTCAAGTCTATAAGGCCAAAATTGATGGGATGAAATTATTGGTTTAAAGAATAATTCATTATACTATCAAGATCTTGGCATGCCAATTGCTAAAAAGACGATTTTGAGCTGTTGGTTCTAAAGCACATATTTTTTCATTGACTGACATGCCAAGTGCTTGATGGGGTAATGAATCGTGCCCACTGACGTCAGTATCGCACTCCAGCCTCGGGCTCTGCTGCAGCATTTTTCAGGGTGATGAACCGTGTTGCTAGTGGTCTGCAATGTGCCAAGCCAGGAGGGGGAGGTCAGATTCAGGGACTTGCTGAAGGAGAAGGGGGTTTAGAGGTGGAGAGAAAATGGGGCGAAGGGCTGGACTATGATAAAGGTCAGCCATGACTGTGGTCATACACTTCACGACTAAAAGTACCCCTGAGTCCACATTTCGACGCGGTTGCAAAACACCACCTTCTGAGGTTTCTGCTGTCTTCCTGGGAAAGGATTTCTTTCTTCTAATGTGGAAGCTATGCTTCTGCATTCAGCTCAGGACCTCAACTCCTCTGGCCCAGAGGCAACACAGAACAAAAGAAAGCGCCCCACCAAAGCCTCGGGGCACCACCAACTATGTACTCCCGAGTTACTCCGCTCCTAAAGCATCATCGCCCTGCTCATCCCGCCTCTCTAGGGTAGGCCAAGTCTAAACACCTCCAGGCAGAGGAGAGCCCTCTGAAGGCCTCAGCCCCAACGAGCAAGTGTGCCAGAGGCCTGGGGGTCCTTGGTAACGTCGTGCTGACCACTGGCAGCCACCATCCATAGCGGCGCTGGTGCATTAGACACCTCCATTTGCGTAAAGAGCTTTTCTCTATTTAAAAGGTAGGCTGGGACCTTCCCTGAGCGGCACGTGTCAGCAGCCTCCTCTACCACGTGTGCCTGAGCAATGAGCCTCAGTAAGTAACAGCACCGGTCTCGGGCGTCGCCTCCCCCAAACAGCAATTCATACTTTCTTTAAAAAAAATAAAAAAGAGAACAGCTTTAGTTTCCCCTGCCCTGTGGTCGTTTTCTTACTTAGAATGGAAAACTCCGGGCTATGCCAGAATGTCTTTAAGACTCAGCCCATCCCTAAACACTTTAGTCAATGACAGCTAGCCCCGCCCCCCGCCCCTCGGGATTAACCACAGGTACATTTTGTAAAAAGGCTTTAGGCTGAGGCCCAGAAAAACCACCCTCCATCAGAGCCACCACAGGGCTGCCTCACCCAGCTGCACGGTGTGTTTACCTGTGCGCATGCATGTGCACACATCCCCAGACCCCGAGCCATTTATTCACAGGTCAGGGAGAGACGCAGGGCGGAGAGCGGGTCAGGCTCACTCACCGGCTGGGAGGCCGCGGGGCAGGACGGAGAGGTTCCCGGGGCTGCTGGGGAGACCGCTCGGCTGGAAGCAGGTGCCACCTCGCAGCCCTGTGCCCTCGGGAAGGCCGTTTGGCCGCCCCCCCGAGGTTTTCTGCCCGGGCGCGGTCCGGTGCGAGTCTCTGCAGTCTCGGCCCAGGGCATTCCCGGGCGCCGCTGGGCCTACACAAAGGTTTCCCCGACCCCGGCTTCCCCCGCGTGCTCCCGGGCCTGGCTGCTGCTCCGGGTCGCTGGAGGCCTCTCTGTGTGCCGCCCTCCCTGACTCCTCCCCACAGCCCGGTCCTCCTGAAGCGCCCCACCTGGGCCAGGAGCTGATCCGCCCGGGCTGCCCGCGGCCTCTCACGGTTTCCCCAGCAGGGTGCCTCCCGCGCAGGATGACCTCCAGGTGGGGTCCTCCCTAGCCTCCACTTCCAGGTGAGGGAACAAGAGGCTGGGGGAGTGAGGCCTTCGCCTTTCACCCCGTCTCCAGCTCTGCGAAGCCTGGAACTCGTCAGACTTGATGCGCGCCCACGCCACGCCCCTCGGCGGGTGAAGAACACGTTACCCACGGGCGACCACGGGTTCTCTTCCAAGGGACAAGCAGAGCCACGGCCCCACAGAGTAGGTCCAAAACCTGCTGCGCTGTCTTACCCGCATGGCTGATGGATCCACTTGGAACTCCGTGCTGCTCCCTAGCAGCCAACCAGGCAACACTTCTCTGTGGGTTCCTGGCCCGCGGGTGCTATGAACTTGCACCAAGAAAGCAGACTTCTAAGTGCTAATACCGGAACGAGGAAGAGGAGCAAAAAGACAAAATCAGAACATAACATCTTTCCCAGCCCTGTTCACCAGTTTAGAAGCAAAAGCCCTACAGGAATGGGTACCTTTTCCCGTGAATTACTTTTATTCCTGTGTCCTCCAAATTTATTGCTTGCACCAAGTAGGAGCCACCATAAAACTCTTCTTTTCAATAACCTGCTATTTGAATTGCAAAGGCAAGACTATCCAAGAACATATAATGTAGTACAAAGTAAATATGATCGTATTACAAAGCGATTTCTGAAAGGCGATTTATTTGCATAGAGATACTGGACAGGCAGAAGTAAAATTCCTCCTGGGCTCCACATTCCAGTTTGCTGATGATACTGTGAGATACTCTATCATCGCGTCTTACCTTTAATTTTACAGAAAAGCATATGTAGTGACATCCTTGTAAACTGGAGGAGGAAAAACTCCTGGTCCCATTTCTACAGGGTGAGCCATAAACACCTCTAAAAGCCACTTGTGTAAAATCTCTCTCTGAAAGTTGCTGAATGTCCCCTGCATTTTTGAAGAATGATATCAAGATATCTCCAGAGGATTTACATTTTTCTATCAGCATATAATTGCTCTTACTGTGAGTCAGGGCCTTCTCACTTCCCTCCCATTTTCCACCTGCCTTAAGAGTTGGAAGAGTAATTTGCACATTTGAGCCCTGAGTTTTTCCAGTTTCTTCTTCCCCCTGCCCTTTAGCTGGCTTTTCTCGTTCATCCTGACCTCTCCTCCTGCAGTCCGTTCAGCATGTGTCTAGTACATCCCCGACTTTACTCTCATCACCGGGTTTATTTACATGGCCTTACCACCTTCACTGCCGGTTTTCTCCAGGGACTTGCAACAGTCACCTTTAACTTCATCTCCTACTTGCTAATTTCTCATTCAATTGCCTCATATCAAACTGGCTTCATTTCACTGGCACGTTTATTGAACACTCCACCCAGCTTAGATTTCCACCCAAAATAGTAGTCACTTTAGCCAAACTGTGTCCTTGCAATTTACTTTGCAGATTTTTCTGGAAATGACAGTTTTGACCTATGTTTGTCCTGCTGATGGAACGATCTCAGTGTGAGAGGCAACAATGCGTCAGCATAGTTGGGTGGCACTGAACTTGGGAGTAGGAAAACTTGGGTTAAATTCTTCCTTCTGCATGGTGTAGCATGGGGCTAATCATACCTGGAGTACTGGCGTGGCTGTATTTGTTAGGTTCTTATAGACCATGAGGAAGAGATAATCCCATTCATGGCCTGAATATACCAGTGGCCTCCTGGATGCTGAAAGTGGCTCAGACTTGACACAAGAGAATTACCACTAGCTCAGATCTGGTGCCTGGTACCAAGGACTTTGCCATTCTCTTTGCATCGTGTCTGATACCCCCGCAGAAAGGATCTGGGTGGCTCATCTATTTATCCCTTATCTTGTAGCCTGATTGTGTCGGTTTTGGCTCAGCTGTTGATCCCGGGCCCAGTCCACTGGGACCAGGTACCACAGTTGATATAACTCACAAACAGGGTGCAAGTCAGCAAAGCAACCCCCTGCCTGACACTGCCTGGTACCGCTGTTGTTGGAAGGCGGCTGTGGCCACAGCAAATGCCTTTGGCAGCTGCCTGGAGAGGTATTCCTGCAACGGTGATACTCACGGTCCTTGAGAAAAAGATCCGGCGGGCAAGTAAATTTGGAAACAATGCAAATTGTATCTTCCAGTGGAGAGATTCATAATGCACACTGGTGTATCAGAGGTAGGGAGCACACTGCAATAAACAACTCCATGTCACCTAGCATGTGGCGACATTTCTCAAGTAAACAGTGGCATCTGTTGATGCCCAGTGGAAGATTCTTTGACAAGTGCTGGCTTAGACCCCATGATGTGTGTAGTGCCACCCCTTTTCACTGCTTCCTAAACCATCAATGCCCCACCACTGTGCATTAGGGTCATTTGACTCAATAGAGGCAGCTGACTCTCCCCCTAAAAATACTGATTCACTTGGGCTGGGAGAAGCCTAGAGATCAGAATTTAAATGCTCTCCAGGTACTAGAGCTTTAACTAGTAATAGTTCCATATGTTATGGTATAATAATAGCATTTACTGAACATCTCCCTTTGTGCTGAGCATTAATCAAGGGTGACTTTACTTTTTAATTGTATCCTTAAATCTACCCCGCCTAAAGGATATCACCATCAATTTACAAGTAAGGAAACTGAAGCTCTAAGAGGCTAGGCGACAAGCCCATGATCACACGCTGTGTGATCACAGCACTGTAAGGCTGAGAAATCAGGCCTTGTGATCCTATATTCAAATTCTTTGGTCTACAAAACACGCCTCTCCTGGGAACGCTCCTCTTAGTCTAGAAGTGCCTGTCACTGGTAGGAAGTCCACAAACCACTGCAGAATGAACAAATGCCATGAAGGTCCTCCAAGGTCCCTTTCATCAAAAACATCCCCAAATTCGACAGCTCAAGGTCGTGTAGCATAAAGATACCAGACGCTTTGGAAACTGTATGAGTTTATACCCTGGAAGAGACCTGATATTAACACTCCTTGGTGTATGCTGAAAAGCATTCTTTCATTAACACTGAGTGATTCTTGAGCGTCTAGAATTCAGTGGACTCCTCTGCTTACAGTTTGGTTCTGCTCAAACTAAACAATAACAGCAATTGCATGCAATGACCTATAAAGTTGATACAAGAAATTAGCTCCTACAGAGAACTGAGGAGCTAATTATGCCATCTATAGATTCTAAAATAGACCTCGAGTCCCCCCAAAATTCCTTTGCACATCAACACGTATGCATGCTGCTAACCAGCTTCTGTCACTAGGAATCATCTTCCTGGGGCCAAATGCTCTTTGTACCCAGTGATCAGGAGATATTACACAGGATTCAGGTATAGGCTGCAGTTAAGAAATTCCACACTTAAATCTGAAAACTGTCCGTGATAATTTTCCCACCTTCTCCCAAATCAGGAGTGAAAAAAAAAAATCCACCACCCCCAGAAGCAAGCCTTCCTCTCAGCGCTCAGGGGCCTGGAATCTGCGATGAGATTGCAGGGGGCTTCAGAGCACACAGGCCATTTGGAAGGGCTTGGCTGCCACCTCGTGGTCAAAATTTTCATTACCGCCTGAGGTGAGGGCCCACACCACCTTTGCACTGCACTAAGCGACATCTTTTACGACAAGAATGTTGATGGCATATTTTTACATGCCCCAGTCAGCTAAAAGAAATGAAAGGCACTGCAGGTCTCGCAATAGCCGTCGGTTGGGAATAGGTTATTTTAAACTGGTTTCTACAGGATGAAAGTAGAACATTGAGAATATAGTCAGTAACATCTATGTTGACAGTTAACCACACTGATTGGGGTGAGGACTTCATAGCGTATGTACCTGTTGAATCACTGTGTTGTATACTTGAAACCAATATAATAATGTATATGAACCATACTTCAATAAAAGGAAAACTTGGTTTCTCCAAGGCAATTGTACCTGAGGGGATCTGCTTATATGCTTCGTGTTTTAAAAAAGCAAATGGTTTTCTGATTCTCTCTCCACTCATTATGTTTGAAAGGGAAGTATTTTGTAACTGCAAGAAAAGGCCTAACTCCAGGACTATCCTCTCTATTCCTTATTTCCTACAACTAAATTCTCTCTCCTCCCTCCCTTGTCTCTCTTTCTCCCTTCTTTCCTTCCTTCCTTACCTGTAAACTTCCCTGTTTAATTTTAAACTCCTTTACAAAGAAAGCCATATATCCAATCTGTTACTTAACAGCTGTGTGCTCTTGGGCAAGTTTCTTAACCTCTCTGCTCTCTGTTTTAACAACTAGAAAAATGTTTTTTACATTTTAAAAAAACAAATAATATATTGGCCAGAGAACCTCAATAGCCCATAAAAGCCTATGCTAGCCTTCTACAATGTCAAGTACACAGTATTATCTATAAGCAGCCTTAAAAACCATTAAAATCTGAATCATTAAATAAAACCATTAGTGATGCCTTTAGCTCTAATTTCAGTTGGTGAGTTGTGACTCACCTGGATATTGGGCCAGGGATTAGTAGCTGAGCCAAAACCAATGGCAGGGAGAGCAGAACAAGCTAAATGGCACCACCTTTGCTCAGCAGTGTAGGCTGCATAGAGCCCCCAGGGTCCCCGATCGCTCGGAATGCGGGCTGCTGATGCAGCACAACCGAGTTCCTCTCCAGAAATTGTCTGCAAGCTGTGGAAGCTGCCCTCCCCAGGGTTACACCCCTCTGTGGGGATGGCCCTTATTCAGTGATCCATTGATATGAGGATCTCTTGCTTCATCCAGGGACCTCTGAAGGAACCTGCAGCTTTACAGCCCCCAAGCTGAGGCCTCACCTACTACTGCATTGTGGTTCAGTTTCTCCATCTGCCCAAACCTTGTTTTTTTTTACCTTCTCACAGGTGTTGATCAAGGGCACCATCCCCATAAACCACCTGCATACACATCTCTATCCCAGAATCTGTTTTCCAGAGAACATGACCTAAGATATCCCTCTACAGTCTATTCCCAACATAACAACTAGAGCTATCCTGTTCGAAGTAAGTCAGATCATTACCCTCTGGTGAGATCTCTCAGCAAGTCCCATTTCATTACAAAGGAAAGGACAAGAGCCTTGCCATCTGCACCCTAATCCCATTACCTCTTTGACCCCCTCTCCTGCTCTGCCCCTCCATCACTCGGGCACCCTGGCCTCCTTGCTATTCCCCCACTCCTGCCTCAGGACCTTTGCAAATACCATTCTGTCTTCTTGGAATGCTCTGCCCAGTTATCAGCTTTGCTTCCTATCTCACTTACTTCAAGTCTTGACTAAAATGATACCTCAAAGAGGACTTCCTTGACCCTCTACTTACATGTGCTGGACTCCACCTCACCCCAGAGTGCCACACCCCTTGCCCCTGCTTGCTTTTTCCATTGCACGTATCAGCATCTGGCACAAAGCATATTTTACTTACTTAAGTTGTTCAGTATCTGTCACTTCCATCAGAATGCAAGCACCATGAGGACAAGGGCTTTTTTCTGTTCTTTTCACTGCTGTCTTCCCGAAACCTGGAATAGTAACTGGTACACAGTAATTGCTCACTCAATACTTATCGAACAAGCATGTGAGTGAATGAATGGAAGACCACAGATGTGGAATCAGAAGACCTGTGACCTTCAGGAAAGTCTCTTAAGCAGCATCTGATTTTCCTCACATGAAAAAAAGGAACAATAACTCTTAGGTCATTTTTGTAAGGATTATGCAATATAGCATTTGTGAAAGCATCATATAATAAACTGCTAAATAAATGTAAAATTTTTGCTTCAGCTGAATTCATCATCAGTGAGCTACCTAATGTTAATCTACAGCTATCAGATTGCCAAAAAGCAAGCATGTAACATTCAGACACAGAAAACCTTAAAAACGGTTCTGGTGTGCAAGTAAAATATAAAAAGATTTATTCCAAAGCCATACCCAAAATGTATAAACAATGAAATATATCTCTCTGAAAGACTTAATAACAAAGCAGTCTATATATTCAAATTTTATAGCAATTTGAAGACCTCCTGTTTCTGACATAAAAATGTCTGATAAAAGTTAATTCCATAAAGTGTCAAATGTACTCCCTTATTTACATAAAACATATTCTTTTTAAATGCAAGATACTCAAATATAATAGTTTTGTTATGAGATTGTCCTCAATTTCTTAAACTGTCACTGGTCTACAGAATCATGTTGCCACACTGCTTCTTAAAATGAGGTAAGATAAATGCTGCAAATTTTTTTCTTCAGGTAAATTCTTCAGATGTTTACAGCTGTCACTAAAAGTGCAACATTGCCTTTACAAGTCCTTTCCTGTGAAGTTATTTTCCCAGTTGGTTACTCAGTATTCTGCCATAACCATACATTTAAAAATTCATATCTTGTAATTTTTTTTTACACAATTTTAAGATCCAAATCAAAGCTATAACTAGAAAGTCACTATTTTCTTTACATTTTAATAAATAACTCTAGAAAACTGTTCAAAATCCTTTAAAACAGTGGTTAACAAACTTGTCTGTAAAGGTTCAACTAATAAATATCTTAGGCTTCTTGGATCACTGTTAAAAAAGAAAAAAAAGAAGACTATGTAACTCTAAATGTTAAAAAAAATTCTTAGCTCTGCTGTTATCTGCTAATTCTTCACTTTAAAAAATAGAAGTCATTCATCTCTAAATTAGACTTCTCCAGTGTTAATAAAATGTGAAGTTCACATTTTGCAGTAAATAAATCCATGGTTTCTGACCACTAAATTGGAAGTTCATAAATTATAAGAAGTAAGTCCCATTCACCCAGAGGGACTGCATTTCAGGTATTCATTTTAATCAATGGCACTTCCTTACAGCTTCTCTTCCATTTGAATTAGACAATTCATGTGTCTTCACTCTTTTCTTTTAGGTCTTTACTTTTTCATAGGGAAAAATTCTCTTCACGTGGCTAATCTGAAGTGTACAAACTCCAAAGCTGGAATACTTCCAGGCCAAAAGAGGTAGATGCATACACATAGGTATATGCAGTTATAAACACTTGCACATGGGAAACCACTATTTGATATACAAATTCAACAAAAACACTCCTCATGGCTAAGAAGGAATCAGTGTAAGCCAGCCAGAAGGTATATAAAACAGTCCTAATCTGTTTTTATCACATGCAATTGTTACATTTTGGGAAGACATGATTTGCATATGAAGTATGTGAATATAAATTAATGCAGCAGCATGATTTATTCAGGTTCTTGATGCATATAACCTGGAGTTGACTAAAAAAGACACAGCAGAGAATTCAAAGGGTGTTAGCTTAGATTCTGACACAGTAAAACAGATCTGTTTATAACACTCTTCAAGCTATCACATGGTCCTATAGCTCGGAACTAAGAAGCACAACTGTGTGTGTGTGTGTGTGTGTGTGTGTGTATGTGTGTGTGTGTGTGTGTGCCTTTCCAATCACAAACAGAATTAGGAACAGATTATGGCAAATAAAAGAGCGACTGTGCATTTACTCAAATATATCAAATAAATCGGAAGCCTCTAGAATTACAATCTCATGGTATTCTACAAAAACATTTTCAAATTCTAAAGCTAGGCAAGTGTTAAACTTTGGTATCCCTAATAAAGAGAGCTCAATTACAACAGTGAGCCTGTGCCAAACATTTGAACTATAAATAGTAAAGTTTTCAGTGCAAAAATAGTATCTTAACAAATAGCAATGACACAAAAATCACATGAAACAGTTAAAGACTATAAAACACTTAAGTAATATCCTGAAAGCATGTTTTGGTATAGAAAAGGCAGTTCTGGGCTAGTGAAATAGCAGGTTGTTTTACTGATTTAGCTGTGAGTCTGGGTGGTACAGCAGTGAAATACTCCCTTTTGCCAATAGACTTAACACATTTATAGCTCATCACGTTTCTTCTTAAATGGCCACTTTGGGTGTTGCAACACGTGCTCTGCAGCCTGGAGGACAAGGGACATAAATTCTTCTACATCAAAAGAGTAGTTGGTAAACTTTGGATGTTCCCCTAGAGTTGGGTGGTGACCCTGCAAAAACAAACCAAAACACAAATCTGTAACTCACTGAGGACGAGGTTTCCTGAACAGGAAGAAAATCACCTTACTTTGGCCAAGGCAACCATTAGTATAAATTAGCTCTACATCACAGATAGGCAAGTTTTTTCAGTACAGGGCTAGATGACATGCATTCTCAGCTCTGTGGGCCAGAGTTTCTGTCACAATTACTCAACTCTGCCATTCAAGTGCACAAGCAACCACAGACAACACATAAACAGAGGAGTGAGACTGTGTCCCAATAAAACTTTATTTATAAAAACAAATGGTGGGCCACACTTAGCCCACTGGTCTATAGTTTGCTATCCCTCATATATATAATGTAATAGCTAGGCCCAAATTTCACAAAGTTGCCCACTCAAGATAAAGATCCAAAGTGAGTAATTTCCCTTTTCTTCCAATTTACAAATATAAAATACAACTCACTATTCCAGAGAACAGTTTATCTTTGCTTTGAAGTTCAATAATAGGTCTTCATTTTAATTAGATACTTTAAGCCAATTAAAAAGCAAAATGAGGTGAGTTTCGTCACTGAACTTTACCTTATCTTGAGGAAAGACTTTGTTCTGCCTTCGCCAAGTGAGGTAGTGGACGCCTCTCAGCCTGGCTAGGTCCAAGTAACAACGCTCATCTTCACAATTGTACCTAAGGACACACAGGTGTCCACACATGAGACTTTTGTCCGGGATTTCTGCCCAATCAGCAGCTCTCTGGGAAAGAATGCACCTCCCAAATATGTTCCTGTAAAAGGTTTTCTAAATAGTAAACACAACTGAGGGAGACTGTTTTTCAAATAGTCTCATAGCTAGCTTACCCTAACTTTTAAAAAACAGAGCAGGATCCAGGAATGGAGGGGACTGACTTTTGTCAATAGGGCCAACTGCCTATATACTTGGTATGGTCTCCTAACATCCCCGTCTTTATACACATGCATTGAATGGGGTAGGTAACACATTCAAGATTACATAGCTATAAAGCAGAAATCGAACCCAGGTCTATGGAACTCTAAGCTTTCCCAATTACATTTCTTTCCATCCCTTCTTCCTTCCCTCTCTCTCTTGGAGAAATTAACAATTGAGACAGAATCCATAATTGTATGGAGAGATAATTATATATATATATATATAAACATTTATGTATATATATATATATAAACATACATTTCAGATGTTTTGCAGAAATTGGAAATTGATGACACTTTTTTCTAAGTTTTGTCCCATTTAAATGCTGAGTCAAGTCATTTTAAAAGTGAAACCGTATGCTCAAGATATCTAGCCCAAAGGAGGAAGTCAGATAACCGTAACTGCTGTTGGTGTCAAGAACTAAAGATGTGGCATGGTGTACAGAGTGAGATTATTAGGGGACAGCAGGCCACGCGTCCACAGCCAGCTCCCGTCAGAGGAGCACCCTAGGAGAATCACGTTCATCTTGAGCCCTCAGTTTCCACGTCTACAGGATCACTGGGAGGGCCCCAGCCGAGGTGGTTGTTCTGTGTGCTGGATCTGTGTTCTTCACAAGACATATTGGTTCTCGTGCCCTTTTTTTAAAATTGTGGTAGGAAACACCTAACATAAAACTGGCCATCTCAACCACTGGAAAGGACACAGTTCAGGAGAGTTCAGTCTACTCTCAGTGTATTACGTTGCTGTGCAGCCAGTCTTCAAAACTGGATCCCTGACTCCTCATTTCCCTCCCTCCCGAGTCCCTGGCATCCACCATTCCACCTTCAGCCTCTATGAAAGTGATGACTTTCAAGTGCAGTCACAGTGCATGTCCCTCTGTGACTGGTTTACTCCACTGAAATGTAATGTCTTCAAGGTTCATCCATGCTGCATCACGTGACAGGATTTCCTTCTTTTTTCAAAGCCAAATAATATTCTGTTGGAAAGCTATTTTATCTCTCACATTTTGTTCGTCCATTCATCCAGAGATGGACATTCGGGATGCTTCCACATCTTGGCTATTGTGAGTGGTGCTGCCATGAACGTATATTTGCAACACACAGGTTCTCTCTTAACACAACAATTACACTGAGTGCAAGAGATGATCACAGTTTGGGAAATACACAGGAATGAACTCAGAATGAGGAAATCACAGATTCACATCTACCCTGTCTTGCTGAGATTGGGGGAGAAAAGGGTGTTTTGCCTGCTGAGTTTAACAGCAGGCTGCAGACTTCACATTTTTAGCTTTATGTTTTTCTTCTTTCTAGATGCCTATACATGATGGGACTCTCCTGTAATTATTAAATATTAAGCCTTTTAAAGCTCTGAATGAAACACTCAGCATGTATAAGAAACGTTATTCACTGCCTCAGTGTAAAGGGGCCTCCAAACACTTACAGTTCAAACACTGCAGCCCAGTCTGGAAGGAAAAGTAAATGGGTGAGACCGGCTCCATGCATTCCAATAAATATGTCCGTGTTATGGGTGATCCTTAGCTGCTCTAAAAACCCAAGTTCCCTGTGAACATACAGAACAATAAAAGACACATGGGCAAAAGAGAGAAAGGATTAAGCTGAGTTAGTTCATGACACATGGTAACAATATTTATACCAGTGTCTTTCCTGATTTAAATCACATTCCACCAGGATTATTATTATTTTTTTTGTCAATTTCAAGCCTACTCCAATAATTAGTAACTTAATTCCTTAATAACTTAATATTTTTTCTAAATAAGCATGCCTTTTAAGTGCACTTTCTTTAGAAGTGAACTTTCATTGCTGTCTTAATTGGAAACCCAGTAACACATGACATAGATAAAAATGAATCAACCAAACTTAAAAGTGCTACGAAAAAGTGAAATGAGCAAGCCCTGGAGAGATGTTAGGATCTACTGGCACCAAACTTGAAAACTATTTCCTTAAGATAACAAAAGGATTTTTTAAACAGCAAATAAATTCCTCCTTGCATCATCTGAGCTATTCAGTTCCAACTAGGCACAACTAAAATTATCTTAGATTCCACCAGGGCACAGCCCTGCCTTTGCAAGAGACTAATTCGCAATTGTAGGCATGTTAGGCTTGTAAAAGGGCCCTCTGAATTCAAGACCCTGAAAGATGTGCAAACTCCGAACCAACAATTAGAGCCAAAAACGTTCACTAAAGTGAGGTTGGCAAGAAATGCCAGGGTAAGGATGAAGCTCTGAAGAAATGTGACGGAATCAGATCTCCTAAGCCCTCTTACCCAAAGTAAAAATAAATAAATGAACAACCAAGATTAGTTTGGACCTAAGGGAAAGCAAATTCCCTCTTAACAGCTTCCCCTCTTTAAGGAGCTTCCACTTGCAGTAGAACAAAAACCCTGCACCCTCCGTAGTGAGAGGAAGACACCAGCTCCACGAGTGTGTCTCACATGGGGTACGCATGCCTCAGTTTCTCCAGAAATGCCGACTCATGCAGAGGGAAGGACAGGTACTGGCCCAGGTGGATGTGCTCCTGGAGTCGCCAGGGGTGGGAAACACCTATAGGTCAGGACTCGCATCTCCATGCTACTCTGTTCCTGATGCTTCCTTCGGGTTGGCCAAGTCTGAATTTACTGTAATTCCTCCTTATCTGGAAAACCCAATATACCCTTAAAGGGCAGTCAGCTAAAGAGCTTGGGAGGTGGCTCTCTAGTTCTTTCAGCCTGACACCAGTACCTCTTCTTGGGTGACATTTCTTCATGTGACAGGAAGGCTAGTCTCCATGGCTTTTACAGCTGTTGTGAAAAGAAAACTGAGTATGTTAGAAAAACAGAATATGTCTAACATTTCCTGTCTAGGTAACCCCATTGACCTAAGAACAACAATGCTACAAGAGGTAGCGCGTATTCCTGGTCGAAAAAAATCTAGGCGTATAAAAGAGTTCAAAACGTGGAGAGTCACTTGTAAAACAGGAAGAGTTTTGACAAGTCACAAGACTGACATGGAGATAAAATGCATAAAGCCTAAGAGTAAGTCTCAACAGGTGGTAGTTGTTACAATTGCTACTTATACTTGACTCTTGAACAAACATGGGGCGCCAATCCCCTACACAGTCAAAAATCCAAATATAACTTTTAACTCCCCAAAACTACGGCTCCCTTAACTACTACTAGTAGACTACTGTTGACAAGAAGCCTTACCGATCACATATAAACACTCAATTACCACGTATTTTGCATGCTATGAATATTATATATATATTTGTTTTACAATAAACTAGTTCAGAGAAAACTTTTTCGAATTGTTGCAAATCTATAAAGAAGTTTTCGAATATATATACTGAAAAAAAAAAACACGCATGTAAGTGGACCTGCGCAGTTCGAACCCGTGTTGTTCAAGAGTCAACTCTATTTGTATCAGGGTCTGAAATCCTCAAGACAAGAGCCATGGTGTCTTCATAACTGAATTGCTAAGCCTGTGAGCAGCTCAGGATATGTGCCCAATAAAGATCTGTTGTACAAACAAACAAATGTATGGTCAATGAGGTGGGAAACTCCTATGCTTACTGGTACGTTTAAACTTAGCTATCTCAGACGCCCAGATGCTGGTGTATGTATATTTTTCTTTTTTAACATAGAAAGAAACTATTCACAGTGTTAAATGTGGAAATGACTATGACTGTAGGTGGGCAAGGGCAGGAGAGAAGAGCCTTCACCCTCCTTTTGAACTTTTGTATACTGCCTGACTTTTTCAACCAGGAATACTTACACTTTCATGATATTGTTTTAACGCCAACAGGTGTCGCCTAGGCAGTAAATGTTAGGCATATTGTGTTTTTCTAAGCCTTTCACTTTACCAGAATTTTAAAAGAAACGTAAATACTTTATAAGATGTTTAGAAACCTCATGTTATTTCTATGGCCCTCAGATTATTTCCCTATAACTAATTTAAGGTCAGCAGTCAAAACCTGGCAGCTAACAGGGTAAATTAGGCCAATAACATTTTTTTAAAATTCAGAATTGGTTGCCAACTTTTAAAAAGTCAGAAATTTCAAATGGAAATCTGGACTCACCACTTCTCTTGTTAAATGAGATGGTGTTGCAACACCAGGCCCCACACACCTGAATAGGAGCTGCCTCCCCCTTGCACCCAGGGTCCTCACTTGACCACTTTATTCACAGATGGCACCTGCTTGCCCCTTCTGGGTCTGTAAGCCAACAACTCAGATTTGAAAAATCTTTTCTATCCCCTAATTCACTCCTCCAAGCAAAAGTGAGAGCATGTGCCTGAGCATGCGTGGGATTATCTCTTACTTGTACTTATAATCGACGATCTGGACGTCAAACGTAGACACTGTCTTCAGTGCGTTTACAAGCTGGGGAGAAAACCAGAAACATTTAGAATTTCTTTTTGTTCCTTCTTTTCTGCTGTACTTGCCTGTGAGTCCTTATTTTTCATACAAGACAGTTTTCAGATATCAATTATCCTTCAGGTCTGCTACTTTAACCCTTAGCTGAGTTCAAAGGCAGACTCCACACCTGGGGCGCCTTACCCCCTAGCAGCCTGCTGCTGTGCTGGACAGTCAAGAGCCTGAAAGGACAAATTCACGGGAGCAAAGCCCTCAGCACAGGGGACGCTAGGTCTTAGCTGTCACTGCCCATGTGCTGGTCATGCCCTCGACTTGTCACACGTGTTTGTCGGGCACCTACTGGGTTCCACACATCAAGGTAAGAGCATTCCCCCACCCGCTGTGTCATTTCAGACTAACCACCAGTGCTCTGAGCCCTTCTTCCGAAAATACTAGATTCTTGGCAGGAAAACATTTTCAATATATATACCCAGGAAAACAGTACTTCTTTTAGTAAACAGAGGGTAATAAAACAGAATGTTACTCTGTGTCTAAAACACAGCCATGGTTCTCTAGCCCCTCGCGAATTGGCTCCTTAACCCAACACTGTGGGTCGCCACTGTTCAGAAACTTGTGCACCGTATCTCACTGCCTTGAGGCGTAGACTTTGGGGCAAGAGTGATGCCAGTAGTTACAGAGGCACCACTGATTGTGGTTTCAACCCGGTTGCCATTTCTAAGTGCTTAATCCTCATAAATACCACATCAAGTACCATTACGCCCTATTTTAAATCATACAGTGTTGGCTTAGGGACAGGGACAAGGAGTCATTTTCCCAAGCCTGGCGGAGCCAAAATTAAATCTAGGTCATCTGACCCCGAAATCTGTATTGTCAGCCCACTCTACTCCCACGTATAAATAGCAACAGACACTGACCATAATCCAATTCCCCTATTACACACACACACACACACATACATACATACACACAGAGTCATGAAATGGTAGTTTCTCTCTCTACACAGGCTGTGATCTCCCACAAATACACCATTTGTATCAAGGTGAAGGAATGAGGATAGATTAAAACTCTGTTTGCCAGGAGTGAATTAATCACATTCCAGGAGCCTTGGTCTTAGGATGAGATGAGTCCACATAAAAGGAATCGTGGCTCTCTGAGTGTTCCCCTGACGAGGGTGCCCTTTTCCACGATTTCTGGTCACACCAGAGAGGTGGCCACATCCCTCCCGACATGACTGTGCCGACCCTGAGGTCGGGCGGGACTGCGGGAACTGCAGCGCAGTGCGGCCATCTGGGTTTCGGCATCTACTAAGGCCTCCAGGCCGAACCCAGGCGCTTCGTCTCCGCCTGGTATCCGCCTTTCCAGCGATGCCCCCGCTGGGGCTGGACTGTCAAGCCTCACCTTCAGGCCCAGCATGTGGGCCGCCTGTGTGGGCGATGGGAGAACACCAGCGGCCCAGCATGACGCCACGGGCAAGGGCCATCTCTGCAGGACCTCGTTCCAGCGGCCTGATGCTGTTCCTCACCCCACCCCTTCCCGACAGACTGGAAACAAAGGTGGATCCGCCTCCTCTAAGATCTACTTCTGTTAAGAGCCCCAGAGCTCTCCGGTAAAAAGCAGGCTCAGGCTCTGACTGTCCTGGCTCACGTCCCATTACTCTGCTCACCCTGACCTTAGGCACGTTTCTTAACCTCTAAGTCCCAGGCTCCTTGTCTAGAAGAGAATAATAAAAAAAAAATCTACCTCATGGGTTTGCTGGGAGCATTGGGGAACATGTATGGGGAGCATACAGTCATATGCTTGGGACAAAACTAGCACTCAACATATGTGTCTTCAACCGATGTATGCTATTGATCTGCCTGCTCATAAGGGGTGATGTCCATCTACCTCAACTTTGCATTACTTGATACTTGATACATTTTTATTTCCTGGTCTTCAAACACACACACACACAGCTCATTTCTTCCATCCACACAGCTTATAATCAATGCCTCATTATACCATATGTCCATGTCCTCCATAATCCATATGGATCTGGAGAAGAGACACTAATTCTGTAATTTTTATCAGCTTGCTAGGCACCAAAATTAATATTTGTAAAACATTTCACCCATCAAAACCTGCCCCCCACCTCCCTTCTACTAAGTTATTCCCATCTCGATTCCACTGAACTGCTTGAGCTACCAGTCTAAAGGTATGCACTTGATCCTGAATACCGTTCCTGGCCTTACCTAACGTGAAACTGCACAGGTTCTCTCCAAGACAGTGCTTGCATCCCTATACTGGGTCCTCTCTCCCATCAGCACCTTCGTCCAAACTCTTACCAGAGCCATAGGAACAGCTCTCAATCTCCCTGCGCCTGCTCTTGCAGCCAGAATGATTCAAAAATAAGCAAGTCAGATCTTGTCTCTCCCTGTGTACTCATTTTCTCTTTGCTGCCTTGACAAATTACCACAAACTCAGCAGCATTAAACAAAACAACTGGCCCTCTCGCTGTTCTGTAGAGTTAGCTCCCACAGCGAGTGAGGCGGAGGTCTCACTGGCCTAGAATCAAGGTCGGCAGGGCTGTCCTCCTTCTCGAGTGGCCAGGGGACAATCTATCTCCTCACCTTTTCCAGCTTCTAGAAGCCACCTGCAAGCCTTGGCTTGAGGCTCCTTCCTGCACCTCCCAAACGGCAACCCTGCATCTCTCTGGCCCTGATTCTGATATCGTGCCTCCTTCTCTTTTCTGCATCCCTCGTCCACTTTTGATGAAGTGCTGAACTGACATCTGGTTGTGGGAAGAATCCAGCTAAGGAATTAGCTTTCTGGGTAGAGGCAAAGCTTCTCTGGCACAGAGAGTGTCCAGTCCATTTGTGATTTCATTGGGCCACCTGGATAACCCAAGAATGTCTATTTTCAGGCCAGTTGATTAGCAACCTTAATTCCACCTGCAACCTTCATTTCCCTTTGTCTTGTAACCTAACCTCGTCAGAGGTTCCAGCAAGCAGGACGAGGACATCATTTTTTTTGGAGGGGGAGCTTTATTCTGCTACCACGCCCTGCTTAAAACTTCACAGTGGTTTCCCCTCACAGGGCAATAAAATCTGTCCACGCTCTCATCAGTGCTCACGAGGCTGGCCTCTCCGGACCATGCCCGACCTCTCTGATCTCTTCTGGTATCATCCACCTGTCTGGCTGCACTAGACCACACGGTTCTGCTTCTGAAGCACGGAGAGCTCTGGACGCCAGAGGATGTTTGCTCCTGCCTGGCACTCTCTCCTCGGCTGGTTCCTCCTCCGATCCTCTTCGCACGCGGTGCCTGACCACCTTCCCCTTCCTTCTGCATCCCGCCTCCACCACCTCACGCCGTCTTCCTGCCTCTGTACACTCACTACCTGAAACCACCGTGCTGACGGGCTTGTTTGCTTCTTTCTTGCCTTGCTCTGTCTCCACTCGAGAGTGTAAGCTCCATGAGGACAGGGACCTTACCCGTCTTGTTCTCTGCTGTAGCTCCAGAGCCTCAAACATGGCTCAGCATATAGCAAGTGCTCAATACATGTGTGTGGAATAGATCTTACTACTGTGAGGACATCTTCCAGCCACGCCCTTGTAGGCAGGAGCCATGCATGGTCATCTCACTGAGGTCAGATATAACTTAGGAGGTGATGTTGTCTAAGTGAACTAGGGAAACCTAAGAGGCGAACAATTTCTGAGACACACAGTCATGCAAAGGAAGGGAACGCTTCCAGCCTAATCTGCCTCCGGATGCCACACGATCGCCACACTCCATCGACCGTCTCCCAAAAGACACTCTCACATTTTTTGCTGCCTGTTTGTCCGGAGGCAGAATGTTTGGCAATCGATGGCAGTAAAGGCAGGACTCAGAGATCGTTTCTGCCTCTGTATCCAGTCTGAGTGGGTGAAGATGAATATGTACAAGTGAGGCAAAGCTGGTGTGGGCAATTTTGGTGACTTCCAGCAGAAATCCAACAATGGGATGGGGTGTAGCCATCAAACTATTCTAAAAGCTAATCATTTCAAATCAAACTATTTAATGCAATGAGAGAAAACAAAGCACATTAATCATTAATATGATGATATTAAAAATGCATACCCAAACGAACCTCATTTTGGTTTAGTATTTTCCGGTATTCTGTGCTCCGTGCAAGAATGGTGACTCGAATTTTTCCATCCTGTAATCCAAAGGAGAATGCTGTGTATGCCTGGACAGGTGAATGAACACCTGAACTTAAAATGTGATTTGCACAGAGATGAAGCTCCGTAAGGATACACTTAGGGAACTACTGTGTTTTTGTTTTTGTTTTTTGAGCCTGATTCCTTCACAGTCCTTTCAGGGAATAAAAATGCATCCATATTAGCCATGGAACACAAAATCTATTTGTTACACTTCTGCTTGGTTAGGTGGGTGGATTTTGTGGCAGGGGTATCTTGGATGCAGTGGGGATCTGAAGGAGAAAGGAGATTTATGGCAAAAGAAAGGGGAAAGGGAAAGGAGAAAAAGAAGTACTTCTCCCATTCTCCATTTTTTATCTTTCATAGGTTGCTGACATCTGAGTTCGGATCACTCTAGCTCAGAAATCATTAACATGGAAAGCACTGCCGTCTGACTATTTCTTTTTCTGTTAATGGTGCCATTGATTTTTATTCAGGGTGAGAAGTCAAGCCCACCTCAGAACCCATAATGCATTCCTCACCTGGGGTCCCTCCTGTGTGATGTTCAGTCTGTGCAGGACATGCTGGGAAAATGCCCTGAACAATCCAGTATTTTGGCAGCCAGATATCTGAAATAAAAACAAGAGTTCATATTATAATGCATACTTTCTGTGTTACTATTTAAGATGTTCTCAAGTTATATATAAATGTTATCTTAAAATCAACCAAGATAAAACCTATAAATATGAATGTTAACAACAATACCATTCTTACCAGGGGGGTATTATAAAACAGCCCGTATCTCATCCGAGGAAGTAATGAGAAAATGGCCTCTTTAAAACATACCTATGAATGAAGATATTTTATAAGGTGAGAGAATATACTTGGCACTCATCACACCCAGAGAGAACTTGTAATTACAGAAAATAAATTTGAGTTCATCTCTATTTTGCGTTAAAATATTTTGAAGAGCAAACTATTTCACTCAAGTGGAATTCATGTTTTTTGGAAAAGCTAAGGGAAAACATTTTTTTTTTAATGTTACACATTCAATTACAGTAAGGATTCTGGTTATAAAAAGAGAAACCAGAATGTCAGATCAATGGTAATAGCTACTAAAAATACATATTAAATATTTATTTGATGAGTGAGTTATCTACAGTGACAGGTATTTACAGACATTTCAGTAAAGTTCCCAGTACCCTTTTGGAATCGTAAGTTTTCAAATGTATAACATCATAGTCAGTAAATGCTCTCCACGTGTCAGAGAACAGGTCGCCATATCCATAGGAGCTCTGAAAAATGGAAACAAATTTAGTTAGGGCAATAAAATACACATGGCTTTCTAAAAATGCAATAAAATACCTGAATTAACCTGTTAGTGTGAATAACTAATGATCCTAAGCAAGCTGATAAAATCCATGTGAGAAAAAATGGATTTTCATCTTGGGCCCAAGCAAACAGCTAACTTGATGCAATATCATCAGAACTAATCATCACACTTGCAATCTTAGCTTGTTAAAAGCATTTTGTTTTTCCACCTGATTATTTTATGATATCATGATTGCTGTAGGGTTTTTTCCAGTGAATTTTCTGTCCAAATTACAGATATACCACTCATGCATACACCGCCATTTGTACACACTCTGATATGCACCGTGAGCAAAAAACATCGGGGCCAAAGGAATATGCTTTTGGAAAGAAATTTCAGAGCAAGAAAATGCCTTGACAGTTTAAACATTAAAAATATAATGAATGTTGTTCTAGGAGATGATCTCCCATTGACTAATAAGCAGCATGTGATAACACCCCAGTAACATAAATAATAAGAGTAATAATACTTAATAATAAGAGTAGCATCTTGCATACTTCCTGAAACTCAGATACTGCTCTAAGCACTTGAAATTAACACATTAAACTACCCTACAAACTTATGAACTTGATAATGTCATTACTCCCATTTTACAGACAGGGAAACTGAGACACAAATTTAAGTAATTTGCCTAAATTGTAGCGTTGGCGCATTTGCAGAGCTGGGATTAAATCCACCTCGTTTGGTTCCAGACTCCATGCTTGTAACGTCCATACGGCAGTCGCCTCTCAGCGGGAATGGGTTCTTTCTAGTACATTTACCAAATGCATTTTGCTTTTGAAAAGTAGAAAGTATGTGCTCCATCAGCAAAAGGAAGGAGATTGGTTTATTTTAAAATGGTATAACTTAGACTGAAAAATTCAGCCAAAAGAAATCAGAAATATGTATTCTAGGATTACATTCAAGTCTACAGTTGGTTTTACATTATGTTCGTTACCTTCATTTCTTATCTTTATAGCATTCTTTTCTCAGATTTTGAAATTTTTCAGAATGATTGAGAACTGTGAGATGTGGTGATAAAAACAAAAATTCTTTCCTTCAATGTTTCTCCAATTCCGTTCGAACAAAGGCCCTTCTGCACACTATCAAAAATGAAATGTCTGTGTCTTGGCTCAATAATAAATAAAGGGCAATTAAAAGAAGAGATTCTAGACAGTTTCTTGAGATAAACTACCTCAGGTAAAATAAAATACCTTTAAAAGGAGAATGTAATAATAAAATATAGTAATCCTGACTGATCCCTTCAGGGGAAATCGTGTATTATGCAGTAACCACCTCTAGAAGCTTCTTTTCCACATCCTTCAACTTCAAATTATCTGCCACAGGGACAGAGGGACTTCTTTCTAGTCTCATGTTGAGGAATATTTGGATATTCTTAAAGATGACTTAAAATTCCCTCCTGTGTATGTTTTAAATTTAAATAGGCACATAGGGGATGGAGGAAGAAAAAAACATGCACATTAGCTATGACTCAGAAATCCTACTTACAGGGGTCTGCCCTTCAGAAATGCTAGAAGGAGCATGTTAAGACATGCAGATAGAAAGGCTATTCACTGCAGCATTTCGGTAAATAGCAGAGAACTGGAAACAACCTAGTGTGATTAGGGTCTTGGGGCAGGACGTAAATATGTGCAGTGAGGCACAGATGGACTAATGGAACATCCATTAAATGAATAGCATGTAACCACTTAAAAAACGGTAACTCTAAATATATTGGCTTGGGGCAAATGTCCACTATAGAATAATAAGTTAGCAATATCAGACAGCATATTTTCTATAAATATACCCTTATTCAAATTTTATTTTATAAAGGATATATAAAGGATATATATATGTATATCCTTATATAAACCCATATATCCTATTTATAAATATCCTATTTATAAAGGATATATATATATATATATATATCCTTATACAAACCCATATATAAATTTGATTAAATATTAAAGTCTTACAAGGGACTCTCACACATGTAAACTGTAGTCACCTTTGAGAAAAATGGAATTAGAGAAGCAGACTAAGGAGACAATTTTTTTAAAATAAAATAAATGACTTATTTATTTTATAATTGGAAGTTTGTACCTCTCGATCCCCTTCACCCATTCTGCCTACGCCACCCAACTCCCCTCCCCTTTAGTCTCTAAAAACAAGAGACGTTGTTTTCAATGTTACAGACTTCTACGTTGTTTGAAGCCACTACAGCCAGGCATTATTTGCATAACTGAAAATAATAATAATAAAGCTATACTACTTCTCAGTATGTGGAAAACATGGAAGGCCTGTAGTAAGTCCCCTTTCTTTCATTCTGCTTAGTAAAAGCACAGGAGCGTCCCTCCGCACAGGTCTGGAGGCTGGTGGCCTTGCCCATCCCACTGGGGAGCCACGTGCCTGAAGGGTGCCCAGACTGCGGAGCTTTCTGTGAGCACGAAGGACGGCCCCTCTGGCTTCTTCATGGGGCCCCTTCGTAGAGGGCCACTGAGATCTGGACTGCATGCGGCCCCTGCTCTTCCCCTGGGCACTCTCTTGGCCGAGGCCGTCAGGGCAGTTCACTGTGGGGGGTTTGCATCACCGTCAGCCTGGATGTATGCTTCACTCAAGGCCTTTCTAGCAAAAGAGGTACACGGGTGGCCACAAGAAACCCTCACAGTACCCCCAAACTAGAGCATCCTGTGGGCCCCCGTTCTGGAGCAACGGCAGACCGGCCTGTCCTGAGAACCCGACTGAGCAAGCAGCAGAGGCCTTGCTGACCCAAAAAGCAGGTTGGTAAGGACACACAGAGAGTAGCAAAGAAGGGAAGTAACATCAGGGCAGCCAAGCTGCTCAGCGAAACCCATCCTGCCTGAACGTGCAGCTGAGCTCAGACTGCCCACACGTCACAGGCCCGGCTAACCTGTGCAGCCTGTGCATGCCATCCCACCAGCAGAGAAGGGAGGCTTGCAGAAGTTGACTCGATGTAATGTAGTCTACTAGAGCAACATGGAAATGCATGCAACCAGATATGAGGAAGCTTCTGGAAAGTGTATGGAAGCCTTTCCTTCAACTTCACAGTTCTGAAGGGAACCACAGAGAGGCAAGAAGGCAATGTGGATTCAGGGCACAGGACTTGTCCTTGACTCCACCCCTTGCTGTAACCTTAGAACACCCACCTGCCATGCAAAACCTCAGCTGCCTCCTCTAAAATAGGCTAATAAAAACTCTCGTCCACGAGGGGTATGAGCATTAAATGAGATAACCAGGTGTAATTAAAATAAAACCCCACCCTAAATCCATCACTCAGGGCTTCTGATAGCTGGTGATCCTGGTCTAGAAGCACTCAGACAAAAAGAAGACGACTGTTGTCCCATCTGCTCACAGAGACATTTTCAGGAAATGAAAACAGTGGCGGCAGCAAAACTGGAACACGGAGGGAGATGTAAACAGACGCAGAGAAGGAAACCCAAAGAGAGCATGAACGTGCCAGGAATCATAGAACCAACTGTCATCAGGCTTCAGATCAAATTAGGGAGCAGCAGTAATGAAAACCTTTCGCAATGCAGTGAAAACTCTACCATGAGCCTCATATCCGTGGAAAAGGCGTTAGCAAAACCATTTCCCCTTCTGCACGAGGACCTGACCTTACGTTAACTGTCTCGCTCTGCGCTCTGGGAATGAAGACGGCATGTGTCAACTATGTTGCCAGGTAACACTGCTAATGATTTAAAAAGACCCTTGATAGGTAAACTGCTTCTGGACTGGGAAGGAGTACGGTGAGACTTGTAACTGGCTGTGTCTTTTGTGAGGATGCTGGGGCTTTGCCAGTGTAGTTGTTCCAGGAGATGCCGGACCCCTTGTGCCTGCCTCACGTGGTCCCATGTCCTTGCACCAGAGCTGTGCCCTGCAGGCTGCTGGAAGGACTGTCACTGCCAGCAAGCCGATGGTCTCTTGAAATATTGTTCTGAGCGCATCCATGCCAGGAAGGATGCCTATAAGCATCTCGTGAGTTGGAATGTTTAGCTGAACCTTAGATGACCTCTTAGTGGGTGCTCCGGCTTCCCAGTGCAGGCAGTCTCTCATGTACACCATAACCCACTTGTGCTCTTATTGCTGTCATTGTCACAGTTCGCATTCAGAGTGCATGTGCTATATACACCAGGCATTGTGACTGTTCACACGGTATGGTTCAGTTGCAAAATGGCCCTGAGGTAGATGCTACAAACACCCTGTTTTGCAGTGGAGTGCACAAGGGAAACGTTTGGGTTGCCTTGGCAGGTGGAGGAGCCAAATATAGGAAGCAGCAGGGAAAAGGGGGGGCAAAGAAAGAGAAGGAAAAATAGATTGCACTAAAAACAAGTAAGCAAATAGCAGGTATAAGTCAACATACACATTTATGTGCACATCTAAGATTCTCCCTGCGTGGTAAGCTCACACACACAGCACAATGTGGCACGAAGCAAGAGCTGAGGGAAGCTGCAATTGAGCAAAGGCAGACGGTAATTACAAGTGGGCAAACTCCAAACAGAGGCAAGTTCTCCCGACATGGGTCGTGGAGGAAAAGCAAATGACAGTTTTCACGTCTGTCTCAGAGGAACACTGAGCACCTGCCCAGAGGGAGAAAAAATCTTCCACTCATTCATTGTACAATTCAAAGAACCAAGGTATACACATAGACATGTATCTGTCCACATGCATACGTCCCTATAAATGCACACACATGCATTCACACCCATCTGCATATGTATGGATGTGTGTACGTGTGTGAATATTTATTGTATCTTAGAAATGTCATGTCACATGAGAGTCACACATGTATTGAGCAAGAAAAAGAATAAAGAAGCAGAGAGCATATTCTTACTTACAGTGTCCCACATCACTATGTACACATCTGTACTGAATGAATTATTAACGTGCTGAGTAATATAAAGATTGATAAAGTCACAGAAGTGGTGATACAGGTTAACACCTAGCAAGAGAAAAGAGAAATACATGTTAATTAGCCCTGAGGAACAAATGATTAAACAATTTTTATTCTGCTCTACCCCATGTTTCTATAGTGTGATGGACTTTTAGCTGAAATATATGGGGGGAAAAAATGAGTTTTCCAAACATGAAAACTCTACCTCAGGTAGTCTTCAATTCACAGATTGATAGGGTTTAAAAATTCTTTAACATTATTTACAAATTGGGGATGCAATTTCCCACATATACCAAACCAAGTAACAAGTGAGCAAGTTCCCAGAAAAAAAAAATTATAATAACAAGCCTATTTAGCTCAAAATGGGATAGAACTGTAGGACCATGAAGACTAATTGTTATTTCTTACCAGTTATTTATTTTTTTAAATCAATTAAGCAACACCTACTTATCATGGACATGATGATGACAATAGCAATGGTTAATTTGGGTAATTTTCATTCCTGTCTCTTTTTTTCCTACTTGATCACTACTTACAGCATTGCTTGTTAGGAAAACATTAACCACGCATCACTTAATAGAGCTGAACATCTCATGTTCTAATTGAAAAAGCACAAACTTTGGAGTCAGAAGAATCAGGCTGACTCTCAGCTCAGCCACTCACAAGTTCCCAGAGATGCTTGTGAAGACCCTAAGCTAAAGCTCTAGCTTCTCTACTAGAAATAGGAAATCACTATACTTAAGTGCCAGCTTTGTTAAGAGAAATCCAAAGATAATATACCTTTAAGTACCCAGCCCTGTGCCCGGCACATACTGAAACCTTAATGAAGACTATCTGGATCCTGCTGGGCCGGATGGAGCGGAAGGGAGGCCTGCACCACTATTTCTAAGTTCATGAGCTGTCATTAAAAAGAAACCAAACACACGCTCGCTCGGCTTAGATATCCAGGACCCAATACTCAACTTGGAAACATGCAAATCTAAACCAGATGAGATTCCAAGAACTGACATTTAAGACATGCACTTCAAAGGAGGGAAAATGCTGGTTAAAAGATTAACAGTGACTCTCAAAAGCAGAAATCATAAAATATTCTGACTTTATTCCCACAGTGAATAATAACGTTGTGTGCCAGAACATAGGAGATGAAAATTACTGTTTATGTAAGTCAAGTCATTGTGCTGTACACCCTAAATGTCTACAGTGCTGTGTGTCAATTATATCTCAATACAGCAGAAAGGAAAAATAAAAAGCCTCAGCTCATTTTAGACTGGTTATTTCAGATGAATGTTGGAGGGATTCCTTTTTTCACTCAGAAAAATCTTGGCAAAGAGCAAACTTTCAAATTAACATGAAAAAGAAAATTCTGTTATACAACACACCTCCTTTCCCCAGGCTAGCTAGCACACAGCACACATTAGCTCTCTCCTGTGCCAGTCAGCAAGTTCATGACACTTATCAAAGATTGCAGCATGCACAAAATAGAGCTTGGTGCTACAAGAATTTATAAATGAGGGAGAAAATGCAAGTTCCTTCCTCAAGAAATATGCCCCCTAATGAGTCTTTTCTGTAGAATAATATGCAAAGAAAAACTGGATGACAGCATAAGTTAGAAGAAAAAAGTAGAGTTATGAATATAGGAAAGAAACGGCACATGTCTATGTAAGCCCTGCATTCCTACTTTACATACTTTATTGTGTAATTATCCACATAAATTTAACAGTTCACAAAATCCAACTCTTTTACAGACAGATCAGTGTTTTCTTGGCCCCTTTTAATTTGCATATTTTAAAAATGAGTCAGGACCTTGGACACAGCACTTTTACTTGCTCCTATTTCAAAAACCTAAACTTGTCTCATTTCAGAACCTATTACTGTGTAATGTAAGAATTATGACTTCTGAAGGCAGAGCACATTAAAATATGATCAATAAATTACAGTAATTCTGAAATATTCGTGGCAGAGGGCTCTATTTCAGCATAAGCCAGCCTCTCATGAATTTTGAAACCGCGTGGCATGGTAACCTTATAATGAAAGAGAGAAGGCAGCACGATTCATGTTTCTCCTCTGCAGGGCAACTAGTTCATAAAGTTAAAGCCGTGCTTGCAAATTGAGAGTTAGAAGCTATAGGCATTAAGTGGGAAAATTATTTGATTTTAGGAAGAGTGAAATGAAATAGGGTCACTGATATCAAGGGGTTTTAACATAGAGCCAGAAAGCCATTAAGGAGATGCCTTAGGAACATCCTCGCCAGTGGAAGCATGAACTTTTGAACTGGGCGAATATCATCCCAAGGACTAGGTACCAAAGACTCAGCCTGAACACCAGCAACTTGCTCTACTAAGAGGCTTTGCTTAGTGACAGCCTGAGCAGCCAAACATTCAGTTAAGACTAGTTTTCTGCCACAAAGCCTATCAAAAATTCTTTGTAAAAGACACAAACAAACATTGTCTTTGGTCTTTAAATGCCCTTGACACAGTTGTTCTCTGGAAGGATGCTCCTTGGGTTGGTGCCCAAATCTGTGTTCCTCAAGCTGTGATTCTGAGACCCCAAGTAAATGCTGCTATTTTATTTTAGCTCTGCCTCTGCTCTCAGTTGACGACTTTCACTTTTTTTCCAAGAACACACCACACTGCTAACTTCCAGAGGTATGTTAAGTTCACTTCAGTCATGGAAATGGTATCAGAAAGTCCGCCGCAAGAGCTTGTGGGCATTCCTTTCCCACTCACAGTATACACATGGCTTTTATTTTTAAGGAATTTAAGATGCAAATCTAAATCAAGTCATTAGAGAAACTAGAGGGGGTAAATTTAGCTATAAAATGTGTATATATATATATATATCCCTTCTCTCAGCTTTTAATATTGATTGAGACATTTGATACTAATATGCAGGTTTCTTCTAAAATGCCAAAGGTATTACATAATGGAAAGTTCAAACTAGTTCACTTCTTCAAAGAAAGCAGAAAGCAAATCTACAATTCAATGTCATACTACTTCCCCAAAACTCTGGGGAAATCACTACATACATACATCAAGAAAGGAACAAAGCCTCACTAACCAACAAATAAATAACAAATTAACTTCTCACCTGCATCCAATTTCATGAAGTAGGTTGGTTTTTCAATGACAATGTCACACTGAGCATCTTCTATTGGTCTGAAGTTGAGCTGAGTATAGCTCTGTAGCTCAGCAAACCTGGAATTATGAATCGGAAGATGCTTTCAAAATGATCCTTCTAAACTCCCTACCGCAACACTGTAACTGACGATCTGTTCATGAGAGAGATTTTATGTCTAGCCTGTGCACTTAGGAGAATCCGTGGAACTTCTCAAAACTTACTAGCATTTATATAATGTCACACAACATGTACACAACTGTTGGTGGCAGTCCACAGCTCTGCATCCAGGTGGAGCCTCAGCCCACAGTCCTCATTAGTTGGGCTCTGCAGACCCAATCTTTTTCCAACCCCTGGAATCTACACTAGGAACCTTAGGTGGTTACCAGGCAGAACTGGACTGGGTCCCAGTGAAACACCGGACTTGGTCTGATTTAAGCTGATGTGGGTTTAGTGCAAGGTCTTAGATGAAATAAATTTGCTTAGTAAAGGCTAATTGCTAATGGCAATCTCAGAAGAAAAAAACACAAAAATTAATGGGCATGGATCAAAGCATTTAGGAGCTATAGCCCCAAGACTCCTGTCTTAGGATAAGTTGGTCAAGGAGTGGGTTAGACAACAGTAGGCCACCTGCCTACCTCAAGAAAATTTCCATGCAACACAATACTGAAAAAACACCACACAACCTTCAGCGAGCAGCACAACCCTTCTAGGCATTAGTTTGGCTCTGCCAGACCCCAACTCTTAGCTAAAAATAAACAAATAAGCAAACAAATGAATTGACTAATAAATAAATAAATAATAAATATGGGATCCTTAAAATCTAGAATTAAGAGTACCACTTTCTGGCACTCCTGCTTGTTCTTCTTGCCTAAGAACAGTCCTAGAAGCTACAAATATCTACAAAAATGGCAAAACGTTACTAAGCATTTTTGTGTCCTAAGAACTTGGTTTCCTAACCAGCAGGTTGGAGGGCCCAGAACATGTCCAGACAGAAATGCAGGTTATACCCCATTTGTGGCTAGGGCTCTACCAAATTGCTGCCAGAACTCAGAGGAGTTACCACCTAGACTCACAAAGACCAATATGAGGACTGTTTCAATTAGAGAAGATCAATTAAGGAGGCTGCTTAAAAGCAAGGCTTCCAAATCAAACATAATAATGTACCTACTTTAACTAGTACGCAGGAGCCTCCAAACGGCTTCAGAATTCCAAAACAGCTTCACTGAAAGATTTCAATGTGGTAAAAGGCTAATGGAAAATCAAACGTGGAAGAGATAAACCTAAAAACAAAAGGCTCTAAGACTGACGCGACTCTTACTGCTTCCCTCTAGCGTCCTTTACTTCAGTACTCATTCTAGGAATCCTCTGCCTCAGTTGCTTTTCCACTCGACAAAGATTCCATGACCATATACAAAAGTGCACCGAGTTAATGGCCGGCCTTACAGACACCCTCCCCAACCTTCCCACCCCACCTACCTCCCAGGGCTGGCGGGACGCTAAGAGGTTTTCCAGTAAACTGCCATGTTAGTTTCTTAAACATCCAAGGAAAACTAAAATTTAAACATCAAAATAAAAGAAAAAAGTTGCCAAATCCTGGTAAATTCAGAACCGCAGATGGGATCCTGGAAAAACTAGCAGAAAAAGCGAGATAAGGGTGAGAATGGCTGCCTGGATCTGTCCATGGTACCCAGCAGAGAAAGAGGAGAATAAAATATCTTTGGGGAGCCCTCTTGAGTCCAGCTGTTGAATACTCCCAGAAATATTTACTATTTATCCTAGCTAGAAACTACAAGGTAGATCTGTGGTCAGAAATTGGCCAAATTGCATAGCCTGATGAATATATATATTTGGCCATCTCTGCTAAGCTAAAATAAAGCTGTGTATCCAGAGAGAAAGAAAGACCTTCTAAAACCCTGAAGGATTTATGGGTGGGTCAACCTATGATGTCATTTAAGTTGCAGACCAAATCTTTAAGGAACTGAAAGCAACTGTCTTTATCTTACAAATTTTTGCGAGACTAGAAATGCAGTATGAAGTTCTCTGATTGCTTTTAACCAATCCCCAGACCTCCCCTATTTATCATAAAAGGCTTTCAACTTGCATTCTTCTCTGTGCTTTGGATATGTAAATGTTAAAGTACAAACTTTAGGGAGGTAATCTGCATCAGAAGAAGCACAAAAGAAGGAAAGTGATTTGGAATTTGGGCTAATGGGGAATCACTTGTCCAGAAGGTCTCAGCGTCTGCATGTTTATATGTGTCTCTATAGATGTGTGGTACTTTCTGCCTCTGATTGTACTGCCAAAATTAATTTGTAAAAGAGCTCTATTTAATTGGCTTGAAGAAAATCAAGCACTTAAAAGAATTAAATATTCATAAAAATTCTCAAAAGTATAATAGAAACTAACCCAACTGTTTTCAGGTTCACGTGAGCTGGGATAATCCTTGGCAAATAAAAGCTAATTTAAGTTTGGGTTGATTACATCAGGTATGTCCTCAGAGTTAACAGCTTTAAATATAATGCAGACATACAACTTCTATTCTAGCTTGGTTTACTGGTTGAGGAGGTTCATGTTATCTCACAAAAATTTGTGAGTAAGAAAAAGAGTTTGGGATGATGGCTGACTTTGTCTAACATCTCATAAAGTTTTCTGTGTGTGGTCTAAATGTAATTGTTAGAAAACAGTGAAGAGCACAGATGTAAGTAGAATAAAAAGCTTTAGGTGAATTTCTATAATAGTTACCCCAAATCTTTTTGGTAACCTGAAACCGCAAAGTTTGCTAAGTTAAATGATAAGTTATATTTACTGGATATCCAGATCATTTACAGATCACAAGATAAAATACTGAAATATTAGTTACTGAACATAGACATCCACTTCTTGCTTCCTTTTATAGAAAAACTAAAGCGAAATTAAAATCTGATTTTCTGTTAAAAGGCCAGTTTTCTTGGCTTACTGGTCTGCTCGATAAGAAATTGTAAAATGTTTTTCTTTATATCTTAAAGTAATCTTTCTAGAAAGCAAAGCTTTTGTTTATCAAAATAATTTCTCATACTTCATATTATTTTTATTATCTGGTCTTTGATTATTTAAGAAAGTTGAATCTTCTCTATTAAAACTGCCAACGTTTTTTATTTTCATTTTCTACCACTACTTAACTTTCTGTATTTACCTGTGGAGTCTTTAATTGTCTCTATAGTTAAATAGATAACTAAGAAAAGTTTTACAGTGATTTATAATCTCATCTGACCAAGGGTTTTCAAAACTTTTGATATTTTTGACAAAATTCCCAAAAATCAAATTCTAAATAGTCTTTTTGACCTTGAACTAAGTCTGGGATTTTTCAGAGGACCCTTGAAACATCTCAGAAAAACTGTTCTCTCCTTATAAAAAAAAGAGGTATCAAACTGATTAGGCTTATTTGATAAGTTAAATTTTATAAGAAGCATCTTCAAATAAGAAATAATATTAAGTCATATTTATGTTTTATTTGTATAGGTATACAGTAGATGCCCTTTTTTGTGTTTTTGCTTTTCAGTTACTCACAGTCAATTGTGGTCTGGAAGTGGAGGACCCTCCTTCTGACAAATTGTCAGAAGGTCAGTAATAGCCCAACACTCAGTCACAATGTCTGTGTCATTCACCTCACTTCATTTCATCACACAGGCATTTTTACCATCTCGCACCATTACTAGAAGGGTGAGTACTGCACAATAAGATATTTTGAGAGAGACCAGATTCACATAACTTTTATTACAGTATATTGCTATAATTGTTCTACTTTACTATTGTTAGTAATCTCTTATCGTACTTAATTTATAAATTAAACTCTCCTGGGAGTTCCTTTCTATTGCTAGATAGAATTGCTGCCCAATTCATGAATTGTTGAATAAAGCATGAATTAGGTATTCAAATTTACTCATCTGAATTGTTTTTTCAAGTGCATATGGCAAGATTATTATCCTGAGGATTTGCTTGGCATGAATGTGTGACTTTAATATTAACATTACCTAAGAGTATCCTATGTGACTTGTGACATAGTGATGTATAAGATATATATATATATATTTGGTTTTCATTCCCATTTCTGGCACAGAGCTCCCAAAACTCTTGGAATTTCCTAAGTGAAGAGAGCCATAAGTGTCTTTAGTTATATTAATAAGTTAACTTTTGGACCACCCCTAAGGATGGGGGCTGCTTACCAACCATGTGATTAGAGGGTTGGAACTTTTAGTCCCACCCCCCAACCTCTGGGAAGAGGAAAGGAGCTGGAGGTTCAGTCAGTTGCCAACGGCCAATGATCTAATTAATCATGCCTATGTAATGAAGCCTCCATAAAACTGAAAAGGAGGGTGTTTGGAGAGCTTCTGGGTTGGGGAACATATGGTGATTTGGGGAGAGTGGGGTGCCTAGAGACGTCATGGAAGGTGTGTCCTTTCTCCATACCTAGTCCTATGCATCTCTTCCATCTGGCTGTTCCTCAGTTATATCATTTTATAAAACTGATAATCTAGTAAGTAAAATGTTTCTAAAAGTTTTGAGGGCTGCTCTAGTGAATTAACCAAATCTAAGGGGCAGATCGCTGGAAGCTTCAATCTGTAGCCAATTAGTCAGAAACCCTGGATAGATAGCAATGGAATTAAGCTGAAAGAATTTTTTTATGTTGAGAGATAGTAACTGCACTAGTTGGGGTGAGAATTTAATAATGTTTATAACTGTTGAACTACTGTGTTGTATACTTGAAACTAATAAAATATTGTATATCAACTATACTTTAATAAAAAAAAATAAAGTTAAAAAAACAACAACAAAAAAGAATTGAGTTGAATGACAGGACACCCAGCTGGTGTCAGAGAATTACTTGGTGGTATTAAAAAACCCACCATACACTTTGGAACTGGATACTTCAGCTTAGCCTATAAGGGTAGCATGAGAGTTTCTTTGGGATGACAGAACTTATCTGTATTCTGACTGTAGTCATGGTTACAAGCACCTAGATACGTGATATAATTTCATAGAATCTACATTAAAAAAAAGAAAGAGTGCATGTAAGCCTGGTGAGATTCAAATGTGTTTATAGTACCAATACCACTTTCCTGGTTTTGATCATTGTACTACAGTTTTGTAAGATGTCATCGCTAGAGGACCCTGGGGTAAGGGTAGCATGGGACTCCAAATTTTAAAGCTATTTTTAAATTTCTGTGAGTCCAAGATTATTTTTAGATATAGTTTTTTAAAGTACCCTAATCCCTTAATTTCTAGCGATGGAAAATTTCTTCATAACCATAAAACTGGTTTAATATTAAAAATGTTTTAGATCAAAGTGCATTCCCCAATTTAAATAAAGTTCAAAAAGCTCCTCAATGGTGTTGAAAGTCAGCATTATGGGTGTGGATAATGGGCTGTGTCGGACCTGGGCATGAGTCACACAGGCAGGCTCATTTTTTCATGATCCAAACTGTATACTTCTCTATATTCTTGTTATGTACTTCAATAAGTGTGTATTTCTTTTAAAAAATATGTTCCCCCAAAACATGGTGATTATGAGGAGTTAGTAAAAGTAATTTTTGAACTGATTTTTTTCTTTCATTAGCAAACACTAAGCACAATATTATACTTCCTAATTTATTGTAAACACATATAATTCAGATACAACTGACCGGTTCTGTAGCCATTGCTCCCCAGAACTCCTGCCGAATTATTGACAAATGAATTAAGTCATTGAAAAACCCTACCAAAATCTGCACATGCCAGGAATAAAGGTAAATATTTTTAAAACATGGTCAGGTTGTTTTTTAAACCTTACCAAGACTGCAGAGGACTTTTGCGCTGACCTTCAGACATCAATGTACGAATGTCAAGTTTACAATGTCCTCCAATTTCACCACTCTGCAAAAAATCTTCCTTAAATCTGGTGGATGACAAAAAATTAAGCTGAGTTTGAAAAATTGTATCATGACTCAAGCACATGGGATGTAATCAAGGTAGTTTACCAATTTCCCAGATCAGTTTTTCATTGGCATTTAATTCTTTATAATACAGTATTTCAAATATATACAAAAGTAGCTGAATGGTAGAGAAGCCCAAAAGACCCATCATCTAGCTTCCCAATGACCAACTTGTGGCTAGTCTGGGTCTTCCATCCCCCACCCACTCTCAACCTCATTGCCATATTACTATCAATCAAATCCAAGGCCTAGCCCTGACCCAGAAAATAGTGCAGAATTTCCATTAAATTTTAACATCAGCCACTTAAGTACCTGTCGTGGTTTCTCTTGATGTTTCTTAAATCAAGATAAAGATTGGCTGCTCGGCAATACTGGAGATAACGGGAACAAACCAGACTTGAGTCATTCTGAAACAGGTAAAATAAAAAGAAAAATAATAATACCTACTATTAATATTTTGAGAACATACCCAGGCTTGCTAGACACATTGGCAATGCACACCTTCAGGTTCACACCCCACAGTGTGATGTGGAAGCTTCTCAAAGATTGCTTCTGTTTAAGGATTTTTTTCCCCTCCCCAGCAGACTCTGGCCAAGCACAGTGTTGTCATATTGATTTTTAGGTTACTATGAAGACCTCCCAAATATTCTTTTTATAGCAACCTCAAATTTTAAAGCCAAGGGCTGCACATGTGGTTCATTTCAGTCCTCTTAAAAAAAAAAAAAAGCACTCAGAGCTCTCACTATCCCACAGCTATGTGAAAAGCCCATTTTTCAAAGATGAGCCACACGAAAGAAGGTCGAGAGATTTTAAAATGCAAGGTGGAAAGGGCAGTTTGCCAGTTTTAATAAGAGGTACTTTCAGCAAGCCCTACAAATTGTGAGAGTGCCTGTCTCGACAGCAACATGAGGCAGTGTATTTTTAACCACTGAAATAGAGGAGTTTAAGAGTCAGCTATCAGAGCCTATTTCTATTTCTCCCAACCTGATTTGTGCAAAAGAGGCAAAGTTCCAAAAACTTTTACCTGCATTCCATTTTATTTATAGACTCAAATGGCCTTTGGTTGTTTCTCCCATAACTCCCCATGAACACAAGACCTTAATCTTGACTCAGATGGTGTCTTAGAATCCATAGCTGATAACGGATCATACTGTGAGCACAAAACATATCAAGGTAGACCTTGGCCAGGAAAGCATTCTACAAAACTGCTTGGAAGAGGTGTGCCAGGTGGGGCTGTGGTTCTTCCTTCACACTTGCCATGTGAACAGCTACTCTGGCCCACGTGTGCGCCATGCAGCAGGGCCAGTGAATGTTGTATCACACCCCCTCCCGGCTCTATCCTCTTTGCTCGAATTGCTTTAAATTCTAGTATGTGACATCCTCCCGAAGTGCTAGAGAACATATACTCAGTTTTTAAAATGCAACTGAGTAAAAAGAAAAATTTTTTTGTCATTTTCTAGACTTCCTGGGATAATGGTGATTCCTGACAGGTCACAGACTCAGCCAAGGCTCAAAAACACTGGGAGATAATAAACCAGAATCTTAAGTGCTTATAACTCCACAGACCTTTAAAAACTAACACTAAGCCCTTTGCTGGGAGCCAGGCCTTGCAGTGAGCATTTTTATATGTAGAATCTCATTTCATCCTTACAAGCAATGAAACAAGCATAGTCTGAAAGCAGAAGAAACCAAAATGCACAAAGGTTGGGTCCCCTGTCCAGGAATTAAGATTTCAACTCTGAGGTGTGGAGCCTGCTCTTCTACTGACAACCCCAAAACTGCTTCTTGGCAAAGTGTCTGTCTTACCCAGAGAGTACAATGTGGTACAGATGAAAGCAAAGAGAAAAAGGTATGCATTTTAATTTTTGATGTTCAATTCTACATAGCAGCTGTGTGGTCTTAAGAGAAGTTGCTTAGCTTCTCTGAGGATGCTATTTTCCTCTCTGGTCAAATGGCTTCAGTGATGCCTGCCTTTCCTATCTGCAATAATGCTTGTGAGAGTCAAACTAGCTAACATATAGCAAGGCTTTTTGCAAACTATAAAGTCCTCAGCAAACATAAAGCAGCATGGTGGGGGTGTATTATCTGTCACAAACTACTTTTGACAGGATTTGCAAAGATGAAATTTATCAATTTATTTTCTTTAGCATATGTTGGGGAGGAGAATCATAAACCTAGCAATATTTTAACTGCCTCAAAACATGACAGTCTGATACATGTATGAAAATGAGGACATGGCTTCCAAATTAAATAGAAGATCTTGTTTGGGGAACTTAAATACAAGACTAAGTAAATATGTGAGAGTAAGGGATTCCTTTCATAGGGCCATCTATCTTGTTTTTATATTATGATCTAAATTCTATAAGCATTTTAAAATAAACATGCTCAGTTATTAAGGGGCTAAACACCTACTGTATCCATAGGCTGGCAGAGCACATGCAGTTCTTCCAGCCGGTCTCCAGCATACCCAAAGTCAGCTTGTTTCCAGAATATGTCTTGAGCTGATTCAAGGGTGTCTGTCCTATTCGCAAACAAAGGGATTTCATGATATTTTTCATTTCATTTTCTCTGAACTTTGAATTTTCTTCCTAAAGGTTAAATTGCTAGAAGTGTATCATTAACTTTTTTAAATAAACTCTCTTAATTTTCCTAAAACTATCCCTTGCTACATGAAGTTACCAAAATATGTAAGTTACTTACAGACTTAATCCCTTATAATAAAAATACATACAACAGAAACGTATGAAATTAGGGTCATCAGGAATTGAAGGCAATGAACAGTTAATTACTCTATTTTCCCTACTCCATTAACCTTGCATGTATTGAAAATACTAATTATACTTAACTTCCCCTTCCAGAATCAAGAGGACACCATCCATTTATTTTCATAGTGTTTGCTGAGGGAAAATATTTTCTGTGATCCATACTGTTTTCTGCCTCTGGCAGAGGACATGGATATTCAGTGGTTGGGGGAGTTAGTAAAGTTGAATTCATGATTGTGTCATCAAATTAATATCTACAGGAATTACTATCTAAACCCAAAAGTCTACCTGGGAATTGGGGCACCGGTACACATTATAGAGAAAGATGATTTAAAGTCTCCCATCTAGAAACTTACCATCCCACGTCAACGAAGGTGCAAATAGGGTAACCAAACCTGAACTCCGGCTTGCAGGATTTCTCATAACCCCAGCAGTACTTCAGATTTTCCAAGTGTTTCTAGAACATAAAACATGTACATTTAGACTGGTCTCTGTTTTTCTGAGATTTAGAGAGGACTCTTAGATTTTTTCATGAAGAAGACAAATCTTTACAGAACTTTCACTTTTATGTCTTACAATATGTATTCATATAATAAAAATAACTAGAGTAAATAGTAAGACTAGCATTCTCACAGTTCTTAACAAGATAATTAAGATTATCCTTAATCACCACCACCCCACCACCACCATGTATGTCCCCCAGCTGAAAGTCTAGGCTTTACCTAGACTACCAAAGACCATTTGAACTGGAATTTCTTGAAGGAACTCAATGAAACTGCCTCTCTCATTGAGCAAACCAATTATAAAATCAGTCCCTAAAGAGTCATATAAATTGGGACTTCTATCACTGAAAGAATCACACAGTCAATGGAATTGATCAGCAATGTTAACTCCTTAATCAAGGTCACCAGAAACCCCATAAGAAAAGACAGTTCTGCAGCCCATGGGGGTGGGGGGGGGGGGACACACAGCAGCTGTTGTTGGCCAGGGGACTTAGAACACACTTCTGCAAGGCCCCAGGGCAATGCTGGTCTGATTCCCAGGTCTGCTTCTCCTTCTGTGCCCTGGGCCAGCTCCCTGGGAAAGGAAATGTCTCACAATGCCCAGCTTTGATCTCTGAGGCCTTGTAAGACATCTTTAATGGGCTTCAATCTGAGGCCTTTCCAACAACTGTAAAACAGAAGGCAGGCCACAATAACAGTCCCAATTTTGTGGAGACAGGGTGGGGGGTGGGGTGGGGGTGGGTGGAGGTGTTTACTACCAGAATTAAATGCTAAGAGACCCTCCTAAGTGTAGTTCAAGAAAGAAGAGGTGTGAAATTCTTCTAATTGCTTTTAGCTAGATAGTCTTTTCTGCATAAAATCTAATTTACTTCATTTATAGAGTATACAAATAGTACTGGCTGCCTATTTATTTTACTAGTGATTTAGATTTTAAATCTCACTCTTGTTGGTGGGCTACAATTTCAAGCAAAGCTCAGTCATTCAGAAGCATTAGATGAAAAACAAACAATGCCTAACTGACAGCTACAACCAAAAGATGGAATTCTACCTTCAGGTTCAGGTTATAAAGCAGACCTAGTAAACCAGCCTCAACAGCATCCTTTTCAAAATAGAGGAGAAGAAATAACACCTACCTTATAAGGACACTGTGAGTCTTTCTCACAGACCCTGGCAATGTGCCTATTATTGTGGAAAAAGAAGGGCACATGCTCTTCCGGCAGGCGGATGCTGGCGTAGTTAAACAGAGGTCCTCCTGCAACTCCACCAGCCTCTGGGGGAGCCTCATCCTGGCTGCTCAGGGGGATGTCGGGAAGCAATACTCCAAAGACAAGCAGCATTAACATAGCAACCTTTAAAGCTGGAGATCAAGTTGAAAACATCTTTGTTAAGACATAGCCTTTAAAAGTCGAAGGGGTCAAAGGCTATGCATAATTACAACGAACTTTGCTGCATGACTGTGTAACGTTCCTTTACTCAACAAATATTTTTCATGCACCTGTTATGTGTCAGGCAATGTGTCAGGAGCTAGGTATACAGGGGTGTACAAACCAAGAGAGAGCCCTGCTCTCGTGGAGATTTTAACCTGGTGCAAGAGACATAAAAAACAAATACAATAAACAAACAACTTCAGATGACAAGGCCTGCAAATCAAATAAACCAGGGGCCAGCAAACTTTTCCAGTAAAGGGTCAGATAGTGAATATTTTTGGCTTTTCAGGATTGATAGTCTCTGGGGCAACTCCTTAACAATGCCTCTGTCAGGAAAGCAGCCATTGGCTATGCTCAAGTCTGGGAGTGAGTGTACTCTAATACAACTTTATTTACAAAAATGGGAGGAAGGCCTTGACATGACCCAGATTGCTGGTGCCTGACATAAAGTAAGGTTAATATAGTAGACAGCATAGTGTGGTGGGTAGGAACATGGACTCTGAAGCTAGATGAAGTGGCTTGGAATCCAGCTGCAGCTTCCTAGCTGTGTGACCTTGAGCAAGTTACTTAACCCTGCTGTGCCTCAGCTTACCCATCTGTCAAATGGAAATAATAAGCTTTCCTTATAGGGCTGTTGAGTTAAATTATTGGTAAAGTGTTCAAATGTACCTAGCACATCTAATGCTATGTAAGTGCTTAGTAAAGAACTATTGAAAGCCATGTGTGATGGTGGTGGGGAGGGGCTGCTAAATAATATTTGTGCAGAGACTGGAAAGATGAGGAGCAGGGAAAACATGAAGGGAAGGAGAAGAAAACATGATGCAATGCTCTGAGCAAGTGTGTATCTGCTGAATAAAAACTAATAATCACAAGCACACATTAAGTTCACACTACGTGCCAGGTTCTCTTCTACACACCAAGGATGCAGCAATAAATGTGCAGTCAAGAACTAAATGCCTTGCCTTTGCGGAACTTACATTCTAATGGGTACAGTAACTAATCTGTGATAATAATAACTAAGGCCTAGGAAACTCCATGAGTAAAATCCAGTTTGCCTCAGACGCTGTGTGGTTTAAATGCTCCCATGGTGCCTTAGCATTGTGAAAAGATGAAATGGTCACAGACCTTACTCCGTTTCTAATTCACCCATAAGGATTCAATTTCTTGGATCAAATTTCTTCCATGTATTCGAGAAAATAATCATGGTATTTTGGGTTCAACTTTAGTGGTATATTTTCTGTTTGAAAAAGAAGAAAAGAGAGTGCTCTTCCCACCAAATGATAGAGCCATATTACAAATTAGTTGTTCCCGGGCAAGATCTGTGGTCACTGGGGCATACTGGAAAAGCCAGCTTTTAAAATCAGTCTTCACTGAGCATGGGTGATGCAGATGAGGCCTTTCAAGCTAGACTGCTATGTTCAATCAAGCCTAAAGTTCCAAGGTGAAGGGATCGTAACTAAACAGTGGAGACACCTAGAAGAAATCCTTCTCCATCTGGAGTGGTAAACACAGTGGTTTCTCTTTTACCTAGTTGTTAAGACTGTAAGGTTACCTGTCATAAAGGTGATCTGAACTAATATTTTTAATTAGGACTTGTATATAGCAATGAGTTGATACCAACTGTACAAAATTTAAAAAATACATATTAATAGTAACAGTGACTCTACTTACAATGAAAATATTTACCTCTTTAATCCTCAGAACCACACAAAAGCTGTTGTGATGCTTCAGATGCATAAAACCTGTCGAAAGTGAAACATATTATCTTAAGAGGATGCTAAGGTAGACTTTATCATCCAGGTGAAATTTTGAATTAAAGGCTACAATGAGGAAAAAACATAAAGACAGAACCTCTAAGCAGAAGGCCTGGCTCATGGTGCTCTTTCTTTTCCTTAATGAATATCATGTGGCTAAAAGCAAGGGTACAGGTACCAGCCTCAGCACAGGGACACAAACCAGATCCTAAGGGTGAGCAGGAAGGATGCGGCCCACTTCATACAGGTACCAACTGGTACAGCTGGTCACCGCCACACCAAGCCGATAAAACCTTCCTGGGGCAAACAATTTTCCCAGCGCTCACTTACTCAATGAGTGATCCTACTGCTGAGTCCCCCTGCTACCTGAGTCTTACTACTTACTACCGAGGTTCAACACGCAGGCCGTCCTATCGTTTGATTCATCCTTCCCAGCCATTAAGTCGTTATTAGGACCAGGTCCTGACCTTTGGTTATCCAAGTCCATTATCCTTGACTGTGCTTCAGCCATAACTAAACGCACTGATCCATTTTCGGAGTTAACAGTAAAGTCCTGGGAAAAATCTGAACGCTCGGATCAGAAGCCTGGCTTTTTGCGGAAGGCAGGTACCCACTTGCAAAGGCAGAAGGAGGTGGCTGCTGGTGCGTGAAAGCACAACCCGCGGCCCGGCAGAAAGCTTTGCTGGTGTGGAGTCCTCTTGCAAGGCCCCCCCGGGATGGGTGGGTGCACTTCCCCTGGAGATGGAAGCTTTAGCAGCCGAGGTACTTTTTCCTTCAGCACAAAGCCGCCGGCTCTCTCCACGTCTGCCCTCCTTGGCTGGACTTCTTCAGACCTAAAGGGCGGAGATGGAAAGGAAAGGAGAAGCCTGAAAGGTGATGAGAGGTGAAGGCCCGAGGCGGACGGGGACCACAGTGGGTGAGACGGGGCGGCCCTGTGACGGAGCTGGCAAAGTTTAAAGGAGGCAGCTGCCAACAAGAGGCTGAACGCTTCTGGGGCTCGCGACGCCTCCTGCAGGGCTCGGCCCCACCTGTGCCAGAAGCCTCGGGGCCGTCCAAGGGGGTCAGACAGGGCTCGGCCGCCCGCGACGCGGGGGCGGCGGTCCGCCAGCCGCTTTGAAGCGGGGGTCCGGGGGGCGGGGCGGCGAGCGCGCTTCCCCAGCGCCGGTCCTCCCGCCCGGCGCCGCCCCGGCCCGACGCGGGGCGCAGAGGTCCCCGAGGCCGCCCGCCGCCCCGCCCCGGCGCGCCGGCCCCGGGGAACGGCCCCGCCCGGCTCGGGCCAGACAGGCGCGCGGCCGCCGGCGGGAGGGCGTCCAACCCGTGCGCGGCGGCTCGGGGCAGGCCGGGACCCGGAGGCCAGGGCCGGCGCCCCCACGCCCGCCTCCCCGGCCCGCGGGCGGCAGGAGGGCGCGCGCCGCCGGGGGCGGGAGAGGCGCGCACGGCGGGAGGGGGCCGGGAAGCTCCGCGGGTCGCGGACGAGCCCACCTGGAGCCGGGGGGGCTACGGGGAGCAGGAGACCGCCGCTGCTCGGGAGGAGGGAGTCGCCATAACCGGCTGCTGCCGCTCACCGGAAACCTCGGGCGCCGGCGCCGGGCCAGGGGGCGCCAGGGAGCAGCCGCCGCACCTTGGCCTGCGGCGCGCGCCCCGCCGAGGGGCGGCCGCGAAGGTCAGGGTGAGGACCGGGGCCGCGACCTAAGCTCAGCCGGACGGCGGAGCGGGCCGGGGAGGGCCGGCTGCCTCCTGGGAAGAAAGCGATGCTGCGCTGGACACAGGCGGGCTGGAAAACCTGCTGTCCTCTGCATTTCGATCGCGCAGCACTGACGCGATCTTTACTCTTAATTAGGGCAGAAGTTGCCGCCCTTCACATTTGGGGCCTGAATATAATTGGCAGTACCTTCCGGTGGGGAAGATTCTTTGGAGTCCCCACACGTTATACAGTAGTATACTTGCCTGTCTCTGTACCTATCCGAAAACTCACCAAGTTCAAATGCTATACTGTGGAGTTCAATTTTATTGTTTTACCGTTATAATTATTTAAGCTTAATTAATTGAACGCCCATCTTCCACACTGTCTTCTACTCTCGGCACCCTCCGTTCTAGAACGCTGTCCAGAGCATAGTGGGCTTAATTATACTGATTTAACTTGAACTGATTAAATGAAGGTTGATAGTATCAAACCGTATGCTCAGACACATAAAATCACCAGTATTAATATAATCATAAGGAAACACAGGTTTCTCTCTAAAGGCTTACATACTTTCCAAATAAAAATTTTAGATGCCAGTGTTACCTGCATTGTTTTTCAAATAATACCCCCAAAACACATAACATTTAACACATGCCAAGCATTATTCTAAAGCACTTTTTACAGTATTAACTCATGTATTCTTTATGCAAGAGTGAAATATTTAAGATAACAACTGCTCTATTATTTCATACTTTGCCCACCCCATACCATTAAGGGCAGTAATGTTTAAAAGTGCTTTCTCAGCTTGTCACTATTCTATTTTTTGTCTTGTACAGGAAATGTAGTGTTCCTGTTGACTCAAAAAGAATTGTCATTTAAAGTAAGCGTTTAAACATGTTGTTTTGCACTGAGCACTGTGCCAAATATGTATATAGGAGTATTATATATACATACATATGTGTTAATATATTAATATATATATATGGGAAAATACATGAGAAAGGCTTCTAAAGAGTTTAGTCTAACTGCAAGGACACACAAACCCATTAAATTGGTGTGGCATGCACATGTGCAACTTTAGATGGCTGAATATTAAATGTGGTCATTCAGACTCAGATGTAACATGATAGGATTCTGAAAACATGAAATTGAGTTCTATCACACTGCAAGAGCCATTCACAACATAGAATTTCTCCACAAGCTTTCAATGTTGAAATGTCATTTTAAACTTTCCTCAGGTTGACATAACAGTAAACTCAAATGTCTGTTAGTAGGAGACTGAATAAACTATGCTATATCCACACAATGTATCACTATACAGGTGTAAAAAAAGGATACAGAAGTATCTTTACACACTGCAGGATATATTATTGAGAGGAAAAAGGATGTGTAATATGCTATTATTTATGAAGGAAGATAGATACATGTATATATATATAATTTTACAAATATAACATTTAAGATGATTACCTATAGGGGGAAAAAAGGAATATGTAGGGGACAAAGAAGGTGACCTCTCCGGACATAACATTATATATATATATGTAACTTTAGAATCATGTAAATATTTTAATTATAAAACAGTAAGTTTTTAAAAGTAATTCTTGAACACTGAACGTAAAATGGAACTAAATAAATTTAAATGTTATCCAGTTGTGGCAAATTCCACAAGGGAACTCTCCCATGTGACTCTGAAACACAATTTGTACATCCTGGGAGGGATGTACCCTCAGGACTAGAGGAATTACAAAAAAAATCATAATCTGTTTTTGGTAGTCAAATTATTAATATATATATATGGGAAAATGCATGAGAAAGGTTGCTTATCCCAACCAATATTGTTGACAATATTGGTTGGGATAAGCAAAATAGGAGTAATTAAGATACCCCTGAACCTGAGATTTTTGACATGTGATATAACATAAGCCTAATGAAGTTATGTAAAAATCCTGTAGTTCTTAATTTGAATCAGGAGTAACAGTGTGAATTAGCAATATATTTTATCTTTAAAAACAAACCTCTCCTCCATCATCCATTGAAAATACTTAGAAACCAATCAATCCTGTAGCAAGAACCCTGTAGCAGCCTGTGTTTTCTGCAAACCATTTCCCATTATAAGGAACACACGCTCCATAGAAAAGTAGACAATCTTGGGTACCCATAAATAAATGGATAATCTTAGTTATGGAACAGGAAATGTACAAGAACCACCTGAAAGACCTTAGATGAGGCAGGGAAGCAAAGACTATCAAAGGATCATATCAAAAGGACTCAATAACCAATTTGAAAACGCTCCCTCTGTCCAAAGATAGGATAATTTAAAGCATCAATAAAGGTTAACTGTAATCAATTGAGGCACAAATATATTTAAGTATTATATTTAAAAAGGCCCAACCAATCAACAAATATACAAGCCAAAATCTCATTGTTCTCCCTTGATGACAGAAGGAAAAACAACTCAATGTAAAAACTGGTAAACAGAGGAAAACAATCATGCATATTTACTGTCTTTCCTATAGGAATTAAGATGCAACAAGCAAAATAGTTGATGAAGTAAAGTTGCTTTTCATAGAAACATTCCATGCTTATATATGATAATCAAACCGTATATCTGAAATTTTCTTCAAAATAGTCAGTGTGGGTTGAGAGGACGCACAAGTGAACTATAAATCAAAATGGGCCATGAACTGTTGATGGGCCATGAACTGTTGAACACTTAAGAGTATATATAAATGAGTATGTGGGGATTCATAATGTTCTCTTTTGTTTCAAATTTTGCCTAAACCTAACTTTCACATTGCTACAAGTCTGCTAAATGTGTTATAAGATTGCTGCTCATATACTGACATTTTGGATAGCTCACAGAGTGTTAGCAAAATGCGTAACTACTGGCAGAATATAGCTTATTGGTTCTCTGATATATCCAACTGCTTAAACCATAGTTCAAAGGTATTAAGTCTGAAGCATATAAATATATTTTGAAAAAACCTTGATCTTATGCTACAGTTGATCAATCATATGCTTATGATTTTACTGAAAAGCATTAAGACTATATGGAAAAGCACTGTATAGTTAATGGTTCAGAACACGGAATCTGGAGCCAAAGTGCATGAATTACAATTACACCTCTGCCACTTATATGCCATATTACCTTGAGCAAGTTACTTGACCTTTCTTCATTTTAAAAATGGAGATGATAATGAGATCAACTTTACAAGGCTGATTGGAAGACAAAGTGCAAGTATGCAATCACTTGTCCAAAATCTTTGGGACCATATGTGTTCCTGAATTTTCCTTACAAAATAGAGTTTGCACACCATTTGCTAACTAACACCCTCAGTGTGCCCTGGGTCAGCACCCCATAATCTCACAAAATATTTCTGCAGCAAATGTATGACTGCTCACACTGAGATAAAGCCTATAAATAACCCCATGTCAGTACAAGTCAGAATTTACCCCAAAGCAGATTTGACAGCAACTCTATAAAAAAGCCATTTGGTTTTCAAAGATTTCTAATTTCAGAACAGTGGCAAGAGGTTAAGATACTATATATTAGGTGTGTGTATACACATACATATGTTCCCATATATATTTTTTTATATATACATATATTTAAAAATTAAGATTGTAATTTCAAGAGACAAATGGATATGCCATTATATAAAATTGAAAAGAATACCTCTATATGCCATGTTCTGTCCATCACTAGCTGTAAAAGCAAAAGTGTTAAAGATTATGAAAACGGAAAAACCTCTCATTGCCCCTTGGTTACCATTATTTTAGGATTCTAAACTTAAATTTAGCTTACTTGGAAAAGGGGCAGTATGGGGAATAAATTCTGGACAGCATATGAGTACATTATCTGCAGCATAATTGTGGATTACTAAAGCATTTGGGGTTTTCTGTTTTGAGAAAAAGTAAGTATTAAGAAGAAAGATACATTTAATTTCCATTTTCCCTTGTCAAGGGATCTTGATTTGCTAAAAAGTAAATGGTATGTGTAAGCCAACAGCTTAAAAGTAGTTTAAAAGGATCAAAGTTGCACAGCTCAGCAGTATAAGAAATATGCGCTCAGGATAATTTATGAACGGAGGATAACTTATTTTACCTGTTGTTATTTGAATGCTGAAGTGTTATAAGACGCTTACTAATATCTTGACACTGTTTAAGATTTTTAAGACACGAATCATCTGAGACCTGTTTACTACAATAAATTCTCAGAATTATGTTTTGCAAAGACATACCTTCATTAGAAAAACTATGCTTACTACTAATATTCTTAATAATACAGCTCATAGAAAATTTGGGCTTATCTTTGTTTTCTTGAAATATGAGTTCCAAAGTAATACAAGTCATACTATCTTCGTAAACAATACTATCATCATTCACTGGTATTGCCCACTCTATATTACATTAAAAATGGAAAACATTGTTATTTTAAAATCTTTATTTAAATCAAATCCATGCTCTTTATATTATCTTTCATTTAAACATAAAATAACAATCTAATTAAAATCATATATTTAGCCCTTTACAAAACATGAAATTAAAGTTGTTATAGCTTAAAACTGAATAGTTAGGTTAATTTTTAAATGAAAATGAAAAATTATGATACATAAGAACATGAATGTATATATACTAGACAAATGGTAATAAAACAAAATAAGGATATCTGCAGTCATTCTCTTTTTTCTTGTGGCTATTATCTAAATACTATAAATCATATGCTTTTAGTAAGCATTTGAATAAAACTTTCATTTAAGAAATCTAATGTCAATTGAGAGATCATGAGAACAAAATTTTCTTGAACATTCTTTTTACTTAACTACAAACTCTCATGTATATTTCCCTAGGTCAAAAATTACCCCTATTTAGAATATGTTAAATCACAATATAGATACATGTGATACAGTCCCATATGCTAAACACTGTACAACTAGAAGTTCTCAATAAAGAGGCCAAGGAAAATAAAGAAATGGTAGTCTCTAGTTAGCTCCCCAGGAGTTGGAAGGACACCCATAATCTCTGCTTAGTTATCTATATGGAAAACAACAATGTTCACACCTCTTTTACTCCCTTGTTTTACTTTTGAAATTGTTACAATTAATAGTATCTTTCTGTTCTCTTTCAAGAATGGAAACATATGATTAAAAACTTTTTTCTTATCCATTAAAATATATTATTTTATGAGAATGTGAAATAGAGAGGTTTTAGAGACAAACAACAGAATACAGCAACCAGTATTCGATAGGTATTCTGCCACTCAACAGGTTTTCAAGAAACTGATTCAACATACCTTTTCCACTATAAAGATATTGAGAGAACTAATCATATCATAAAATAAGATCAGCACGACAGCTATTAAATTTGGAAACAGAAAACCAATTATGGTAATATACAGCCAGAGATTTATAGCTGTTCTCAGTTGTTTATTATTTTTAAATAAATTGAAAACATCTTAAAATCTGAAATTGATTTTATTAATGTATATGAGGACCAAGAAAAGAGAATGTTTAATATTATGAAATTAAAAAGTATAGGAGCTTTACTTCAATCTTTCTCAACTGTTTTCTTTCTTCTCCACTAATGGATATTTTAAAAGAACAATTTTATAATTCCTAAACTCTAGTTTCAAATGCTTGACAAAATTTTGCAACTTAAGTTTCCTATATTTTCTAATTTTGTACATTTCTTATTGCTATCATTCTTGTTATTCCTTGTCTCCCCTGATTAAAAAAAAAAAAATCAAGCTGACAAAAAACTCTTACATTGCTTTTCACCACTAAAATACAATTAATTTTGTGAATTTAGCTCACATCAAACAAGTACTTATTACTGCAACAAAGCAGAGATCCAGTGACCGAAATACTGTCTGGAATACAAAAATTAGGTCACTTGAATTGCTCTGAAAAGCATTCCAATTTCAACACACCTTGCTTTTAGCTATATTCCAAAGTTCTAGTGTTTAAAATGTAACTAAATTTAACTAGAAATTAGCGTTTTTATTTGCAAGTAAAAGCAGCTAAATGACTTTCAGTAAAAAAAAAATGTATCAAAATATTCAGAAGTCTAAAACACGGCATGGTTAACTTTTGAACAAAATAACATTTGGAAGAAGGCATAGGTATTTTTTAAAGCTATTCCACACTATTTTTGTGTTTAAAGGTTCCAAAAAAAAGGAAACAATAAATTACACAGAATTGCAAAATGTCATATTTAAATTAACCCCTAAAATTTCTTAATTTTGTTATTCTGTAATATCAAACATTCATTTTTAATGTACCAAAAATAAGGCTTTACAAATTGTGAACAATTTATTTTTGAAGAGAAAATTACGTTAATTTTATTACTTTTAGATTTATTTTTTAGGGTACTAAAACAACACCTCTTCAAAAATCACTTAAATGTTACTGATACCATCACAAAATCAAAATAAGTAAATTTTTCTCACTCTTCACTCATGCCTAGATAACTCTGAATAGCTACAGCTTTCTCCAGATAGATACCAAAATTTGTGCAGACTTATTTATGGAATCTGGGTGAAATAAATTTTCAGACCACAAAAGTTTTAAAAGTTTAAATTATTCACCCTTTAACTTCAGACAGTGTCAGTGTGACTTCTACTCTAAAAGAAAAAAAAAGTAGTTCAATATTTAATAACCACAGGTTTAATTTTACTAGAACACTAATATCTGTTTCCATGAGTAGTAATAAGGTATGTTGAAGATTTAAGTGTGAAAGATTTCAAAGTTTCAATACATTAATATCACACTTTAAATGTCCTTAATATATACAAACACATATAAATTAGATACAATTAGATTATATATCTACAATACAATATATGAACACCACTCTCCTTCCCTAATAATATTGTAGGATGATAAAGTAATAAATCTCTGTAGTATTCAAGGCAAACAAAAAAAAAAGGATGCTTTAAAAAATAAATCTTTAAAGAATAGTTCCAAAAAATAAAGTTCAAATATTGCACAAAATAATTTAACTGCAAGTATTACTATATACTATAAAACAGTTTTTTCAATTTTTGAACTCTACAGCAAATTCCATTCTCTAAGTCTATAAAAGAATTTATTGGAAGTCTGCATGTAAATACGAAATGTTTTTTACATTCAGATTGATGGGAATGTAATTTTTAGAAGTTAACTGAGCCTTTGTCGTAGAAGTTCATCTATTTGGGTCTTATACATATTTTTTACATCTTCAAGATCTAATCGGAGTTCTTCGGCTTCTTCTGCTTTTTCCCCATACATCTGCAGAATGGTGTTGTACCTCTGATCCAAATCCTACAAAATACATGTGTTGACGATTTATTAAGTAACCCTACTAACATCTTTAATATTATATTTACATTATAAATGAACAGTACACACATTAAAGTCTAAAGTCAGCTTTTATAAAAATTCAACTCATACTCCAATCTGTTGGAATAAACAGCAAAAAATTAAAACAAAAACAGAAACAAAAACCTAAACCAAGTGGCTATCGCTCTTACCATCTCTCTCCACTGAATCTACTCTTCTCCCTATATATAGCTTAATCCATCTCTCTCATTATTTTAAGCCCATTTGATGAAATTTTAGTCTCTGGTTCATTCTGGTTTAAGTATTACCTGGCACTTACACCACAAGAAGAGTCAAAGGAAAACATATTCTCATATACGGGGTAACATTGACTCCTAATAACAAATAAGCAAATTGTGATGATATCTGTAACATCAATGAACAAAATACTACTAAGATCATGCAAAATGCAGTATTAGTAAATGAGTCTTGGACAAATAAAATCTAGTTATTTTCCTATGCTGGGACTAACCATTATTGTAAAAAATACTTCAGGATGAGTAATGGAACAAAGAAGATAAAAGATTCTTTAAAGTTCTTTACTTAAATATTATTCTTCTTTAATTTTCAAGGAAATCATTAACATACATAAATGCATTTTATGTAAATTAAAAATAGGACATTTAATGTACCTGGATCAAAATACTTTAGAATCATCCTTAAATGAAGCATACTTACTCTTAGCTGAGTTCTAAGTTTGGGTACTTCCTTTACTTTCTCTTCAAGGTCATCATTTTGATTTGTTAATTTAACTAGCTCTTCAGCCATTATTGAACGTGTTTTTTCTAGACTGCCAATTTCTACCTGAGAAACATTACAAAAAAATAATTTAAATTGAGATATATCTTAACACTTCCACTAACGTATTTAATGTGCTATTTTTGCAGAAATAATTACATCAACATGTAACCATGGGTTAGCTCTTTCTTAGATAGAGCAAATAGTTACAAAAAAAGGGTTTCGTCTTTCCTCAGAAGTATACCATTAAGGCTTACCAGGAAAGGGAGATGAAGAAAATCCAATCATCTGTTTCAAATAATGCAACCCTGTATTTTTCTGTAATCTCAGGAAAGAACATATATTTCAGTCTCTCAATTACTACAAAAACTAAGAGAAAGGAAAACATACTTTAATATTGCCCCAACTGTGTAGCTCATATTGATAAAATCTACCGTCATTACTAAAGAAGTTAATCTGGACCCTCAATCAAGCACAGCATATAGGGCTACACAAACAAACAGGTATGAAAAGTATTTTCATTTATTTTTTTCCAATTCAAGAACTTCTTTAATAGAGTAATATTTTTAATATATGATAATATAATGATACTTTTGAGTGTATCAAGTTTAACACTGAAAATAGGTAAAACATTTTAACATTTCTCACTGCATTAAATTTGTTAAAAGCAGGTAAGATGGGAGGATGCTCCCTTCCCACTTACGGATGTTTCCTTTTGTATGCAGGATTCTACCCTCTCCCATCATCTTTACTCATTCCTCACAGGGAGAGCTGGAGCAACTTATCTAAGTGGTATCTCTGGAAAGAATAAAATGGGAATGCTCATCTCAGAAATTTATCTTCTTTTCACGCTTGGAAAAGGCTCCAGAAGGAGTTCTCTGCTCCTGGATGCCTGTATGTCTTACCGGGCAGTTATACAACACACAGGAAGGCTTATTACAGCCCAGCATTTCCTACGACAGAGTAGGTAAGTCTCCCTGTCCTGGCAATCAGTTAGCTGGCTTCTTTGGCTTATTTTTCCAACTAGTCTTTTTCTTTTGATATCATTAACATACACTTACATAAGAAACACTGTGGTTACTAGATTCCCCCTATAATCAAGTCCCCACGACATACCCCATTACAGTCACAGTCCATCAGTGTAGTAAGATGCTACAGAATCACTACTTATCTTCTCTGTGTTGTGCAGCCCTCCCTGTGCCCTCCCCCCACATTATGGGTGCTAATAGTAATGCCCCCTTTCCCCTTATCCCTCCCTTACCACCCATCCTCCCCAGTCCCTTTCCCTTTGGTAATGGTTAGTCCATTCTTGGGTTCTGTGAGTCTGCTGCTGTTTTGTTTCTTCAGTTTTTTCTTTGTTCTTATACTCCACAGATGAGTGAAATCATTTGATACTTGTCTTTCTCCGCTTGGCTTACTTCACTGAGCATAATACCCTCTAGCTCCATCCATGTTGTTGCAAATGGTAGGATTTGTTTTCTTCTTATGGCTGAATAATATTCCATTGTGTATATGTACCACATCTTCTTTATCCATTCATCTACCGATGGACACTTAGATTGCTTCCATTTCTTGGCTATTGTAAATAGTGCTGCAATAAACATAGGGGTGCATCTGTCTTTTTCAAACTGGACTCCTGTATTCTTAGGGTAAATCCCTAGGAGTGGAATTACTGGGTCAAACAGTATTTCTATTTTTATTTTTTTTTGGAACCTCCATACTGCTTTCCACAATGGTTGAACTAATTTACATTCCCACCAGCAGTGTAGGAGGGTTCCCCTTTCTCCACAGCCTCACCAACATCTCCAACTAGTCTTCATCATGAATAGACGTGATATGTTTTGGGCTTCATATGCCACTATTTCATTTAATTTCTCAATTTGCTGAGAATTCAGGTGGAAATGAAGAGTGCTACTTATTGGGCCTCAAAATTTCATTTACTTATATAACACATTTAATTTTCCCAATACCTGTAAATGAGTAATTTCTCCTTCCCTTAGCTTTAGCTGAGACTGTAGATTTTCAATAATGCTTGACCCTGCTCCCATCCTTACAGCATCATAAAGATTGCTTCCATTTGCTGAGACAGACATTGGTCCAAATGAGTGATCATGAGGCTCATCCTATGTTAATTAAAGAAAGCACATGTAAGTCATTCAGTTATTTCAGACTGTGTTCCATTATAAGACTCAAACAAACTGGTCCTGTCAATTCTTGCTTTAAAATGTTGTTTTAAATCTTGCTACTCTTTTCCAAGGCAGAAAATCATCTGTATTTTCTCAGTGCAATTAGCACTCCCTCACAAATATTCAGATAAATTGCCAACAGAATGGTGAGGTCATGGTTGATAGTCAAACTGCTATCAGCATATTCCCATTATCACTTCTCAGTTTAAGAACTAAGCACATATAAGAAATAAAGCATTATCGCTTCTCGGCCTTTTGGCTAAGATCAAGTGTAGTATCTGTTCTTATCAGTTTAGTATCTGATACATCCTCTATCCGAGGACAATATATTAAATGGATTTTTGGAGCAGGGAGATGGAATAGGAGCTTGCTCTGTCCACTCCACGCATCGACCTGGTATTGCAGTACTTCCGGGAACGGTGCACCCGCTCCAGGGGGGAATAAAAAGAAAAACAAAAAAAAGAAATAAAGCATTACCTGGGATAGAAAAGATGTTTGTAGTCCTGCCATGTCAACTCCACTAACGGAGCTTGAGCGTGAAATTGTGGGCGTGCTAGAGAGAGAAAATGGCTTCCTTTCCTTAAGGAGTAAAAAAAATACAGTTCAGATTAAAGAGTAAAATGATAAATAAAAAAGTAAGAAACTTTTCTGGAATTAATGACCAGGACTCATCATAATTTCTTCATAAAATGCTACAAATGTGATTTCTGAAGTCTAATCAAAGGCACAATATTTAGTAATTTAAAAGTGTAGATAGACTTGGTCAAATCATCTCAAGACCCATTTCCATTACGGCATAATCTGGTTCCTTTTTAATGTAATGAGAATGTTTTTGTTGGAACAATTATATGGACTGTTCATATTATGTACAGTACCAATTAAACCTATTTCTTTAGAATAAGACTACATATGAGTTTTACAAAGCACACACAGCTTCTGGCTTGTCCATTTAAATTCTAGTGTATTTTTAAAAATTCCAAATGAACTCAAAAAGTAATTTCAATGTATACATAGGAAATTTTACTATACTATGCTAATTACCAAGTACATTCCTATCTTTCAAATGTAGGAAACTAACTTTACAAAAACTGCCAGAAAGAAAGTGAATTAACCAGTTTTACTCCCAAGGTGCCTATAGGCCAAATAAAAACCACAAAATTCATTTAGAAAGGAGCAAGAGTTTCTGTAATTCAAATCCTTGAAATCGCAGATCTCTTTGGATAAACTCAAGTTACTTTAGATCCATCCACTCTGAGCAGGACACTGATTACATTACTATAAGTCCTCACTCAACTTTTAGACATAAGATTTTAGACATAAGAAATGGTATTCATAAAATACAGCTAAAATAACAAAACAGTCAATGATTAACCACAACTACTCACTAACCAAAACCAAAGCAAAAAACACAACTGAGTACCTTCTCTTTCATTGCTTCTTGAGTGAAGATTGCTTTCTTCCTTTCTTGTTCAACTTTCATTTTCTCCATTTCTAACTGACTGTTCAATAGTGTCTAATGGAGACAGATACAGTCAGATAATTTCTGTAATACTAAAGCCTCATTGTAAGTCAATCTCAGAGTTAGGAGCATGAAGTATATACTCCTATTTAACTACTAAAAACCAAGTTCCAAAAACAGTAACATTACCCATTTCACCTTGTCATCTCATTAGTTCACTACACCATCCCCAACCATTTCCAATGGAAGCCCTAAGAGGGCACACTAATAGAAATACCTTTTCTTTCTTTGTCTCTTCAAGTGTTCTTACATATTCATCTTTTAGGTTTTCTAATTCAACCTGGTACCTATTAAGCCAAAGGGAATTAAACAAAACAAAAAAATGATAGTAGAGACTATTAAAAACTCACTACTTTATTAACTCGTTACATATTTAGTAGTCATTTTTATTACTAGCTTTATTTTCCAAGTATATTTCCTGATGATATGGGTTTTGTTCAAAAGCTGAACTACTACTTTTATGCATGTTACTTATTTGTGCTCTGGGTTAAGATTTCATGTAAAAAAAGACTTTCTAAAAAGAATTTTGAATATCATCATCCTATTATAGGTTCAGATTCTACAAAAGCTTGTTAGGGGAATCTATGAGATGTTTACAAAAGTTCAGATACTTTACTTTATAAATCATTTTTACCTACTTTCTTTAAAAGTAAAATTTCTAAGGAAGAATTCAAAGGATTAAAAACACACTAATATAGCCTTAATATAATTGCAGATAGATGGATGTTACAGCTTGTGGTTCCAAAGAGCCCAGACATTTATTTAGAAAGACTGGAACACTGCTAAAACCATTGTAATAGAAAAATAACTACACTGAGTGGTCTCCAAACTATTTTATGGTTATAAATTCCTTTTAAAAATCAGATTGAAGTGCCTTTCCCTGGAAAATGCAAATACATACAGAACATGCCGCACAATTTCAAGAGACTTTGTAAGGTTTATTAAATCCCAGTATTACCTTGCTATAAAATCCTATTATTAATAACTAACTTTAAACACTAAAAGCTTGCATTTTTAGTTCTCAGTGCTATGAAGGTAAAAAGCCAATGACATATTTTTATAAATGCTTCAAAGTGTCATGAAGCTACCAAGAATAAAACTGAAGAAATATGCGCACCTATTATTTTCATCCTCCAGTTTTCTTAGCTTATTTTTCTCTGACTCTAGGTGGGCCTGAAATCTACTGTTTTCCTGTCTTAAGAGAGAATTCTGTGACTCCACGGAGGACATCTGAATTTTGTTGGCAAGGAGTTCTTCTGTAGCTGCACGTTCTCTTTCAACTGCTGCTGCCAGCAAGGTCTGGGATTCACCTGATTGTAGGATAAAAAAGAAAAGCCAGATATACATACATATATCCAAGAGGCCAAGATATCAAGCAGATTTTCACTTCAAACTTTTAGTGACCTAAGTAACCATATTTAAAACTGTGACTATTTATTTCCTAAGGCAGGACTGCCTACAGAGAGAAAAGAACCAATCTGAATTTATGTATGGATTAACCTTTTTCCCCAAAATACTTCAATCTGAAAGTAGAGTCATGTATTAAAAGAGTAATGGATCAACAGATGGTGCATTAGATATCCATAGGCAAAAAAATGAACTTCACTCCATATATAAAAACTAACTCAAAATGGGTCATAAACTTAAGTGTAAAACAAAACTATAAAACTTTTGGGAAGAAAGCATAGAATAAATCTTCAGTATCTAAGGGTAGGCAAAGAATACCTAGGTTTGACACCAAAAGCATGAGCCATAAAAAAAAAAAAGGATAAAATGGACTTCTTCAAAATCTTAAGATTTTGTCTATGTAAACTGGATGAAAAGATAAGCTATAGATTTAGAGAAAATAAATGCAAACCACATTATCTAAGACTAGTATCTAGGATATAAAAAGAAGTATCAAAACTCAACACTGAATACAAATAGTCCAATTAGATAAGATAAGAACAATTAGAAAATGGGCAAAGGATAAGATCAATTCACTGAAGATGTACAAACAGAAAACAAGAACATGAAAGGATGTTCAACATCATTAGTCATTAGGGAAATGCAACTTAGAATCACAATGAGATACCACTACACACCTGTTCAAATGACTAAAAATATCTGTGACAACACAAAATGCTGACAAGGATTTGGAGAAACTGGATTACCCTCAAAGATACAGCCACTTCAGAAAACACTTTAGCATTTAGCATTTTCCTAAAAAACTACACATGCAACTACCCTTACAACCCAGCAATGACATTTATCCAGAGAAATGAAAGTTTATGTTCATACTAAAACCCATACATGAATGTTCATAGCATCTTTACCTTTATAGACAAAATCTAGAATCAGCCCTGACATCTTTTATCAGATAAGTGGTTAACGAAAATGTAGTACATACATACCACAGAAAAACACTCAGCAATAAAAAGACTAAATCATTAATATACACAGTAACTTGGGTGAATCTCCAGGGAATTATATTGAGTGAAAGTGAATCCCAAAATGTCTTATATTTATTAGACAATTCTTTTCATAAACATTTTGAAATTCCAAAATTTTAGAAATGGAGGATGCATTAGTGGTTGCCAAGGATTTGGAACAGAGAGGGAAGGCCACAAGGGTAGTTTAATTGTGGTCATAAAAGGGTAACATGTGGGATCTTTGTGGTGTTGGAACTCTTCAACATCTTGACTATGGTGATGGATACATGAACCTATACAATGATAAAATTGCATAGAACTTAATACACACACAGACACACACACACAAAAATGAGTAAAAGTATAATGGGAAATCTAAATAAAATCAGTATGTTGTATCTATGTCAAAACACTATTTGATATTACAGTATAATTTTGCAAAATGCTAACATTTGGGAATATTGGGTAAAGTATGAAGGCGACCATTCTGTATTATTCCTTATAACTGCAGGCAAATCTACAATTTCCTCAAAAAATATATTAGCAAGTAAGATGCTGAGATTTCACTAAGGCAAGATTTCTCATTTTTTCCCCCCACTAAAGTAGACCTAATAATATCTCTATTTCACATCTTATATTCTATTTGATATTGTATCTATGCTCCTATTTATAACAGCACTATATAGTCTGTCCTGTGACTTTTCCTATGTTATAGCACAATACCAGACATCCCTGAGAGTATACAACCTCCAGTTTGAAAACCACAAAATAACAGCTTCTAACTTTCTTTTGCTGCTAAATAAATATTCATTTCAGAAAGCATCATTTTCAGATGTCTCACATAACAAATGGGTCTCAAGAAATTGTCTTTGATAAATGGCAGATCGAACATTTATATCTGTAAATTAAATACATGAAGCTCTAGAGCTCACCAAATCAGTGATTTCTTTTTTTTAGCAGATGAATCCTTATCCAGATAAAATCTTACATGGAACTTGAACAAAATGAAACAAAAAGCAAAAAAACAAAGGAGGTACTACTTTCATTAACAACACAAAAAATGAGGAGCCCAACACCATATTTACCAAGCTTCTCTCTTACCATGACCACTAGTCCTAAGACATCTAAGGGATCTAGTGAATACTGTTTGAAAGCCATGAATCTAGTTCACTCCTCATAATTTAAAAGCCACTTACCCAGAAAAGGTAAGTGGTTTGCTCACTGATTGGATGAATGACTGAAACAAAACAAAACATAAAAACCCAGAGTCGCATGTCTCCTGACACCATTCAGGTCTGCTTGTATCACTATAGCATGAAGTCTCTCAAATTACAGTTAGTCTTAGGCATAAAATGGATATGTGAATTTTTCAAGGATTTGCTACCTTCTGGAATATCTAATATAAACATATGCTACCTATCTGTACTTCAATAAACATTTTGAAAGAATAATTTTCTGTTTTTATCAGCAGCACAGAAAGACAACCTGGGCCATTTCTGAAAAAAAGAATCTTAAGACTCCATAGCACCTGACTACTAGAATTTAACCTGATCCTCCTTAAATGTGTCACTGCTCTTCAAATTCTACTACTGACTGGAATTACATCTGATCTTTACCTCCAACACTATTGCAGACAAGGTAGAAAGGATCACATTTAGCAGTGAACAAGAAAAAAATTCTGTGCAATAGACTGTAAAAATGAATGAAAAAATGATAGGCAAGTATTGTAGACAGTATCTGACACATTTCATAAAGGAAAACAAATACTATGAACCAATTAAGATATCAGAAATTAAATGTAAAAGAAGAAAAGGTGTAAAAATCTCCAAGTTAGATACATAATGTAACTATCAGACCAAAGGAATTTCAATTTTATACCATTATCCTAATTCTACAAACAAGATGAAAGGACGTCTTCATTGAGCTTAAGAACTAAAGTAGTTACCAAGCCTCTCAGAAAGATTCTTCTCTAACTTCTCCCATGACGATGTCTGAGACCCTAGAGTTGCTTGCAAATTTTCTATCTGTCGAAGCAATGGTCTTGTTGTTGACGAAACACTTTGACTCAGTTCTTGGTTTCGATTCTCTGCTTCCTGGAGTCTCTGAATCATGAAATTCCTAAGTCATTACCACCGACAGCAATAAAAACACTAAAAACAAACCTTACGAAAGATTTCTGGGAAAAAATTATTTCTCCAAGGTAGGATTTGTTTTTCATTAAGCTGTTTTCCAATTATTCAATCCTTAGAGTACAGCTGCACAACAGTGTACCTAAGTGCTTCTTTACAAAGTATTTCTAAAGAAAGCCTTTAATTACCATAAAATAAGAGTATCATGCAAACCTTCCACGAGTTGCCTCCTCATCCACATATTACCAAGTATTATAAAACAGAAAGATCAGTCTCAGCTGTTTTCTCACCTTTTTTCTGTGCATGTTCACTGACTGAAAACTAATAGAGTACTGGCATAAAATAATGACAGACTGATAATAAATAGTAAACTGATAATAGCTATTACAAATGAAAAAACAATACTGAATGCACAATTTATGATAAAACTATTTTATATAAAACAAAATAAAAAAATTAGAGCTTTTCTAATATATTTTTAAGATGCCCACTTGGATTTTATTCACATAAGCCACAAAAATGATAAACATGGCAGTATCTTCTCAATTCTCTGAATATTACTCAATGAGTCATTCCTTACTTCTAGGAAAACACATCTTGAATTTGTGCTTAGGAGACTGTGACAGTACCTGCTGGAGTTCGCTGATCTCATGGCGTAAATAATCCTCTTTTCTGGCAGCTGCTTGTTCTGCACGTTGTAGTGCCAGCCGAAGGTCCCCCACCTGTATGAAAACAACCAATACACTACTACAAACAGTATCGAAAGATTACCTATAACTTCCTAACCACATATTTTGTGTTATGTGTAACTGTTCACATATAATACTCTATGCTATCCAATGAGCTTTTACATACAATTATCACATATCCATTCACCAAACAACTCCAAAAGTGTATGTATAGTCAATATGTACTTAGAAAAATGCTATGTAAGGCAAAAAAAAAAAAGGCATATAAATATGTACAAGACACAGCTACTGCCATACAATATAGGAGAGACAATAAATCCATAAATGTTTGCAATGTGAGGTACACTATGATAAGAGCTGTGAGAGCTATAAAAACAAGCTGCTTACAGTCATACACAGCTGGACATACTGCAAATTGCTATCCTTCTGGCAAATCATTATGGCAACATGTTAAAAGAATCATCAGACTTTACAAATTCTTAACCTGGTCATCCTAGTCCTGAGAATCTACTCTATGGAAGCAGATCTAGCTACATTATTAGCTAGACTAACAAAAATAAAACAGGAAATAATCTAAATATCCATCTGTAGTAATCTATTTTTCCAAATGCTGATGCAACAAGAATATATCCATTGAAAATTATAATGAACATTAAAAACATGTAAAAATTTATGATTAATCTTAAAAATGGAAAAAATATAATGTTTATGATATCAGTTATTTACAAAATGTGTACATGGAGATAAGGACAAGAAGGTAATACACAGTACTTATAAAAGTACTTATAAAAGATGAGACTTTATGATTTGTAGTCCCATTACACTCTCTCTCCCATTCCCCAATTTTTCTTTATTATTGTTCTAGCATATTTTTAATTTAAAGTATTAACAGTTTACCTATCCTAGTAATAGAGTGGTAGAAACACATGGGGTTTATGGGCCATACATGATTTAAAATAGCAAAATATTAGGAACAATTGACTAAACAATGGTATATTCACACAATGAAGTGTTGTGTAAGTAAAAACCGTAAAAAAGAATTTTTTTAAAAAGCTCTTTTCTACTATGGAATGATTACCAGGATATATTTTTAAGAAAATAAAGAGAGCCACAAAAACAGTCTAAATAGTAAACTATATTTTATGTTAGAAGGATGAAGAAGATATAAATAAATATGTGTGTAAATATATATATGTATGTGGGGGGGTGGTATGTAAGTAAATAGATAAATATTTTTTTTTTCTTTCATTTACAAATAGAAACACTGAAAAAATAAACCAAACACTAATAAAATAGTTACTTACAGGCAAAGAAAGGGAATGGGAAGGGGCTAAATTGGAAGTAAATGGTGTCTCAATGTATTTTGTTGTGTAGCTCTCAGCTTGGAATCATGTAAATGCACTACATGTTCATGTAAAGTTAAATCAGAAGTGCACTGAGGTGAATAAGGAAATAATAGTCTTTTGAACAAATGGTGCTGGTATCAAAACACACAAAAGCTCTAACTGTGAGAGCTAAGACTATAAAACTTATAAGTAAACAGGTGAAAACCTGCATGATGCCCAATCCACAAGCAAAAAAAGAAAAAACAGGTAAGCTGGACTTCATCAAAATTAAAAAACTTCGGTGCATCAAAGGACACAATCATGTAAGTAAAAACAACCTGCAGAGTGTAGAAAATGTTTGCAAATCCTGTACCTGATCATGGTCTAGTGTGCAAAATATATAAAGAACTCTTGGAACTCAACAATAAAAAGACACCTCAATTTAAAAAATCGGCAAAGGATTTGAACATTTGAATAAATATTCAAGATAATATGTGGCCAATAAGCACATAAACAGATGCTCACATCAGTAGTATCTAAGAAAATGTAAACTAATACCACAATCAGATATCATTTCACCCCCACAAAATGGGCTCTAATGAAAAAAATAGATAATAATAAATACTGGCAATGACCTAGGAAAATTGAAACCCTCACATATTGCTCGTGGAAATCTAAAATGGTGCAGCTGCTGTGAAAAAGTTTGACGGTTCCTGAAAAAGCTAAATATAGGGTTGCCACATGACCCAAGAGTATAATCTAGAAGAATTTAAAATATATGTGCACACAAAAACTTGCAAATGAATCATCACAGAAGCACCCATAATATCCAAAAAGTGAGAATAACCCAAATATTCAAAAACTTATGATTTCATAGGCAAAATCTAACAAATTTTGTTTTCCTCCTTCATCTGAAGTACACGGGTTCCCATGTTACGAATTAGCTCAGGAGTTACATGAATTCTCCTGAAATAATATGCACTGTTTAGTATTTATCTGCATGTATTTCTCTAGTAAGAGGATCCTTAGTTTTCACAATATTCTCAAATAAGTTTAAAATTCACAAGAAAATTATGCAATATACCGGTAAATTATAAGCATCACTTGAACAGTTTAAAAAAACAACACAACTGATTTAAGCATAGCACAATCCAGTACTTTTAGGAAAATGCCCAACAGTATCATAAAGGATATGTAACACATGTGCCACTATGTAAAGCTGGATTCAAACCAACTCATTAATTCATTAGGTCATAGATTCATTAATTCACTGAATTGCAGAGATCTAAAAGCCTCATTTAAGTCATCATCCACTGCTCACTTGAATTGCTAACGTTTCTTGCTGCTGACGGGCAGCCTCTTGGGCCTTCTCTAGGGCGGCAGCCAGCTCTTCCTTAGCCTTCATTTCACGACTCAGGGCAGCCTCCTGTGCCTCACTCTCCTTTGCGGCATTGGCTTTGTGGAGATCAGTAAGTTCCCTTAAAAAATCACATCAACAATTGTTATTTAAAATAATATACCATTAATTACACAGACAATTAATGAAGTTTCCATGCAGAGTACCCTGAGAGCTACACAGTGATGGAGGATTTACCACACAGTAAACACTGACTATGGTAAGGACTCTGCTGAACTTGCTTTGACCAGTTACAAGTTGATATACTTGGTGTCAGTGGTCAGGTACCGGAAAACTATTTCTTCAACATCCTGCTCTGATGATCGATTTGAAATGGGTTGTACATTTGTTCACTTTCTTACTTGTATGCACTATCTAGAGCAGCCTGTATACTTCGGTTCTTTTCTTCAAGTTCATCCATGTCTGCTTGAAGTCGGCCAAGATCCTTCTCTTGGCGTTCAACCACAGAATTTAGTTTTTTAATATTTTCTCTATGTTGTTTCTCAACCTCTTCTTTGCCATCGAGGACCTGTATTATAAAAACAAACAGCCATGTTTTTCAATAAATAGCACCATGGTAAATAACTGTATTCCAGGAATCCCAAGTATTACAATATTAAATAAAAATCTTTAACATTCATCTATTAAATTGTTTGAAAAATTCCTCCACATGACATACCCCAATAATTCCAAATGTTCACAGAGGAAGCAATTATATTGATATGCAGAGAAGAGTTAATATTCACCTGTTTTAAATGCTGCAGTTCTTCTTCTAGCTCTTTTATTTTCTTGTTCAGCTTCATAATAATATTTTCATTCTCTTTGTCTTTAGCTCTTAATTTCTTAATGATGTTAGAATTATGCAGTTGCTGTTTTGAAAGCTTTTCTCCTGACAAGGGCAAAAAAGTATAAAATCAAATAATGATTCTCTAAGAATCTGAAAAGAATGTTTTATCTGATCAGTGACATAAAATGATAGAATTTTTTTATTTAAAATATCTGATATTTTTTAAAATAAGTACAACTGACATAATATCCTAATACTTACAGGTGTACAACACAGTGATTCAACATTACATATATCAGAAAATGCTCACCACGATAAGCGTAGTTACTATCTGTCACTACACCAAGTTCTTACAATATTTTTTACTGTATTTCCCATGTTGTACCTTTCATTCCTGTGACTTAACCTAGTTTCTAACTAAATGTTTTTATCTCCTGATCTTCTCCACCTATTTTGTCTATCCTGCTACCCCCAAACCTTTCCGCGACTGTTTGTTCTCTGTATCTATCTATAAGATTCCAAATATTGAGTGAAATCATATGGCATGTCTTTCTCTGACTTATTTCCCTCAGCATTATGCCCTCTAGATCCATCCATATTGTCACAGATGGCAAAATTTCCCTCTTTCTTACAGTTGAGTAATTTTCCATTGTATATATATATATATATACCACACCTTCTTTAAATATGGTAGAATATTTTAAAAACCAATAGTGTCACCACCAATGTAAAACTGATTTGGACTAGAATCATCAAGGAATCCTACAATTATTAGTTGGAAGGATGATGGGAAACAGGATATTTACAGTCTTAAAGAATCCTTCCACACATTACTCAGGAATTACAAAGAGGAAAATGTGCTCTTACAATGGAGCAATCTGGCTGTTACCACATAACCAAACATTCAGTTTTGGCATCACCAGCTGTGGTACAGGCTGACATGTATGCACTGATGGGATGGAGTGGCAGGGGCACAATATCACCAATGAGGGGATTGTTTCCAATTGTCCTCAAACACTTACTCTGGAAAGTCACTTAAATTCAGTGATGTAGGCACGAAATGTTCATCCCACAACTATTTGTAGTATTAACATTTTAGAAATTAATGTACAACATCAGGAAAACAGTAAAACGAATCATGATATATTCACATAATGGGCTTTACTATAGCCATTAATAATGATATCAAAGAATTTAAAGGAATAGGGAAGTGTAAGATTGCAAATCAAATATATGATCTTAATTATGTTTAAAAATGTATTACAATGCAATAAAAAGGTACTAGAATAATAGTTCCTTATAAAACTGGATTATGATTTTTTCTTTCTTCATATACTTACTATAACTTCAATAATTTCTACAAGTAGACAAGTATTTTTATTTTTATAACTAGGAAACCTTTAAGAAAAATTCACTTAACCACCTTTTCACAATTTCCTATGATATTATAGAGAAATTAATTCAGGATACATTTGCAATCATTTATCTCATGAAGGATCTTTAATTTCCATATGCCTACTAATTATAAATCTTTTCACAGTGTATTTAATAACTGAAAAATCAAAATGTGAATGTAATGAAAAATTTACTATTAAATGCCAGAACAATACAGTGATACCAAGCTAAAGATTCAGATACTATATAAATTCCAGAATTATAACCTTCGAATACCTTGGTTTAAACAACAGGCTCTAAAACTTGTTACAAACTTTCTTGGGGAAGCACAAATTTCTATTTATTTTTCAAGAAGTTATTTTTTACCTTTTAGAAACAAAAAGCTGCATATATTCCTGTCTCTATGCATCTTGCTTCCCTTTCTTCCATAAGTTATGACCTACCATTTCTGAGGTTGAGGTCCAATTCCTTACTGCCAAATTATTTTTTATTAGGGAATAGCAGCTAGTCACTTTGGCAGATATTCGATATTCTTCCTGTTCTTACAAAAGTTTTCATAATCAATCAGATACCCACCTTCTTCCATCAATCCTCGGATCTGTTCATCTTTCTCTTTCAAAAGGTCTCCAGTTTCACTACTATTTAATCTAGTGGCAAGTTCTTCTTTTATACTTTTGATTTCCTAATTTAAAAAAAAATGTGGATACCATAAAGAATTACTTTCATTTGGGGCATTTTCCCAATTTTTTTCCATATTCAAAGAAGTCACCAATAATCACATTTTCTATAAGAATCCTTAAGTTTTGTTCTGGTAACCTGAGTCTATTTCCTTGGTTAATTAAGACTAAGTGAACAGCTTTGAAAATGATACAGAAAACCTGAATTCAGATATAAACAGATTTTAATATGAGAATGGAAATGCTACATAGTAAGTTAACTTTCAGTCCCCATCCTTGGTAACTCAATACGTATTTTCCTCAGTTAAGCATTATATTTGGAACATTTCAAATAGCATGTGTGCATTTCTCACTGTATTTCTTTTCCTCATCTAAAACTCACTCCCCTTCCTAGTGTGTTGTGAAATGAGAAGTAAAACATGATTATATAAGGTTCAATCTACTTTAATAAAGAGGTTCAACAAAAACATGTCAATAGAGTTTATCTTTCAAAACTACAATGGAAAGTATGCTGATATTAGAAGTGTTCTGACTTAGTTTGATTTTACATGATGCTCTGAAACTAAACAATCACTAAAAACAACAAATTTTTATTTAGTAAGTATTTAAGCCATGCTTTGTACCCATTATCATTTCATCCTCACAACCTTCCCATGAGGGAGGCACTTTACTGAGTAAAGTTTGATGGCCAGAGAGCTATTAAATGTAAGAGTTACACTTTGAACCCAGGTGTGTGAATCCCCAAAGACCATGCTTTGAACTATCCAGAATATTACTGTCCATTTTCCAACTATCAAAATTTGATTAATCCATCAAAGTCCGGTAAGAATGTCCTGTCTTCCATGAAATCCTCCTCAATTCCCCTGGTCAGAATTCAACCTCTCTGACACCATTCCAAACTGCTTATTCATCTCTATATATAACGTATTTCATTCAGTTGATATTATCTGTCTTCCATTACTAGAAAAGCAAATTCTTAATTTAAGGTAATTCCTTTCACCTTTAAATTGCCTATGGATCCTAAACAGGAGGTTCATACATGGCAGTGTATATAAATTGTGTTAAAACTTAGGGCCCAAATTTTTCCCACCTATATTAATGGTTTGTATCTATTTCATATTTACAACTCAAAGTGCACTAAGGAAACAAGCATCACTTAAAATCTAATTTCTTGATTAGATTAGTGCAGATGGAATACAGTAGGATCAAGAAGAGGTAGGTTGGCAATGTAGTCTCAGCTTATTGTTAGTGTCTGAAATGAGCTAATTAAAACAACCAGACAGATGGAAGTATATGACATATTTCTTCTGTAAGAGTATAGACATAAAAGTAATAAATAAATAGTAACATTAACATTGGTCAAGAGGAAAACATCCTAAATTAGAAGAGCAGGTGCTGGAAATGTTATTACTAACAGGATATAAGCAACAATTACTAACCTTAGGTGGTTACAAATTCCTGAAATAGCCAACTGTTCCAAATTATAAGAATTAGAACAATGGTTCCCAACCAGGAATGCTTTTGCTCCCAAAAAGACATTTGACAATGTCTGGCAGCATTTTCAATGATCACAACTGAGGCAAGAGTGGTTAGAGGTGGAAAATGGAGAGGGGAGGCTGATGCTCCTATATTGCAGGTAGGGGCTTATGATGCTGATAAACACCCTACAATGTACAAGGCATAAAATTATCTAGCACAAAATGTTAATAGTGTTGAAGCTGAGAAATCTTACATTAGAATAAACCAACATTATGCCTCCCAGGAGTCACTAGCCATTAACAATTTTTATTTTAAAATTACTTTGACTTGAAGAAATATATATATATATATGATTGAAGCAGTAGGAAAATAAATACGACTAAAGATCTTTTTTTATTTGTATAGTCCATTTAGATTTAAGTGTTATTTATTCTGATGGAATTATCATATACAAAAATTATTGTAGTGATCCTTTGCTAGTATTTTGCAAGGACTTATACATAAATCACACGAATATTTGCTTCATTTTTTTTAAGTATCAAAAATCTGTATTCTAAAGGTATTGAAAAATCTATTAAGGGGTCAATATGCTACATGGTATCCTTTTCATCTTCTTTTTCTAATATCAAAATATAATGATGCATTCCTCAAAAATCTGTGTCTCTATAGAGTTTAATTAGTGTGACTTAAAAAGCCATTACCTTTTTAGCAGCATCTCTCTCTTTGCAGGCTAGCTGAACTTTCTTTTCTGCTTCTGCAATCCTTTGAGTAAACTCATCTTTCAAGGAAGAAATGCTGATGCTTTCTTCTTTCACTCTGAACATTTCACTAAATTTAAAATAACACTGAGACTGAGGATAGTTGTTTATATATTCCAACAATAACAAGATCAACATGAATTCAGTTTGCAAAACGAAAATAATATTGTCTTCAAAATGTGCCTTATGAAAATAGATTACTTTTAGGCCTGCTAACTTTTAAGAGAAAAATTACCTGCTTAATTTATTTTAAAACATCTCAAAGAAAACCCATTAGATACTGAAAATGTCACCAATATTTGACATGGAAAATAAGAATACATTTTTCATTTTTGAATCTTATTGTGTCACATTTTACCAATCACCTCCTTAAAGCAAACCAATACTAAGTAACTTTTTAATACCAGTTTTCTTTAAATATATGTTTTAGATCTCTAAAATTGAAAGACTATTAATAATAAAGGGAAAGAGGTTTGTTTTGATAGGGTTTTTGTTTCTGTTCTTTAATGCCAAAGGTAATATAATGGTAAAGATATTTTGAGGAAAAAAAACTAATCTCTAAGGTTAGAACTGAAAGGCTATTCAATTTTCAATAATTACAAACACATTAAATTATAAAAAGTAAAACACATTCTTAAATAATAACCAAGTATCTGAGCCTCTACCAAATGTGTAAAATTATTCACATGTATAAAATACTTACTCTTTCAGATTATCATAGGCTTCTTCTAGAAGTGCTTTTTCTTTACTAAGAGATAATAACTGAGCCTCCCTTTTATCCAGTTTCTCATTCAGAAATTCAACTTTCTGGATAAGGAGAATATACAAAGTCAAACATTTAAATTTAAAAGGCCATGCAGCTAATGGGTTGTTAAGGTGACCTAACAACTATAACAAACAGAAAAACAACATCTCATAAAGAGAATTAAAACAATATTGCGAACACAGTGGAGAGAGAACAAGAACTCATATACAGCTGGCAGAATATAAATTAGTACAACCACACAGCTGTTAGGAGTATAAAATAGCAAATCTTTGGAGAACAATTAGGCAACACCTAGTTAAAGATCTACATACACTTTCATGTAGAAAATTCCACTTCTAGGTATACCTTAGAGAAGAAATTCTTGCTTAAGTGTACAAGAACATTTAAGGCAGTGTGTCTGTGTATAACATCAAACATCTAGGAACTGTGTGCATATTCACCAAAAGAGGGAAATAGATGCAATCAAGAGATCAAATGGGGGAGTCAAAGCCTCTAGTAATCTTCTGTATCTTAGTTGGGTAGTGGATATACAACTGTCTGTTTTTCCATTTGCATTATTTTTTAATGCAAACATGTAATTTTTAATACAATATATTCATTAAAAAAAGTAATTTTAGAAAATATCCAGAATTTACATAAAAAATTTTTAATCTCCAGAATATATCAGTATAAAGCTAAACCAAAAGGGATGGTTAGAATAAATTATTGCTTGGTCCTGCTGAAGCAATGATAAATTTGTGTATGAGGGGAGGAATGCTGACTTTTTCTACTATAAAGAAGCCTTACCTGATTTAGGTCTAGATTAATTTAGAAACCACTTACCTTCTGAAAACAGTTCAAAAATATCTTATTGATACAAAATATTGTTGGTTTCTAAGAATTCAAACTGCTATTACAGATACAGCATGGCATTTTGTTTGTGAATAAGATTAAACCGAGGTAACAGAATCTGGCACTTTTTTTACATTAAATAATTCAATACATGGCACTTACAGGACATTTCTTCAAGACATCCTATATCTCAGAGGCGTCTATTAAAGATGCCAGATCCAACTCAATTTCTATATCTAAAAATCATAGGAAAAACCACAACTGTGACTTCATGTTAAGGAACTGACACCATTTTCCTTTTTCACATATCAGGCAGAAGCAATCTGTCATTCTTACGCAATGCCTTTGTTCCTTGGACATTCCCCTTTTTATTCATGTAAGACAGCTATCAGTAGAAGTATCAAAAATAACATAAATGAGAAAACAAACTGAATCCATTAATAAAAATGGGAAAACATCAATAGTTAAAGACTAAATTTTTCATTTAAGATTTACAACAAATAATGTGAACATGCAAAAAAATTTTGATATAAGAAAAGCCATATAATATTTAGACTTGTTTTAGCAATTCTATCTGTAAAGGAGTTGAAGATATGTGTAAACATATGACAGTCCTTTGCAAATTGACAAATTAATGAGCATACTGTAAGAGAATTTTAAGGTGATAAGGGCTCAAGAGTTGAAGGTGTAAGAAGGAAACTTTTAGGCTAAGTTATACTAGGAATATCAACTCATGTTACCACAGCTGCCTGGAGGAATTTTAAATAATTAAGTATCAATAATGCTTCCATATTAAGGTCCCTCCTGCACATTTAAATGGCAAAATATCTTTTTTTTTTATACCTGTCTTTTTAAATCAGTACAAATCATTGTATGTCACTGAATATTAAAAGTAATGATTTAATCTCTGAAAAGCACATCCAAAAGTCCCCTTCTGCTTTCTAGAGTTACCTTGCAAACATCTTCCTTCTCAGAAAGTGCCTCTGGCTGACTTTCAGCAGCTTCACACTGCTTGGTCTCCTTGTCTAAGACAGTATGTCCTTCATTTATTGGTGAAGAAACCAAGGTATCAGGCTGTTCACAGTTAACAGGAGTTGCACTTCGTCCACTTTCTTCCATTTCTGTTTCTTCAGTGGGTATAATTAATGTTTCATTTGCTTCTTCAGATTTTCCTTCAACAGATTCAACTATTTTAGTCTTTGGAGTTGAAGGGTTAACTACAATAGGTACTAAAGCATATCCTTTGCCTGACAATTCATCATCTGAATTGATTTCACTTACACTACGGCTATCTAATGACTGTACACTAAAGGAGTCTATTCTTTCAAAAGCATCAGATGAGCAACAGCTCTCAGTGAGTTTTTGGAAATCATCTAAACGATTATACTCAGGACAAGCAGATGCTGAGAGAAGCTGAAAAGATGTTTGCATCAAGTGAAGACTTGATTTTGAATCTGTTGTCTCTTGTCTTGAACTTGCTGAGCTCTCGCTTATTACGCTCTCATGATCTAAAACTTCAATATCACTGGTGGTAGAAGTACCTGATGAGAAGGTGCTAACAGGAGGAGAAGGTGTATTACTCTGTCTGTCTTCATGTTTTTGCTCCTTAGGTTCCAAAGGCATGTCCTTTGTTTCTTTTGTGAGAGACTGCGTAGACATATTAGATGTAGACATATTATTAGATATGTTTTCCCTGGTTATTTTCACATTAATTGCACTTTCAGATACTTTCAGAGGCATGACTGACACCTGCATATCAGATTCTTTATTAATAGTTTCTTCATGCCTGCCTTCAGTTTTAGGTGACATACTATCTAATGCCAGACCTTCCCCGGACACACATGGAGAAGGGTCTTTTACTTTTGACTCCGTTGTTTCACTTGTTCTTGACTGCCCAGTGTGCAACGATTCCTGTAAGGTGTTTTTCACTTCTTCTTCTGGCCGTTGTGATTTTGCTGGCGGTTTTGATACCACTGGACTCTTCTGAATGGCCTGAACATCTGCTGGAGACAGAAAGGCACTGAAGAAATTTTCAGATTCATCTACCACAGTTCTCCGAACTGGCTTTGTAATTGCTTTTGGAGAGGCTACTGGTTGACTCTGAGGTTCAGTGATGGACTTTAACCCCCAGGTTGATGTATCCCATCCTCCGCTGACAGGAGGACTTATTCCTTTGACCAAAAAAAAGAAAAGTAAGAAAAAATTACATACATATATTATATTACAATCATTATAGAAGTTAAAATAGATTTTTAAAAAAAGAAAACCTATAGAATAAAACCTATAATTTGCACCTGTTAAATTCCTTGCTTACTAGTTCATGGGTTAACTTTGGGAAAAATGGTGTGGATTTGTCCAAGAGGAACTAGGAGCAAAGACAAAAGACCAGAGTGAGCGGATCTACCAGAAACAAGTATGTTTCTCTCCCACAACAAATTAAGAAAGTAATGGCTTATATTATATCACCTATGCTAAGTGCAAGATTCATACATGATGTATCTCACCATCATAGGCAGTATTATCACTTACAGGTGCCCTGCAGTCATGGAAATTGACCCTACCTTCTATTCAGCTAACTTCATATTAATTTTATTCTTGTATTTTCAACTAGAAAAACATAATTATGAGCTAGACAAAGGGCAAAACTCACAAACTGAACCCAAAATACTGGTGACAAATGTCCTTTCCAAGATCAAAGCAAATTGATGGTAACAGTAACCTCTAGAGGACAAATTCTTTTTTACCCACTTAATGAAAAGCTCATTCTCCAAGTGCCACTCTCCAAACCCACTCGACAAGAAAGTTTTGTTCCCTTCCTAAATTCCAAATGGTGTCAGCAGTTAGAAGCTCATATGAATTTCAGAAATGTGCATTTTTTAAAAGATGTATTGGTTTTTGAAACAGATGGTAGTTTACACTAAGATTTTAAGAAACACTAAGGAGAAATTAACTACTTTCTGGGTAAAACTTTTTTTTTTTTGGTAAAACTTTTTAAAAGGTCATTTTATCAGTCACAGAAATAGATGCTACAAAAAAACCTGATGATAAAAAGAAATGGCATATCCGCTTAAATAAAGCATTTTCTTTAAAAAAAAATCCTGCCTTTTCTAAATTCAAAAGCGAGCAGAATTATCACGAATCATGCACAATTAGAAGTTAGTGCAGAAAGCACAAATACCTAAAAGCTCTTAAAAATGATCAATCCCTATATTAAAGTTTATCCTTCAGTATGACTTCAGAGGTATGTAGAAAACTTTGCTTTGGGGACAGTTTTATACCCATTTGTTCAGTATGTGAAAATAAAAAAAGGAGAAAATCAAAACTAAAGATGCAAAAAAACAAGCATGATTAAGTCTTCAAATTAGTTGATAAAGTCATCATAATGAATGAAGAAGTTAAATTTGCCTCTTGGAGAATGTTTCATATAAATTTCAGTATTATCTGATAACCAGTTCAATTACTCCATTTTAAACTTTGGTAATCTTTGAGTGACATGTAAAACACGTGATCAATAAACATTTATGGTATTTCACTAAAAGTTGAGTCTATTCTGGATACTCTATTTATAAAAAATGAATCATATAGCATGATTCAAGCCCCAGGTTTCATAAAACAAGTACGCTTTTATTTAAAACTTGTCTTCTTTAAAGTTCAGCCATTCAAATGTCAGGTAGGTAGGCATGAAAAAGGAAGTTGAGCTACTCAACCAGGCCATATAACATCTTGTAAAAAATAGTAAGATCATGACAGGACATACACACGTGAACCAATAATCTTTATAGGTACCAAAAACTTAGGTCCTGACTTCAACAATATAAAATTAAAAGCAGAAACCAGAAAGGAGTAGTAGAGAGTAACAATTCTTTTTCACACCCCGAGAAATCTACAGAATCTTTACCACACACACCAAAATGCTAAACTGTTCCTTAAACTTGAACCAAAAGCGACTGAGGATCCCGGAACGACTAAGCTCAACGAATCTCACAAAGAATGATACAGTAATTTGTAAATAAATTGTGATGCAACCCAAAATTGACGGGCCATCGTTTCCACGGGTGACATCGCCAACATATTCTGCCCCTCGCTCGCTGAGTGGCCTAAAGGAAGTTACTTAGCCTTTCTGAGCCTCGTTTTCCTCTTCTGTAAAACATGGATAATAATGAACCTAACCAGGAGCTGTTTTGCAGATGAGAAAGCCATAAAAAAGCACATTTTGCGCCCCCAAGCACGAAGTGCTCACTTAATGTTAGCAATTGTTCTTCCTGTCTCTGTTGAGTGACTTTAGATCTTGGCTCCAAACAGTGCCCGAAGCGCGCAGCAATTCCAGCCCTGGACGCGTGTGTTTGCAGCTACGTCCAGGGACGGCGTGAGGACAAGACAAACAAATCCAGTCCCCGTCACCCGAAGCCGGCAGGACCCTCACTCAGGGCCACAGGCAAGGGGGAACCTGGGGCTGGATTCTCCCTCACGGAAAAGGCGAAGACCATCTTACAGACAAAATCGGCGTGCGTGGACGGGCTGGGGAGAAATACCTTCCTCGGAGCGCTCTCAGCGCGGAAGGAACCCCGCCCACACCGTCACCTGTGTGCCACCCAGACAACCGCGCGAGCCCAGGGACCCGGCGCCTCCCCCTCACCCGGCTCTCCGTACGGAATGGTCTCGGCCCAGGCGCTCGGCTCCTCTTCCTGGATGTCCAGGACCCTGTCGATGGACTTCTGGGCCTGGGACAGGGCCTGCTTCGCGAAGCTGGAGAGCTGGGAGGCGTTGAACCAACTCATTTCCCCGCCTCAGGCGGCAGTGCCGCGGCTGCACGGAGAGGGAAGGCCGGGGGCCAGGCCGACCGGCCTCAGGCCCGGGGAGGTGCGGCGGAACAGCCTCGCCCCCTTCTTCAGCCGGCGGGCCCCGTCAGCGAGTGGCCATGACCCCAACGGTCTCCCCCGACCCCGGACGCTTCCCTCAGCACTTCCCGCACAGCTGAGACAGGCGCGAACTGCGCGTGCGCTGGCTCCTTCCACGTACACAACCACCAAATCCGGGAGCCCAGAGTTCCGTCAAGAGACGGAAGAACAGGAGGGGAACGTTGGCGTCACATCCGGGAGCCCAGGATTGCCATTAGTTACCGAGGAACGCGGAACCTTTCCTATTGACACGATTCCCGATGTAGTGCGGGACCTCTCAGCCACCGGCGAAACCAGCCGCCTACAGAGACGGATTCCTCCGGAGGAACGAGTTCGTTCTGTGTGCGTTCCCTTCTAGGAAATAGCTCACGTATAAGAGCTGGAGCCTTGCCAACAGTAATTCAAAGTGAAGCTTGGATCTTGCATTTCTCTTAGCGTTTCTCAAATATTTAACCAGTTCTGCGGTAATTTGAGACTTAAGTCGGAACGCTGGGTTTGTATCTGCCTAAGAATACCAGACAAGGTGTAAAAGACTTGATCCAGCCCACTTGATGGAAGGCGTCTTCCCTGAGTTACAGGTCAGAACAAGCGCCTGGAAGGCATAATCTCCCACTCACAGACGGGTCCCCTCTAGAGTCAGTCAAACCCCGAGAAGCACCAAAACTGTTACTCTGAATCAATGTGTACCAACCCTATTTAATATGCGGCTTTTCGGCATGCGCTCTTCAAACATTTGGCTGTATGAAGAAATCAAATTGGTGGCCTTCCTAATCTAGCCGCTAAATTTGATTTGACTTCAGTAAACTCAAAATTTTGTCAACAACTAAAAACCAAATTTCATACAAAAATCCAGATTTCCAGCTGACTTTGAAAAATAAAGATACCAACAGGGAACAGTCAGCTGGAGTGGTTGCCCCTTTTGACAATTTTCAATCCACAGATTCCATTAATCTTTTTAGATCCTCTAATTACAACTCCCTGATGTGGTTATTTCTACCTTATCTGCTAAGCCCCTTGTGTTTGAGTATTTTATTTTACTGCAAGGAAATATACCATGAAGGAACTGTTTTTCTTTTTTAGAAAAAAATAATTAAACTCTGCCCTTGAGAAGTTGTCCAATAATTTTATATAACTTCAGCAAAATTTTGCATGTTGAAACTCTGACAATTTAGTAATCTATACAAGTACAAGTAGTACCAAATAACTCAGATAACTTCAAATTAGATAAGTAGCCTGAGAAAGAAGTTTGGGACAGACTGAGGTTGCAATCCCTGTTCCAAGACTTCTAGTTGTACAGCTCTGGGTAAATGACTTAAGATTTTCTAAAACCGTTCAGCTCTCAAATGGAGATATTCTCACCTTCTCACAAAGCTACTTTGAGAATTATTACAGCACCTGTATTAAGGTGGTACAAAACACTATTTCCTTTATGTTCAAAAATTTAAACTGACTCTAGCTTTTAAAAAGTAAAACAAATTTATCCCACATGATTCTATAATGAAATGTCAATAAGGAGTTAAAAGAATAATAAATGAAAAATTTAACCCAGTGAAATGTAATCACAACGCTGTCATTCAGAGAGCTGCTAAGTCAAAATCAGAGTGAGAACATATGCTGTGTGTTCCCACTGAGCTAGGAAACTTGTTTTTCAGTACTTAATGCTTCATTTTACTTTTTGCTTTGGTCTTTTATAGGGAGAAAAAGGCATTTTAAGAGACCTTAATATAAAATGTAGTTATTAATAATAATTAGTAGTTAATATGAAAATATAGTTATTCCATTTCATTACACTATTAGGTAATTAATAAATCAGTATTAAATTAAATTAAATCAAGTCAGTAGATATTTGTTGTGGCAAAAGTATTAATTTAGGTGCTGTAAATATTTTTGGATTAGTAATTCTGCTGTATGTTTAAAAATTATTCCTACTACAGAACTACTTACTATCCTTAATATACATTTTCAGTGAGAGAAGTAGACAATATATGATTTTATTAATAAATAGTGTGAAAGCATCAGTGATAACTGTTTAAACATTAAATTCTTTTAAACATCCATGTTTTGGCTGTAATGTGCATATTGGCCTCTATGGCACTGCAAGTAAACACATGAAAATAGTTCCCATTTCCATGCACAGGTATTCAGCTATTACACCTTTTACAAATTATTATGGACCAGGTAACCTTTGCAATAATTAATATTATTTGGACAGCCACAATTAAATGAATATTAAAACGAGAAGTAGGTTATGTTCAATGTCAAGCTATGTCCTATGCTCTAGATGTAGGTTGTAATATTTAATGTAATTTAAAACTTAATTTTCTTATTTTTTTTAAGAGGACATGTTTTGTATATGTGGGTGCTCAAGTGAAAACCAAGGAATGCATTCTTTGACCATATTTAACAAAATTTTGACCACACACAAAAGGATGTTTGCTCCCTCCTATAAAAGATGCAGTGTACTTGCTCATAAGCTCTCTCTCCAGGCATCATTTCCCATGCCATTAATGAAAATGCTTACAAGCACCAGCCCCAGAATTCTGTCTTCAAGGAAAAGTTATAAAGCTAAAAAAGAGTGGCTCATTGTATTTAAGAAAAAGTCAAATTCCAGCAACACTAATGCTAAAAAGGACATCGATTGGATTTCTTAACTTCCACGAAGTATAGTATTTCCATGAGTTTTCTATTATGTGCAGATTTCTTTTCCTTAAGAAGTAAAATGAAGTTTGAACAGTACAGTCTGTGGTGTGGTCACATCAGCAACTGCCAGTTCTTGCCCATCAACAAGTCCCAACTCTAAGATGAAAAAAAGCACAATTAACCAAAGCAAAAAAACTGTACAGAAGGGATAAGAATACATACTTTCTATACAAACCACAGAGTATTATGGTCTAGATAAACATCAAAATGCAGTTCTATTTAACCAAGGCAATGTTACTTATTCCTTTTGAGATTTTCTTAATGTTCTGCTGAAAGAGCAATTAATTCTATTATTATTTCTAAGGATATATTATTATGACAATATCATTATTTAAAGGCATTAAGAGGAAATCTAGAATAAACATTTATTACTTTTACCGAAAAAAAAATAATAAACTGATTACTAAATATACTCATTTAAAATACCTTTCAATGTCTTGGAGAGATTTGGCCTTGTTCGTTCTTCAATAGAGGTTACTGACTAGAAAACAAAATTATTTTAATATAAAGCACATTAAATAAAAATTGTAATAGATTTTTCAAAGAAAATGGACACTGAACACTGATCACCTGTAAGTAAAGTGTTCTATTTTTTCCCTCTAACGTTGCTGTGATAGCTGGAGATTTCATCTGCCTAAATATAATTATGACAAAGAAAAATCAAAGATCACTTTTTAAAAAATAATTCTAGTTTTTAAAGTTTTAAAAATCACAAAAATTATTTCTACAACAGAACACTTACAGAGAAGCACTATTGGTTAGATAATCCAAAACCTCCTGCAATTTAGCTGATGGAGAAAACTGAATATTTTGAGGAAGCTGGCTACAAGCTGGGCAGTTTTCCTACACATACAAGACACAACAAATCACAGTGCTGCACACAGCAATACTAATTTCTTTATAACAATGAAATGAAAATCAAGTCGTTTTACAGTCATGCATATTCCCTATGAACACATTTTTATGTTTTAAAACCTACTTTTCAAAACAGACCACTTTTCCTAAATTTTTTGCTCCATAGTATTTATTTCAGGTTATAACTACAAAAGATGTATATAGCAAGTAGGGTGGTTCTGAACATTAAAAACACTTAGTGTGTTGGCAATTTTGTTCATATTTTTAACCACTCAAGATCTGAAAATCAAAGTATGCATGATCAAAAAGTTTCCGTTAGTATAATACTACCAACCTTTCTCTCTGCTTCAAACGTGTATGTGTACAGTCCATCTACATCATTGAATACCAAGTAATTATTAAGGGGAATATATGCACTGTAATGAAAAAACATTCATCTTTATATAGTTGATCCAGGTCAAAACATAAATTCATATACATATTAAAAATGAAACCCATTACCTTGTGGCTATTTTAAAAACCTCAGTGGCACACACGGCTGAAAAAAGAAAAGGTGCTTTAACTAAATGAAAATTAGACATTTAAGATTAGAAGATTTTTAAAAGTCAGTTATAAAACAGAAGAGGTAAAAATACAAGGCTATATTGATTTAAAAATATATATACAACAGATAAAAACAAACCTGCAATTATGAAATAAATAATATAAATCATAAAAAATTTTTATATTTTTAAAAGAAAAATACATAGATAATATAGTCATTTTAAAAGACAGAAAATAACAAATCTTGTATTTGTTTTGTATAATCCAAGTGATAGAGTAATGTTACGTTTTACTTCCTCTTCAGATTAGTGAGCAGCCTATTGTACTGATTTTAAAAAATGGTAATAAAATGTTTACTGCACAGTTTATGACAGAATCTACAACAAAATATATACAAGATCCAATAGCCTGTTCTTTGTGGACAGCTTAATTACACCACCCACTGAGGAAGGTATTAAATTCCTAGAACATGAGTTTTCTGCCATCAAGAGCTGCAGCAAAGTCAGTTTAGATATTGAATCAAACTCTGAAGGAAAGAAAACAGAATGAAGCAGTATTGTTTTTCTCACCTGCAATGACTGCATTTGTAGAAGCTACTGCAGGAATGATTCGTTTTACAACCCCTGAAAAAATAACTTTTATTAAAATATGATCATTTCTTTAAAAAAAATAGAATAGTTATCTAAAATTAAGCAGTATGATTATTTAATACCATTTTCCACAACTTGATTTTTCAGGCTTTCAAGTCAGAAAACAGGCTTAACTCTAACCATGAAATAATCTTTCATATTCCCATCATTTTGTAGCACATTCAAAACCTTGAACAAGTTACAGTAGCACAGAAAACTCTTTACTAAGTTTCATATAAAGGTAAGACAATAATAGCTAACAATTAGTGTTTACTGTGTTATTAGTATGAAGATTAAATAAGAGTTTTCATAATACCCTTATGTTAGCTTTTACTCTGATTTTAAAGGAAAATGAAAAGTAGCATTCACAGCTATACACCTATATAGAGATATATACAGTAAGTGATAGGGGTGGTATTATGAACCCAAATCTGTTCCAAACTGCATGATCTTAACTGATACATTATATATGCTACACTCTATAAGGTTTAAGTATGAACAGTTAATAGTTACCTCATTTTTACTCATATAATAGTTTCACCATCTGATTCACAAAAATTTACAACTAAAAATTGCTCCTGATCATCTCTGCTTCACTCCACAACTTGGACTACGTAAAATATTAAATACAGTTCTCCATTTCTACCCTAGTTTTTTCATACCAGCACTCATGGATTAGGAATGAACAAAGCCCCACCTTAAACCGTTTTTTTGTAAATACAAATATTCCATAAAATCTTATCTGAATTTTTCTTTTTAAAACACAAAAAACTTTAGAGAAAAGTGGCCATGTTATCTTGGAGTGTGAGGGATCACTGAAAGATATGTTCCCAAAACTTCAGGTGTAGGCAGGTTTCAAAAACTTCAGAAAAAAAGGTAAATATCTAAGAAGACATGAAAGAAAGACAGTTAAGAAGTTTGGCAAGTTTTTTAAGAAGTTGATTCTGACCATATGATTACATATAATCTCAGAGAAGGGGAAATCGGGAGGGACTCATGTCATGATGGTTAAACTGGAAGCACTCCATGGAACCACGTACAGCAGGATGTCCTCAAAAGACGAACAGGCAGGCAGAGAGGAGTATAAGAAGACACAGTGCCCCATAAGGAGATTGCTGAGATGATAAGGACTTTCCCCATCTCCCTGAAAAAAGCTAGACTTCACTTCCAATTTTGCTTCTGGACTCCTTCTCAAGGCTGAAGAGTACACACCAAGCCTGCTAAAAGGTATGGAAGACTGAATGAGACTACATATTGAAATTAATTTGTAGTTCCTCATCAGGACAAACTGAATTCATTTATTATTTCAAACAATTACCAAATGGGCACTTTATGCCACACACTGTTCTAAGTGCTGTGCAGAGTAGCGGTGAGAAAAAATTACCTTGCTTCCAATTTTGGTAGGGGAGATAACATGTTAGTAAAGACAGAAGAAAATTCCAGATATTGAAGAGTTCTATGAAGAAAGTAAAGCAAGGTATGTGTTAAGAGTTGACAGTGGTAGAGGCAACCCAATAGACTGGATGGTCAGAAAAGACCCCCCTAGGGAGGTGATAACTTGAGCAGAAACCTAATGCATGAGAAACACACAGTTGGGGAAAGAGCATTTCTGTAAACAGCAAGGGGAGAGGCTCAGAGCAAGGACGTAAGAGTGTTAAGTATGAAACATTCTTTGCACAGAAAAACGAGGCTAGCATTATTTCTGAGCAATTATGAAACAGTACAATAGTGAATGGCTCAGAGGTCATTTTCAACTGAATGATCAGGAAAACTGGTTAAATTGATACTTGAGGGATAACCAGTCAGCTTTCAGGGGATCCAAGAGGAGCATTCCAGGTATAAGGATCAGAATATTAAAGCTCTAATGTGGGAATAATTTGGTGTGTTCATGGAACACAAATCAGGTCAGAATAGGTGGAGCACAGGCAGTAAGGGGTGTGTAAGAATGGAATTTTCAAATGACATTTTTAGAACATCCATAAATATAAGGAAATAATCACAGAAGAGAAATGGCAGATTTTCAAAAAGAAGACAGTACTCTTTGTGGTGAATTTGGTGATGATCTTGGACAAAATTCTAGAAAGGATGAACTGTGAGTACCTAGATTAGGAAACACTAATCACTAAGATTGAGCACTACAACTGTTCACGAAGGCAAGTCATGTCGGGCTCATTTAGTTATTATGACCAGCTTGGCTCTGCAGGACAACGCGAATAACAGTATACCCAGGCTTCAGTAGAGTATTTTAGTGGACAGTAACTTCAAAGAATCAAAAGTATGGTAGCAATGTAAACAAGCAGACAAAACAAAACAAACACCCCTACTCCACTCTAACTTGCAACAATTATCATGTTTATTATAAGCTGTTTTAAGACAAATCCTTGAATGCTGCATTCTAGCCTAGGCAGTTGAGAAGTGTGGATAACTGGAATATGGTTAGAAAACAACATGGTGGGAACTTAAAGTCATGCAAACAAGTCAACGGTTTAAAGGAACTAGGAAGGTTGATGGCAGTGATAAAAACGAGGAGAGAATGTAATCACTGCTCTCCACATGTTAAGGACTATTAAAAGGTAGTTAGATTTTACATGGCACACCCTGGGACAATACTCAAACCAAACTAAAGAGATTTCTGCTCAATATACAGAATAATCATCTTAATCCAAGTGTGAAAGAAATTGTCCCAGGAGGTGATAAATTCACCTTGAGTGAAAAGAGAAAATGAATGGCTCGACTTGTAAAACTTGAGGCCTCTTCCAATGCTAAGTAAATAAGATTCAATGATTTATAGTAAGTTCCTCCTAGCTAACAAGTAGTTTGGATTCTGTTGAACTCAGTTTCCTCTTATCAAATTTGGGGCACCTGGAAACTATTTCCATGGTACCTTTACTGAACCCCAAATGGATGGTGCAATCCAAAATCACTTATCCATTATATCCTTCAAAGCATCCCCAGCCGAAGAAAAGAATCTCCCATGATCATAACTCGTGGCAGTTGACTAACTTACCTTGAGTGAGTCTATACGTAACACCCCTAATATTATATTGTGATGCTCGCTCTAGGGATTTTTGGAAAATCCATTGAATATGATCAGGATCATCTCCATCTAATGGAATGCCTTCTGTTAGAGGGAAAAAAAGGAGAGGAAGGCAGAAACATGCAAACATAAATTAACTTCTTTTAAAGTAATTACCCAAATAAATAATATAAGTGAATACATATTTTATGTAATTCTGGATTATGAAATTAGGTTTATTACCTCCAAAAGGCTGTTCCTTAGGCCACTGCAATATCCTTACATACTCAATACAGTGTTCTGGTAGCCTGGGCATAGATGCAATGGTGCACATGGGAAAATTAACCTAAAACCAGAATTTGCCTTTTTTAAATGGATTTTAAACTATCAAATATTTAAAGATGAAGTTTCTAGGTATGATATAGTTTGTAACAGTTTCTTACAATTCATCTTAGCCTTCACTTACAGAAACAAAACATTTTAAACTATAAATAACACAAAACTAACAGAGAACACCTGAGTCACCTCAGGTTGATCTACCTATAAAAATAGGTTTTCCCTACATTTATACTGTATATAAATTTACTTTTTAGACCATGAGAAGAAAAGTGCAGAATAAATTCCTAAATATGACATTTTGTTGTTGACCTGGTATTTAAATTTGAAGGTATAAAACAAACCAGAACAATAGCAAAAAAAAAAAAAATTCACCGAGTTAAATCTATTCCAAGTAAATACTCATAAAGTTACTTATATTTATAAAGCAAAATTCCAACTGCCTGTTAAAGGATGTAGGTACATTAAAGAGAACCATCTTTGGAAGGAGCCTTCTCACCCCTGGTATCTTTATTTCCCTAAAACAATCACTAGCAGAAAGAAAAAAGATAATAGCTCCATCCCAGTAGATAACTTTGTAATTAATCCTTAACCCCCTACCCTCCAAAGAAAAAAAAATTAATACAAATAAATGATGAGAACAGAAGTTATCAATATTATGATATTCCATCTCTATCTTTCCTCATATTTATGATCCTTCTTCTTAGCATAATTTCTAGAAGATAGTTACTCCTAATTAAAAATCCAAAATACTGACTAGACATAGTAATTCAATGCTAAGCTTACTCCAAGATCCTACAGGACAAATGCATACATTATTTGATTACCTGTGGTGGATACAGTTCCAGTGTGCACTCAATACAAGCAGTCATTCCAGGCAGAATCACCCGAGCATTTCCTTTAAAACCTTCTGTCCCTCCATCTATCAAAGGGACAATGGAGCTTGGATCTAATACGCCATCTTCATAATTCAGAAGAGATATCTAGGAAAATTAGTGGAGGATTTTAAAAGGAGAGGGAGTAATTCCAAGAGGAGCATGCTGTCAAATAATTCTACAAGTTAATCACACGACTGAATACTAATATATCAAATCAAGGGATTACAATATTAGCAATTAATATCCCACCTAAAATTATTGACTGGAAATAAATAATGAAGTATATCTATTTAAATGAAAAATTAACTTGATTTTTTCAAAAATATGATATGGAATTCTATTTTACTGTATGTTAAGAGCAGCAGCAAGAACTTCAGAGGCCCATAACAACACTGAAGTCCTTACCAGCATGCCATTTATCCATCTTCTGGCTATGATAGAGTCTAGTCCACATACAATTATATGAAATTCTACAAGAAAAAAAAATGCAAGTTTAGTTTTTAGAAATACCATCACAAAATAATTCACTTTCTACAAAAGAGCAAAAAAGATACCCACGTTTTACTGCAATACATAGACACACACAGATATAACCTTTGAGCTATCCTTACACAGCAGCATATAAAAATGCAGCTAATGATGTCAACTAAGAATTCAAACAATGGCATTCTCTTTTCAATCACGTTACTGTAAAGCCACAAGGAAGAGATAAAAGCAAATGAACAAACAGCCTTCCAAATAGCTAGTCAGCAAGTAAAATACAGAATTTAGTGAGGATTTAATTTCAAGAAGACAACTTACGTCGATAGAAAGTATCATTAAAATCCTGAATCTTGTTGAAATGTCTAAATGTAAGTAAAGGAACTTAAGCTGCTTAATTTTTAATTTGCAAAATGAATTTAACAATGCCATAAGGTAGAAATCATAATATTTAAAATACCATCAATGTTCTCAACAGTGGAATTCAAGGAATCTGACAAAATGAACACAACCCTACTTCTGACAAAACCTTTCTAAACACTCCTCCCCTAACCACTTAGTTTCTCTCATCCCTGAACCCACAGATCATATTTATGTCTGTTATGCTTTCTACTCTGCTTCAGTTTTTATATAAAACCATAAACGCTGGGAAAGCAGAATGTGTCTTTGCTTGGTCCTCAACCATCCGCACCAAGCAAAGGGCAATAAACCTTTTAAGAGAATGGAACAAGCATATTAAAGTTCCCATTTAGCTAGGTGACTCTTAAGACTTACTGCACAAGTTGAGAATAGTACACCTTAAATTTATGCAATGTTGCATGTCAAATATACTTCATTGAAAAAAAAGTTACTGCAAAGCTAATTAACAAAAGCAACACAGATGGTTGCAATAGCTTTTCCAGGTGATTATGGTTAATGTTTTTTGGGGGAGTAATACTTTAATTTCTGTTCATTTAACTCAGTTTTCAAATCTCTTTTTACCCAACTAAACCCTATGGCAGTCTTCCCCTGCCTGTAGGCTGTAAAGGGAACCCCATTCAGAATTGGCTGTGGTGTTAATCAGTCACAGCACTTAACATTTTTAGCAGCATGTGTGTGCAGAAAGAAATTTTTTTAAACAATTTTTCTGAAGGAGCAATTTTTTATGTTTAATAACTTATTATCAACTTATTTATCTAAATTTACAACAAATAATCCATTTATATATTTTTAAAAAGCAGAGAGGAGAAAAGAAATACAATATATAATATGCTTGCCTTGGATTTTTTGTTCTGGCCTACATAAAGCTATGCAATTCAATTTTTTTTTTCAATTCATAATATATTCAACTCCAGCCCTCACTCTCTATTCTATAGCTTATGCTTACTGCTAGAACAGGGAGATCAAAAGAGACCCAGCGCAAACACTGGAGAAACAACAATAGGGGACCCAGGAGTCAGACCAAGAAAGAACCCATCTCCTGGATTTCTATAAAATACTCAAGTTTCACAGATCTCAGTAATGGGGATATACTCCTTTTCATTTTTCTTTCTCTCTATAGGAACCTATATTTGCATTAAGATTTTTTTTATTTCAAAAAATATACATGCACAGGAAGTTGCAAAGACAGTGCAGAGATGCTGTGTGTCCTTTACCCAGTTCCCCTCAATGGTTACATCTTATTTATTGTACAGTATCAAATCCACCAATGTGACATTGATGAAATGTGTGCATTAGTCCTGTCATTTAGGTACATGTATAGATTTGTTTAACCACCGCCATAAAGATACACTATTCCATCACCAAAGACTTTCCTCCTGTTACCCCTTTATCCTCACATATATCTCCCCAACCATGCCTAAGAATTCCTGACAGTCAACCACTAACTTGTTCCCCATCTCTGTAATTCTGTCATTTAAAGAATGTTATATAAATAGAATCATACAATATAAGACCTTTTGAGATTGGCATTTTTCATGCAGCATAATGCCCTTGATACCCATCCAAGCTGGTGCATGTTTCATGAGTTCCTTTTTTTGCTCAGGTTATTACGGTATGGCTGCACCACAGTTTAACAATTTACCTATTGACAGATGTTTGGGTTGTGCCATTTTTGGCACTGGAAATAAAACTGCTATGAACATTCAAGAACAAGTTTTTATGCAGACATAAGTATTGATTTCTCTGGGGTAAATTCCCAGGAATGAAACTGTTGAGTCATATGGAAAGAACATGCTCAGATTTTTAAGGAACAGCCTATTTTCCAGATGGCTATGCTAGTTTACATTTCCTACCGGCATTGCATGAGTGATCCAGTTATTCTGTATCTTTGCCAATATTTGACAGTGTCACTATTTTTCATTTTAGCTATTCTAAGTGTGTAGTAGTATTTCATTGTGACCATAGTTTGGATTTCTCCAAAAGATTTCATGTGCTTTCTGCCATCTTTAGTGAAATGTCTCTACATTTTTTTGCCCATCTTCTAATTGCATTGTTTTGTTACTGTTGAGTTTTGAGAGTTCTTTATATAATCTAGATAGGAGTCCTTTGTCAGATACCTACCTCATGAGTATTTCCCAGTATGTAGCTAATATTCTCACCCTCTTAACAGGGCCCTTCACAAAGCAAAAGTTTGTAATTTTGATGCAGTTCAATTTATCATTTTTTTTCTTTTACAGGTCATGCTTTTGATGTGGTCTATAAGGACTCTTCACCAAGCCCAGATCCTGAGGACTTTTTCTTGACTCCTTTGGAAGTTACCTTCCAAAGTTTTACATTTTACACTTAAAACCTTTAATACATTTTAAGTTAACTTGTGTAACTTTAAGGTTTAGGTTGAGGCTCATTTTTTTTATTATGGATATCCAATGGCTCCCCCAAAATTTGTGGAAGACTTTGTTCAATTATTTTTGCACCTCTGTTAAATATCAACTGGCCACACGTGTATGTGGCTATTTCTGTTTTCTCTATTCTGTTCTACTGATCTATGTCTCTTTGGCAACACTACAATCTTGATTATTGTAGCTACATACTAAGTCTTGAAATTAGACAGTGATTCCTCCCACTTTATTCTTTCTCAGAATTTTTTTAGGTGTTCATCTGCCCATCTGTATAAACTTTAAAATAGTCTTGCCTGTATCAACAAAAAATTTAGCAGGGATTCTGATAGCAATTGTGTTAAACTTGTATACAAATTTGGGGAGATGGGATATCTTCAGTATGTTGAGTCATCTAATTCTTGAACACAGACTACCTTGCATAAACTTACTGGCACTCCTTTCATTTGGCTATAATTTGTTAACTATCTATTTGCTACAATTAGGAGACACAAAGATTAACTAGATCCAGCCTACAAATTAGTAGTGCAGATATGCAACTGAAACTCAAATTAAGGGCAATAATACAAAATCAACAATAGAACTGGCTACATAAGATTAATTTTAAAATTAGGGCAAAAAAAATTTACATAACCTTAAAGAATGGAAGGAACATAAAGCAAAATATTATCAGAAGATACCTCAGTAAAAAGCTTACTGCTGCTGCTGCTTTATTTTTCTTTTTGCTTATCTGTACTTTCTGTGGTAAACATCTCTTTTATAATAAAGAAAAAAATAAAAGCTTTAAAGTAACTTTTTTGTCAAAAGGATACGGAACCACATTGCAATCAGGAACTCTGTCATTTAGAAATTCTGCGGCAACTTCAGCCTTAGGTCTTCCAACATCTTTAGGCCTACAGGAAAAATTACATTTAAATTATCATTCATGATATAAATGTAGATGACCTACAATACTTTATGTTCAAACATAAAAATAACCATGGCGAGTTTATTTAAAGGTTATTTAGAAGGAACATTTTTACCTAAGTATTTTTGATGAATAATTTAGTCATTCAACACTAAATATCAACCCATGATGTTAAATATTTAGCATCAACCCATGATGCATGTTAAATATTTACAAGTCTAATTATTTCTTAAGTGAAAATATGAACAGTGTGTTGCTCCCACCCCTGGTTCCCACTCTGGTCCCAGGCCCTGTAAAGCATAATGGCATGTTTCCTGGGGATTTGTCATTGCAGCACTTCCCAATGTAAAAAGTTATCCAAGACCTGAGCTTTCCAAGTATCTTTTCCAGGACCTTAGCTGAAATATACACAAGTCATTCTAGGGATACAAAACCTTCATTTATCCCCTTCTTCCCGTATGTATTGATTAAGTAGTAAATTTTGTGTTCCATAAGAAGCTGTAACCATGTTTTTGAAGAAGGAATAATTTCACAGGCATTATCTAAAATTGTAAAATATTACCAATATTTTTAAGAAGTTAAAAATGGAAGTCCTCAAAAAGTCATTCTTAGATAACCACCATAGCTATAGATAGGAAAAGACTTGAATTTTCTCATATCAAATGGCTATTTTCTGTCCTAGTATTTCCTCATTCTCCTCACAGAAATAAATTGCTCCCTCGTAAGTGCTTCATTACTCCTTTTTCACACATATTTTTGGTTATATACATAGGTCTATCATACCCAGTGGACTACGAACACCTGGAAGACAATGACTTTATTCTTATCTCTTTGTATTCCTTCATATCTAAGCACAGAGTAAACATTTTTAAATAAATGAAAATTTAAAAAATCAGTGTGCTTAAGAGAAATATTTTCCTTTAAAATTGGAATTTTAAAGAAAAAATTTTAACAGCTCAGTTTTCTTTTCTCCAATAAAGCAGTGTGATTTTTTTATTCAATACTTTTGATAAGAGTTTTATTCTTTGTCCTAACTTGCAATGGAAAGGCTCTAGCATAAGTCAAGGAATGAGATTTCAGCATCGCACTCAACTATTCTGGACAGAGCTCTTTAGGTATGTAAAGGGGATAAAGAAGACTTTTCAAGATTCTCTTAAGCTGTGAATTGTGTGTGCTTTCACAGTAGACCCCAAATAAAAGAACCTGCAGTTGGTTTCTGTGGGGACTAATTTACCATTCCAGGATCAGACTGTTCATCAGATTGTCTCACCTACAATACTGCACTTTGAATAACATGGTCTCACACACGTCCCCTTGCCAGGATACCTCAGCCTAACATTTAACCCTGAAAACAGGTACTTACACTGAGGGTTGCTCTGAGATTAAATGAGGTACTATAAAGAGTTAGAAAGTTCTTAATATATCCTGAGCACTGAACAAATATTAACTGTCATTATGATCTTCAATCATTATTTTAGCCACAAATTAATTGAAACGTCATGGCCTATTATCCATAACCAGTCAATTCAGTGCTGTTTTTTTTAAAGCATTCACACAGTGCAGTTTGGTTAGACTGCAAAGGACCCATGAACTTTTCCATAGAAAATGGAATTTTCAAGGGTTAAAAAATAAAGAAGCTTAGAAGTTAAATGTAAAGTTCCACTGTAATTACAATACTTAATTAACTTGACTTAATTTACTCCATCCTTCAATCTCTTTAATATCTTCTGTGAAGATAAAGTAGAGGGTATATGCCTGGCAAAAACTTAATTTTATGTTTTCTACAAGCCTAACCTTATCTTGCATACTTAAGATTATTTGAGCACTTTGTCAGTATTCTAATCTACTAAAGAGAGAAAAAAAGTCCTTATATTTCCATATCTGATTCTTTGACAAGCAACCAGACACTTTCATGTAAGCCACTCAAACCCCTAAATGCTCATACTAAACTTCAGATGACCCTTTCCTCAGATCCGCATCTATGGCCTTACTTCCAGCCTTTACCATCATTCCCAGGAAACCATTCCTAGATGCTGTCTGTATTTCATGTGTGTCTAAGGTAATTATCCTTCTTTGTTCCATTTCAATTGCTCTGTTTTCTCTCCTTAATTCTTCACTTTGTTTCTCCTTCTATGATAAGCTCAAACTGTCAGAACTTCACTGCCCCAGAGTCACCACTCAAATCTTGATTCCTAAGTCCCCATTAGTATACCTTACTAGGGCCTAATAGCTCCTGTTCTCTTATGAGATAAACTGAAGGAAAAGAGCAGCATTCCATGTCTTCAGGTCACAGTCACCCCAAAAATCACATAAGCCTTTTGGAAATTCCGTTAAAAAAAAAAAATCAAAAAACGTATTTTTGCTCAGAAAACTACTTTCACCAGAGTACCCAAAACTTTCTTGCAAAATTTTACCTAAAAAGGGAGTGGTATTTATTTCTTAAATAAATTAGTGTTATCCTCACAGTAGATTTTAAAAATTATTAAGCTGCAGTTTACTCAAGTTCAAATGATTATCAAAATTTTAAACTAAGATATTAAAACTTACCTAAATAAAAACTGCCTATTTAGATTGGAAACATCTATAGTGTCCATGTCTATAACATGAATTTGTCTAAAACCAGACAATGCCTGTGGGAATAAAAAAAATCCAATTAAGCAGAAGTTTCCTTACATGTGAAATTTTAAGACTTGTTTTCAATGGCATCATAAGTCTACATATGCTCAATAATAAATTCTGCATAATTGTATAATTAAAGAGCCTTACAAGGTGTTAAAATTCAGGGTTCTTGTAAAGGTCAAAAATCCGTTACTCAGTTTTAAACAGTCTATAGCCAAAAGGGAGCAACTTGAAATTTCTACAGTTGTTTAGAATCCCATAAGCTCATTTGTAATGTTTGGTGCTTTGCTGATGCTGCCAGACTGTTTTACTTTTCTTACTATTTAATAACTATATGTTATTGTTTCTCAGAATATTGTTAAAAGCAAGTCCTACAAGCTTTATCTTAGTTTACGTAACATTAAGCATGCCACAAATCAGAAACAATTATTACAAGATACATATTATAAACATACACATGTATATGTACATACACAAGGATTATCTTCAAACTGCACATACACAAGGATTACCTTTAAAGTACTAAATCAAGAACAAGCAATAAAAAAAAAAAACTGCACATACACAAGGATTATCTTTAAAGTACTAAATCAAGAACAAGCAATAAAAAAAATAAAAATAAAAATAAAAAAAAAACACCACACTTGTGTTTCAGTGATAATGCCATATATTCTAACAGTATAACCACTGTTCAAATTTACCAGCAGAAGCAAAGACTGAAAAAGTAAGTTTCAGTAATTAATTATGCTTTTCTGGTCTTGGTCAGTTTACTTAAGTCAACAAATTAAGGCCCCTGTCAATAGTTTCCCCATTTTTGTACCCCTCCTTAAGGCAAGAGATCCTCAAAAGAACTGTCTGTATTTGCCTTCTCTAAGTCCTGTCTTGTGCTTATTCTAAACCAACTTTCCCTGTCAGCACTCCACGGAAACAGCGCTTGTCAGGGTCACCAGCGCCTCCATGTAGCTTCTCCAGTGACCATTCCCAGTTTCTCTGACCTTACCCACCTGAAGTATCTGGCACGGTGTGGATCAATTCCTCCTCCTGAAAATATATTCTAACCTTAGTCATCACACTCACGAGAAATTTGAACACTTTTTAAAAATTGGCTTCTGGTCCACCACACTCAGGAAGGAGTTTCACCCCTGCTTTACTGGCCAGAATTTGGAGCGCCCTCGTGCTGGCTTAGGTCTGGTGCTCCCAATCTTAGACAAAGCCTGATCTGACAGACATCTCAAACTGAACAATTCCCAACACCAAACTCAATCATCCTTGCTTACCAACACCACCAACTGTTCTTTTCCCAGTCTCCTCGTTTCAGTAAATGCTACCTCCATCTCTCTCTTTCCAGTTGCTAAGCAAAAACCTTGTTGTGTCATCCTTGACTCCTACAACCAATCCATTAGCAAATTCTGCTGGCTCCATCTTCAAAACATATCCAGAATCTGACTGCCTCCCACCGCCTCCAACGTCATTGTCATCTCCTGCCTAGATGACTGCAACAACCTTCTAACTAGCCTCTCAGTTTCCTCCTCTGGTCTTCCTCAGCTCCTTTCTCAGTACATCAACCACAGAGATCCAGGTTAAAAGCCAGATCAAGTGAACTCACCCACTTAATTCCCTGCAGTGACTTCCTGACTTGGAATAAAAGGTAAAGGTCTTACAGGAGCCTCTAAAGCCTTTGTGACAATCACTCCGAGCTCCTCCATCTTCCATCGCCTTTCTGATATCCTCTTGGAAAATGCTCCCCTTATCCATCTCTGCTTGAGCTATAATGATCTCCTTGTCCTGGATCGTGTCAAGCTCCCACTTCACGGCTTTTGCACCTGCTAAGTGACTGATCCTCAGATCTTATCTCCAATTACTTGACATGTAAAATTAGTATATATCACGTTTTCAAATAACAACTTCAAAATGGACAAATCTAAGCACTGGGGGATTTCTACATACAATGCCTACGAAAACCACTGCCCATCCCCCTTAGTCGTTCTCCTGTAGAACTCTTTGGCACTGCAAGAGTATTTATGTCTGATAAGGTACTATCGTTTTGGTTCCCCATGTCACACATACTGCTCTTTATTCTGTGTGAGACGTGTCTCCTCAACGAGACTTCTAATTTATTAAGGGCATAGTACCGTGATGACCTACAATACCCACAGAACCCAGCACAGCACTGAGTACCACAGAGCTTCTTAAGTTTTTGCAGTTTCACTAGGAGTGACTTCAGCATTTCCTGGCAAAATTAACGTAGCTGTTTATATTTAAAGTTTAGCTCCATAGCCGACTTTTTGGGCCCTTCATTCGGCCCTTACCTGCCTCATTTTCAAAGGAGTCCACTCTAGCATTTCCACCTTTCTACACACCAATAAGAAGGCTAGTATACCACAGCTCTGAATCAATTCTTTCCCTACCCATTTTTGTTAAACTGATAGCCTTGTAAAAAAACTACTTCATTATCAAAAATCAATGAAACTAATTAAATAACAAATTATGGATTTCAACCAGTACATGGAAATAGCTTCACTAAACCCACCCTCTCTTAAGTCTCAGTAAAAACTAACAAAAACATTTAGCTCCAATTTTATGGGTCTCTACCACAAGGGCATCAAAGATTACTGTCAAATTAGGTCATCTAATGACCTAATGGTTCAGTGAACATAGCACTTGACTATGAATTAGTGACCTGTATTAGAGTCCAGGCATGATCACTATAATTCAGAAAGACTTGGTCAAGTCATCTAACTTCTCTGAACTTCAGTATCCCCCCTATAAGAAATGAGACAATGTCCTATCCACCTAACTGGGCTGTTCTGAGAAACATATGAAATAATAAATTCTTCAAAATTTCACATTAAAATATGAAATTAATGAGTGCTTTACAAGAGGAAGCACAAAGATTTGTTTGATAAAAAGCAGAGAAGAAAACAGAAGAATGTCCACCAATGACTTTATAGTCGAGGACTTCAGAATTTAAAAGGTTCATCTTCACTTTAATCATGGTCTGGAATTTGACCTGCTAACTTTAACAAACAAAAGCTCAGGAGAAAAAGTTAACAATCATAATGAATAAACTCCCTTATATGACAGAAAAGGAAAAAGGTTTAATTGTCACCAAGAAGAAAAATACATATTTAATATATATATATATACACAGACACACACACACACATATATGTATATATTACCAGATTTTTCAGGAGCTCACATCCTAGGCCGCCAGCTCCAATCACTAGAACTTTACATGTATCTAACAAAAACTGGAGAGACTGTAAAGAACGAAAAGGCTTATTAAAATATGGTTGATAAAAAATATAAGTAACCATCAATAAAGCAACAAGGCATAGTTTCTGATGCTTCCATGAAAAATTAAATTGAGGATAAGAGATTCTGTATTTAATAAATTATTTTAAATTTAGGAACAAGATAGAACCAGAAATTCTATAACCTGAATGATTTCAGGGAGTCAATTTTAGTGTTTTTAAATTCACTTTTATTATATGGAATTAAAGGGCTATTTCTAACAAGAAAAACTATGCCTACTTAAAAGTTAACTAATTTTTTTTAACTTTGAAAGGGGACAGAAATCATCAAATTCAGTTATTTAACTTCCTAAAGACAGAAAAATGTAAATATCTTTAGAACAGAGAAGCAAGCCCCGCACAAGATGGTTAAAGGTCTTAAAAAAGGTAAAAACAGCAATAGCTGCTTTCAAATACAGTGAGTGAAACTCACAAAACGTGGTATGACAGAATAGATAAAACTCTTAGAAAAACGCATATGAGCAGAAATACAATTTAAAACAATCAAAACAGAAGTATCTTAAATAATCAAGCCAAAAAAAAAAATATTGAGAAGCACAAGAAATACAGAATACTATCAATTCTGTCCAAGATTAAAAGAGAGAAAATTTATCCAGATGAGACACTGAGTCAAATCCAAGAGTCTGCACCTTAATTTTAGGAGTAGTATTTCTATTTTGAAACATCTCTTTACAAATACAAAAGGATATAAAAATGTACTACAAAGAGTACTTTTTACTAACTCGAAATAAAAAAGAGGTCATATCTAATTGAATGGTTAAGTAAGACACTACCAGTCCAAAATTCTATTCCTCTATTAAAAAGCAGTCACATAATTTTTAACATGCAATTAATTATATTCAATTCTAAGTAAAGATGCTCATTTCAACAAAAATTCAAAATTTAAACAAGCACATCTATATTCCTATCAAAACTAATTTCTCACAGCAAGGCTAAAAATGGAGTGTTTCTCAGAAGTCACTGCAAACTAGAATTTTAAGTGAAGTATAACTTAGAATTTTAAATGAGGTTATGAAGTTATTTTCCTCTTGAAAAAGTTCAACATAGTACATGAGAAATGTAAAAATGGCTCAAATATTAGTCATTCAAATAAAATCGACTGCAAGTATCAATTTAGTATTTCAAGATAACTTACACAGCTGTATTAGTATTTTTATTATAAGAGCAAATTAAAAAGGAAGAATTTTATTATTTTTGAAACATAAAACTATTAGAGGAGTTACTTAAAAATAAATGTTTCTCACTTCAGTGCTTGGTTCGAAATCAGGGTGTGTGAAGGGTCCAGATCGCTCGAGGAACTTCTTTACATGGTTCCAGCGACCTTCCCAGTCTCCAGTGTCCCCACACCCACCATCAACAGCCATTCTGCACAGAACACAGTAAATTCAACTGCAAAGATCAATATGAAAGAGCCACCCCTACAACGATTATGGTTTCCCCAAATGAAAAGGTAACCACACGAGATGCTCAAATAAAATGGGAAATATTCATAATGTGATTATGCTTATGCTTTTAATTTCATTCTCTTGCCTCTTGTATAGTTTGAAGTTAAAAACTGCATGTGTTTGATGAAATCAGTCAGTCTACATGTTTCTGGGTTCCTATAGCAACTCAAGATAAAATTTGGAAATACTGGTCAATTGGTTAGAAAGAGGGTTTCCTACATTTGGAATTTACAAAATATCACTGCAATCTTCCCCATCTGTTCTATCAACACACTTGGATCAGGAAATATCAGTTACAGGAAGAAAAAAACAAAAAGCTCCACTTTCAGAACTGGCTGTTTCAAATCTCAATACAGCTCATGAGTCCAAGATTGAAAGGTGTGAAAGATTATTTTTGATGAGAGGAACTTTCACACATTTTCTCTGAGAGGTCCCAATTTCCAAAAAACAGAATCTCTTAATGCTGTGAGGTGGTTTTTGTTGCCACTAAACAAAGTTTTAGGTTACAAAACCACACATAGGAATTATCATTTAGAAATCGTTTACACAACTGAATAAGGAGGGATACCTCTAACAAAAATGCAACTTCTACTCAGTTCAAGATTCATGTTTGGTTGTGATTATTTTTAATTTCAAATTTCCTTTAACTCCACAATTTCTACCTCCCGATACATTAGTAACATCCACTTTTCACAAAAGAGACAAGGAAGCTTTTGATGTCACAGCTGGGTTGCTTCCACAATTAACACTGGGACCTTGAGCAGATTACTCAATAGTCATAAACCTCATGTGCAGGTTGAATATGGCTACTTCTAAAGTCAGTTTGAGGATTAAGAGATAATCCAGAGACCTTAGCATACTACTTTGCATATAGTTAAGTTTTCAAACTTTAACTGTTATTTTGAGCAAAAGAGGGAAGGAAATCAGATGGGAAGGAATGTGAAATGAAGCTTGTCACTGCAGTCCTCTTGCAATTTAAACTTTCTGAGGGAGATCTCTGACTCTAAAGCACTGCTACTGGGAATTGGCAGAGAAATTACTAACGCACCACACCCACTGCTTGAGAACTGTCTTCCCCTCCTTCGCAGACAGGAGGAAAAAGTATGTGGCATTAGCCAGGTCGGAAAACACTGTTTTAAATCTGTCACCCCACAAAACTAAGCATCTGATAAATCGCGTGTGTAATAATGAGGTAAATAAGCTCTTCAGAGTCAACACTCTCCTTTAAGAGCCAATGCAAAAATGACTGAAGTGCTTAGTACAGTATCTGATAAAGTTCTCATAAATAGTTTACAATTAATGCCGAAAGGCCAAAATCGGCCCAGTGTCCGTTTCGTGTGTGTAGGATTCCCTTTTCACAAGGTCGCGGCTCTGACAATTTGGAATGGAGGAGGGGGCGCCAGGGTCCTTCGGCAAGACCGTCAGGTCAAGCACCACCTGCCGTGTGGACCGCGGGCCCGGCGCGCGCCGAGAGACCGGGAGCGGCCCGCCGGGCCCCTGGGGCTGCGGCACGGGGGTCGGGGGATGAGGCCGCGCGGCCTGCGCTCCGGGTGCCCCCCTCCCAGCCCCCCGGGCCCGCTGCGGCTGGTCCCCTACGCCTGGGGTCGGGGAGGCGGGGGTCCCCGGAGAGAGCCCCGGCCTCCCGGCAGCACTAACTTCTCAGCCAGCAGCTCCTCTATTCTCCTTCTTTTCTTCTCCCTAAAAGAAAGAGAGAATAAAAGAAGGGTCAGCATCACGCTACACATTGGGCACCGCGAGGGGATGGGGGGCGAGGGACGGGGCGGGAGGCAGTGGGGGACCTCAGGTGGCGGCGGCGACCGCCCACGGCCGCGCGCTCCCACCACCAGCCCGGCCCGGCGCGTCTGGGGACCGACTACTTACGGCTCCTCGCCATCCGCCATATTGTTCTCCGCCTCTTCCCAGGTGCCCCCACTGCGGGCGGGGCGAGGGGGCAGGGAGAGGGCGGGGCGAGGGGCAGGACCGGCGGGGTGGGGCGGGGCGAGACTCCCGTGGGCTTTACAGCCTGCCCTTGTCATTACAATCTCGATTAACTACACTTAGGTAAATTTTATATAGGGTATAATGTTATGCTGCGTGAAAATACAGACGTAATACATTATATGTTTATGCAATTTTTATGTCCGTAAATAACCATAGAAAATGGTGTATTCTATGGAAAAAGTCTTTGGAACAGCAACCCCAATATGCCAGAGATCCCCTCTGAGGCAAACCGTTACTTTCTACTTTTCAGCACGGTCCCAACATCTTTGCATAAAGGTATGCACTTTAAGGACATCATTTATCTGAATCAGTTTGTAGCGATTGGATGGGGAGATTGTTATTGTTTTCCTTTGTGACTGTCAATACAAAAATTTTAGTGTCAGATAACAAATTCAGTGGTATTGGAACTAAACTGAAAGATGCTTTTTTTCCTGGTGAAAAAATGTATATTAGAAGAAAATCACATAGAAAAACACAAAAATTAAAGAATAACTTAGAACATCCATAGTTTCATCATCTATAGACATAAATAAATTATGATAAAATTTTGGACCATTTTCTTCCAGAGTCAGAAATAAATAGATGGATGTGTGTGGTTCTGTGTGTGTGTGTGGATGACTGGATACAGAAATGTAACCATGCTCAAAATATGTATACAAATATTTCATTCTTGGAATGAGACAAGACTGAAATTTAGAGTCAGAACAGTTTAAATCCTGACCTTTCCACTTAATAGCTACTTTAGGCACTTGCACACTTCTGTGTCTTCATTTGTAAAATATTTACCTCATAAAACTTTTTGAGAAGTAAATGAAATACACGGCAGTTCTCAAAACATAGTCCCTGATCAGCCTTACTAGCATCACTCAGGGAACTTGTTACAAATGCATATTGTCAAAGCCCTGGATGAGTCTGCAAAATAAAGCTTAAGAACCACTAAAATGGAGTACATTAAGCCTGATAGGTCATAAATGTAGTAGCTGTTAATAAATTATTATGTTTCATCTCCTCTTTGTCCTTTATTATTATCCCCCAGTCAGGCTTACTCCAATAGCATTCACTGAGTTGAAAGTCAGGACCAGGAGTCAGTAAACGGTGTTATAGGGTTCACAGTCCACAGTCTGTAGCAGAAGACACTATCTACTTTTCCAGGTCACATGTCTCAATGTCAACGCAGAAACCTTTTCTTGCCCAGACTACTCCACATATGGAAATTGCTGAGGTTAAATCCTTGCTTTTCAAAATAGGCTTATGTGGGCTGGCCCCTCAGCAATGCTACTTTCATAACTTTTGATTAGTGACAGTGAGCAATCACAGCCTCCTCGGATGGTGAAAACCAACAGGCATTCTACCCATTTCACAGCGAGAAAACTGAGGTGTAGGGACAGGCTGCTGCTGGGTGAAGAAGAGGTCTGCAAAGGCGCCTGGCCTTGCACCTGCATCTGGGACTAACATGCTGACTCACTGTGGTGGTACTTTGACAGATGCCGCCAGCACTCCCACTGGTCAGACCGACCAATTAGAAATACCCAGTAATGAAAGTAAAAGAGATGTGCAAGTGAAACCTGCAACAGATTTCATTTCAAATAGAATATATCATGAACTATTAGCCTATCCACTATGGTTTATATACAGACAGATAAACATTCAAGGTGGACCTATCTAGAAACACAGATCTGGATATAAGAGTCCCAGGAAGGCCTCTACATTAAATAAATGGAGACAAAGAGCTGCTACTAATAGCATTTCAAACAGTACCTGAAATACAGTAAGGATACCATGCATCCTCCTTTTTTTTTTCATTTAAAATGATTTTTATGAGAAAGGTAGAAATGTGTAGTGAAAAAAAAAAATCTCCCGTAATCCAACCAGAGAAAGCATGGTTAACATTTTTGGAGAAATGGATAAGCGGATCATGCTACTTACAGCTATATATGGCTTTTTCATTTCCTTCTTTATTTTTAAACCTCTCTGAGGTTTAAACAAAAACCCACTGAGCAAATGTTTACTGGACATCTATTGCTTATGATCAATGAGTAATCATATTATAACTAACACTCAACATCTTGTGGTCAGGCAGTACTGAGCAACTGAAAGGTAAAAGTTCTTGGTCACAGCTCCTAACATTCACTGATCTCTCCAACAGCTGTGAGGGCCTACTAGGGCTCCTGTGCTGGTCATGACTAGATCATTTACTCAGGTTGCTCACAAGTGCTGGTTGTGCCCAAGGTCATCTACTCAGCTCGCCCACAGTGCTGCTTCTTGAAATTCTTAAGCCCCAGAGAATTCTTCCACACCCACTGACTTCCTGTAACTGAGCACCAAGGCCTGGCACATCTCTATCTAGCACTCCTCTCACTATCTTGTATTTAAGTTAGCGTTTCCATTGCTTTGCAAGATCTTGAAGGTAGGAAAGGCTGGATTCTTCTCACCTTTTGTATATCCCACAATGCTTTCACAGATCCTTGAAAGAACTCAAAATATCGGTTGGTGTCATACTGAAAATTTTCAACTCTTTTTTCCTATATCAACTCTACCCAGATACAACCACAACAGTGAAAATGTAACAAGTCAGAGAAAAGTCAGTGGATGTTCATTATAGAAGCACAGAAAACAAATCAGGTTACAGCACTATTAATGCCAGACAGATGAATAGTGGCCTGTACTATTACTAATAACAGTAACAGTAATATCTGTGAAATAAATAAAAGTGGATCACAATACTAGGGACAACCAGAAAGATTTCTAAGGCCTAAGTACTGAGCATTTCATTAACTTTGGGAGTGTCAAAATGGCCACCCATGAAAAACTTAAAAAAACCATCTGTTAATTAAGTTGAAGACTAAACAACTGACATCCACATTCCTGTTAAAGAATAAACACCTTTCCCCTTAATATCTTTCAGTGCCAGGTGTCTGCCAAGGATGGGTATTGCTCCCTCTCTTTTCCTTGCATAACATCTTATGTAAATGAAACGTACTCCTTTGAAGTTCTGTCTTTCTCACCTGTCTCTTGGCAGATATAAAACCTTTGTATGACTTGGGCTTTTTGGAACATATTTCCTACCCTACTGTGCTAGGAGTTGTATCTTCCTGGGCAAAGGTCAAATTTTGGCTCAAGTAAAACTCTATTTTCAAGGTGATTTGAATGAATTTTTCATTGATGTATTTGTGAGCAATTACTGTACAAGAAGCACTGCTACCCATTCTTTCATTTATCTTCACCTACATGGCAGATGTTCTTACTATACCCACTTTACACATGAAGAAACTGGGGCTGAAGTAGACTAAGTAATTTTTCCAAACTCACCTACCAGAAATGAAGGAGCTAGGTCTCCAATTTTACTTTCTCTGACTTTAAACCTTCCCATTTTTCTAAAGCAAGAAAATATGAGAACTCAGGAATTTTTCACTTTTTCCATTTTATTCAAAAGTATAATCTAGGCTATATCTTAATACTGATTTGATTCAGTCATCAAACTTTATCCTAAACACCAGTGGCTAGAGTAATTTCTTGGAGTCATTGTTAGGTCCTTAGTTGCTTCCTGAATCATCAGGGAAAATCAAAGTATGTCTAGACTTTGCATTAGGTATATTTTACTGCTTTCCAATTTTTCAAAACTGATGGTCTGAGGAGAGTGAATTCGGTTTTTAAAAAAACAGCAACACTTGCAGGGGTAGAGATTGTTATTTTAGGCACTAGAGTCTTAGAAATCTGCCTACCAAACTGTGCAATTAACAAAATAGTTTTTTCTCATGCCTTTGAGATAAAAGGAGGCTTACTGTACCAACCAGCCCCTTAACTGAAAAAGATGACCTCTTGGAACCTTTAGAAGGAAATTTGCAACTACTACATCTCTTGGAAGTTCTTTGAGCTGGTATATAAAACAATCACCGTATCTATTAAAATCCTGGGCTCCCTTAGTGAAAATTGTTCCCAAATATTCACTTAACGCTAAGAAAGCTCTTTTGGACTGGAATCCATGTTTCTGCCCAGAAAATACTGGGTGCAGAACAATTCGTTCACTGTAGACCATTTTGCTTTCAAATGTAAAGAACATTCCACCTCAAGGCTGAAGTAATGAGAGTGCCCGCTTTATCAGAATGGCACAGTAGTTCAATAATTTTGCCTCGAAATAATACAGATGGAGAACAAAAAGTGAAACAAACCTGCACCCCCGTTCTACGCGTTCTTCTTTCCCATTTTGCCAATCTGATTTCACTCATAGTGACTCACAGCGAGACACAGAAAACACAAGAATTGCATTCAGATGTGCAGAGGTTCTTAACTACTTAGTGGTCAACACCAGCTCATCCCTCAGTAACACTACACTAGCCTTCCATTCCATTTAATTTGGACTGGCATCTGAACAGCTGCAAAAAAATTTACCGAAAGTCCAGAACGCATTCCTAAATTAAACACTCAACAGGGTTATTTCAAAGGAGGCTGATTGTATTCGAACTGCTAAGGAAGGCATTCCCCTCTTCGCTTCAGATTTCCGCTAGTTTCTTTCTGTCATTTCATCTCTATTTTGCACTCTGCGTTTTGCTTTATCGTGAGGCCCCAGTTTTACTGTAACAAACCACTTCCAGCCAATGAGAAAGTAAAGAAGAGAAAAAACGCCCGCCCGCTCCCAATTTCCTTGGCTCCGTTGCTTGCTAACCTCAGAGCCAACCGAGCTAGAGCCCCTGTCACCTCTAACCGAGCTCAGCTGATCGGTTGCCACTGCCGCCGCCGCCAGATTCCAGAGGCAAAGAACAAGAAGCTCTGGAGACTAGACATGGACGTGAGTATCGCCCCGCTCCGCGCTTGGGACGATTTCTTCCCGGGCTCTGACCGCTTCTCCCGGCCGGACTTCAGGGACATCTCCAAATGGAACAACCGCGTGGTGAGCAACCTGCTGTATTACCAGACCAACTACCTGGTGGTGGCTGCCATGATGATTTCCGTTGTGGGGTAAGTGGGGTCCCTCTTGGGCACTGATCGCGGGCAGCACCGCGGGGGCTCAGAGTACCAGATCCTAGGATGCGGAAACGCCCCCCACACCCGGCGCGGGTCTTGGCAACTGCAAGAGGTCAAGCCGGTGTAAACTTGTTCTCAGGGCGAGGCTGCAGCAATCTGGGGGAGGGGGGTCCCCTTTCCCTTTCCGCACCTCGGGCTGACACGACAGCGAGTCCCGAGATTTTGCCAACCTCGGACAGGAAAAATTACGTTTTTGTTTTTGTTTTTTTTTCTGTACCCCGATTAGGCTCTTGTTGGGAAAGATATTTCCAGTACTCAGTCTTTTAAAAATAATAAGAGGGAAATGGTGTAACCCTATCCTGGGGCTGGATGGCACGGGCACCGCCCTGGAAGGCTTGGGCGACAGGGTGTGGATCTGTACTCCGCCTTCCGAGAATGTGAATGCAAAAAAGGCCCCTGTGAGGCGACGCACTTTGTCGGTTTCTCCGCCGAAGGCCTGCAACTCCGTATGGGAGAGCTGAGCTTGGGAGCCAAAGGGCGGATGTTCTCTGGTGGCACGGCTCCCAGGATGGGGCGAAAGCTGCCCTGACTCTAGGAATGGGGTCCTCTTGCTTTTCTTCCAGGAACTGCCAGGCGTGGCCACTTTCTCTATTTTTCCTTCCCAGCCTATGGTCTCAGTTTATAAGGGCCTTTTCAATACCTGATGTGAACATAAAACGTGTCCTGTGTTACACGATTTCCCCCACACACATACACCTGCTCTGCTAGAAGCTGCCTTTTCCCGTGGTTCACCCTTTAAGAAATGCTTCTTTCACTTTTGCAGGATGGGGTGCTAATATTCTAGATCTTGCGGCGTCTATGCATCTTTAAAGAAAATGCCACACTCAGACTTTATAAAGGAATTTCGTTTCCATTAGAAAAGTGTCTGACATTCTATTTTAGAGCAAAGACAGGGAAAGAGCAAGTTGGCCTGGGAGAAAGAGGTGGGCAAAAAAAGAAAAAGAAGACAAAGACGGTGTGGGAAAGGGCACAAGGGTGGCTTCTGAAATTGGGCTGCTGTTCATTGGCTTATTTATTGAGCCCTTTCTCTGTGCCAAAGCTCAGAACTCACCAAGCACAGTCAGACATGAATTCTGGCCCAAGGGTGTGTGACAGTTGTTGAGGAGCCATAGGACAAAGTACACAGCACAGAGGAAAGACAGTTCACAATTTCTGGGTGTGGTTCGGAGTAGTTGCTCCCATGCAAGACTGGACACTCTAGGATTTGGTAGACAATCTCAGATTCTCATTATGCGGTGCTTAAGGAACCACAAACTCTTTGGAAATGGCTTGGTGTGCTTAGGGCAAAAGCCCTGGGCCAACTCTGAATTACAGTTGCAGCCAAGTCAAAGTTAGTTGGGGTAGGACAGGCCTGGGGCCTGAGGCAGCTGCCTTCTGAACCTTCCCCTACCTTTATGCTTAAGGTTCATTTCCCAGAACATAAAAAATTTCTTTAAAACAAAATAAAGAGTAAAGTAGGGTTGCATCTTTTGTTATACTTTTTCTTTTCTCTCTGTTAGTAGAGAAGTAAGCCAGCCATCTTCTCTGGTGATCTAGGTACGGGATTTTTTTGAAGCAACACCAAAAATCCAGCTAGGGGACAAGGTTTGACATAAACTGATAATATGTACAGAAAAACAAAACAAAACACTGCTTTTCAAAGAGGTATGTATACTGCCCAGACCAGACACAAGCTCAGGCGGTTTGGGATGGTGGCTCTTCCCAGTCCCCTTTTCAAATAGATGTTGGTTGGCAGTGAAATTTTTTGAAGGTGAAAGTGAAAAATAGCTTTTTTTTTTTTTTTTACTATTCTTCTTTTTAAAAAGTATGATATAGACCAGTAATAAATTGTTTTAATAATTACTTTTAAAATATGGGATTTCTATTGTACCAGAATAAAAATTTGATGTATGACCTTCAACAGTTTTCTATGCATCTAAAATTTTACAGTCTGTAATTCTCCCCACAAATTACTCTCTTCTTTCTTTACAAACTAATAATAAAAACAAACATTCATCAAGTGGTCTGTGTACCAGGTAATTTGCTAAGTTATTTACCTGCATTATCTCATACAACCCCAAGAGATGGGATGCTACTCTTATTGTTATTATTATTATTATTATACCAAGGTTCAGAGAGGTTAAATGACTTGTTCAAAGTCACAGACCCAGATTTGTGCTCTTAACTACTATGCCACCTTCTTATTAATCATGAGGGTTAGAATTATAGTCTCTTAAAGGTGGAAGAAACCATATATCTTCAAGGTCAGGGAGCTTAGCTGATTCCGGAGCATTGTTCTAAAGAGAACTCTCCTCCTTTGTTGTTGTCAGCAGATGTATGGTTCGGACTGGTGTTGGAGTTTACCTGGGTCCAGTACTGGCATCTGATAGTTTCTCATGATATCCTGGTAGAGTATGTGAGAAAACGTGACCTGGGTGTCTACTGAGGAAAGGACTGTACTTAAAGGGTGTTCTTCAGTGGTTCTTCCTGCTGCCGTGAGGAGGGGCCTCCAGGGCAGAGCTAGGGGCTCTTGCCTTAACTCTAATTGTTTCCGTGTTGAAAACTGGCTTAGGTGAGGACAGAGAGCCTGCTCTTAAAGACTGCAGGAAGGGAGAAGAAAAGCCAGGTGGGTATCATCTAGCTCCAAAAACACTAGGAAGGGCTGCATATGCCTAAATGGAGATTAGGAGGGGTTAGGATAGAGATAAATCTGTGTATGAGGGCCTGATGAGGCAGCACCTGGCAATCCATGATCAGAAGTTTGGTCTTCATCCTAAAAGCTTGGCTTACTAGATGTGTGACTTACACAAGGTAGGTCTACTCTGCATCTTAACTCTGAGTAAATCTTGTAGCTGATAGCCTTGTTGAAGACAGTTGCCATGTTTTCTGGCTCTAAAAGTAATAAAGGGCAGAAGTTAAGAGTTTAGGCACCACAGCCATATTAAGTAACTTTGAGTCCCAAGTGCCAGTCACTTGCTGTGTGACCTTGGGCAAATCACTTGAACCACCCTGTGCCTCAGCCTCTTCGCCTGTTAAGGGAGGCTAATTATAGTAGCCACCTCAGAGGGCTTCTGCGAGGATTATCTGAGTTAATACAGGCAAGGCTTTTAGAGCAGTGTCCAGCTCCTTGTTTTTGCTCCACAAATGTTACTTATTATTTTTACCAGTGTTGGTGTTATCATAGGGATTACTGAGAAACATTGGCAGTATCCTTATTGCAGCAGCTCCATCCCCCCAAACTCCAGTCCACGACCTCCCCACGTACTCCTGCTCCACCTATAAAACCCAGCTCTAGTACCATCTCTGAGGAAATTCTCCCTTTGTCCCTCATTCCCTACACCTATGCCTCTAACCTGGCACTTACCCCACAGGCTTTCGTGTTGTCTGTTCACTTGTCTCCACCCTGGACTATAGACTCCTTGAGGCCAGAGACTGTGGGTTTTGAGATTATTTTTTTCTTGTTGTTGTGGTTATCATTATTTTTATACTCTGTATCCCTGCGGCCTACTATATAGCAGATGCTTACGTGGGGAGCACAAAGAGTAAATAAATGAACCTAAGGCATCGTCACGGGGGAAACTTTAACCTACTTAAAGGAACATTATTTTGAAGCGCACAGCAGCAATCCAGCACATAACAACAGGCTCCTGCGGTGATTCTAACTGGGCCATTGTGGAGGGCACTTGCTACATATTGCTTAGGATTACTATAGTGTAAAAATTCAAGTTAGAAAGGGTTATAATTCAAATTCTTCACTAATGCATAGTGCCCTTCGAGAACTTCGGTGAAGTATTTCCCTGTGACGTTTCTCAACCCGGGCACTATTGACATTCAGGGTTGTGTAATTCTTTGTTGCAGGGGGCTGTCCTGTGGACTGTAAGGGGTTTAGCGCCATCCTGGCTGTCTACCCACAGAATGCCAAAAGCACCCACCCCTTCAGTTGTGACAATCAAAAATGTCTGCCGACCTTGACAGATGTTCCCTGGGGGTCAAAATCACCTCAAATTGAGAACCACAGCTCTAGGGACAAGAAAATCATGATAATTCCTCACCTCGCCTTGTTAAATACAAGCTGGTTTATAACAAGTTACAAAAACAGAGTTCTTGGCTATTACAGAGCAAAGTGGTTTGATGTTTAGCTCCTGGTTCCTGACTTTTCAAACATAAGAATGGAGTAGATTTGAAGCTTTCCATGGCTTCGATCATTATTCTAAATTTAAAAAAATTGTTACATTTTCATTCTTTTCTTAATCTGCCTGGAAGACTCAACCATTCAGACATTCAGACTTTATATTTTTTGGCAGATTTCTGGCATTTGCTTTTATTTGCTTTCTGCTCAAAAGTTCACTTGCTCCGGAGTTTCTCTGCTAGAAAATAGGCATTAAATTACTTAATTCATATAAAGCACATTAAGGCCCAGCAAATGCTAACAATTCAACATTAGCTGCTGTTATTTATTAAAACCTAGGTTACAGGCATATTAAAGTTCTCTCAACTTGTGTATTCTCTTAGGCACAAGTATTAGACGATGGTACCCTTCAGTGGTTTTGTCATAATTGCAACTTGTGTGTCTTATAAAACTTTCCTTCTCTTGAAGACTTGAGCTCCTTTGTCAGATTCAGGCATCATCTCAGAAAGAGACTGAATAACTTGAAAGGAATAGAATGAATAACAACCTGGGGAATGTGTATTTTGCTCAGAGTGGCTCTGTGTCCTTTAAATGAGGAAGGAAAAATGTCTAGGATTGACAAGGGCATGACTCACCTTCTCATCCTTGATGTGAGACATCTCAGCACTAGATACTCTTCTCACATCACCCTAGCCACAGAAGTCTCTGCCCCCGTTTCCAAAGTGAAAGTGAAGGCAACGCCTAATTAAAATGGCACTTGCAATTTTAGGACTAAGCATGTGATACATCATGGTCATGGATGGAAACTTCTGTGTCATTAATGGAATGCCAAAAGATGTGAGTTGAGAAAAAATCTATCTATGACCAGCAGCATCTTTCCCCCTAAGACCTTGTTAGAAATGCAGAATCCCAGGCCACATCCCAGATCTGCTGGGTCAGAACGTGCATTCCAAGAAGACTCCCAGGTGGTTCACAGGCACATTAAATTTAAGAAGCACTGGTCTGGGCTGGTTCAAAAAAAACACCGTGAAATTTTGAATAAATATACCTATAAGCCCAGGTGTTAACTTCAGAGATTCTGAGTATATAGTTCTTGGATGGGCCCAGGACCTTAACTTCCCAAGTGGCTCAGATCACCTCCAAGTTGAAGTTGAGAAGTACTGATCCCGCTAACCACCCCCACCCCAACAATTTTCACAGATGTAAAAAAGCTTGATAATTGAAACTAAAGCCGCTAATAGTAGCTTGATTTATTGATGTGCAGTGAAATTCTTTTGCCATTAAATCATATAGCAAATATCCTAAAGCTCCCCGTTAACAAAATTCAGCCAAATAGCTGACTCTCACCTTCATATCACTTGCCTGTCTTACTCTCACAAATTTCTCTCTGCCATCAGAATTCACGCTTTCCGGCATGGCCTCAGAAACACCAACCACACACAGGGCATCTCCAGCCAGAAAGGCGCATTTATTCCACATTTGGTGCATTCATGCCTCCCCTTTCAGACAGCAAGCACAGTGTAGCTGCTGCATGAATGAGCCCATATTTTCTTAGCTCAAGTGCCTTTTCACCTTGTGTCCGGTGCAGGTGTTACCAGAGGGTGGAAACTATAGTTGCTACTGGTGGATGCTTTCAGTGGCTTGAGATGATAAGGGGTTTCTGGAAGGCTAGTAATTGTATTTGAAAAGAACATTACTTTAACCTTTTCAAAATGAGTGTCATCCCATAATATGTTCTGGGTCTGTGGCTATCAGCATTTGGTATTAAGAAATGGTCAGATTGTAGCTTTTGATGCTGCAAGAATGAAAAACCAAATTTCCAGTTGGTAGAGGAAGAAAAGAATCAGCTCTGCGATGCTCTGGATGGGAATGTATTAAAACACTGTTGATGGAATTAATTGCAGTTCTTATGCTAAAACCTAGTAGAAAATGTTTTTGAGATTAATGAGCCTCAACACCGATTCCACAATATTACTCTCATTCGTGTTGCTTCATTCCTTCACTCTACAAGGAGGATAGAGCACTTACCAACTTCTCAGGCGCTGTCCGAGGAGATACAGTGGCGAACAGGACAGCTGTCATTCCTTTCTTCATCCTGTTTAGAGTCTAGCAAGATGACACTGAACACGTAATTTTTATAAAAGTACAGCAAGCATACAGAAATATACACCCCCATAAATACACATCATTTTCAACCTGACTCACTTGATCTCACCTATACATTATTATCCCAAATTTCAAAACTCAAGAGTTGAAAATGGGGAAGGCACTGAGTATATGGACAGGGGAAAGGATTATTAAATTGTACTCATCTTCACCTGCAGCCAGATGCTTTCTACTCAGTTCAAAAAAAACATTTACTGAGCACCTGCTCTCTGCCAGACACTGTGTACCCCTGAGGACACAGGCAGGAATACAACTCTAGCTCGCCTAGATACCTCCCAGAATTCCCTTCCGGCCCTCCCACACCCCCTTGTCAGCACTTGAGGCCAAGCACAGGGAATGCTGGCGTAGGGCTGTTCCTCATGGGTTATGTGTTTCCTCTGAGTATAGAAATTTAAGAGGCCTACCAACACTCAATAAAATTTTTTAATCTCAACATCCTAATCCATCTAATAAGGATTATCATTCATTAAATCATCTTCTTACATTATTTATGTGACCTTGTTTGTCTTGATATCTCCCCACAGTTCATTTTGCTTTTTTTTGTTTGTTTGTTTACTGTTCCCTGCCACTGTCAGCCTAGGGCTGGTAGTTTCAGTCCCCTTCCCTTACTTGAGGATTTACAATGGTTCTGGTAAGCATGCAAATAAATCTGCATGTTTTAGATTCATAGATGCTTTCATAAAGGGCAAAAGATCTTAGCTTTGTAGAGGTGCAGATCTCTGTATAGGAAATCCAGATCTAAAGGATGAACTTGACTTATCCACTTGACTAATATCAAATTGAGCAGAATGATTGGAAATTTATTATTTTCCTTTTGGACAAATGAATTCTACCCTTTATCATTCACCTTCAGAGTAGCTACCAGTACCCATCTCTGTCTCCTGCAGTGAGCTTGGCTTCTTGTTTCGGAGATACTTTCATGCCCTTGATCTTAGACAAAACCTGCAGGCTGCCTCTCCGTTCTGCAAGCATTTACATAAATAGATAAGATTTCTTGGCCTTTCTTCCCATGGAGCATTTGCTAATGGAGACACATGGAAGGCAGAAAGCCCATCTGAAGTGAAAACTGGGACTTTGGTTCCTACTTACACTAATCTGCTTGGTAACCCAACAGTGCAGCTTCTCTGTGTCCCAGAGAAACAAAAGGGAATGCAGGTTGGGTGCTGGTAGGAGGTACACAGGCAGGGAACTGCTTATAGGAAAGGAATTTGTGTGTCACCAGACTCATTAGCATTAGCCCAACCTTTGTCTTGTCTCCACAGCTCTTTAAGAACTTGCCTGTGACTGCAGTTTCATTTACTAAAAGCGTTCAGAAAGAACAGTTTGTAAACAAATACCTTACAGTTTAGTTCTAAAGTATTACTTGTGAGAGTAATCGTGGGTTCCTAATTGTTGAAGGCAATGTGAGTGCACATGAGGGTTCATTATGCCATTCTACCACTGTGTATGGTGGAGATTTGCCATGATAAAGTATAAAAAAGGGTTTGTGGCAGTTTCATCAGAGACTCGTACACTGTTATCTGTAGTCCCATCTCTGTGGTAAGTGTGAGATATATGGCTTCCAACACAGGCCCAACCTGTTGTTTACTGAATATAAAACAAGCAATTAGCTTGAGAAATGCAAAAGGAAACGTGGAGGCCCACAACGGCCATACTATGAAGACTTTTAACATGCCAGCTGCTGCCAAGACAGGGGATCGTTTGGATGTGTTCAGTTTGATGGTGCCGAGTACACGGGATACAACAGAGACTCAATACACAGTGATAAATACTGTGGACCTTCTGAATTCAACTGGTTAGGAAAATCTCAGGGTTAGGTTACTATGACCTTCCTGTGACAAAAGAGATAGTCTGTCCCACTTAAACTGCTCTGAAGTTTCTTTTACGTGATGACTATTAGGCCTAGGAGATACTGATCATATATACTCCAGACTGATTTTTACATTTACATTTATACTTTATAGTCATAAATAGTTCTTGGCAGGATGGAAGATGTGCTGGGAAACCACAGTAACCACAGAAGACTGTTGGGATCATCTGAGGAATCACAGAGCAAGAGGGGCTTACAGAGACAGGTCTGTAGGGGCTCGAGTCTGTCTTCCACCTCCTCTCCCTCCCGCCCCCGAGCATACACTAGGGACAAAATGGACAAACTTCCTCCGGCTTGCCACAGTGCCCTTGCACCTCATTCGACCGTATGACAATAGTGATCCTCACCTCTCTATAGGCATTTAGAGGACATTTCCTACTTTAGCTTTCTCATTAGTTCCTTTTATCACAACTCTGTGAAGGTATGACTACAGGGACTGTTTATCCAGGGATATTCAGTGTAAATGAGAATAATTGTGATTTGTCCAAGAGAAATCTCACATCACCTAATTTGTGGTCATAGAAACTTGCTGAGCTTAGTTTAAATAACATGAAAATGTGCCAGATTCTTATTTACCTTTCTTTCTCTCAGTAGATATTTATTGATACCTCTTCTGTGCCAGGTGGGGTGGAGAAAATGTCACGCTGCCTGATCTCACAGAGCTTAATCTCTAGTGGGGGGACAGAAACATGCCTCCAGGGCTCAGTCAAATGAATGTAAGAGCACCACTGTGATGAGGGCTGTGAGGAGAGGCACATGGTGCTATGATGTGGTCAGGGAGACTCAGAAAAGGCTGATGAAGCTGAGATTTGAAGGAGGTAGGAGTGAATCAGGGAGAGAACAGATCGTGCACAGACCTGAGATGGCCAGAGGCAGGGTGAACGGTAGAGATAGAAACCCCAGCAAGTGGACTGCAGAATCTGGGGGAGGTGGTATGAAAGAACTGGCAGGCAGCGCTGTGGCTCCTCCCTAGGCTCCCTCATATTAATTATTAAAACTGCCCCTTACTCCTGCAGATGCAGCCTAGGCTGAATTGCAGGCCTGGCGAGCTAAGCATGGCCTGGATTTCAGGCCCCACTCACCGCCCCTGCCGAGCCAGGCGCAAACTCCCCACACCACTGCATGCAGTGGCCCATGCCAGGGGCCAGGTCTCATGGGGCCTTGCGGAATGTAAAGGATTCTGTTTTTATTCTAAGAGCAGTGAGAAATCAGAAAATGGATGGGTGGGTTCAAATTTGCAGTGATCCCTCTGGATAGTTAAGGACCACAGAGAAACATCAGCCATTTAGAGAAGTCCACTCTGAGTAAACTGTTCCCCCTTTCTTGATGAGTCAGGCTTCCTCAGGAACCAAGCTACAAAAATAGCCTTTTGGGTTTGAAAATTGGAACTCAGTGCAAAGCTGCTTCTACTGCTCAGAAAATAATTCACTGCCTTTTTGGTTCATGTTGGCACTGCAGCATGACAGGCGTTACCCAATGTTCACTTGATTTGTGGAGCTCTGTTTTGAAAAGCCTTTATTGCCAAGTCTGTGGCTGGTGGCCTTGGGACAAATTTATTAACTTACCTATTTCTTAGCTTGCTAATAGGTAGGTTGAGGAGCATTTCAAGATCCATCCTAGCTCAAAAATTCTGCAATTGACCAAGATTTTTTTTTTCCTTCAACAAGTTGTGCTGAAAATATAGCTAGACCTAGCTGAATCATAGTGGCACAACTATGACGTGTGTCCACACACTCCAACAGCCAGCTTCTTTCAGAAAGAAAACAGAGTGAGGAGGGATTTCCCAGAATGGTCTTAGTTGCTTACCCAACTGGAAGAATGGGGTTACTCAGTTGCAGGGGGAATTCCTAAAGCTGGTTGACAACACAGAGTGGGTTCTGCTGTGAATTGCTGTCACAGTTCTATCAACTGGCACCCTTTTTTCTCCCCTGGATCCCTTTGAATACATTGCTTCACTTCTGTATGCCTTAATTTATTAGTCTGCCCAATGGGACTAAACTGATACATCTTTGAAGACTCTGCTGCAGGATTTTATACTGGGATCCTAAACCTTTTTATAACCACTAGTGATCCCACCAGAATTTTTAACTATTATTTATGGAATAAGATATGTATGTAGATAGGTAGAAGGTTTTATCTCACAATAGAAAAGCATATTTAATATTTTTGATTTGTAGAACTAGATCCTATTTCCACAAAGGACAGAAAGTTCTATTTGTTCTCTCTCTCTCTCCCTTCTTCCCCTCTCTCCTGTCTCCCTTCCCTGCCCTCCTCTGGTCTGTCTTCCTGCCTCTCTTCCTCCCTCCCTCCCTTTCTCATTCACCACTCCCAGCAAATGAAACCCCACCCATAGGAGTCCAGTAGCAACTGTCACCACAAAAGCTGGGGTGGTGTATTTATGGACGTTTTATCTTAAAGGTTCTTGGGTTTCATTGCGATGGGCATGACTAAGAGCCCAGCTGTTGACTGAAAGCTCTACTCATCATGGACAAGGACTAGTTCCCAAATTCCTGCACTCAATGGAAAATGAAATTAATCTCTGAAGGGTGGTGTGTGTGTTTTATTTTGCTCCGAGTGTAGGTAGGTGCCAGGGCACTGGAGTGGCAAGCGCGTCACTATTTGTTAGAATGGAATTGCACATGAGAATAAGGAAGAAAATCATTTCTGCTCTCAGGAACTTTGTTCATTTTTCCCATCTTGGAAACTTAGTTACTTTCTAATTATAGACTGTGGCTGGGCACATTGTAAGCTAAAACCTATAGGACTCTGCTCTGTTCTTTTCCCTTGGCCGTGAGCAACAGGAACAGGTGAAAAGCGAATTTGGAATTGCCTGAGTCAGGCCTGGATTTTTCGTTGCTTTTTGTCCTGGGCTTTATTTATATATTCAACCTAGACATCTATTTTACTTGTCCACAGGAAAATAGAAAAATCATGGTGTGCATTTTATTATATGCTTCACCTCATGAATTATTCCAGTAGGTGTTCTAGAATCAGTGCAGTAGGAGCCCTTTGACACTTTGCTGCCGACCACCTGTCTCCTGTTTGCGGCTTACACAGAGGAGTTTGCACCCTTCACTTAGTTCTTCGAGTTTATGTTCTCCGCTTTTCTTCACAGCTCTGAAATATTTGGGTGGGTTCTCGGTCACCGTCAGGCTATGTCAAAGGGTTTGTTTCTTTCAGGCACCTTCCCCCAGTTTCATTTGTTCTTTTTATTATCAACTTTTTCTTATTAAGGTAATGAAAAATATGGCTACTGAAAAAATATGAAAACAGAAATAAGCAAATGGGAATAAACTGCTCATGATCCCACTACCCAGTATAACTACCGTAGTCTTTTGGTATAATTTCTCTCAGAATCTTGGTGCTATGAATAAAATGTATTAATCTGGCAGAGTTTCTGGGCCTCTGCACGCAGGTTCCCCGCCACCTGCTGAAGAGGATTTTGGTTGTGCCCTGTCCAATTCTTCCCTTCCCCAGGCCTATAAGGACATTTTTGTCTTTCCAGATCAATTCTGGGATTAAATCAGGACCTAGATACAATTTTAAAACAGAAAAAAGTACAGAGACTAAGTGGACTCAGATAATGAAGAACAAAGAGAGGAGAACAGACAGAATACTGTGTGTGCTGGACACTGGGAAAGCTGGCGTGTTGGGGAGAGGGCCCACTGGCCACCAGGGGACCTGGGGAACCGGCAGGGACCTGAGGTTTGAGTGGGAGAAGTTACAGCTTTCCTGTGGCAAATGCACTGAAATTGCATTAATGTTATTGGAGAGATTATGGAAGTAAAGATGGACGGTGGTCGCTGGCCTGTGCCAAGTCTGGGTCATAGGCTAGGGAGCAAGTTGCTTTCATATTTTCATATATTTTTAAATATGCACATTTTATTTCTGATTACAAAATAATATACTAATTGTAAACATTTATACTTCTGAGCTTTATGTCATATATGATAAATCCACCTAAAAGAATGTATTATACTTGCTTTTATCCACTTGCTATTCAAGAGTTCTCATATTATGAAGAATACTTCAACTTAAAAATAGCTGGGTATACCGCCATCTAGTGAAGTGTTAGCCATATAGGTTGTTTCTAAGAGTTTTTAATCATAAATACGACTCCTGTGAACTATGTTACTATTCAGTCAAGGAGATTTATTACCTTGAAGGCTATATTTTTGCAAGAGTTTTGAATGAAATAAGCTACTTATTATTATAGGGCTTAATTTTAAATTATGTACTACTACTCGTCCCGCTGTTTAACTCTATGCATTTTAATATTCTTAACTTTTTCAAAACCGACATTGATTTTATCCCTGATCTCACCCATTAAGACATGCAGCACTTTCACTACTATTTGAAACTATTTTAAAATAGCTTTTGTGTTTCAGGAGGCAGAATCAGAGCTAAACTTTAAAAGGATTTTTTAAAGAGAATCTTAGTTATCCTAAATATGAATCCCAATATGAGTATGAATCCTTCATTTATTCTACTGCAGAGAAAACAAGCTTATGGCATCACCTTCCGTTATCCTGTCTTCCTATGTCCTTAATTTCCAAATCAGTTATGTGACACCAGAGCCTGACAAACACACACTGACCCTGTTTTGTCCTTCATTAATAAAATGCTGTTACCCTCTTGTGAGGGTAAAGTTTGTAACTCGTACTTGCTCACCACAAATGCCTTGTTAAGATTTCATATACACAGTGTGTTGGGGTGGGAGGTCTATAATGCCAATTCTCACTTATGAAATACTTGGTCTAAATTTCCTCTTGATAATGTTTCCCTGATTATCAACAGTAGTATAACCTTTGGCTCATGTAATAATAAATCTGAAGGCTTGGTGGAAATCTCAGTGATAATCCATCTCCTAATGATACTCTGGGCCCTTTAAAATAATTATAATGGACTCTCTGTGTTAGGAGTCATAAACTCAAATGCCGCCATGGGCCAGGCTGGTTATTTCAGAGAATGATGCAGGTCAGCTATTAGAAAAACAGTGACGAGTGGCCAGTCACCGGGTGCCTTGGTATCAGATGCACCAGCTGGCGAAGGGGCCAGGGCCTGAATGGAGAGCCTTTGTTCTGAGTGAGAAGGCACTCCAGCCAGGTGGCAGGAGGAAGAGACGGCCTAGCATTGGGTAGACTTCCTTGTTTCCAGAAGCAAGAAATCCCAAGTTTTATGTTTTTTTTTTTTAACACATTGGGATTCAAGTAAAAGTTTTTTAAGAACACTATACAGTCCAAACACAAACGTGATTGTAGACTGGATTTGGCCCATGGAGGCCACTGTGTGACCTGCTCTACATTCACCTATCATGGCAGCTTCCCTGAGCATTTACATAAGCCTGTAGAGCTCACAAAATGTAATGTGCACTAGAGCCCAGGGTGTAGGAAAGCTTAACACAGCTCCTCCAAAATTTTAAAAGTCTTTTAACATTGTGGGGCTCTAGTGAAAAGGGCTGGTAATTTGGTGGGAGTCCAACTCCCATCATGTTCTCACCTCTAAGATTCTGCATTTGAGAAATGAATGAAAAGTATCCACCTCACCAGGTTACGAGGATTAAATGAGACAATTTAGATAAAAACTCAACACTTATTTTTCCTCCTCCTTCTCTTCCTCCTCTTCCCTTTCCTACTGTTACTGCTGGTGGCCTAGCCTCCCTCTTTGTTCCCCTGTGTTCCAGGTTCCTGAGCCCCTTTAACATGATCCTCGGAGGAACCGTGGTGGTGCTGGTGTTCACGGTGTTCGTGTGGGCAGCCCACAACAAAGACATCCTGCGCCGCATGAAGAAGCACTACCCCACTACATTCGTCATGGCGGTCATGCTGGCCAGCTACTTCCTCATATCCATGTTCGGGGGAGTCATGGTCTTTGTGTTTGGCATCACTTTCCCTTTGTTGTGTAAGTGACCTGAGCCTTCTTTTCTTATTAAGAATAGAGGAGCAGTTGTTCAATGGAAATTACATAGCTTGCTTCTCAAGTGTGTTGCCATGTCTGCAATGTTATCAGCATCTTCTGAAACAGCAGATCAAGGCCGAGTAGTCCATTAATTTCACAAGGATGTATAGGGCACCTTCTGTGCCAGACACTCTGCTGGGAACACAACGGTGAATAAAATAAAGTCCCAGGTCCTACAGCAAGGAGGTTGCATAGCCTGCACTAGACTTCAAAGTTGTCCGGTATTAGAGTCTGTTCTCAATTTTAAGTGCCATTCATCTTCTCCTGACACAGGAATGAATGTATCTCACTTGGAAGTTAACTGTTTACTCTCTGCTTACTCAGAAGATCATAATTAGTGTGAGAAGTTTCATAGGTTTATAGGAATAATTGGCCCAGAACATAGATACCAAGTACTCCAATTCTGGTGACAACCAGATACCTTCTAAATTTCACATGCATTGTTTCCTGAGGTCCCAAACACTGGAGGCCTAAAATAGAGACAATAACAAATTCCAGTCTCATTAGAAATCTGATTAAAATTTTAGTGTATTAAGTGAGGGGAGCATCCCTTTAGCTTTTAATACCATTTCATATGTGCAGTTATTCCATCAATGAAATGGAATTGGGGTCATGTTAGATTCAGCCCAGAATATTTATGGATGAATCCCACACCTTACTGGACAAAATATTTGAGTCATCAAATTCAGACTTTTGAAGTATTTGTCAAGAGGATTCATATTTCAGGGATTCTGCTTAGACACGGCTTGTTGCTTCAGTATCTTTCAACATCAGAGCCTGAGATGGACCAGTATAACCTGAAATGAATCACAGGTAGAGAGTGAAGGGTCCTGATTTCTATTCCTAGATCTGTTCAGCCATGTGATTTGGACCAGTTATCCAAATATAGTTCACTTGTCTATAAAATAAGGAACTTAGACAAGATCAGTTGATTCCCAAATTTGATGACTGTGAGAATTGCCCAGGATGCTTTTTAAAAATATTATTTTCCCAGCCACAGCCCTTGGAGATCTTGGTTCTGTGGGTTAGAAGTGTTGCCCAAAGAACCTGTAGTTTTAGAAAGCTTCCCGAATGTTTCTAATGGCCAGTCTGGGTTGGGAGCCTCCAGGTAGAATGCATATCTGTGTTTCTCAAAATGACTGTCCGTGATTACCTGTATCAGAATCGTCCAGAGTGAATGCTGAAACTTTGCAATCTAGAGTCCTAGCTCAGACTTAAAAGTCTGAATTTTGGGTAGTGGAGACCAGGATTTGCTATTTAACCAGTGCTCCAGGAAATTTGTATGCACTTGGAAGTTTGAAAAGTGCTGGTGTACATCACCTGGGGGACCTGTTTAAATGTAGATTCGCAGGCCCACCCCTTTAAGGTTCTGATTCAGGAAGTCCAGCAGAGCAGCTAGGGAATCTGTTTCTTAATAAGCAAACTTGGGCAATTCTTAATGATGAAGCAAATTTGGGGAACACTAGGGTGCATCAGATCTATAAAATCTTCACTTTCTATCTATAAATCTATATCCAGCCCTTTGGAAAACTGCTTCTAGAGGCACCTCCCAGGTGGACTCCGCCTGCGTGCCTCCTGTAGGGAACAAGGTAGAGTAATCCTTGAGCTGAACATGAGTTCCTCTCTGGAAGACTTTGTGTAAGGCGATTTTTATGTAAATTGGAAAGACACTGATTCGGTTTGAATTCTGGGGCATTTCAGTAACAGCTGAAAGGTAATGAAAGCAATGTAGGAACTGAAGAGCATGGGTACCACATTATGGACCTTTCTACTGAATACAATGTTTTCCTTCAGCCACAAAGAAAACTATGACTTGACAAAGAGCTTTATATAAAGTTCAAGGATCCAATTGGGAACTTGGATCAATTAGAGAACCAGATTGGACCATAGCTAACTGAAACAGATGACTAGAAGTGTGAAGACAGGAGTATAATGTTGATATGGAGAAGATAACTGTTGCTTTGGTACTAACCATGTTTCACTTCTCTGCAGTGATGTTTGTCCATGCGTCGCTGAGACTTCGGAACCTCAAGAACAAAGTGGAGAATAAAATGGAGGTAATGGGTTTGAAGAAGACGCCAATGGGCATTGTCCTGGATGCCCTAGAACAGCAGGAAGAAAACATCAGCAAATTTACCGACTATATCAGTAAAGTGAAGGAATAAATAGAGCTGCCCTGGGGACAGGGCTACAGCAGAAATCAAGCTGCAGTTTGCCCTTGTTCAGACCTTTTTGTTCAACTTTCCATTTGTGTTTCTGAAACAGGAGGTGCAAGTAACATCCAACTATCTATGGCAGCATGCACTTAGGCCAACTGTTAACATCTCTAATGTTATAGAGAGAGGTCCTCTGAAACTGAAAGAGACCACCTCCTTTTATGTCTGAAGCTCCAAGTGTGTTTATGAAAATTGATAGGAAATGGATCACAATTACTTCTTTAGGGAAATAAAAGAAGAAAAATTATAGATGGTACAACAATACTGATCTTGTAGGGAAAAAAAGGAACTATAAAGTATCAAGGCAATATGGGTAGTGGAAAGTTTGAAAAAGTAGATTATGTCATGAATTAGCCTGTTTTAATCACCTTCCAGCCTCCTCCTCCAAATATATTCCCTAGGGTTATAATATGTACAAATTAGTTTAGTTTTTATTATTTTTCTTTTTGAGATGATCTCTATCACTTTGCGCCTGTTTGATGTGCAGTGCAAACTGGATAAACCCCTTCTGTATACTTTGTTTACAAATATAAAGATAGCTGTTTAGGAGAATATTTTGGCAAGTTTTCCAAGTTTTTGAAATGCTAGTGATGTGTTTTCACTAGCAGATGTTTGCTGCAAACTAAGTGTCTCCTTTAAGGAGGTCATAGCCATGTAATCTGTATTGTTCTTGGCAGTCTTGTTAAAAAAATAAAATAAAACAAAACTTGACTTCTGTTTATATCGCACATTTCTGTTGTTACAATGATGAGAAAGCGTCCAAGATAATGTTTCCCATATTTTGACTGTTTTTAGTTTTTAACTGGAGCATTTGGAGAGAAGGAAATGAATGTGTGTTTTGTAAATTCCTTAGAGGCCCAAAGAGACGATAATAGCTGTCCTCTGGGAATCTGAAAAGCACCTGTAAATGACCAGGCAAAAAGACTATTAAACACGTCAGTGAAAATGGGAGTTAATCAGCGGCTTCTGCAGTGCATAGACATTTAGATAGCAACTGCTACAGTCATGTTTTTATAGACAGACATTAGAATTAAGACAACATGAATTTATATATTCTGTTACATTCTACCTTTTATTTCTCATGTGTTTAGAAACATTATGCAAAACGTTTGCTTGCCAGTTGATTTCATAGATGAATAGAAAACATTTAGGTTTTCCTAACACTGAATTATGAAGACAACTGAAGCAGTACTTACTGAAGAGACTCTGTACGTCCTAGAATCACAAAGCAACAGCAAATGCTGCTGATTTTTCTTGTATTTTCTCAGCTGACCTTGCAGCCTTGATCTCTAGCATGGCGGTGTCACCATGACTTTACAGACTACCCTTACCCAAATATGAAGAATAAAATTTATCAAAGGTACTTTTGTGAGACTTTATTTAATGCACACCTCTGTTAAATATCTGAGAAACTTGGTGGCAACCCTTTAAACCACAGGGATGTACTACACAGCAAAATACAGCTTGTGTTTCAAATACAGTAGTGCCCCCTTGCCGGTGGTTTTGCTTTCCACTGTTTCAGTTACCTGTAGTGGACCTCAGTCTGGCAGCAGAGGATCGTCCTCCTGATACATCCGCCTCATCAGGTCAATAGCAGGCTAACACTAAGTCCCAGGGCCTGTGTCGCCCACCTCACTTCATCTCACACAGGCATTTTATCAGCTCACGACATCACAAGAAGGGTGAGTGCAGAACCATAAGATATTTTGAGAGAGACCACATTCACATAACTTTATTACAGTATATTATAATTTTTCAATTTTATTATTGTTAATTTCTTACTGTGCCTAATTTATAAAATTAAACAATCATAGGCATGTATGTCTAGGAAAAAACATAGTATATACAGGGTTCAGTACTATCCACAGTTTGAGGCACCCACTGGGTCTTGGAATATATCCTGTGTAGATAAAGGGTGGGGGGTCCTACTATACTATTATTACAACTTTAATACTTTATCATTCCAGCCAGCATAAAACTGAATTCCAATGGGATCCTTTTTTAAAATATGAATTGGGTTTATACACATATTAGCTCCTTCTATTTTCTATATGGTGAATTTTGCAGATTAAATGCAAGAAATTTGGAGAAAATGACAACTTGAATAAAAATATATACTTATAATTACTAATGGTTGGGGGTCAATTCTGGAAGGAGCATAATAGAAGAATGCAGCATGTAAATGCTGTAAACTATTTACACTTTAAAAACAAGTTAAAATCTTCAAGTGAGATGTTTAAGGTTGGAGTGGGTAGACAGAAAAAGCTAATGAATAGTATACTTGTATCTCTTGACAAAACCTGTGTACTAAGGCAGTCAGCTATGAATTGGATCATTTTTTCATTTTGCAAATTTTTGAAATTCTTGTGGCTGTACAATACTGTGAAACACTGTGGTTGTACAAGCAAATGTGTAGAGCTTTCCAAGTTCTCAACTACTAATACACATTAAGTTTTTAAACATGTTTATGGCATTTTATCCTATCAGAATTTAGCTTCATAGCTAAATTCTATAGAATATGCTGGATACCTAAGACTTTAATTTACTACAGCCCTTTCATAACTATCCTGCTTTGTATGCAAGAATGTTTTAGAGAAATACTAAGTAGGAAAAAACAAAACTTGGCCATTGGCTATTCTAACATTAATCACTTGATTGAAAACTGTAAGTATTTAAATTTGAATACCATTGTACACACCAGCTTATCTTGTAAAAATAGAAAAACCATATTTCTTCCCAATGGCTTGTTCTTCCAAGTAACGCATTAGGCTGTCACTGTTAGGTCCGTTCTCCTAACCTGTTTTGCTTGTTATGCACCATCTGTGATTCTGTAAGAGGAGAAAGCAGGCAGATTCCCATTATTTGCTCAGATAAAGAGAGAAAAAGCACCCAAGTATGATTTCCTGATTTCTAGGGTTCACGCCTTTTGTACACAGTATTTCAGATCCTATGCACATAGTAACTAAGACAGATCATCAAGGGCTCTAGGAACCTAAGAGAAGGAAAGCCCACTGGGGGTTGGTGTTTTCCGGAAGGTTTTTGTGGAGAACTGGGGCTTGACCTGGGCTTTGAAGTGCGGTAGGACTTTCAAACAGAGCAGGAGGGAAGTCTTGGGGATGTTCTGTACAAGGGCCAATGAGAGCAAAGGCCCAGGGTAGGGTGTTTATGAGGAAGCTGTCTCTAAAGCATCTGTGGTGAGTAAGACTGGATCACTAAATTGGGAACAGGCAATAGGGCCTTGAATGATAGGAAAAGGAATTTAAGTTTGATCCTACAGCAAGTTTCCTTTATAAGACTTGAGATTAAAGTTCAAATTAGATTTACAGACTAAGCTTAAAAAACAACAACAAAACAATAAACAGGTAGCTAAAGCCAAAAGCTTCTCTTATTTATAAATTTTTTTACGAATCTAGCACACTGTCACCCATTGTCCCTATAGGTGTGGAAACAGGAAAGTTTATATATATATATATATATGCAGTGTTTGTGTTTCCTGTTACTTTTCTGGAAACTCTTGGTGTTTTCTCTACATCCTGAGGCTTAAGAGTTCTGTGCTCCTAGATACCCCTTACAGAAGTAGGCGGTCCATGGGAATGGCCGAGAGAGAAAGCCAGGCAGGGTTGGAAACTGTAAATCTCAATGGATTATCCAGAGAAATGCTGATTAACAATTCTTGAAAACATCAGAAGAAACTGGAACTCTGTTCACCCTTCATATTTCCATATAGCCAAACATGATTTGTTCCCTTTAAGATACAAGTGTGATGAATCACAACAGAGGAGATGGAAGGAGAAAAAATGGGAATCTAATAGTTAACACCACTACAGTATTTATTATTTACCAGGAGAGAGCAACAGCAAACATTTACGAAAAAACCTTTTTCTTAATTTCTGCTGTTGGAAACATGACTGAATTTCACTTGCATTAGTGAAACTGATTGGAAGTAGAAAATGTTGCCCCTGAATATTATTTCATCTCCTTCCCCTTTCCTTTTTAGCCCCTATTTTGTCATGGGCCAAGCATTCTGCCTGTCACAAAGCACCCCGATCATATACTGGCTTTGTTCCCAGTTCCACCTCCTGGATCCAGAAGTGTGCTGCTGAAATAATCTCTGAGCTCCAACCCAAGAGTCATTGTTCAGAGCCTTGTTCTTCTGGGTTACGCTGCTGCCTCTTACGCCAGTTCTTTTGGTACCTGCACCTGTGATTTAAGCGTTTAAAGAAAAGCGAAAGAATTAATCCAAGAGCTTTACAGCGAAATGACATTTACGTGCCTCTAAGGATGCAGAATGGATCAGGAATTTTGGCCAGAGAGCCCCCCAAATCATGCTGAAACAACCATCACCACCACAGCCACCATTTGCTGGGCATTTCCCGGTGCCAGGCACTGGGCTGAAGTGTACCACAAGGACAAAAGGGGAGGTGCTGGAGTCGGCCTGGTTCAAATCTTGCTCCTAGCACTTACCAGTTGTGTGTGTGCTGTTGGGCATTAACTCTCAGCTGCAAAATGACAGTAACAGTATCTACTTCACAAAGCTAGTTTAAGGATTAATGTTAAGTTAGTAATCAACATTAACATTTACTTCAAAAACATTTTCTCATTTCATCCTACAGCAGCCTCGTAGAGAGGGAACAGGCTCAGAAAGGACAGTGATTTCCCACACAGGCGACAGCAGAGCAGGATTTGAACCCAGATCTGCTTGAGTTCAGTATCCATGCCTTAGCCACCAAAAAAATACCACCACATGAATATGAAATAGATCTTCTTTTAAAAACTGTTCTTTCCTCTTTGAAGCACACTTCTAATTCAGAGACCCCACCCCTATCCCAGGGCAGAAGAATCACAAAAGAGCAGCAGGAGTCTGAGAGCAAATTGACTCTTAGCTTTGCTTCATAGGAACCATTTAAAGATGAGGCAAGTTCCTAAAGGGTTTAAAGCGGTGTTTCATCTTGGGAGGGTGACTCATCCATCACGGATGTATCTTCCAGAGGATGCTGAGGAAATCTAGAGAACACTTGGCATTGCTAGAATTAGGAGTAAGAATGTTTCTACTATTGCCCATGTCCACTGGCCAACGTGCCCATTCTGGCCATCTACTTACCATGGCCCTTCTCGCATCCAGGTCTCTGCCTGTGACCTTTGGCTGGAAAGATTTCCTAACACCCTGCCCACCACAGAGGACCTCTGATAGGCTGCTGCCTCCTGCCCAGCCTTCAAACCAAGGGGTCCTCCACGTGCTTCTGACCCTCTCCCTCCCTAGTGCCAGACTATCAGGAGGGGAGGGGGGTGAGCTCACTTTTAGGAGCGCTCACCCATAGAGAACACCAACAGTGGAGAACACCAATGAGCAAAAAATACAATGCCAACTGTATTCAAACACAGCTGACTCTTGAACAACATGGGTTTGAACTGTACGGGTTCAGATTTTTTTGCATATATTTTTTCAATATGCACATTTTTTTTCCAATAAATACACTGGGAAATTTTTTGGAGATGTGCAACAATTTGAAACAACTTTTTCTTTCTCTAGCTTACCTTCTTGTAAGAATACAGTATATAATACATATTACAAAACATGCTATTAATCGACTGCTTATGTTATCAGTAAGGCTTCCTAGTCAACAGGATGCTATCAGTTATGGTTTTGGGGAGGCAAACATTATTTGCAGATTTTTGATGGTACTGGGCATCTGTGCTTGCAATGCCCACGTTGTTCAACAAAAAACTATAACTGCAAAACTGCAATACATAATTAAAACAATGTGTTGTGTATATTGTTGAATGGAAAAAAAAGCAATTTATATAAATATTATCCCCAATGTATGCAAGGAAAGGTTCCAAATTAATAAAAATTTTTTAAAAAGTAAACTGTGGCACTGACCCCAGATAGTAAACCCAGAGACATATGGACATACTTAAAATAGATCAAGTTGGTAGGTTGGAGCACTGGGAGAAGTGGAATAAGTGACTAAATAATCATTAATTAGCTATTTGGAAAAGAAATAGAGCAGTCTTCCTTCCTACTGAATCTCTAAAATTTAACTCTTTAATTAATCTCTAATATGGAATATTTTTTTAAAGCAAAAACTACAGAAGCATCAAGAAAAGATAGACAAACATTTAAAAAAATCTTCAAAAGAGGCTATTTCTAGGAAGAACACAAAAGACAAAAGACGAAAACCTTAAAGGAAAAGAATAGCTAGATGGGATGTTGTAAAAATACAAAACTTTCTAACAGGTGAGAATCAACTTGCAGTACTGTTTGGAGGCCCTATCCGCTTTTCAGTTGTTGGTTAAAAACAGTTTTGGTTAAAAACTGTGGATGTTTAGCATTACAACATGCACATACACACACACACTCCCAGACACTGGGGGCAGGTGGGCAGGACGGGAAGACCCATTTCACCAGGAGTTAGTACACTCAGCCCCCTCGAGTTGAGCTCCTGCTCTGGGTCAACACCTCAGTGGGTGTCCAGGATGGAGATGAGGGAGACCTGCCTAGAGGAGCTCAGAACTGACCTGCTAGCAGGGAGCAGAATGTGGGAGATGCTGTAAGACGGGCACAGATGAAGGGTGATGGAGGTGCAACAGAAAAATATTCATGACTGATGTTTTGTTTTGTTTCTTTTTTGTGGGTAAAAAGTGCTATTTCAGCCAAGGTAGTTTGAGCAGAGGGTGGTATGAAGCCAGGAAAGGAAAGCCCTTCAGGAAAAATATCAGATGTGGTTCGCAGTGGATATCACAGAGTCATGATTGTCAAAGTGCGATGTCTAAAAAACCTGCATCAGAATCATGAAGGAATTGGTCAGAGATGCAAGTTCTCAGATCCCATTCAAGACCTTCTGAACCAGAAACTCCAGAAATGGGCTCCGTAATCTGTACTTTGCCTCCCAGTTGGTTTTGATGCAGGCTAAAATTTGAGAAACACCATCATTTAGTTTAGAATAGTTGAATCAAAAACTCTTTTCTCCAATAGGTTTAGGGAAATGCTGTTCCTGGTCTGTATAATTCTGACCAACGCATGCTCTTTTCTTTGAGATGAGTGTGAATGTTACACTGCTTTCTCCCATGGAGACTCTGTAAGGAGCATAACATCACCAAATGATCTAGGTTTGGCTTTGGCTTTCTTATAGATTCTCCTGTTCCTTTTTTGGAGGCAGGAAAAGGGAGCAGGAAAAAAAAAAAGAAAAATATGTGTGGGGGTGGGGACAGCAAGATTGAAGGAGTTGAAGACAACTCCAGGGCTACAAACCTCAATGTGTGAGAGAACCGAGAAGCGATGGAAAATCGGGAACCAGAAACAACAAGGAGGCCTAAAAAGGAGGAGCTTGACTGAATGAAGATGCTAAGGAAACCCCGGGAGATCTAAGGGAAAGGCAGATGATGTAAGGTTATGTGAGAACTGAAACAAAGGTAAAGAAGATAAAAGATGGGAACACGGGAAAGAGAAACTTTTTGCAATTTATCCCTTTGCAGGATAGAATCCAGAGAAACAAGTTAAAGAGAAAGATAACCTCATAAAACAAGGCAAAGAAGAAATGGCCAGATAGGAAGACTCAGGAGTCTCTAATCCTACATTTTGTGATTGTAACAAGTGCTAATGTGTCATGCAGTCTTTTGGCTAACTACATCACTTATGATATTATTATACTGGTCTTTCCAAAGGAGAAATTTAGCCCTGGCTAAATTTAGCCCTTCAGGCGACTGGCTGCAAGCAGCTCAGATACACATATGTGAGCCCAAAACCAAACTGAATGGATGGTAAAAGAGTTATATTGCTTTACTGGCACTGAAGCTTGCATGTGATTCAAATGCAGATGGCGTCAGTGAATTAAATAGTTGTTGCAGATGGGATTTTATCTCAGTAAACAGTATAAATACTCATTTAGAGGGGTGGCAGTGAGTAGACCACAAAACTTTTAAAGATGAAAGAAAATCATACATGTGTCAAGAAGAGATAAGCCTGCACAAGTCTTTGTTTTGGACGGGCATCATACTGACTCAGTTATTAACTCATAGGGAAATGAATTAGTGATAAATCAATAAATGAATTCAGTTTGTTAGACAAGACAAACACTTTAAAAAACATAGCTAAACCAACATAGCAGCAAACACCAAAAAATTCTACAAGAGTCTAAGCAATGTAAATGAGTGAAACAGACCAGGTAGTAGGCAGAAGGCATGGTGGGGACTGAGAAAACCTGGGGAGTCTATTACCTGTATCAAGGCAGAAGCCAATACACAGATCTAGCTGATTTGTGTCACACAAATACAAGCCCAGTGTGGTCAGATCTGTTTCAACTGGTATCAGATGTCTGGATGTTTTATGTGATATTTAAAGTTTTGTATGTTAATACTTAAGCCAAACAAAATAGGCCTGCAGAACTGGCATACAGCACACCAGTTTTCAATACCAGGCCCACAGAACACATTTCTCACACTGAATTAAATGGGAAGATCTTAGAGGAGGTAGTATTTGAGCCAACCGAGTATATAGATTTTCCTTTATTCTCTGCTAGCAACTTCATTTCAGGCACGGGACAGAGAAAGAACAAGCATTAAAATGAAAAAAATACAATTTTAAAATATAAACTGACTGCTTAATGAAATATACTCTAGAAAATAGAAAAATACAATTTCTAAGTCCACAAGAGGAAAATAACTCATCTTTTCTCCTTTTTAAGTTATTTTAGAATAGGTAATTTCTAAGTATGTTTTTGGATATTCAGTGCTCTACTTAGGAGAATCAGAAAACACAAGATTTCAAAATTGTGTTGTAATTGTAGCCTCATTCTTAAAAATCCAGGGCTTTAAAGGGTATCTCTGTCTTTCAAGAGCAGGGGAATCCTCAAAGCCTTTCGCTTCACCTTTCTGAAGTGAGTGTTGCTGTAGCTCATTTGGCTGACCCAGAATTCCCCTTCCTACTGGGATTCTGTGATAGCATCACTGATGGCGTTCACAATTCTTTCATTGAGCTAAGATGCACATTTTTGGGATTTGTCCACCGCCCTGAAACCAGAAAGCACCTTGCGGGCAGTGGCGTTTCACAGGGCTGGCTGCGGGGCTCCGGCAGGAGTGCTCCCCTAGCCTTTCACATTGCCAGCACTTCCCAGGAGCACCACGCCCTGTGGTGGTGCACACGTGCAGCTGTACTGCCACTTACAGTATCTTTGTAAGAATGATAAAGCATGTGTGACAAGATGTGGTGGGCAGTTAGAATTCTTTGCACTAATTTTGAACTTTTGCAAGTCTAAAATGATTTCGAACTGAAAAGATTTAATAAGTCTTTTTGAAGATTACCCTATGATGAGGTCTCAGAGCAGAAATTTACTGTGTATATAGCAAGGCACAAAAACAGCAATGGGGAGCAAACCCACAGTAGTGAATTTTTGTCAGTGGGTCGATGCGTATGCACATTTGTCTTGCAGAGCATTTTATAGGACCACGCAGGTGAAGCTGTGGAACAGTTTGGACCTGATATACATGCAAAGAGATGCTTATTGCAGGCCAAGCCGCGACTGAAAGCAGGGGAATTTGCCAATCTCTCGGAATAGATAAAACACATTTCAAAGTAGAGGCTGAGAGGCAAGACTGTCATTCAAAAATCATTTCAGTGTTTACTTTGCAGCATGTGTCTTTTTTAGTGGGCATTAAAAACAAAACACAACATAAAATTGATAACATTTTAGAATTGATTGAACATGGAAAATGTAGTACTTAGTAGGGTGTTCATTTTTGTAATTATAATTGGGAATTTATTTTAATGTCTTTTGCTCTAGGACTGGATTCAAAGCTGCAGTGTTCCCAGTTGACTAAAAGGCAGTACCTTGACCTTGAACATTATAAAACCAACACTGTGAGTTCCCTGAGGTTGAGACTCTACCTATCTTATTTACTGCTCTATCCCTGACCCCTGGTGCCTGATCCATGATCCATGGTACCTGACACATGGAAGCATTACATAAATCGTTGTTGCCTTAATGAGTAAGAGGATGGATAGAATGAAACAGTAGATTTGCTCAGTAGAACATGCCCTCAGAAGTCAGGAGGTTGGGTCACATAATCACTTGAACTTCATTCTCTTTTACTCTAAACACACATGCCACCTTTAATGTAGATTTTAAAAAGAATTATTTTTATTCTTTTTAGATTACCATTATTTACTGACTGTATGGCCATCAAGGTAGCTTGGATATGCTTTACTGATGACTGGTAACAGAAGGGAAAGAGCTAAGTTTCTCTCAAAACAACACCCTGCTCCATCCACTCCCTACAGAGGCCTGGCAGCCTGGAAAAGAGCAGGTGCAGAAGGTTGTGACCAAGGGCAGGCAAAGACCTCTTGCCAGACTTCATGTGACCTCTGGTCTTATTACTTTGGCTGCTGTCCCGGAAAAATAGAAGAACGAAAATTATAAATACTGCATTACTAGGAGATGGGACTGAGAGACATACATATGTTTAAAACATCTTGAAAAAATTGTGAATGCCTATGATGAAATAATGACTATTTTGTCAACATTATCTCTTGGCTAAATTATACTCTAGATTCAAAAATAATACAGTTAATTATCAATTACCTGTGGTCTTTGGACACAGACTTCTCAGTCTCTATAAATGCTATCACAGTATGACAAAAAATAATTTCTGCAATTTAATATGCAAGGAACAAATATTTTCATGTATCAGCAGCAGTAATTGTTAATCACAGCAAATTTTACAACTGAAATAACAGTAAAATATTTTAAAACTATGATTTCATGGCAATGCTAACATGAAGTTTACCATTTGTCTGACCCCTTAAAAAATGAAGAGTACTAATGAAATTACAGGTAGACTCCCTCATCTACTAAAACACACACTTTTAAAAAGCATTTTGGAAGCACTCAGTTGTCTAAAAACAACTGGTCTAACTAAATTAGGCTTCATTCTTACTTATACCTACTGCAGGCTCCTCAGGATTGTTAGCTCTGTGTGGCTGGGGTGAATAAAAACTTGACCCTGGACTCAGACTTGCATTTCAGTGTCAGCTCTATGGCTTCCTAGCTGTATCTTCTTATAAAATCAGAAGAAAAATAATAGCTACCTTATAGATTGTTCAGATGATGGGCTAATTCATATAATGAGCCTGGCCTGTAATAAGTGCTCAATAAATGTTAGCTGTTAATATCACTGTTACAGAAGTTATGTAGATGTGTGTGCTTGGGGATAACTGTCAATTCAGATCTACTGGTAATGCAGATAGGCTTCCTCCAGTTACCCCCCCGTTAGCGAGAATCTCCTTGTGTTCAGAGGAACAGGGCACAGGGTTGAGATACATTACTGTGGGGCTTGCTTGCCACTGCTCTTTTACTTACAGGTTTAAGATAGGCGACGTTGCTGTGACGAATATCATTCAAGAGCTGATCTCTGGGGGAGATTTCCACCAAGGGCGGCGGCCTATTTCTCGGCACCGGTTTGAGTGTTCTGATCACATCTTTGAGGTTGGTTTTCTCCGGTGGTTCTCTGGCTTCCGGCATCCGAGATTTGCGCTGGATCCTCTTCAGCTTCACCACCCGGAAAGAGTCAGGGTCTGTCCTGTACTGTGGAGGCTGTGATGGCTTCTTCATCATCTCATTCCGTTGACGGAAGGGGCCCGCTTGGGGGTTGGGAGGTGGAGGGGGAGGCTGGAGGAATTCTTGCATTCTGGAATCGGGCATTGGTCCACCCAACATCTCCCACATCCCAGGCGGCAGCCCCAACCCGTTCTCCAACATGGCTATTAGCCTTCTCTGCTCCTTGAGTTGCTGCTGTTTTTGTTCTTCTTGTCTTTTCTGTCTTTGTTTATCCTGATTCCTGGTGAGCAGATTGGTTACCACCATTCTAGGACCTGGAAGCTCAAAATGGTAGCCCATCTTCAGGAGAGTGTTATTTGCCTTCAAGAGCCTGGATATTTCCATTTCAGCCTGGTGGCCCAACATGTGTCTTTGATTGTGAAACCGAAGTTCAGTTAGTGTCTCATTAAACTGGAGACACCTCATGATGGCCACAATTCCTTTACCTGTGATGAAATTGGACTCAATGTTGAGAGTGGTAATACTCCTATTTTCACGCAACATGTTTGCCAGGGCAAACGCTATAGTCTCATCTGCACCCACGTTGGCTAAACTGAAGGTTTTGATGTGTTTGTTTTTCTTCATTGCATTGACAAAGTCTAGTAACATTTCCTTGGGGATGTTTTCAGTGTTGTTCAGGTTGAGTTCCTTCATGTCAGGATCATTTTGTCTAACTCGCCTCAAGCTCCCATCCAGGTCTGTCTGGTTTCCTGACGGCCTTGCACTTACCTTCAAAAAACTGGTATCTAGAGCTAACTTCTTAGGATCTAATTTTGATATTTTTTTCTCACTTTTTTCTTGGGTCTCTGGTATGTCTTTCTGTCCTTCAAATGCTTTCTTAGTTACTGGTTGGCAGTTGCTCTCACCATTTCTGATTTGTTCCTTTACTTCACCGTCCTCGGCTCTTTTTGTTTTTTCATTACTCTCTTCACTATCATCTTCATCACTGTCATCTTCATCTTCTCCATCTTCATCTTCTTCATCTTCATCATCATCATCATCATCTTCTTCATCATCATCATCTGTTTCTTGGGCATCAGGGCTGCCCTTTGATTCTCTTTTACTTGCAATGATTTCATTATTGAGCTTTTCTTTTAAATACTGGGGCACATTTTTACTACCTTTGTCTATTTCTTCATGCTGCTCTTCAGTGTCTCCCTAAAAGAGAGGTTTATGAGGGTTAGAATACATAGCAGTGGGGAATATGAAGTACAGCAATAGCTTCTGGAGATAGAAGGATTTATTATTGGGGAGAAAAAAGGAAGCAAAGAAACTATATAGAATTCTCTTAGGAAGAGTGGTAACAGTTAAGATAACTGTGGAGAGGAGCTGTTGGGGGACTTCACTTTTTACATTATGTAATTTTAGAGTGTTAAAAAAAAGCTCAAAGTACACATATTTTGTGAGCAAATACAATCAAAATAAAGATTAACTTTTATAGGCATACACATACACATTTTTTTGGCTATATTTACCTCATTGCATGTCATTAAAATGAAACATAGTTAATTTTGTTTCCAGATTCTGTATTGATTTTGAAAATGGGGCTCAAATCAGACTCACAGACTCCAAGAAGGGACTAGCGGTTACCAAAGGGGAGAGTTAAGGAGGGTGAGTGGGGAGGAAGGGAAAAGGGGATTAAGGGGCACTATAATCTGCAACAATATAGGTAGGTCATGGGGAAGGCAGTACAGCACGGAGAAGACAAGTAACGACTATAGCATCTTACTACGCTGTTAAGACAGTGACTGCAATGTGGGGGTGGGGGTGAGGACTTGATAATATGGGTGAATGCTGAAACCACAATGTTGTTCATGTAAAACCTTCATAAGATTGTATATCAATGATACTTAAATTTAAAAAATGGGGGTCAATTCCAGAAGCAGTTAAAAAATTATTTGTTTTGAAAACCTTATAGAGTTATCTATCAATACATTGGATTTTTTTTTTTTTGTATATAGTTGAATAGGCATCTTTGTACTCAGTAACTCTGGATTACACAATAATTTCCTTATTGTCCTAAACAAAATTTACATTCCTAAAATGCTTGCTAATCTGGTATAAGGTGTACATCAAGTTTCCCTGAAAACTTAACATATTGTGGGGAAACTGAGAGCAGCTTGATATTTTGGAATATATCAAAAACCTTGACTTTGATTTATCTTCTCAGCTTTGTGACAACTGCCCCAGCTACTCTAAGGAAAGCCTCAGTACTTCGCCTCCTTTTGGAGGAAAGTGTCTAGGAGGCAGAAGCAGCTACAAAAGGGGAGAGGTTTATGCAGACATTTAGAAACAGCTGTTTACGCTGGGAAGGAAAATGCAGTTTATTAGATTCTTGCCCATCAATTAGAATGCTTTCCTACACAACATGTGTACCTGACAAGTGTCACTTTGCAAACTAATGTATCAGTCTGAGACCCAGATTACCCTGGGTAAATGCTTCATCTATTTCTCGTAACATTTTACACACTGGAACGGGCACCACAGTCATGGTAAGCACCTAAAGCCTTTACCGTTGCTTTTCTCATCTGTCCCAGCAGGGGGAGCCAACCATCAAGCTGTTTAAATTATACCAAGGTAGAAATACTTTTTAAAGTACCCAATTTTCTTTCTCAGAAATTGGCATTCATATAGAATTGGCTTTTATTTCAGTCGTAAAATGTTTGCAAATTACACCTTAAACTCCTCCTGGTCAAGTCAGCAACTTATTTCCTTGAGTTCAGTACATGTGTAAACATACTCTCCTGCTCATGAAACAATTTATAGCTCTCCTTAGGTGCAGCCAGTGTGACAGTAATGTGACAAGATGTATTTCTATCAGCAGGCAAAACTAAAGGACGCTTCACTTGGAGTGGGGAATCTCCTTTCTGCTAAGTCACTTTTAAGTGGAACATTAAAAAAAATTATGCTAATACACAGTAAGTTCACAGATTCAGGCACAAGTCTAGTTTTCATATAAAAATATATTTAAGAAAGAACTATCTTTAGAACAGCTTGGTTACTATCAATTTCTAAATTTATCACTGATGCCCAATACACTGTGGTAATACTGGATATTTCGACTATTTGACTTTACTTGCAGGGTGAGTGGCTAGACTTCAGGGGGACTGTGATACCATAACAATTTATGTGAAGCATTGCATACATATGCATGCTTATGTACCCTGGAAGGGGAGGGTACAGAGCTTTTAACAGCTTCTTAAGGGGGCCTGTGAGCCAAAAAAAACACACAAAAAAACAAATGAGGAGTTAAGGACAAATCCTCTGGGTTGTAAAGTTAATTCATTATGTATCATTATGAATTCTGATTTTAAGTTAATTCATTATGTAGGGAAGAATACAGGCTTTCCTACACAGCAAACTCCACAGCAATTTTTCTTTAAAAAGAGACATTTAAAAGAAATTTCTACTTTTCCATCCCAACTATACCATGAAAGTATTTCAGAAACTTCCAGCCTGGCATAGGATTAAACATCATGACTTAATCTTTAAGTGGCAACAAAACAAAAATACCATGATTTAATCTCTCAGACAAAACAAGTGTCCTGAGAAATGGCAGCTACAACAGGGACACCTGCCAGCCATGCAGCCATTTCTCTGTTGTACATGAATCCCTGGTTACCTCAGATGGTGCAAAGGTGACAGGAACACGTTCATCTTCCAGCATGCGTCTGGATGCCTTCTGCCAATACATATAATCAATAAGAGATTTATGGTCAAAGTCTCCTGTTGGTGGCTTGTTGGTTTGATCCTTCTGAATCATTCCCACGGGAAGCCTGGGGTCAGGGGCCATGACTTCCACTTCTGACTGTAGTTTTCTTAGTTCTTCAGGGGATAAGTTGGCCAAGATTTCATCTTCATCAATGTCCCCATCAAAGATCTCCTCATCTGAATTCTTGCTGTGTTCAGACATGATTCTTTTCTATATTTTTCTATCGTACAAGAAAAGGAGAAATAATCAAAGCTGATTAGAGAAACTCTCAAGAAAGTCCTGCAGGTAACAGGCGTCCCTGGTTCAACACTGCCTTGAGAGAATTTTCCCCCAGAACCCAGTGGTGCTCACTGAGCGGCTGGAAGTGACTGCAGCAAAGCTCATGCCGGATCTATATTAAGCAAGGCTTGGCTGGACAGGGTCAGTTTATGGGGCGACTATGCTGCTCTCTTTCTGGCAACTTGAGTCAGCTGTGCAAATCCATCTGACATTTCAGTACAGCTGCTTAGGTTCCCCAGTGAGTAACATGTCTGCAGAAATTAAAGTAGCTCTCTTCCTGTATACTCTCCCATTGTCATAGACAAATTCATGCAGCCATACATACCACAATACTACAGTGGAGACCCCTTCTTTTTTTATTTAAATGAATAAATCAACTTACAATATTTTGGAAGGAAAACCCAACCACCAACTTGAGTTCTAGTGAAAAATTCATTTGAAGATGGAAATCAGGCTCTCAGGGCTTACCTCTTCACTACGATGTGACTCTGGAAGCAAATAAACCCGCACACAGCAGAGCCGTAGTCTGGCTTTGTTACTCATCCGCTGAGTAAGCTGAACCTTTCCAAGCTGTCCTTGTTTGCATCTAGATCCTGTGATCTACCAGGTGGGGACAACCAGCACTTGAATTTCCACTATGAGTGAGGAGTTTAATATTTTAAATCATTTGTTCTTCTCATTAAGTATTGATTAAGCCAGGATAAATTAAAATGGATTTAAATTGAAATGTAAAGAAACCCAAACTATTAAAGTACTGGAAGAAACCGTGAAAGCATTTTTTCATACTCTCAGGGGACAATATGACAATATTTATCAAAATGACAAATGTACATTTCCTTTGACCCAGCAATTCCACTTTTAGGAATGTATCCTACAGATACAGTCCCATGTGGGGGAAGTGACAGGTGCACAGATTATTCAGCACAGCAAAGTCTAACAAACCTGTGTCTTGTACGCTGATCTTTGTGATAAAGAGTAAAAAAGAAAATTCATATTTAAACAAATTTTATTAATATAACAGACCCTTAGGAAGATACACAAGAAACCAATAATCTTGAATACTTTTAGACAGAGAGATTGTCTGGGAGACAGGGCAAGGAAAAAGACTTTATTATTGTCTGTACTTTTATAATTGCCAAATTTTAAACTTTATGGATCTAATGCTTATTCAAAAATATACACTAATTGTATAAATTTAGGATAATGCAGGGAAGCATAAAGAAAATAAAAACTTCCCCTTATCACTAAGAGCTACTACCACTATTAACATTTTGGTTTAACATTCCAGTCCTTTTCTATAAGGCATATGAAACTCAATAATATTTTGTCATTTTTTTTCTTACAAAATTAAAATTTATTTTCTAGGCTATTGTGTATTCTGGGACTACAAAATTTTTAATAGTTCCCTGTTAATATTCTTTATATTGATGTACTATAATTTATGTAACCAATTCCCAACTGCTGGATATTTGGACTATTTCCAATTCTAACAAACACAAGCAGTTCTTCAATAAACATTCCTGTAAGGCAGATACTTGTACACACATAGGTTATTTCCTTAGGATAAACTGAATACATTTCAAGAAGTGAAATTTTTGGGTCAAAGAATATGAAGAAATTAAAGGTTTTTCATATGAATGGCTACGTTAACTCCTCAATATTATTACAAACTGTCCCCAATATAAATATAGACTAAGTTATTTATAAATTATATACATGTTACTTCAATTATTATATATTTAATTTATATGTATTACATTTATAATGTATAAATATATATGTAATATATGTCATGTCAAACAATATTCTTAGATCTATTGTATTTGTAATATTTATAATTTTTTGCATGTTTTTTCTTCCTACCCCAGGGGCTTATACTGAACACCCCAAGGCCAAAGGGCTTTTCATATATATGGCTAGATGATTTCCCAGAAAGGTATCAACAATTGACTTGAATGATCTTTTATGAAGTAAAGAACACAGGTACATAGTGGCAACTTACTGTTGGCCTCTCACCTATCAGACCTTCCTCTCATCCCTGTAAAAGGGAAGTAAGAGCTTGGCCTTAGTGGGCAGGGAGGTAAATCATTTTGCAGACAACTGACTTGCAGATGACTGATATCTGCACACCATCATTTCATAGATCTAGTTTTGCAGAACAGTGGTGTAAAGGGACTTGACCAGACCTTTGTGTTCAAGGAGGTTCGGGAAATGTTACATTCTGCATTTGCCTTATAAATTTGTAAAGCACATGAGCTTTTAGAGACTCAGAAATCATACCTGCAAGAAACCCATGTTTTTAGTCCAATATTCCTCAACCTTGTTAAGTCAGGCTTCTTTTTCCTTTCACAAATCACTTACTAATATTCTGTGCAATTAACTTTTCAAAATTCATACTCTGGAAAATACTGATCTAAATATCAAAGAGGAAGAGTTGGTATCAGTCTGTTGGATGCACATCCCATCTCCACTCCTTGGCAGGGATGGGACACAACCACTAAGCACAGCTTCCTCATCACATAAAGGGACCTGAGAACAGTATTTACCATATGCAATTACTCAGAGAACTCAATGGGGCTGTGTGTATGTGTATATATATATATATATAAATCAAGTAGGATGGTGCAGGGTAGAGTAAGCCCTCACTAAATGTTAAGTATGACTAGTCTCATATTTCATGGATAACCACAGAAATATTTAAGGAAAAACAAAGGCAACTGTAACATGTACCACATTTTATAAGCCACTTTCATGATCAAATTGATCGTTGCTAGCAATAAACAAAAAGGCTTTAAAAAATTTCGTTGCGTTTATGGAAAGAAACTCAGAGGCTTTTCAATGGATTGTGTATAAAGAAAATAGAAATGTAGTAAGAACCTCTCCTAAGAAAATGATCCCAATAGTTGTTGGGGTAAGCTTTCAGATCCAAATTCTATTCTGGTGACCAAATTTTTTTTTGATGTTCCAGCAGATTTAGGACTTTCTGTAAGTGGCGCTCCTTAGCTAACTTCCATCTTGCTGAACGAGTTTAGGAATTGAGCTGCTTCCACTGCACATTTTACCCATATGCTGACACGGAGGGTTTGGCTAGTGTAAGTAGTCCCGTTTGACACACGTGATTTACTTGCGCTTTCTCTTAAAGATGTTCTGCTACTGCCACCTCAGCAGCTTCTCATATCAGGTGCCAGCTATGGTACCAAGAGGAAGTAGCTAGAGAGAGGATAACTGCTTGAATCTCATAAGCAGACAGGGCGGCACAGATCAGAATCTGTGGTGGAGGTTATGAAGCACATGGATGCCCTGGGATGCACCCAGAAGCTACTGAATCAGAGTTCTTAGGTTTGGGTCCAGCAATCTGTACACTTTGAAAGCTCCCCTCCCCCTCATTGCAGTCACTGTTCATCAGCATAGTAAGATGCTATAGAGTCATTAGTTGTCTTCTCCGTGCTGTACTGCCTTCCCTGCGACCTACCTACATTGTTAGTTGTAAGCCATTCATCTTACCTATCAGGCTCAGAGAGCATCTGATGAGGTGCAGAACACCCTACCCCAAAATACGGTACCTTGGCATACTGAATACCTAAACTGAAGGAACTTGAGGAAGGGCAAGTGCAGGAAGGACCCTCCAACGTCCTCCAGGAGCAAGTTGTAAGCCCCTCATGTGAGAGGTGCCCACCCTATGCCAGAGGAAAAGAGCATCCTTATCTTTGAAGACAGAGGGACTTTGAGAGGAATGGGAAGGACAGGCCTTCCTAAGCTTCCCCCATTTGCTACCTTCAGCTTATTCCACCCTTTTGTCCTGTCATGTTTTTCCATAACTTTCACTCATCAGACCTAGCATAAAAGCACTCATGGTTAATGTTTCTTGAGGTCTTCATTTCCTTATGAAGGCTCCTGTCCCATGTAAAACTCCCATTAACTAAATATGTATGCTTTTCTTTTGTTGATTTGTCTTCCATCATTCCAATACACAGGGTCCCAGCTGGAGAACCTACCAGAGTGGTAGGAAAAAGAATTTGTTCCTCCTCTATCCTGGCCGTGTCAACCTTTGTACCTCAGTTACTTGATCTGTAAAAGTGAGATAATAAATATATCTACTTTATAGGATTTTTGAAAAATCTAAATGACATAATCCATGGTAAAAGCTTATTACACATTAGCTATTTATCACACTTCTCACAGATAAACTGTGTGATCCATTTCTGCCTAGAAACTGCCTGATACCCAACAAATATTGTTCAAGATTGTTTCAATTTTATTTTTTCCCAAATAGCACACTAAATAATGGGAAAGAACTGTGTAAAGCTTGATACATTTATGAAAAGTCCTGATGGTAAGAGGGAGCATTTCTTTCTTGCAGCCACTGATCTTCCATCCCCCATTCATTCAGGATGGGGAAGACTAAAGGTAAGTCATTTCGGTCTGCAGCCCCAAGCACTACAAATGGGCACAATTTCTATAAATGGTTCCCAAATGTTACTAAATAAATCAGCTCTCTCCTGTTTTTGGTATGCTACTCTCTTAGGCAATTCCATTTGGATGCCAAGAGTCTGCTCCCTGGTTGCAAACTGCCTGGAGATTTTGTGAGCAAGCAATTAATGCCTGGCTCTCTCCTCCAATTTCCCTGACCTGTGGCTCCACTGCCTCAGGGTGAACTATTAAGTTTACAGGGCAAGTGCTTCTCTAGAGACAAAATACACAGCATTGCTTTGGCCAGACCCTAGAGCAGAATGAATTACAAGAAGTTATTTACTATTTTGTCTTGTTTTAAAAGTCATTTCAAAATTGATTTGATTTTTGTTTCATTTCAGAGGTAAATTAATACTATATACTTCTGAAGGGTGTGAGGATGTTACTCCACTACCACTACACTGCTACTACATTAAACATTATGGATACTGCGGTTACTGCTGTTATCACCACTCCCACCATGGCCACTACCATCACCACTCCTGCGGCTACTATTGGTACTATTACTGAGACAGTCTGCCGCCACCACTAAGGTAGTAATTCTACAGCAGCCACATGCTAATATTTTTTGAGTACTTAACTTCACTAAGCCTGTGAAAAGTGCTTTATATATGCTCTACCGATTTCTCCATACAACAATCTTGAAAGATGGATACTTTTATTTCCCTTCTTTAACAGATATTAAAACTTCGGCATAGGTGTTTGAGCTAAAGACTGTCTATGAAGTCGGGGTTCTTAGGGTTCTCTATTACTTCCTACCAATCCAGCAGAAACAACATCTCACAGACTTAAAAGACTGGAATCGCACAGCACAGAAAAAAAATACTCTGCTTGTTGGTACCAGTTTTTAAAAAATGGCGAAAATTGGCAGATTGTGAGTGTTATGATCATCAACGGCAGTGAGATCATCATCAGACATGTATTGACTCTGTTGAAATATTGCAAAGATTCTTGGATCAATTCAGTCTGGAAAATGCTCGGTTAAAGAATGCTATAGAAATTTCTTAACCAAAAAGTTTTGAAATGACAAAGAGAATTGTGAATTTCTAAATTAAGAAAATTGTCTTTTCTGAACTAATAACCACAGAGCTTTTTACCATAGGACATGTTATAAGACTCATGTTCCTCAGAACATATTTTGTGAATGGTGACCAAAACAAGCCAAATAAAAAAGAGAAAACAATATATATTATGGGTTTACCTAGGGGAAAAGACTAGAAGGAAATAATTTAAAATGGTGTAATTCCAAGTGGAAGGATTACCAATGATTTTTATTTTATTTCATTTTATTGTTTGATCCAGCATTTTTTGTATTTCCAGGAAAACAAATAAATGCTGCTGATATTTCCAAACACAGAAAACCACCTCAGAGAATCTTTAAGTCAATTTTAGAATAACTGCCTTAACTTCTCCCTGACATTGGGCTCTGAGCATCCTCCTAAACAAGTGAAAAGTAAATGCAGGACTGATCAAATTTGCAGGAAAAAAACCTTCAATCTTTAAATTGCCAGCATCTTTCAAAATAACCCATTCATATTTTTCTACAGCACTTGTAGATACAGCAGGCAGTGTCAAAACTTTCTTCTTGGATATCTCATGGACATGCCATTTCTCATCTACTTTGACAAAAGTCTACATTTTAGATGGCAGAGATATTAAAAAACTTAAAAATTGGCAACAAGCCTAAGATTTCTCCAGGGTTGTCTGCAACACATTTACCATAAAAATATTTCTTCAATCAAGCTGTGAAATCACACTTGGTTAAAAGCAAGGATGATTGCACAATAATGTAAATGTACTTAATGCCACTGAACTATACACTTAAAAAGGGTTCATCTGGTAAATTTTATGTTATGTATATTTTAGCACAATAACAGAAAGCAAAGGTAACGAAATATATTTAGATAGCATCTGTTATTTTGAAAGATCCTCACAACTTTAGATATTTAAAGTATGTTCATAGCATTGTTTATTATTTTTACAATGATGGAAACAACTTAAATGCCCAACCATAGGGAACTGATCAAATAAACTATATCCTATTCCTACCACCTAATACCACAAAACCTGTTTTGGAAATGGAAGTGGAGCTGAATTATTATGGAATGGTATCTACAATTGATTCAGTGAAAAAGACCTGGCATATTTTGTTAAAAATTTAAGAACATATAAAATCCATATATTTTGTATACAATCACAGAAATGAGTCTGACAGAATCTATATCAATATGAAACAGTGATCCTTGTTTTCTTCTTTATATGTTTCCAAGTTATTTTGAATATTTTGCAAGTATATATATGTAATTTTATAATCAGAAAAACCTTACACCATATTTTCAGTGTGTGCTAATATGTAGGTAATACCCTTGTGGGGATCATTTTACATCATTAAAATGTGAAACAGTCTACTGGCATTGCATTTTGGAGGGGCTAGGATGCTTCTCTGTTTTACTATCTTTAAGTGAAAACTTAAGAGAGACACTTGAGAGAAAATAGTAAGTAAATGGATCAGTGAGTCAAATTATGTGGGGAAAAAGTCTTTTTTTCCAGTATTTCGAAGTTTTGTCCACTGCAGATTAATTTATAGTTTGATAGACTTAAATAATTGTATTTAAGATGTTCAGGAAAAGGAAGTATAACTTCTGTTTAAAAATAATTGGGGTTATTAAACAGGAAAATATTTTTTAAATAAATTAAATCTTGGAGATAAACAATATAGTTATGGAAAGAAACCATGCAGTGAATGGGATAAACTCTAGCTGGACGTTAGAGTGCAGCTGTGAACTGGAACACAGAACTGAGATGCTCAGAATGCGGTGGGGAAAAAAGGATGTGGAAGCAACTGAAGTTCGGAGAATGGATCTAAGGTGCTCACATTGGTTTAATAGTAATTTCAGAATAACTGAATGGAGTGATGAAGAAGCAATATTTGAAGAGAAATTATTGCTAGGTCCTCAAAAGTGGAAGTATTTTCTGAATACTGAGCCAAGTAAGTTTTAAAACATTTAAAATCATCTGCACTTTGAAAACATCTGCACCTTGTCATATTTAGACAACTTACAGTAAAACTGCAGAACTTCAAAGAAACTACCAGAGAGGAAAGACATTATCTACAGAATAACAAAAAAAATCAGAGTAACAGTTGACATCTTACCCACATTAGCAAATGCAAAAAGTGACTAGAATAATATAAAATATGCAAGGGCAAGAGAAGCAATAGATTTAGGATGGTGGCACTTTTTGGACAGAGAGAGACAAAAGAGGAAGGACCCTCAATTCTAGGATTTCAACTCTAACTACAGTCTGACTCCTTCAAAAAACATTTGTAGCACTGTTGGTGAGAATGTAAAATGGTGCAGCCACTGTGGGAAACCTCATAGTAGTCACTCCAAACATTAAAAATAGAACTATCAAATGATCCAGAAATCCCACTTCTGGGATTTCAATTCCAAAGAATTGAAAGGAAAGTCTCAAGAATTTTTTTTTGCTCATCGATGTTTGTGGCAACATTATTCACAAAAGCCAAGAGGTAGAAGCAACCCAAAGGTCTACCAATGGGTAAGTGGAGAAGCAAAATGCGGTATATATGAAACCCAATGGAATAATTTTGCCCTTAGAAAAGGAGGAAATCCCATTACATGCTACAACATGGATGAAACTTGGGGACATCATGTCTCAATAAACCAGTCACAAAAAGACAAATACTATACAGTCTGCTTATATGAGGTCCCTAATGTAGTCAGAGAGGCAGAAAGTAGAATGGTGGCTGCCAGGGGCTGAGAGGAGGGGGAAATAAGGAGTTATTTTGTGGATAGATTTCCAATTTTACAAACTGAGAAAATTCTGGAGATCCACTGCACAACAATGTCAGTAAACTTAGCACTACTGAATCATACACTTTAAAATGGTTAAGATGATACATTTTATATGTTTTTACTACAATTTGAAAAATACTTGAAAAAATGTTGAATACAAAAATACTGGAAGCAAATAATTAAATGATAAAGATGTGCCCACTAGCACTTGTCATATAAGAGTCTATTCATTTTTTCTGAATTTTTTCTTAAAATAAAAAGGCACTTTTTTTTTGAGAGGGGATCTCTCATATTTATTGATCAAATGGTTGTTAACAACAATAAAATTCTCTATAGGGGAGTCTATGCTCAATGCACAATCATTAATCCACCCCCAGCCTAATTCTCGTGAGTCTCTAATCTCCTGAAGCATAATGAACAAGTTCTTACATGGTGAACAAACTCTTACATAGTGAATAAGTTCTTACATGGTGAACAGTACAAGGGCAGTCATCACAGAAACTTTCGGTTTTGATCACGCATTATGAACTATAAACAATCAGGTCAAATATGAATATTCGTTTGATTTTTATACTTGATTTATATGTGGATTCCACATTTCTCCCTTTATTATTATTATTATTTTTATTTTTAATAAAATGCTGAAGTGGTAGGTAGATGCAAGATAAAGGTAGAAAACATAGTTTAGTGTTGTAAGACAGCAATTGTAGATGATCATGTGTGTGCCTGTAGACTATGCGCTAATCCGAGCTAGACAAGGGCAATAAAACATCCACGGATGCAGAAGATTTCTCTCAAAACAGGGGGGGTGAGGTTCTAAGCTTCACCACTGTTGATCCCCAATTTCTCACCTGATGGCCCCCCTGCGACTTTGCCTGTCTTAGGTTGTTCCTCCCTTGAGGAATCTTACTCGTCTCTGGCTAACCAGTCGTCTTCCGGGGCCATACAGGGAGATGTAAAGTTGGTAAGTGAGAGAGAGGCCATATTGTTTGAAAAGGTTAGCTTTTTACTTCTTTGCAGATTTATGCCCTGTGGCTTCTATGCCCAGCATTTGTCTTGAGGTATCTTCACCACTTGGAGGAGTGATGATACTTGGTGAATTCGATATGAGGCACGAATTCTATTTAAGGATTGTAATTAGGAAGGAAGAAGAAAAGCTATAGAGGTAGCAGATGGAACAAAACATGGGAAGATTGGTTATTTCTTTGACATATCTTCTTGTAGAGTAACTTAAGCATGTATAGGTTTTAAACTACTAATTAAATTGCGCACACACATTAACATAATAGGAATACAGTTACATAACCAAAGCAGATCTATAATTCCCAGCCATCTCCAGTGAAGCCAAGAAAACCAGTTAGGCACCCTAGGCATTTGTGAAAATTTGTCTATGATATAATGGATATTGTCCAACTGTACTTGAACAGTCTGAGAGAAATCAGACAAATTAAAACAATCCATTCCTGGGAACTGTTAACATCCCATATGTTCTATTAACAGTAGATAGTCTGCAGTTGTAAGATTTTGGAGCGCTACAACTTGCACTTCTCCTAATTCTTGGTTGAGTTCCAACAGTATAGATCCAGTCGAATTTGTTCTTTTACTGTATGCACAGGCCAGCTTAGATATCTCCTTCTTCATTCCAATGGCAAGTCCAGGAACCGGTGGGATGAATGCAGCTACAACTGCAGCATCGCCTGGATCTCTGTTGAGGTTTTTTGATGATCATCTTCTGGTATGAGTCTTCCAGACAGTGCTGATGTTGGAAGTTCTTCTTCATATCGTATCTTAGTTCATTTTCTAGGTAGCCAAATTAGGCTTTGATCCTCTGTATAAACACAAACAGACCCTTTGCCCACACTTTGATATGCCCTTTATACCATTGTGTAGAACTCATTGGAGGTCACCACTCAGGAACTGCTTTTTTTTTTTTAAGAGAAAGGAATATTATCAGAAAAGTGTACCTCCATAGCTGATCATCTGACACACTTTAAGTGATCAAAATTAAGGATATTTAAAGCATGCATTAATCGTTGATTTGCAGTTAGTTTTATCCTATTAAGGAGTAATCTCCCTTTTCTTTCTTTCTTTTTTTTTTATCTTTAATCTACACTTACATGAAGAATATTATGTTTACTAGGCTCTCCCCTATACCAGGTCCCCCTATAAACCCCTTTACAGTCACTGTCCATCAGCATAGCAAAATGTTGTAGAACCACTACTTGTCTTCTCTGTGTTGTACAACCCTCCCCTTTCTCCCACCCCCCCATGCATGCTAATCTTAATACCCCCTTACTTCTTCCCCCACTTATCCCTCCCTACCCACCCAACCTCCCCAGTCCCTTTCTCTTTGGTACCTGTTAGTCCATTTTTGGGTTCTGTAATTCTGCTGCTGTTTTGTTCTTTCAGTTTTTCCTTTGTTCTTATACTCCACAGATGAGTGAAATCATTTGGTAGTTCTCTTTCTCTGTTTGGCTTATTTCACTGAGCATAATACCCTCCAGCTCCATCGATGTTGCTGCAAATGGTAGGATTTGCCCTCTTCTTATGGCTGAGTAGTATTCCATTGTGTATATGTACCACATCTTCTTTATCCATTCATCTACCGATGGACATTTAGGTTGCTTCCAATTCTTGGCTATTATAAATAGTACTGCAATAAACATAGGGGTGCATCTGTCTTTCTCAAACTTGATTGCTGCGTTCTTAGGGTAAATTCCTAGGAGTGGAATTCCTGGGTCAAATGGTAGGTCTGTTTTGAGCATTCTGATGAACCTCCATACTGCTTTCCACAATGGTTGAACTAATTTACATTCCCACCAGCAGTGTAGGAGGGTTCCCCTTTTTCCACAGCCTCACCAACATTTGTTGTTGTTTGTCTTTTGGATGGCAGCTATCCTTACTGGTGTGAGGTGATATCTCATTGTAATTTTAATTTGCATTTCTCTGATAACTAGTGATGTGGAGCATCTTTTCATGTGTCTGTTGGCCATCTGTATTTCTTTTTTGGAGAACTGTTCAGTTCCTCTGCCCATTTTTTAATTGGATTATTTGATTTTTGTTTGTTGAGGCATGTGAGCTCTTTATATATTTTGGATGTCAAGCCTTTATCAGATCTGTCATTTACAAATATATTCTCCCATACTGTAGGGTTCCTTTTTGTTCTATTGATGGTGTCTTTTGCTGTACAGAAGCTTTTCAGCTTAATATAGTCCCACTTGTTCATTTTTGCTGTTGTTTTCCTTGCCCGGTGAGATATGTTCAAGAAGAGGTCACTCATGTTTATGTCTAAAAGGTTTTTGCCTATGTTTTTTTCTAAGAGTTTTATGGTTTCATGACTTACATTCAGGTCTTTGATCCATTTTGAATTTACTTTTGTGTATGGGGTTAGACAATGGTCCAGTTTCATTCTCCTATATGTAGCTGTCCAGTTTTGCCAGCACCATCTGTTGAAGAGACTGTCATTTTGCCATTGTATGTCCATGGCTCCTTCATCAAATATTAATTGACCATATATGTTTGGGTTAATGTCTGGAGTCTCTAATCTGTTTCACTGGTCTGTGGCTCTGTTCTTGTGCCAGTACCAAATTGTCTTGATTACTATGGCTTTGTAGTAGAGCTTGAAGTTGGGGAGTGAGATCCCCCCTACTTTATTCTTCTTTCTCAGGATTGCTTTGGCTATTTGGGGTCTTTGGTGTTTCCATATGAATTTTTGAATTGTTTGTTCCAGCTCATTGAAGAATGTTGCTGGTAATTTGATAGGGATTGCATCAAATCTGTATATTGCTTTGGGCAGGATGTCCATTTTGATGATATTAATTCTTCCTAGCCATGAGCATGGGATGAGTTTCCATTTGTTAGTGTCCCCTGTAATTTCTCTTAAGAGTGACTTGGTTTTCAGGGTACAGGTCTTTCACTTCCTAGGTTAGGTTTATTCCTAGGTATTTTATTCTTTTTGATGCAATTGTGAATGGAATTGTTTTCCTGATTTCTCTTTCTATTGGTTCATTGTTAGTGTATAGGAAAGCTACAGATTTCTGTGTGTTAATTTTGTATCCTACAACTTTGCTGTATTCCAATATCAGTTCTAGTAGTTTTGGAGTGGAGTCTTTAGGGTGTTTTATGTACAATATCATATCATCTGCAAATAGTGACAGTTTAACTTCTTCTTTACCAATCTGGATTCCTTGTATTTCTTTGTTTTGTCTGACTGCCATGGCTAGGACTTCTAGTACTATGTTAAATAACAGTGGGGAGAGTGGGCATCCCTGTCTGGTTCCCGATCTCAGAGGAAAAGCTTTCAGCTTCTCATTGTTCAGTATAATATTGGCTGTGGGTTTATCATATATGGCCTTTATTATGTTGAGGTACTTGCCCTCTATTCCCATTTTGATGAGAGTTTTTATCATGAATGAATGTTGAATTTTGTCAAATGCTTTTTCAGCATCTATGGAGATGATCATGTGGTTTTTGTCTTTCTTTTTGTTGATGTGGTGGATGATGATGGATTTTTGAATATTGTACCATCCTTGCATCCCTGGGATGAATCCCACTTGGTCATGGTGTATGATCCTTTTGATATGCTGTTGAATTCTGTTTGCTAATATTTTATTGAGTATTTTTGCATCTACATTCATCAGGGATATTGGTCTGTAATTTTCTTTTTTGGTGGGGTCTTTGCCTGGTTTTGGTATTAGGGTGATGTTGGCTTCATAGAATGAGTTTGGGAGTATTCCCTCCTCTTCTATTTTTTGGAACACTTTAAGGAGAATGGGTATTATGTCTTCTCTGTGTGTCTGATAAAATTCCGAGGTAAATCCAACTGGCCCCAGGGTTTTGTTCTTGGGTAGTTTTTTGATTACCGTTTCAATTTCTTTGCTCGTAATTGGTTTGTTTAACTTTTGTGTTTGTTCCTTGGTCAGTTTTGGGAGGTTGTATTTTTCTAGGAAGTTGTCCATTTCTTCTAGGTTTTCCAGCTTGTTGGCATATAGGTTTTCATAGTAGTCTTTAATAATTCTTTGTATTTCTGTGGAATCTGTCGTGATTTTTCCATTCTAATTTCTGATTCTGTTGATTTGTGTTGATTCTCTTTTTCTCTTAATAAGTTTGGCTAGAGGCTTATCTACTTTATTTTCTCAAAGAACCAGCTCTTGGTTTCATTGATATTTGCTATTGTTTTATTCTTCTCAAATTTGTTTATTTCATCTCTGATTTTTATTATGTCCCTCCTTCTGCTGACTTTAGGCCTCATTTGTTCTTCTTTTTCCAGTTTCAATAATTGTGATGTTAGACTATTCATTTGGGATTGTTCTTCCTTCTTCAAGTGTGCCTGGATCGTTTATATACTTTCCTCTTAAGACTGCTTTCGCTGCGTCCCACAGAAGTTGGGGCTTTGTGTTTTGTCATTTGTTTCTATATATTTCTTGATCTCTATTTTGATTTGTTCATTGATCCATTGATTATTTAGAAGCATGTTGTTAAGCCTCCATGTGTTTGTGAGCCTTTTTGTTTTCTTTGTAGAATTTATTTCTAGTTTTATACCTTTGTGGTCTGAAAAATTGGTTGATAGAATTTCAATATTTTGGAATTTACGGAATCTCTTTTTGTGAGCTAGTATGTGGTCTATTCTGGAGAATGTTCCATGTGCACTTGAGAAGAATGTATATCCTGTTGCTTTTGGATGTAGAGTTCTATAGATGTCTATTAGGTCCATCTGTTCTAGTGTGTTGTTCAGTGCCTCTGTGTCCTTACTTATTTTCTGCCCGGTGGGTCTATCCTTTGGGGGTGAGTGGTGTGTTGAAATCTCCTAAAATGAATGCATTGCAGTCTATTGCCCTCTTTAGTTCTGTTAGTATTTGTTTCACATATGCTGATGCTCCTGTGTTGGGTGCATATATATTTAGAATGGTTATATCCTCTTGTTGGACTGAGCCCTTTATCATAATGTAGTGTCCTTCTTTACCTCTTGTTACTTTCTTTGTTCTGAAGTCTATTTTGTCTGATATTAGTATTGCAACCCCTGCTTTCTTCTCACCGTTGTTTGCCTGAAATATGTTTTTCCATCCCTTGACTTTTAGTCTGTGCATGTCTTTGGGTTTGAGGTGAGTTTCTTGTAAGCAGCATATAGATTGGTCTTGCTTTTTTATCCATTCTATTACTCTGTGTCTTTTGATTGGTGCATTAAGTCCATTTACATTTTGGGTGACTATTGAAAGATATGTACTTATTGCCATTGCAGGATTTAAATTCGTGGTTACTAAAGGTTCAAGGTTATCCTCTTTAGTATCTTACCGCCTAACTTAGCTTGCTTATTGAGCTGTTATATACACTGTCTGGAGATTCTTTTCTTCTCTCCCTTCTTATTCCTCCTCCTCCATTCTTCATATGTTGTGTGTTTTGTTCTGTGCTCTTTTAGGAGTGCTCCCATCTAGAGCAGTCCCTGTAAGATGCCCTGTAGAGGTGGTTTGTGGGAAGCAAATTCCCTCAGCTTTTGCTTCTCTGGGAATTTTTTAATCCCGCCATCATATTTAAATGATATTCATGCTGGATATAGTATCCTTGGTTCAAGGCTCTTCTGTTTCATTGTATTAAATATATCATGCCATTCTCTTCTGGCCTGTAGGGTTTCTGTTGAGAAGTCTGTTGATAGCCTGATGGGTTTTCCTTTATAGGTGACCTTTTTCTCCTTAGCTGCCTTTAAAACTCTTTCCTTGTCCTTGAATCTTGCTATTTTAATTATTATGTGTCTTGGTGTTGTCCTCCTTGGATCCTTTCTGTTGGGGGTTCTGTGTATTTCCGTGGTCTGTTCGATTATTTTCTCCCCCAGTTTGGGGAAGTTTTCAGCAATTATTTCTTCAAAGACACTTTCTATCCCTTTTCCTCTCTCTTCTTCTTCTGGTACCCCTATAATATGGATATTGTCACATAGTTCTCTTGGTATTGTTTCGTTCCTGGAGATCCTTTTATCTCTCTCTATGTCAGCTTCTATACGTTCCTGTTCTCTGGTTTCTATTCCTTCAATGGCCTCTTGTATCTTATCCATTATGCTTATAAATCCTTCCAGGGTTTGTTTCACTTCTGTGATCTCCTTCCTGACATCTGTGATCTCCCTCTGGACTTCATCCCATTGCTCTTGCATTTTTCTCTGCATCTCCGTCAGCATGTTCATGATTTTTATTTTGAATTCTTTTTCAGGAAGACTGGTTGGGTCTGTCTCCTTCTCAGGTGTTGACTCTGTGATCTTTGTCTGCCTGTAGTTTTGCCTTTTCATGGTGATAGAGATAGTTTGCAGAGCTGGTACGAGTGACAGCTGGAAGAGCTTTCCTTCTTGTTGGTTTGTGGCCTTCCTCTCCTGGGAGAATAGTGACCTCTAGTGGCTTGTGCTGGGCAGCTGTGCGCAGATAGGGCTTCTGCTTCCTGCCTGGCTGCTATGGAGTTTATCTCCGCTGTTGCTGTGGGAGTGGCCTGGCTCTGGCTGCTGCTCCAAAATGGTGGAGCCCCTGTTGGAGGGGGAGTGGCCACGAGGCTATTTATCTCCATAAGGGGCCTCTGTGCTCCCAGCTGCCCAGGGTGTTAGGGTGCCCAGAGATCCCCAGATTTTCTGCCTCTGGACTAAGTGTCCTGCCCTGCCCCTTTAAGACTTCCAAAAAGCACTCTCCAAACCAAAACAATGACAGCAAAAAAAAGAAAAAAGAAAGAAAAGAAAAAAAAAAGAAAAACGCACAATTTTCTTTGTCCTCAGGCGCTGGTCGCAGGCACCCACTCACCAGTCTTGCTGCCCTGTTTCCCTAGTATTGGGGTTCCTGTCCCTTTAAGACTTCCAAATAGCACTCGCCCAAAAAAAAAAAAAAAGGCCACTCCCATTTCTTTGTTCTCTGGGGTCAGCTTCAGGCACCCGCTCACCGGTCCCGTCGCCCTGTTTCCCTAGTATCCAGGACCCCACGCATGCACTGTGTCTGCGCTCTGGTCTGGATGGCTGGGGCTGGGTGTTCAGCAGTCCTGGGCTCCTTCTCCCTCCCTGCTGACTCCTCTCCTCCCGCCGGGAGCTGGGGGGAGGGGCGCTCGGGTCCCACCGGGCCAGGGCTTGTATCTTACCCCCTTGGTGAGGCACTGGGTTCTCGCAGGTGTGGATGCAGTCTGGATGTTGTCCTGTGTCCTCTGGTCTCTATTTTAGGAAGAGTTGTCTTTGTTATGTTTTCATAGATATATGTGGTTTTGGGAGGAGATTTCTGCTGCTCTACTCATGCTGCCATCTTCATTTGGTTTGAAAAAAAAGGCACTTTTTATTAAAAAGCTAATGGTTTGTTTATTAAGTCCACAAACAGAAGAATGGGTAAACAAATCATGGTATAGGCATACAAGGAAACTACACAACAATAAAAATGAACTACTGATACACACAGACATATGACTGAATTACAAGAACATCAGGTTGAGTGAAAGAAGCTAGACACAAAGGACCACATGCTTTAAGATTCCATTTGTATGAAAATCAAGAATGGGAAGTAAAACCATGGAGACGGAAATCAAAGGAGCAGTTATTTATAGAGGGTGGGGGCTGACAGGTAAGTTGGCACTGTGGACCTTTCTGGGGTGACAGCTACTATCTTGGATTGTTGGTTACCCAGGTGGATACATTTGTCACAATTCATCTGTTTGTACACCCAAGATCTAGACATTTCACTCAATGCATAATTTCACCTCAATATGTGCATAAAATTGTAAACAAAAAGTAAAGCTAGAAAAAAAAAAAGTGGTTATTCCCACGTTGGAAAAAGAACCAAAACACTGGTGGCATCGAATGTCTGAGGATATGAGGTGAAGGGCAGTTCAGCTGACTGAAATGCAAGGAGGAATTTAGGTATCACAATTCTGTTACTCAAGAAGCATTGAGGACATTGGAGAAAAGGCAAAAGCTTCTGAAACTTTAGAAGCATAACCTGAAACCATGTTCAGTGTCTCAAGAATTTTATCAAATCTTACAGGGGTACAAACAAGCCTCTTTGGTGCCTTTCCAAAGAAAGGGCTAAAAAATATGATCAGTGGAAATAAGTGAATTCATTTTTTTCTTTTTCAAATACCTTGATTTTAGTTACATGAATCATGTGTTTATTACAGAAAAACTTGAAACTACAGACAAGTAGAAAGAAAAGAGTTGAAATCTCCCATTGACAGATAACCACTCTTAACAGGTAGGTGTTTTTTGTGGTTGTTTTGTTTAATGCTGTAACTTTTTATTTTAAGATTGTTCCCTTTGTTCTTGGTGTGAGGTTCTGTGAGTCTCACTTTGCAGAAACCTCTAGCTGTCCTTACTAGGGACGATCCAACAGTTACGTCACGTAACTGATCATATTTGCCCCCAACTCATGGTGTGATTTTTAAATGCTCTCCTCAGTATCTCTTTTTTCTAAAGCTGGGTCTATTGCTATCAAAGAGAAATTAAATTTGTCTTTCAAATGTTACCATTTATTACTCGGAATTTGTTCTGTGATTTCAAGGTAGTAGCATTTCTCCATGAAATGCTTTCTTCCTACAAATATAATACATTACCTATACTTGTGTATGAAATATGACTACAAAATGTAAAACATTTTTTTTAAAGTTAATCCACTTGAGTTTACAAATCTAAATGAGTAAGGAATGTTTCTGTTCTGTAGTATTTTTGGTAGGTTGTGTAGTTATCCAAATGGTTGTGCCATTCGACAAAGCGTTTTTGCAGTATCTCTTTGAGAGCTGCCTTTAGCCTATGGTGGATTCTACTAAATATTCTCTATTAGAATACAAGCAATGTAAGATCAGAGTTGGTGTCTGTCTCATTTCTTATCCCCAGGGCCAGGAAGAGATAAAGAGGGCTCAAAACTGATGTGTTGAATGATAATAAACTGAATGGTAATAAATCTTCATTTATTGAAGGTCAATTGGTTGCTGAAATAATTTATGGTCTCCCAAGATGACTATTCCTCTCTGTCCCTCCCTCCCTCCCTCCCTCCCCACTCTCCTCCCTTCTTCCAGTGTGGCTGGTGGTTAGTAAGTGAGGGTGAGTGAGAGGAAGCCGACCTGGGGAGTCAGGCAGAGGTCAGATAATGTGTAGATGGTAAGTGGTTCATATTTTATTCTAAATGCAACTGGAAGCCACTCTAAGGGATATGCAAAGTGTCTTAGCAAGATTCCTCTGACTGCAGTGAGAATCGATTTCAGTGGGGAAGAAGTAGAAAGAGGGACACATTTAGGAAGCTACTGCAGCCACCCAAAAAAGAGAAGATGGCAGCACAAGCTAGAGAGATCCTAATATCAATGCTGAAAAGTGGGCTGTTTCTCAATGTATTTTGGTGGTAGAACAGACAGGGTTCCAGGAATCTAGTTAGCAGGAACTAAGGGGAAGTGGTGTCTTCCACATACTTTATGGAGACAAATTAATCCCTACCATGTAAGTCTTCAAATTTGTCAGATTAAGAATCAAATTCCTCTAATGCCATCCAGAGATGGGCATCTGATTATCTCAGCTGGGTACCTTGGAGAGGGTGGGCACCTTGCCTGGACGATCCATACCTCTCCTATCCGGTGAGGAATAGGATGGTGCCCCAGGAATTACTGGGGTACTGTTATCAGGAGCAGAAGGAATGGTTGCTGGGTCAGCAAAAATACAACAGATATCCCCTGCATGTGTGCTCAGTTAATAACCACATGATTGATTGTAGAAAAAATATCATAGCATATTGTTGTACACATTAATATCAGGTAATTAAGAAAGCATTAGTGCAACACACAAGTAATACAGCAGTGTAAAAAGATTAAGATATTAATCCCTAATAGTGTCTCCCATACCTAAGCTGCCTACAGAATCAAGTTCAAGTTGACAAAATTTTATATGATGAGTCTTAAGTTTTTGAGTCCCTTCTACTAAATCTTTAATTCTACTGGGATTTTCAGAACTCAGGTGAAAACTCCAGGGTTAGCAATAAAACCTCATGTTTTCTTTAGAGCAACCCAGGAGTTCCTTTCTCCATTCATTCTTTCTGATCACTGTTCATACAGTCTGTATATAATACACTACACTTCGTATTATGCCAGGTAATATCACAGTACTTATCAAAAATAATTTGATAAATTTATGAGATCAATAGGAATACAAAGAAACTCATGTATCCCCTTCTCTGCCCGGACATTTGGTACCAGGCCTTTGCATCAGAGTCTCTGCTATGCAACAGAGCTCACACAAGGGGATTTCGCCTTCCACTCCATCAGGACAAAGATGTCATCACCTTACAATTGTATGCAGCTTGGAGAGCAACCAGAGTGTCAGCTTGCACATGGGGCTGTTGAAGATTGTGTGACAACTTTTGAAACACTTGAACCGAAAATAACCAATTGTAGTCTGAAACAGCCAACCACACCATAGCTGGTCCTCAAGTTGCAACTGAGAGTCACAATCAATTCATCTTGTGAAGCTCTTGTTATTCCAGATAAAACTGTAGAATTAGAGGAAAGAAAAAGGCATAGATGATCGGAAAGGAGTCAGAGCCATTGTTTCTCCAGTTTCCAAGGCACAGCCAGTATACAGATTTATTCCAGAGCTTCTCAGTTTCACTGGTTCATACTGTATTTCTCAGTAAACCATTTTGTTGGGCCACAAACACCTCTTAGCAACGCAGTTCTTCTTATCTTCAGAATTTCCTACTTGAAAACACATGTTTTTTTCCAGGGATTCAGACATGTAACCCGTCCAGAAAGGACCAACGACCACACAACTATTAGGAGAATCACAACTGGAGACTGATCTGCGGTCACCCCACGGACACTGTTCGTTTTTAGTCACAGTGAGGCTGTCTCCCTAATCCTGTGGCCAATGTCATTCCTTACATACTTCACATACTTACCATGTTCTATTTTTAAATTGATGAAAGTGTCAAATGCTAAACCTTTCAAAACAAATTTCACCTTATTCGCTTCAATTTTTCCCTCTGATAATATCTCAGCAAATTTATTTGACCATCGCTCACTGTCCTTATTTGCCAGACATTCTCTGACTTTGTTCAGCAAATGTTTCCATGTAACACAAACTAGCAGTACTTAAAAAAATACTTGTAGGTATGACAGAGGCTTCTAAAACTGAAAGAAATATTTATCTGCCTCTGTCCAACTGCAATCCACTGAAATGCAATCTGGGGATTACAGAGGGTCAGATGGTGCCTTTACAATAACAACCACCTAGTAACTAGAGGAATAAAAGTTCAAGCCTCTGGGAAATGGGCAAGGCCATGGAGACAGTATTTCAATTTTGAACAGTTAACATAAGCACTAATTTTGGGGGAGAAATTATTCTGCTGTCATGGCATGTATGTCATGCCATGTATAATTTTTTATATGTCATGGCATGTATAATTTCTATTAACATGATCATCTGCCCCTTTTTTTAAATGTATGACTCAAGAGTGAAGAGAAATAACATTCCAAAAGTTAATGGAAAAATAAAAATAAGGTTATCACCAGCTTATATGCATCTAAAGTAAATTTCCTTCTTGTGTTCACTGAAATAGATTTTTCCAAATTTCTTGGTACCAGAATGAATTTTAATAGTTTAAACACCTCTTGAGAGCTCATATGTGTGTGTATGTTCATTAATCAGTTATTTAAATTAAAATATAATTTTAATTACTGCAAAATTAGTTCTTGTACATAAAGGAATTTGCCCATTTCTTCTAGGTTGTCCAATTCATTGGCATATAATTTTTCATAGAATTCTCTAATAATTCTTTGCATTTCTGTGAAATCTGTTTTGACTACTCCTTTTTCATTTCTGATTTTATCTGTGCACTCTTTTTTTCTTGGTAAGTCTGGATAGGGGTTTGTCTATTTTGTTTATCTTATCAAAGAACCAGTTCTTGGTTTTGTTAATTTTTTTCTATTGTTTTATTCTTCTCTATTTTATTTATTTCTCTTTTGATCTTTATTATGTCACTCCTTCTACTAATTTTGGGTTTCATTTGTTCTTTTTCTAGTTTCTTTAATTGTGAGTTTAGGCTGTTTATTTGGAATTGTTCTTGTTTCTTGAGGTAGGCCTGTTTTGCTATGTACTTCCCTCTTAGAACTGCTTTTGTGGCAACCCACAAATTTTGGACTGTTATATTTTTGTTTTCATTTGTCTCCATGTGTTGCTTGATTTGTTTTGATTTGATCATTGATCCATTGATTACCTAGAATTATGTTGTTTAGAAGCCTCCATGTGTTTGTGGGCTTTTTGTTTTCTCTGTGTAATTTATTTCTCTTTCATATCATTGAGATCTGAGAAGTTGCTTGATACAATTTCAATCTTTTTTAATTTATTGAGGCTCTTTTTGCGGCCTAATATGTTATCTATTCTGGAGAACGTTCCATTTATATTTGAGAAAAATGTGTATCCTCCAAGAATGGTGATTTTCTACTTGGGGGTGGATTTTACTCCCTAAAGGGAAACTTGGCAATGTTTAGAGACATTTTTAGTTATCACAACTGGGGAGGGAGTGCTACTGGCATCAAGAGGCTAGAGGCTAAAGATGAGGCTGAATATCCGACAATGCACAATACAGTCTGTACAACAGAAGTTTCTGGTCCAAACAGTCAATAGTGTAGAGGTAGAGAAACCCTGTCCTAGAGGGAATGATGAGTTAGAGAAGTGTATAAGAATCTCCCCAGTACATGACACCCCCAAATACAAAGATGGAGCTTGGACAAAGACTCCTGTGAGATGTCCCTTAAAATCCATGTTTCAGAGAACTAATTACATGCTATTGAAGGACTTGTATATTTAACTTTTCCTTTAACGCAGGAGTAAGAGTGAAGATAATGCCAGGAGATGTTCTATAGCCAGAGAGACCCGAGCCCTACAAAGGGACTTGAGAATTTTACCGATATTAGAACAGCTTTTAGCACTATTATGGAACTATTTGTTTAAAACAAATTGTACTATGTACTGAAAGAATTTAAAATTGCTTAACTCTTTACTAAAGCAAAGTATAAGTACAAGTAAATATACTAAAGATGTTATTTATAAAATCAGAGATTCTCTTTAGGTTTTTATGGATCACCTGCATTACCACTGTCCTCTATATTAGGAATGAATCTAGAAGATTAAATACCAATTTGATCTTCCCAGATTGGCTTTTTTCCCCCAAGAACATCCTGTGTCAAAGAAGGACTGTTGGTTAGTGATGATTCATAGATCAACCTATTTAAATTGAAATAATTATCCCTTTTCACAGACTGTCTTCAAAGAAGGTATAGTAGTTACTTTGTTAATATTGCTAATGGGTGACAGAGCAGAGAGCTAGATTTGGGCCACTGTTGTACTTGTTAAAAATATATTATTGATCAGAATCTAGAGACTCTGAATTTGGAATGATTTTCTTTCTCTCTAGGGTTTATCTGATTGCCTCGCTAGTCTTATGGCATGGTAACTTTGATACTGCCCCAACACAGACACTTAAAGATGTCTAAATCCCTTGAGATTCTTGGTAGATCTCCAGCCCGACCTTCTTGCTCTGTTGAGACGGTGCCAGACCTACAGTATACAGCCAGCAGTTTTTGATGCATAGATTGGACCTTCATTACTAGTATAGCATTATTTATGCATTAAATCTACACATAATCACTTGATTATTGAGGGGCTTGTGTTAGTTAGAATCAGAATTTTAAACTTCTAAGACATAAATTCCACAAGCCTTTTCCAAATGGGACTCTAGCCAAAGGGTATTGGTTACTTAAGTAACCAAAGGGAACGATTACAGAGAGGGCTCATTTCTAAAGTGGTCCAATGGCATTAATCCCTGGGAGGAATCATATGTATAGAGCATCTACTCTGTGCATTTCCTATCACTTCTCACAGCAACAAATCAGCTTCATCATTCCCATCTGAAGGATGAGGAAAATGACATTGGGCATGTAACCTAATAAAACATCACTTTATCTGTAAACTGGGAATGCTAGTACCTACCTCATGGGTGTGTTGTGAAAATTATATGGGATAACACATGTACAACTTAACTGTATGACAAGAGCATAGCTACTGTTAAGCCTTATCATTATTATTTCTACTAATAAGACCACAGAGAAAGCAACCCCCAAACCTTTGTTTTTTCGACTATTTCACATGACCTCCAAATAACAGGAGTCACAATTTTTCCAGAGGCATGAGAACATTATAGGTAGTTTATTATCATATCACTTTGCATTCCATTCCAACTACTTATAAACTTGATTTACGCCCTGATTAGACTTCAATCTTCTAGCGAATGGAACCCAGGTCTGATACTGTGGTATTTCCATTGCCGAGAATATTATAGGTAGCAATTTAATAAATTAGTAATTTGTAAATAATTCATTTAATAAATGAAGAGCATGTGAAAAACCAAGGAAGTAAGAATGAATATATAGTGTGCTTGTACACACTTGCAGGGTAGCACTGAAGAGAATGAGAGAAGGGGAGGGTACTGAATGGAGTGGACAGTGGTCACTGGAAGAGTTATTAAGCAGGTAAGTGTTCAGATCTTAACTATTCAGATCTTGTGACATGGACAGTAGAAAACCATTTTTTCTATTTTTTTTATTCCAGTAAAATAGGTATTACATAAAATTTGCCATTAACTCAGTGGCACTAACTGCATTCACAATACAGTGCAATGATCACCACTATTTACAAAACTTTTCATCACCCCAGAGACCCTGTAACTATTAAGCAATAACCCTATTCTTCTCCTCTCCCCAGCCCTTGATAACCTCTAATCTATTTTCTGTCTCTATGTACTTGCTATTTTCTACACAATTCATGTAAGTGGAATCCTACAGTATTTGTCTTTGTGTCTGGCTTATTTCACTTAGCTAATGTTTTCAAGGTTCATCCACATTGTAGCATGAGAACATTATAGGTAGCAATTTAATAAATTATCATTATTATTTCTACTACTAAGACCACAGTGTGCACATTTTTAAGCAGAGTGGACTAGAGAACAGTATCTTGTAAAGAGCAGTATCAAAAAGAGCATGTTGGTGAGATGGTAGATTTTATTATTCTTGTGTAGAGCCTTTAATACTTTCCAGTGGCTAGAAACCTAAACATTTCACAAGTATGTCATCAAATTTTGATCAATACATAGGACTTATATTTGTTAAGACTAAGGGCACATATAGTTTCCAGTAAAACCTGTGAGACAGTGACACCTATTGCAGTGACATGGACAAAAGTAGCATACAACTGCTGGGAGAAAGGGCAGGGGTAGTAAATGCCAAGTTGGAAGGCAAGCGAAGGGTGTGGTAACTGGAGGTCTTTAGAGGCTAGCATCATTATGCTGCAGCAGTGGTTGTGCAGTCATTATTGCTGACTTGTTTACTATCTTGTAGAGACTTTTAATACTTTCCAGTGCTGCTAAAAATGCTAAAATTGCAGTGTGTGGTATGTATACATAAGATATGAGAACTAACATACCTACGATCATAACACTTTGTGAAAAGTCAACTCTACATGCCAGAGACAGAGAGAAAGAGAGAGAAAGGGAAGAGAGAAAATGAAAGAAACAATAATGTTACATTGTGCAAGTGATTCTGACTGCCATTTCAACCAATAAGTTTATGCTCCAAAGTGGATATGACTGAGAAATATGCATCTATTTTCTCAGTTTCCATGTGTGACCTTATTGTGTAAGAATGTGAGTTTAGGGTTTAAAAATAAGAATTTTCTTTTTTTTAAATTGAAGGACAGTTGGTATACAATATTATATTAGTTTCAAGTACACAACACATTGGTTCAACAGTTACCCATATTATTACTCACTCCCACTAGTGTGGCACTATGTCAAAATAGGAAGATGTTACAGAATCACTGACTATATTCTCCATGCTATACTGCTATCCTTGTGACCAACTTATATTACGATTGAGAATTTTTATGCCCCTTTATGCCCCTTTCTCTCCCTCACCACCCATCCCAACCCTCCCACTGAAACCACCCATCTCTTCTCAGAGAGTCTATTCCTGTTTTGTTCATTCTGTTTTGCTTTGTTTTTATATTCCACAAATAAGTGAAATCATATGGTATTTGTCTTTCTCTGCCTGGTTTATTTCACTGAGCATAATACCCTCTAGATCCAGGCATGTTGTTGCAAATGGCAGGATTTCTTCTTTTTTTAATGGCTGAATAATTTTCCATTGTGTGTATGTACCACATCTTCTTTATCCATTCATCTATTGATGGACATTTAGATTGCTTCCATATCTTGGCCTTTGCAAAATTGCAGCTATAAACATAGGGGTGCATATATCTTTTTGAATTAGGGATTTTGTTTTCTTCAGGTAAAATTCTAGAAGTGGAATTACTCGGTTGAATGGTATTTCTATTTTTAGTTTTTTGAGGAACCTTCATACTGCTTTAAAAATAAGTATTTTCAATGCAAGCTCTGATATTATTCTTTTATGAACTAGGACAAGTAACCCCAAAATTTGTATGGAGCCACAAAAAGCCTTGGATAGCCCAAGCAATTTTGAGAAAGAAAAACAAGGCTCGGGTTATCATACTCCTGATTTCAAGCTATACTACAATGCTACAGTAACCAAAATAGTACGGTACTGACACAAGGAGAGACATATAGATCAATGGAATAGAATCAAGAGCCCAGAAATAAACCCAGGCCTATATGATCAATTAATGGTGACAAAGGAAGCAAGAATATACAATGAGGACAAGGCAGTCTTTTCAGTAAATGGTGTTGGGAAAACTGAACATTTACATGCATGAATGAGACTGGACCACTGTCTTATACCATACACAAAAACAAATTCAAAATGGGTTAGAGACCTAAATATAAGATCTGAAACCATAAAACTCCTGGAAGAAAATAAAGGAAGTAAACTCTTGAATATCAGCATTCATAATTTTTTTCTAGATATATTTCCCCAGGAAAGGGAAACAAAAGCAAAAACTAACAAGTGGGATTATTTCAAACTAAAAAGCAAACTGTCATCAAAACAGAAAGGTAACATACTCTGTGGGAGCTCTATCATTTGCAAATGATATATCTGATAATGGGCTAATATCCAAAATTAATTAAAGAACTCATGCAACACATCAAAAAAAATCTGATTAAAAAATGGGCAGAAGATCAGAATAGACATTTCTCCAAAATAGACATCAGATGGCCAACAGACACTTGAAAAGATGTTCAAAATCACTAATCATCAGGAAAATGCAAATCAAAACCACAATGAGATATTGTTACCAGGAGATGCTGTTTTTCCTAGGATTGTGTCTTGGAGGCAACGAGAAATGAAGTCAGCAGAGAGGAGTACGGAGCAACCAGCACAGATTTTCATAAGAAGTGAAAAGGAATGAGAAAGAATTCCTCTAATCAGGAGGGGCTCCAAGGGAGGAAGCTGTTAGAGCTGCAGTATCCAGGGTTTATAAGCACAAACATGGAGTAAACCACACAAATGGCTGGGAGTTGTTGCTAGGGCCTGATGCTATGGCCGAGCTAAGATCAAAGGGAAGAGAAACTCCCCTTTTTCTCAGCCTGATTTTCCCAGATGTCTCCCAAGAACAGAACTTGACCCTAGTTCTCTTCTTCCTGCACCTTACCAGGACCTTGAGTTCTATCTGCCTGTGTCTGACTAACACCTGCCTCAGTCCCCCCTCAGAAGAGGTAAGCCTAACTGCCCTTAGGGAGAAGGGCGAAGACTACTCAAGTTACTTCCTGCTGACAACAGGCAATGGCTGGGGAATGGCAGTCTGGGTTCACTCTCTGAGTGGCCTATCTAGTGGCCCGCAATGAAAGTCGTGAGGGACTGTCATAGGGGGTTCCATGTGCATCACCACCCGGAGCTTGACTGATTCTAGGTGAAGGGAAACAAATTTATTTAGAAGACTAAGTAAACGTGGTCTGAATTAGCAGGGCTAGGAACAGCATTAGCAGAGGTCCAGGAAAGGGGAGTAGGAAGGATGCTCAGTTCCATGATTCTGAGAACTGCTGATAAATGTGAGGGCTCCATCAGTTAGTTTTTTTGCTGCCTGGCAGGGAAACAGGTCATAGAGATGTCTTAGCAGTGGCTGAGGTGGACAGGAGCACATGAAAGGAGGGTGCATCTAGGTTGCGGGGTTGCTGATGTGCATCTTTATCAGTGTGAGGGGTGGGTTGAAATCTTTGTCCAAGCAACATCTGGAGTCGGATTTTCTGTTCTGGAGGGAACAAACTTAACATGGAGATTAAGAATGCATGGCAGAATATGAGGACTAGGGACAGTAAGACTCCATCTGAAATGATGGGAGGAAAGCAGAATTCAGAATTCAGTGTGTTTTACACTGACTAGTATTAGAGTCTAATATCAATAAGGCTGCACTATTGAAACATAATTCTTTTCTCTCTAAAATGATCCTCATATTATTAGAGCTAACCATATTAAGACTAATTTGTAAAGTAAGCTTAGCTTCAAAACACTTAGTTTGATTATTTACATAAGTGTAGCAAGAACAGCAATTGATCACATAGGCTCTTTTAAATGTGCTTTGCTGGAACTTTTTGTAAGAAATTTCAGATTGAACTTTTAAAGGCTTCTTGAAGTCAGAAAAGCCAAGCCAGACTTGCCATCAGGTCTTGCCTACAGTACCTGTAGATTCGTGGGAATTCCTCTCTTCTCGAGGTTCCCTCAAGATATTCTGAGGTTGCTGCAGCTGCAAGGAAGTGACCTTGCTTACTCATTTGGTAGGGCTTCTGGGAACCCTGTAAGCGAGGTACCAGGCCAATTTTTACAGGGGGCTTTATTGGCTCTATAAAGTCAATCTTAGTTTCTTAAAGCTGTCTGGTCATATCTGAATCTATGCATGTGTCTCTCAAATATGACATTCCAGTTAAAGCCTTGGTAATACAACTAGTGTCTTTAATTGGCCTGGTCACAGGGAGAATAGATTCTTACTGAACTTGTACAAATAAAAATGTTGCCACAAAAATATAAAAATACTGAGAGTTTCTAAATTCTGGAAGTATCAGGTAGAGAGTAAGGTAAATGTTTCAGTTCTGCTTTTAAAGTGTAATTATTTACTGACTGTTGTAAGTCAGCTTAAGAGAAAAAAGTTAAAACTTTTTTTTTTTTTTGAGAGGGCATCTCTCATATTTATTGATCAAATGGTTGTTAACAACAATAAAATTCAGTATAGGGGGTCAATGCTCAATGTACAATCATTAATCCATCTCAAGCCTAATTCTCATCAGTCTCCAATCTTCTGAAGCATAACAAACAAGTTCTTACATGGTGAACGAATTCTTACATAGTGAATAAATTCTTACATGGTGAACAGTACAAGGGCATTCATCACAGAAACTTTCGGTTTTGATCACGCATTATGACCTATAAACAATCAGGTCAAATATGAATATTCGTTTGATTTTTGTACTTGATTTATATGTTGATCCCACATTTCTCCTATTATTATTATTATTTTTATTTTTAATAAAATGCTGAAGTGGTAGGTAGATGCAAGATAAAGGTAGAAAACATAGTTTAGTGCTGTAAGAAGGCAAATGTAGATGATCAGATGATCAGGTGTGTGCCTATGGACTAAGTATTAATCCAGGCTAGACAAGGGCAGCAAGACATCCACGGATGCAGAAGATTTCTCTCAAAGCAGGGGGGGTGAGGTTCTGAGCCTCACCTCTGTTGATCCCCAAATTCTCACCTGATGGCCCCCCTGCGACTGTGCCTGTCTTAGGTTGTTCCTCCCTTGAGGAATCTTACCCGTCTCTGGCTAACCAGTCATCTTCCGGGGCCATACAGGGAAATGTAAAGTTGGTAAGTGAGAGAGAAGCCATATTGCTTGCAAAGGTTAGCTTTTTACTTCTTTGCAGATTTATGCCCTGTGGCTTCTATGCCCAGCACTTGTCTCGAGGTATCTTTACCACCTGGAGGAATTATGATACTTGGTAAATTTGATATGAGGCACGAATTCTATTTAAGGGTTGTAATTAGGAAGGAAGAAGAAAAGCTATAGATGTAGCATATGAAGGAAACATGGGAGGTTTGATTATTTCTTTGACATATCTTCTTGTATAGTACCTTAAGTATGTATAGGTTTTAAACTACTAACTAATTTGCACACACATATTAACATAATAGGAATACGGTGACATAAACAAAGCAAATCTATAATTACCATCCATCTCCAGTGAAGCCAAGAAAACCATTTAGGCACCCTAGGCATTTGTGAAAATTTATCTATGATATGATGGATATTGTCCAACTGTACTTGAACCCTCAGACAAATTAAAGCAGCCCATTTCTGGGATCTGTTCACATCCCATATGTTCTTTTAACCATAGATAGTCTATAGTCATGAGATTTTGGAGTGCTACAACTTGCACCCCTCCCAACTCCTGTTTGAGTTCCAACAGTACAGATCCGGTCAAATTCGTTGTCTCACTGTATGCACATGCCAGCCTAGACATCTCCCTCCTCATTCCTATGGCAAGTCCAGGAGACGGTGGGCTGGATGCAGCCACAACCGCAGCATCGTCCGGATCCCTGTGGAGGCTTTTTGATGATCATCCCCTGGCACAAGTCCTCCAGAGAGTGCTGATGCCGGAAGCTCCTCCTCATATCGTATCTTAGTTCATTTTCTGGGTATCCAAGCTAGGCCTTGATCTTCTGCATAGAAACAAACAGACCCTTTGCCCACACTTTGACATGCCCTCTATACCACTGTGCAGAACTCATTGGAGGTCAGCACACAGTAACTGCTTTTTTTTTTTTTTTTTATTTAAGAGAAAGGAATATTATCAGAAAAGAGTACCTCCATAGCTGATCATCTGACACCCTTTAAGTGATCAACATTAAGGATATTTAAAGCATGAGTTGATCTTTGATTTACCAATAGTTTTATCCTGTTAAGGAGTAATCCCCCTTTTCTTTCTTTCTTTCTTTCTTTTTTTTTTTAATTTTTAATCTACACTTACATGAAGAATACTATGTTTACTATGCTCTCTCCTATATCAGGTCCCCCCTAACAACCACATTACGGTTACTGTCCATCAGCTTAGCAAAATGTTGTAGAGTCACTACTTGTCCTCTCTGTGTTGTGCAGCCCACCCTCCCCTTTCTCCCTCCCCCCCATGCATGCTAATCTTAATACCCCCCTTCTTCTTCCCCCCCCTATCCCTCCCTGCCCACCCTTAAAAAAAAACTTTTTTTTAAGATCAGCAACATTTGAAACAAAAAGTCGTAAAAACTAAAATCATCTTCTTCAGTTTACTCAATCTTATTTAATTAATTCTTGCTCTGTTTCAAGTCAACTTAGTTCTTCACTATTTCCAGAGTAAGACACTAACTATAATTGACAAGACCTGGAGTGGAAATGGTTAGAGATCTGATGAGAATTCACCATGACACAACTGACAAGGAAATCTGGTTATTACTGTTAACACATAACAGTTTAAAGATCTAAAGTTCAGCATTATTCACTTGACAAAGCTTCCCAATTACATGTCAAATAAGTAAGCTGAATTAGCTGAATTATTTCTCCCTTATGAGGAGAAAAATCCTCTGATATGTTCAAGGGGCCCTCTGGAAAATCTCAAGAGTTAACTAGAGGTAAAAGTACCTTTTTGAATTTGATTTTGGGAACCTGTCAAAAGGAAGTTTTTTTAAGGCACTTGTCTAAATAGGATTACAGGCCACTATGAAACAATATTTATCCATTTCACCAAAGTGACAAAGATTTTAAAGGCAGATACGGAGGTTACATACTTGTTAGCAAATTTAGCTCTTAGCTTTTTTAATAGTAAGATTTTATTTTCTTAAATACTCAAACACCTTATTGAGACGTTAAGCATGAGAAACCATTCCGATAAAACAATTAGAAAAACCCTTCACAATCTCTCTATTTAAGGGCAGACCAGTAGTTCAAGAAAACTTTGTCCTTTTAACAAAGTGAAATTCTAATCTTTTGGTGTACCTGATATTATACCTCATTTACTTTCTTCCACAAGCCTTTTACAACTTTCTTCTTACATTCAGCCTTTTTCCTCTTGAAATCACCAGCTTTACTTTAGAACAAAATTATCTTCTCTTCTCTTTATATCAGTCAAAATAGCTAATATCAGTAAAAAAATAACAAGTAGTGAGGATGTGGAAAAAGGCAATATTACACTGCTGGTGGGAATGTAAATTGGTGCAGCCACTATGGAAAGCAGTATGGAGGTTTCTCAAAAAACTAAAAATAGCAATACCATAGACCCAGTAATTCCACTTCTGGGAATTTACTCAAAGGAAATAAAATCACTAATATAAAAAGATATATGTACTCTTATGTTTATTGCAGCATTATTTAAATAGCTAAAATATGGAAGCAACCTAAATGTCCATTGATACATGAATGGACAAAAAAAATGTGGTATGTATATACAATGAAATATTATTCAGCCATAGGAAGGAATGAAATCTTGCCATTTGCAACATGGATGGACCTAGAGGTAATGCTGTCAAGTGCAATGAGTCAGAGAAAGACAAATATCATGATTCCACTTGTATAAGGAAATGAAAAAATAAAACAAATGAACAAACAAAACTGAAATAAACTCATAAACACAGAGAACAGACTGGAGGTTGCCATAGGGAAAGGGGATGGCAGGATGGGTGAAATAAGTGAAGGAGAAAAAAATAGAATGCTTGATATCTCTGGGCAATGGTTATATAAGTGTATACATGTGTCAAAATTCATTACACACACACACAGTACTTTTCATACAATGTGGTCATGAAAGAGAAGCTACTACTTCATCTGGGCCCCAAATGAAGAAATATCAATGTGTTCCAAAGTCAGCTGTGTTGGAATTAGTGATACTGTGTATCACATTTTAATGTGGGGCACACCTCTAATACATTTTCTGGCATATTTTTGACCAGACACAATTTTCACCTAATGATCTGACTTTAGAACTAACCCCTCCTCCAATTCTAGATTCGCCTTCATTACAGGATATGGTGGAAAAGCCTTAGTTAGCATCCTGCAAGGTTTCCTGAAGATAGTTTGCAGTGCTGTTGAGATTTTGGGGTGACAAGCAGCAGAAGCTAACTAGAGCTAGCTCAAGCTTAAGGAAAGATTAAGCATTGGTTCTGGGTATTTTATAAAACTGTGCATTTGTGCATGCAGGTCTGACGAGGCAAAGGTCACAGTGCGTGCCTTTCAAGAAGACAGCAGACTTTCTTCTAAGTGTGTCTCAGGCTGTAATGTGTACCTTATTAAAAATGTGCCCTTACTTAGTAGGTCTGGACTGGAGCCTGAGATTGTGTATTGTGCATCTAGCTCCCAGGTGCTATGGATGCTGTGGGTTCTCTTACACCATCTGAATTCAAAATGCTATTTTGACACCATTCAGTTTCTGAGGCTTTCACTTCTCAATTTAAAATTTCTAAGAGGGGATGTAATTATCCTAGCTTGCGTCAGGCATACACCCCTGGATCCATCAGCCACACCTAACGGGGCCAGGTCATGAAATAGCACAATTCACTAGCATCTAAGTATTTACTCTGGCTTGTCACTGTGCTATGCATTTTATTCGTATTTTCTCCTTTAATCTGCACAATCAAATCTTTGGAAGTCAGAGGAGAAAACAGGGGCTTGGAAAAGCCAGTGTCTCTTCCAAGCTCACAGGGCTAGCAGGAGTTGGAGCTGGGCTTTGAACTCACTCCGCCCAACTCTGGAGGCCCTGTGCTCCACCAACTTTACGATTTTGCAGAGCGGGTGGGGTTCTTTGTGACAGGAGCAGGGGCGGGGGTGGTGGTGGGGAGAAAGCGGGGGTAGTTTTCAGAGGAAAAAGAATCCCTGTCACCTGGGCAGTTGTGCCCTCGACCATTTACTCTATCAGCACTGTGTAATATTTGTGGATCAATATTAAGGGGGGACCAGTTAAGTAACTTGAGTTCTATGGTTTCTTCAAAAAATAGTACCTTTTCCCACTGAAGTTCAGAAAAAGGACATAGATGTCATACAAGAAACTGTAACTGGGTAAAAGAACACCTGGCGTTTCATAATATATTTGTCTCGGCTGCTGCCTTAATCTTTGGGTCAAACATCTGCTCGGCCCTGAAGGGAGGCTTGCTCATCATCAAAAGGAATTTTGCTCACAGCTGACATGGCGGCAAACAGCCCCTTAAGGAAAGCAGGACATGTGTACAAAAACAAGACTGCCCTGTCAAAGATTTATAGGAACACTGCGACCAGATCTACGTCCACGAGAGTCGGTTAACCAAGGACAAGGAGTTTCACAGCTTCCCTCAAGCCCATGCGGACGCCCGGAGGTCCGAGCCCGCTGTGGCCCCTGCCCTCTGCCCGGCCTGCCCGCCTTCCCTGGAGCAAAGGAACCTGGGGTGGGGCTTCAGGACGCTGCCCGCCGCTCCTGGGCGCCGGCTTTCCGAATAATGATGCTTTCTGTCCCAAACGCCTGGTCTCTGACTCACCGGCCCCTCGTGCAGCGAGCGGCACGAGCTTGGACTTGACACCTAAGTGCAGCTGCGCGTGTGGCGGGCACACTGCGGTCAGAAGGGCCGGTTTCCACGCCGGCTCCTCCTAGTGAAGTGTGGCGCACGGGCAAGAGCCACAGGCGCCCCCGAGAAGGCGGACACACAGGTTCTCGGAGACGCCCGCCCAGCCCGCCTGAATTAACACCGGCCTGTTAACAAGGCTCCGGGGACGCAGAGCCCGGGGTACCCGACGTACCTGGGCCGCCTCAGCAGATCCGGGCAGCCACCGGGCTCACGCAGGTTCCTGCTCAGAGAACCTACTGGAACGGTTTGCCCCCCAGGCTGGGAGCGCACTGAGAGCCTGCTTCCTATAGGCTGCCGGGCGGGTGGCCGGAGAAAGGAGGGTGGGGATTGGCTGGCAGGAGGAGGGGTGGGGCAGGCAGCTCAGGGGTCCTCCGGCCCAGCCTCCCGTGTCAGTAGGCATGAGGAGCTGGGGGGTGGGAGGATCAGTGACTGGATTCCCCCCCAGCTATTCTGCACCAGTATGTTTCTTTTAAGCCTTCTGAGATGGATATAACATACCCAGGGTTGGCTCCAGTCCCTCCGTGGCAACACGAGCAGTACGGATTGCGTGTGCTTTCTTCCCAGCCATTGAAATACTGACTTCAGGCGCAAAATGAAGAGAGGAGGGACTGGGCCCTCTCAGTCTGTAATGTGCCTAAGCGTCAGGCGAGCACCTTGCACAAATGCGCATGGATTCAGGTTTGTCCTGAGCATACTCTGTTTTCAACATCCTGATCTGGTTGGGGTATCTTTTACTTCAGTGTCATTTTTCAAAGTAACTTTGAATGAGAACTTACCTCCTCCAACCCTTCGCTCAAGAATCTCTGCTGAGTAGAGATTCTAAAAAACAGCTAGAGCCAGTTAGTTTATAATGTTATCTTCTTAGAACCTCAAAAACACATCCTTGGTGTTTGGGTGATTTTTTTTTTCTTTTGGTATGTGTTACAGATTGAACTGTGCTTCTTCAAAAAGATGGAGTCCTAAACAACACATGTTGATGAGGTTGTGCAGAAAGGGGCAGCCTCCTACAATGCTGGTGGGAATGTAAATTGGTTCAACCATTGTGGAAAGCAGTATGGAGGTTCCTCAAAAAAATCAAAATAGGAATACCATTTGACCCAGAAATTCCACTCCTAGGGATTTACCCTAAGAATGCAGGAGCCCAGTTTGAAAAAGGCATATGCAACCCTATGTTTATCGCAGCACTATTTACAATAGCCAAGAAATGGAAGCAACCTAAGTGTCCACCAGTAGATGAATGGATAAAGAAGATGTGGTCCATATACACAATGGAATATTACTCAGCTATAAGAAGAAAACAAATCCTACCATTTGCAACAACATGGATGGAGCTAGAGGGTATTATGCTCAGTGAAATAAGCCAGGCGGAGAAAGACAAGTACCAAATGATTTCACTCACCTGTGGGGTATAAGAACAAAGAAAAAACTGAAGGAACAAAACAGCAGCAGAATCACAGAACCCAAGAATGGAATAACAGTTACCAAAGGGAAAGGGACTGGGGAGGATGGGTGGGGAGGGAGGGATAAGGGGAAAAAGGGGCATTATGATTAGTACACACAATGTAGGGGGCAGGGACATGGGGAAGGCAGTATAGTCTTATAGATAAGTAATGATTCTATAACATCTTACTACACTGATGGACAGTGACTGTAATGTGTGGGGACTTGATAATAGGGGAATCTAGTAACCACAATGTTGCTCATGTAATTGTATATTAATAATACCAAAAAAAAGAATATAAAGCTTGTTTTGATACCCCCCAAAAAAAGATGGAGTCCTAACTGCCAATACCTCAAAATATAACCTTATTTGGAAATTGGGTCTTAACAGGTGTAATCAAGTTTAGGGGAGTCCTAGAGTAATATAACTGGATGTCCTTATAAAAAGGGGATATTTGGACAGAGGGATATGCACACAGAAGGATGTCACGTGAAGATGGGAGGAGCCCAGGGTGATGGTTCTGGAAGCCAAAGAATGCCAAAGATTGCCAGCAAACCTCCAGAAGTCATGTTTCTGTTGTTTAAGGCACACAGTTCGTGGTTCTTTGTTATGGCAGCCCTAGCAGATGAATACAGTGTGTATATACTGTGCAATTTCACAAGCACTTATTGGATAAGAAATTGCTTGTAGATTCTAATGGGGCATATATAAATAAAACATGGTCCCTGATTTCTAAGAGCTCACAGACTAGTGGGGGAGGAGGGTGAATGTGCCCATACCCTGGGCATATACCAGTAATCCGGAAACGGGTGGGTTGTGTGAAGTATTAGGTAGTGCTCTGGGAAGGATCCATTTATGTGGGAGGGATCTGGGAAGTTTTCAGTGGGTAAGTACAATGTGAATTAGAAATTGAAACCGTTGTTCAAATCATTGAATTGCCTAAAAATCCATTGCCATGATTTAATGATTCATATAATTAAGAACCAAATTCCTCAAGCAGTAAAATTCAAGAGCCTTGGAATATTTCCCCCATCTCCATCTGCATGCAGCAATGTTATTAGAACAAATAATTGCTGACAATATATTCAATTTACTGAGCTCCAAGGAGCTGAAATTTGCTAATGTTTCAGGGCCACATGGGCAACATGATTTTTAAAGAACGAATTTCTGATGTTCTCAATCATTTTCATTGCACTGTGAATGGAAGCAAATCACTGGGGTTCAGAATATTGTTCTGCCAAGGAAATAATTTATGTTGCCTTTAGATAGAGATCTCAAAATAACAAATACCATTTGCAGAACATGCCACACAGAACACGGGAAGCATTGTCTTTATTCCAACTCAAGCTTGTAATTTCTTTTCTCAGAGCATCTCAGTAAAGGCCAAAAAAGGGGCTTTAGTAAAGCCAGTTGAAGCTCAGACTGTCCATTTGCCATTAGGACGAAGGTGCTAAGCCAGTGTCTTCCTTCCCTCCCTCTCTCCTTCCTTCCTTCCCTTTTCTTTCTTCTTTCCTTTCCTTCCTTCTTCCCTCCCTACTTCCCTTTTTCCCTTGTTACTCCATCAAAGCCATTGTCCCTGAACTGTGCTCACAGAAATGGCAGATTAATCCAGTAGATCTATTCCGTTTTGAAATTGTGAGCTCTCTGTATTAAAATGTCTGGTCACCTTTGATGGGGCAGGAGGACTGTCAGCTAAAATACAGGACATGCATGGGACATACACATACAAAAATTATTTGTATGTATCTCAACATCAAATTTAACTGTGCATTCTTTACTTTAATTTGCTCAATCTGGCAACTTTAAACATGACAACTTTAAACACAACACAAGTGAACTTACATTCTGGGGTAGATAAGCTTCAGTCGGCATCACTTTGTGAATGGGGAGCATGAATGAGACAGAGAGGACAAGACAAGAGCCTTAGAATCTTTCTGATCTTGGGTAGATTTACAGCCTTGTGCTTGATTATGTGACCCCAGGCAGTGCCTCTGAGCAGTTCCTCTGGGCTTCCTTTCTCTCATCTGTAAAATGGGTGTATAATGCCTCCTGATTGTTAGGATTGTTAGCACAGTATAGTGCTGAGCCACACTGGAGCTTGAGGCAAAAGGAATAATCAATAATACTGATCCTTTCTGTACTAAAATGTTGGTATTTTGTTATTCATGGATTTTTTTTTTTTGGCTAAAGTTTTGAATTTTTAAAAAGTCTGCATTAAAATATTGTTTATCTTGTCAACTGGGTTTTCTGTGCCTCCTTACATTTTGCATCTGGATATGCACCTCACTCACTACACCCTAATCTTGGCCCTGGCACCCAATAAATATGAAATATTAATATTTGCCACTTTAATTTCATTATTTAACTGTAAAAATAATGTTAAATATTATTAGCAATTCTCTTATATTCCACTTCCTTGCAATGTCACATTCGGAACAATAAGGACAATAAACATCTATGAGGGCTTACTGTGTTCTATCTAACTTCCTTAAGTGCATAGTTCTATTGAATCCTTACAATTCCATAAGATTGTTAACAATTATTATTTCTAGTTTATGGAAAAATAGTATTTTAAAAAACCTAAGCAATTTCCCCAATAAGACACAACTAATAAGTGAAAGTGCCAGGCATTCGAAATTGAATTTCTTTTCTTCAGGGTTAACTGAAGTTTGTACACATAGTATTTGAACTGAGTATCGGTGGTGGCCTGTCACAAACCTTCTGGCTGCAATAACCAAAGTAGGCCCCTAGGTGTCCTCATTAATCAACTTTGTAAGAGCTGGAATTGAAGGCCAGAAACACTACATTTTAACAAAGGTTTTCTCAGGAGTGCTCTCCCAGAGGAGCTTCCATACTTCCGTACCTGTTTTCAGACCAAACTGGGTCTGACCTAGAAGGTTTCTGGTCTGAAGAAAGGCTCTGGATTGAATAGGACCAACCCCTCCACGGATGGGGAGAGTGACACCCATCTCCCTAACACATCATCTCCTAGAGCTTCTCAATGATCTATTACTGTCTTACCTGTGCCCGGGACAGAGGCCTGGCAAGGTGGGTTGCGAGGAGTCCTTTATCTATGGGACATGCTCTGTACTTAATACTTTTGTTTGGAGCCCCTTATTGATTTTTTTCAGGATGCCCTAAATGTCCTGCTTTCCAGCTTTTCCCCCAGCAATAACAAAAATTTGATGGTTAAAGCTGTTTTTCAAATTTAGCTCAGCACCCTATATTTTCATTTGCTGAATGTGGCCACCCAACTGGCTGGCTTGTTTGCATTTTTAGAGACATGAAAAGGCAGGTACCAGTTTTTGAGCCAGCAGCAAGGCCATGTTTAGCAAGGGAGAGCCGCAGGGGGCAGGTTTATCGCCCAGTTTAAGGAGGTGCTCCATCTCCGGCTTCTGCAAGTGCACCGGGCCTTAGGGGAGAGCTCTGGCTGAAAGGTCAGCAAAACATCTTAATTGCATTGACTCCTCAGGTTAAATTTTGGTGCATCTTTTATCCATGCTGGACTCAAGTAGCACAGATTCATACTTCACAGAATTTCTCTTTTATGTATTTGTGAATTACAATCCAGGCTGGGTACCTTCTAGATATGGTATCTTGGGCAAAGCACTTAACCTCCCAAAGCTTTTGTTTGTTTTAATAATTGTAAACTTGCTTTTAGGATTAAATAAGCAGAAAAATAGTCTAAGGGCCAGGCACAACAGTGCCTGAAACATAACTAACTCTTGACAATGGCGGGTTATTTCAATAGTGTTGTCATTTTAGTGGCTAAACCAAGGCAAATGCAAACCTTCTGAATTCCAACTCTCTAGATCTCATTTGACACTTAACGTCACTTACCATCTTCTTTTCAGGACACAATTTATCTTAATGAACAACCTGAGAAGGACCAGCGGTTGTGCCTCACTGTTTATGTGCATTATCTTGTTTAACTCACAAACACCCTTATGCAATGTGTACTAGAGGGGAAACTGAGGCCCGGGGAGGTTAGAAAACTTACCTTAGTTCATACAACCACAGCAAGTGGTGAAGCTGGGATTGATTCCATGCCCAGCAGCCTGTCTCCAGCTCTGCCTGACTTCAAAGCCCACACGCTTAACCACTGCTGTATGAAGGTGGTGTCTGCCCAGACATTAGCTTCCATAAAGGCTTCTTGCATGGTAATTGAAGGGCTGCTGGAAATGCCCTTCCCCATCTCGGGCTGCCACTATCCCTGATGAGATCTTTCTCACTCTGGCTTCCCAATCTTTGATCTCCTTACGGAGCCAATTTCTTCTGAAAATGGGAGGAGACGACAACATAAAGAATGGTTTCTGGGAAAGGGTATGTGTTCATGTTGGGAGTGAGGCAGCAGTAGGAGGCTGCCCTGCTAGTTCAATTCACTACAGGAGGAGCCAGCCTGTGTAGTGCGTTCCTCAAATGCCTTTGGTCTTTTAGTCCACCCTTTTCGCAAAGGTAATTCCCGCCTAGTTGGCTACTAACTGGCTCTTCATTAGGAATATCTTCAAGCTACACCCTGATCACAAGTGTCTGAACTGCATGTTATGAAAACCCACAAACTGTAGGTGCCCTGCCTTGTCCTTTTCTGTCCTTATTTAACCTGAGCCTCCCCTTCTTCCTCCCTAGGCTGACTCTTGTTTGTTCCTGCCCTGACCTTTTCATTTTCTCTGGTTTCCATTTAAGAGAGGTGTTTGGTGAGCAACTCCTTTTTATTGTCAGTTAATAAAGAGCATGAGATATGGAGTCAGACAAAGGTAGGTTTGAGATTTAGCTTTACAACTTTTTTACTTCAAGGTCATGTAACTGATCCCAGGCAGTATTTCTGAGCCTCTCTCTCTTTCTCTCTATCCTTTTCTGGTATAAGACCACCTTTGTCATACTTGTATGGGAAAAACTGAATGAAGTAATGTTTGATAGCTCTTAGCCCACTGTTGAAACTACAGTGAGAATTTTCTTATTACCTGTTATTTCTTTAATTCTGGCATAATCTGTCCTCCTATTCCTCTAGTTTCTAAAACTGGCCAAGCTTCTTCAATTCTAGGGCCTTGGCCAATGCCATAATGCCATTCTCCTAACCCTGGAAGAGCTTTTCCTTTTTGTGTAACTGGATCTTCTTGTACCAGTCCCGAACCATCACCCACCCCAAAGGGCTCCCTTGTGTCCCACTGACCTAACGTCTTATCCACATCCCCTTTCTTCTCTCACCACTTTTGGCTTTCATAGGACTAATGATCATTTTCAGTTATTCAAATTATTCCTTTCTGTTTCTCACTCATTGGACTGTTGGCTTCAGGAAACCATTCTATCCTCATTGCCTAGGACTGACACGCAGAGTGGGCATCCTAATATTTGTTGGATAGATGGTTTTTCAAATCCCATACAATCTTGTCCCCACCCTCAGAAAACAATTGTCTCCCTCACTTCCCCTCTTCTTCTAAATTTGAGGAATCTCTGCTTTAAACACTGGAAGGCAGCACCAATAGAGGCTGATCCAACACCTTCTCCTAGGTAAGCCACCCAAGGTTTCTCAGGGGTGCCTGTGGGCAGTTTGGCTACTACAACAGCTATTTGTTGTGTGGGATCATCCCATACCTTGCAGTATATTTAATGTCCCTGGTTCCTAAATGCCAATGATACTTCCAAATCACTGGGAGATCCAAAACACAGCAACACCTTTCCAAATGCCCCACAGGGGGTGGTATGGCCCCACCTGAAAACCACAGCCCTTTTAAACCTTGGGCACTTCCATGAATGTAACAAGCATTCAAGAAGAGAGAATTCTCTAAAACTCAGAAGTTAGGTCAACTCCCTTCCCCTTCCTGGTCCAAGCACACCATTCCTGTCAAGGCTGCTGATACTCAAAAGCAAAAGGAGATGGAGAAAATGTGTTGTGTTTATGTTAAGAATCAGGTAAGTACTGCCAAAATAAATCTTGGTGCATATTTCCTATTTTCTTTTGCAGAGGAGATAGACTTCTTCAATGAATCATCAAAAGTAGAAAAGGTTGAAAGTGTTAGAAGGATTTTCTGGCATCAGGCTCAGATTGTAACATGAGAATAATCTCAGATTCACTCTTTCCAAAGAGACTCAAGAGTGAAGCCCACAAGCACATATATATGATAAGGTGCAATTCTGAGAAGACTCCTCAGAGCTGTGGTAGAAGAGCATATAAACTTCCTATTGCTATAGTGTCCTGAGCAATCAGAAGTAAGGGAGGATCAATAGATATTTTCAGTGCTATGGATCAATATTTAGTTCATTATCTTTATCTGTGATTGTAACAAATATATTCACTGGCTTGAGACATTTTATTGACTGGAAAACAATTTTAAAATGTACTAGGTCCACTGAAGAGCTCACAAGCAGTCAGTAATGCAGCCTGCTGGGCAGCCACCTAAGCCTAAGTAGTAACCTAGATAAGGGTTATCTTGACTCGTGTTCTGACCGAGGCTAGCCTCTTTACCTTTCTACCACTGGTAATGAAAGAAAATTAGGTCCATATCTTGAAGAAGTAATGCACAAGGACAGCTGAGCTTAGCATATCTTCACTCAATTTTCATTAATATGTAATTTAAAAAATCCTCTCAGCTACCCTTAGTGTAGAGAAATTGCTCATGGAACAAGGTGGTAGTAGTTTAGGCTTTAGAGTTTGACAAGTCACAATCTATCTCCTGCTTTTCTCCTAACAGCTGCATGACTTTTGACGAACTATTTGACCTTTCTAATCCTCAGGTTCTGTAAAGTGAAGATAATAGCACCATATACTTCACTGAGCTTCGTGGGGATTAAAAGAACAAATACACACAAAGCACTCTAGCATACCCTGAATTAGGATTCGACAACTGCCAACTCATTTTTGCAGCAAGACATATTTCCCCTTTTTCTGTTCTAGGGTGGCACAAGAAGCAGGGCGGAGAAGAGGTAAAGTAGCAAAGAAGACCTTTGGGAATCCAGAGGAGGAGATAGGGATGGAGTGAGAAATACAACTGATAAGGGGCTTGACAAACTTTGAGCCAAAATATAAGTTAAGTTTTATATCACCTTCTGGGCTCAAGATGTTTCTGTCTGGTAACTGTGAGTTACCAGGGGACACCAGATGATTTGCCTTATTAACAAGCATGGATGTAGCACCTCCTCTGATACAGCTCCAGGTCAGTGCCACTCAGAGGATAGTCTAGAAACTGTCGCTGCTGCTTGGAACCAGGTTGGTACAGAAACTGAGTCAGTGTCCAGAAACATTGATTGCAATTTGACAGAATAGTTTTATCTCTAAAGAATGTAACAAATCTGCTTGTTATTTCGCTTAACTAGTAAATCACTTTCTAAAATTAACTGTTTTTTCTCTTAGTAATTCCCCTTTATTTTGCTTTATAAAAATATAGGCCCACATTGGTTGAAAATTTTAAGAACAGGTCTTTCACCACTGATAGTTGAGAAGTACTACTTTAGAAAAGGATCCAAGCTTTTCTGCTGTACTGGAGAAAGTCATCATTCCTGGTCTAAAACTCTTAAAGACTATCATTTGAGCAAACTCTTCAGTCTGAACTTTTGTTCCTAAGGACAGGCCAAACTAACAGTTTAAAACTTTCTGGAATCTTTAGTGCTTTTAACACTAAGCTTTTATGAGTACAAGAAAAATTTTTAGGAATTTTCTCACATATAAAAAAATAAAATAAACATCAAGGAAGGTGAGGCAATTTAAAAAATTCACCTTGTAAAAACACAAATCTTTATGAGGTAGATCATATGTATATTGATACAGAGTGAGGCCCAGGATGTGTTAGGTGAAAAAACAATTTGTAAAACTGTCCTTATAATATAATGCTGCATTTAAAAAAAACTGCTATATGCATAGAAAAAAAAAATCTGAACCAATATAAAATAAACAAACAATTGTTATATCTGGTAATGCTATCCTTACAGGGCATGATTATGCTTTTAATGTTATATATTTGCTTCATGTTTTAGTTTAAAATTTTTATTGTGAACATATGATATCTTGTAATAAAAAACATATCAATGTGAATGTTGAAAAATTTACCTCTGCACTTTTTGGTTATTAATAAACATACCAATAGTGTGGTTGAGATGTTTTTCAAAGATAGGGGGAAATCATACAGGAGGCTTGCTGTGCTTCCATTTCTATACCTTCTTTTCCCATTTGGGAGCCAAGTTCTATATGTTCTTTCAAGGTGCACTTGCAATTCTGAGCACTCCATTTCTATAACAGGAAAAGATTGTTTCCATATAAGATCTATGCACAGAAATATTAAGGTCTTGCTACATTTCACTTCTCATTTCCCTCTCCCCATTGTATAGGATAAAAAGATGTCAGATGAAGTATTTTCTTGAATTTAAAAGACCCGTTTGCCAGTCTGCAAAACCAGGATGAATTACTTGTTAAAAATAAACAACATTCACAAGATTAGGAAGCCTGAAAATTCACATCTGTCATCCTCAGTGAGGCAATAAGTTACTGTATTTCATCAATTCTAAGACAACTTCATTGTAAGACACAACTTTATTTTATGTATCACTAAGAAAGAAAAAAACACTGTCAATTCCACTAGAACACACCATCAATCAAAAGATGCACCCTGATTTCAGAGATGTAAATATGAAAAAATGTACATCTTGGCATCAATAAAATACAATACTGTAACTAAAAATCTGTGATCTTGTCCAATGTGATTATGTGGTACAGCCCTTTAAAAAGTTCTTATGAACCCTGAATGTAAATGGAAGAATACGTAAACATTTTCAGTAGCACACCTTTAGTTTATTGGCCTATGTAAAAAAATAATAGGTCTTAAAAAGTCAGAATAGTAAAAGAATATGCAAAAGGGTATTTCTGTTTCTAGGAGGCTATACAAATATGCAAAAAGGAATAAGTTATTTTTTTTTGCATGTCTTTTTTTTGTTCAGTTTTTTCCCCCAGCTTCATTTTTAATGATACAAATGACTAAGGACCAGTTAACAAATCATCTTTATGTATATATTACATGCTTTGGAATATAGATAGAAAAATGTTCCAAAAAAGTTCAGAAACTTCTCTATTCACAATATGAACAAGAAACTTTTAAAAAAAGAGGACAGGGAGCACCTTTTATGGAATTTTGAAGCAGAATAAAGACGACAAAAAAGATCATCTGGAATATGGAAATATTCATTAAAAAAAAACACACCCTATAATAACCACAGCTAATTAGTTCTTCCAAGGAAAGTATGAGGTAGTTTTAGCCTCATAATTAAATCTACTGCAACCTGGAATTTTTTTTAAATGACTAATCTTATTGTGTCACTTAGTGACTTAGACCTACCTGTGGAATCCAGACAATATGCTTAATTTTCTGATGCTCACCATTTTAAGGCACAAAATTCATCTAAAATGATATGGTTTTTGTTTTGTTTTGTTTTGGGTTCTTTCTGTATCACCTTTAAATAGTTTTTCAAATTTTTGATTCTAAAAACTTTCCACATCATGTCTGCCATTTCATAACAGCCAAGTTGGAGAGTTACCAGCCTGAATAAATGCTCATCACACCATTGGTGTAGAAAGAAAAAAGGAGCAATGATATTGTACCTTAGAAAATTCTCCAAGCAGAGTTTGTCAGTTATTCAGGGGACTGCTTCATTTTCCCCAGTCTGCTACCATAAAGTTATATTACAGGATGCTACAGCAGTAAGTCTTTCTAGAACCCATATTATGGTGCTTATGAAAACCATCACTCTTTATAATATCCTAAGAACATTTACACTCATTCAGAACTTCATCAAAATCCAGCTTCTCTTCAAGTAATTTTCCAATACTGTCTAAATTGTTCATGTCCGTGTAGAAATAGCATGTTATTCTTTGCCAGCTCACCCATTCAAACATTCTGATGGTGAGCAATGGCTAAGGAGCGCCCTCATTTCCCTTCTCACATCATTCTGAATTGTGCTCTGTAATTTCCTGTCCTTCTTTCCTGTTGGAGACCTGAATGCACTTTTCACAGTTTTGAGATTTGCCTTCTCTCAACAACTTTTATTCTCTTAAAAAGTGCTTGCTATTGATAAAGGCTGAGTCCTCCCTTGATAATGGTTCAACGTGTGGTCCGACTTTGCGCCATTAGGGTAGTGCCTGGAGCTGAAAGGCAAGTTGTCCGTTCGGGGGCTTCTAGGGCTTAGTCATTTCTGGGGGCCACAGAGGATTCTCTTCACTCTTGGATGGCTTTGGGTTTCTGAAGCCAAACAGCCTTCTGGGAAGATGAACACATTCTGCAAGGCACACTAGTGTGAGAGTGCAGTGCTTGGCCAAGAGGTCCAACTGCAGTTCAGACTAATGTTCCAGGCTTAGAATCTTCATGCCAGAAGAGCCTCTGCTCACTAGTCTCCAGGCTGTCTTCCAACGGGTTTCCATCTGGACTGTCCGCTGGAATGGTGTCTGTGTACTGTCTATTAAAGGAAACCAGAAAAGTTGTTATTTGTGGTCATTTTTGTTGCCCATTATCAAAGATGACTATACTCAAAGAAGTTAGTAGAAAGTGCTGTTAGGAAAATTATCTCAAACTTGGAAATAAGGCAAAGGATGACTGGGTGTTCTTTGAATGTCACACTGGAGTATTGCTTAATGGGTCCATGCAAGGGGTGTTTAATTCTCCAGAGATGTACTTTTGTCTGACTTACATTTACCACTGATTTGGACCCAGATTGTGTAAATTACATGTTAACTTGTAGGGTTTTTTTCTGGAAGAAATACAGGTAATTTCTGCCTAGTAAAAAAGATTATGGTTACAGTTTTAGGGCTCTGTAGGACATTAACTGGTGTTGTACCTAATTTAGTAATCTTATTTTAGTATTTTCTCTTTCAGTGTATTGAGTTCTGTCTCTTGAATTCTCCTGGAACCAGCTTTACCATTCTGTTAGTTTTCTCACCAGTGAGTTAAACAAATCTTTGATATAAGCCCATTTTCTCTTGGCTTGAGAGTCATGTGTCTAACTTTTTAAAGAATATTTTTGACAGCCTCATTAAATATTCTTCAAACTAAGGGAATGTATTAGCTGCTTTCCTCATGGAAAGGGAGTGGGAGACAGGGGTACCTTTGGACATATTATACATCTTTTGAATGTATGGGTCAAGTGTAAATTGGAAACAACATCACATATAAAAATCATAGGCATATTTGGATGGTATACGCAAATGATGGCGACCTAGTCTATGAACCATTCCAGCAAGCTAAATCTCATTCTTGTACTAGCAGGTTAGAATGGGTTAGAGAGTTAGTAGATTTCTTTTTACTTTAAATTTCAATGTCTTTTAGTAAAAGTGATTAAAAAGTTTTGGGAGAAGAGCTTTGGGAATAAATACTATGTGAAACCAGGTATTTAGTGTTTTCATCTGATATAAAAACAAAGTCATATTCCCATAACGTCACACATCAGTTAGAGCAAGCCAAACTCCTGCTACGCAAGCAGCAACACACAGACTGGAGGGACTATACTTACTACAGCTGGCTACACTTAGCAAAAGAGAATTTAAAACTGATCTCATTTCTGGAGACACAACCATTCTCCGGGACAGAAGCCCTTGTCTCTGCCTAGTAATGGGGAGAGTCAGATAAGGAAGAGGATGGGAAATGAAAAACAGGAGGTGAAAGAAAAAAGTTATTTGAAAGCACAACTTGTAGCACAGAGCCAAGAATTTCACTCTGATATACACAAGATAGCACAAGTGACTTTAACCTTTCTACTTTTGGAGAGTTTATGCTGCTGACAATTATACCACATCCTTCTAGGAAAAAAATTTTTCAGTGGTAAAAATCTATAGTTCTCTATAGTATTAAGACCTGGACACTCTCAGGGAAAGGATGTCTAAATAACATGTTCTTCATTTATTTGAAAAAAATATGGATTCATTGCTAAGCATTTCAGACCTTTAATTTGGGCAGATCTAAAGTTTTGTATCTTTGTCTTGAAACCCAATTTCTCTCTCATTTTAAAAATTATGTTTTTATTAAAAAACCCCTCAATTTTAGAGCAAATTTCTAAATTTTTACAGACGATTGTTACTTATTTGCCTTGTTAAATGCCAAGTGAAATTGGTCGGGATGTATCATAATAAAAATAAATCCTAAGCAGAAAAAAGGATGGAAATACCCTCTCCCCTAACTCTGTGGCTGGTAGGGCAAATTGGCAATCTTTCTGGAAAGCAAGAGCTTAAAAAAATGTATTTTTCAATTTAATCCATCAATTCTGCTTATTAGAATGTATCTTCCATCAATTCTGCTTATTAGAATGTATCTTAATGAAATAATTCAGAATTCAGACAAATGTTTTACACAAAGATGTTAAGAGCAACATTACTTACCATATAAAAAGAAAATCTAAAAATCATTCAAATTTAAAATATGGCTAACTTGTAAAATAAAATAAAATAATGTATATTTTTTGAATGGAATATCATTTTGGTTTCATAAAATAAGGTTTAAAGGGTTTTTTAAAAATATGGGAACATATTTATGTTGTGATACAAAGTAAAAAACCAGAATGCAGAATATCATATACAGTGAATGATGTAAAACTATATATATACAATATCATTAAGAACATGTTAACAGTGATACAGAAAAATGTTAATAGTTGCTATATCTAGATGGTAGAATATTTCCTATTTTTTCTCCTTTTATTATTTACCTTACTTTCCACAATGAGCTCATATTATGTGAGCGTGCATGTACACACAATTGGGGTATTTATGTAGTTTCTAATTTCCTGTAAATTATGCCTCTTCTGACATCAGTCTCCCTATCAAGCCATCTTGGGCTGGCTGAAATAGATGGACATGCTTGGTAAAAAGATTTTCTCTAAAAATGTTTACTGCTTCCTGAGTCCAGTAAAAGTTAAGGATAGTAGAAATGTCGTATATGCTGAATGTTTTATACCATTTCTAACACAGTCAACAAAAAGAAAAGTAAAAGCATACAACCATGAAAACTATTTGCAAATGTATTATACAAACTGACTAGAACCAAATTGAAAAAGTTCAGCTCAGTTTTGGGCCAGAGTCATTTTAGTTCTTGTTTGTAACTCATTTGCAAGCATTATTTACAGCAGTCCAGGCTGTCTGACTTCCTGTGAGGTATAGTTTCATTAAAATTCTATTTTGAGCAACCCTTTGTTGAGTTGAGACAATTGACCTAATATTTCAAGCCAAGAACAACTCCCACTGAATATGGAGAAGAGAACTAAAGCTTTTGGCGTTGAGTATCTCCAATTTGCTTGTAACACCGAGTGCTTTAATAGGAAACTAACCTCCTGTATTCACCAATAGAGACACTTCATAAGTTTTATTTTGTGTAAGTCTCCTATGCCTGAAGCAATCTGACTTAGAGAAAGCAAAATTTAATTCTCTTAAAATCAAAATAAAACCAAACCAGAAAGTGCACTACTTTTTGGCACCATGGGTGTGATTTATATTCTTTGAGAAAGTAACAGGGGGAAATGACCTCTTCAAACAATTCCTCCTGTGTATACAAAGAACTGAAAAATTATGTATTTCAGATGTTTCCATCTTATTAAAAAATCACATTTTAACAAATTGCTCTTATATATAAAGTGGTCTCTAAATGTTTACAAAGAACTATTATTACAGACAAGTAAGACAACTGGCTGTGTCTGTTACTTCTTAACAAACATGAGGTCAGATTCAGAACAGCAGCAAATGTTTGAAATAAAGCCCACTGACTGTCTATAAGGAATCCTGGAATGAACAGTCTTTCCTGCAGTAGAGATATTTTTCCTGCAAGTTTCCAGAAAAGTATTAAATGGATATATCAATGTCTTGTCTGAGGGTTTTGGCTCCAGGCAAGTTCCCTATGGATTCGGTGAGACCAAGAAATGATAAGGAATGTTCTTGGGGTAAAAGGTTTATACCTGGCTTTACTCTCAAGGCAGTAGGTCGAGCACTAGACTCACGTCTGTATCCAGCAGTCTGCAGGTCTGTAATCCACCTCTGTCTCTACCTCCGCCCAGAGTCCTGGGCAGAGCTCTTCATATAGTGACTCAGTCAATAATAGCTTATTGCCTATGGGTTTGGAAGCATTAGTCTAGCAGTAGGCCAATTACATCACCAAGTAGTTTAGGGTCAGGTGAGGATCCTGGCCATCAGAACTTCCATTTTCCCCACAATCAATAATATAGTTTCTAGTACTATAATTAAAAAAAAAACACCCTTCAGAATTTAATGTACAGAACTCTAGGAACAGGGTCATATTTGAATAAGCTACAATGGGAATCAACAAACTTTTTCTTAAAGGCCCAGATATTTTTGGCTTTGTTGACCATTCGTCTGTGTCACAAATAATTCACTTTGCCCTCACAGTGCAAAAGCAGCCTTAGACAATATGTAAATGGCTGAGCATGGCTATTTTCCAATAGAACTTTATTTACAAAAACAGGTGGCTGATGGTTTTGGCCCACAGGCTATAGTCTGCCAATCCTTCAGCTAGATTACTTAGTGTTCATAAAATAAAACAGGATTCCTGAATTCTTTGGCCAGGAACAGGCTACTAGAATTTTCAAGCACTGCTTTCTCACCTGCCTGGAGAAGGCAAAGGATTATAGATGTTGCCATAGCAGCTGGTGTAAGAAGCATGTGCCAGGGTCTCGTACTCAGATAACCCAACAGCTATCTGGGTCCTCCAGTTTCCGGAAGCAGTTGTGGAAGACACTAGAAATAAAAATGGAAAGAAGACACAAGATTAGTGGGAACATTCAAAATGAAAATTGTTTAGGTCATTTAGATGTACATTATAACCAGCTGTGTGCAGAGTGGAGCTTAAGAGCCAATGTTTGGAATCAATAGCACTCCTACTCCAATTTAGTCACTGGCCTTGTGACCCTGGATTAAGAGCTTAGCTCCTTAAAGCCTTAGTTTCTTCATCTGTAAAATGGGGATAATAATATAAATATATTCTGTATAGGGATGATATCAGGTTTAAATAAGGTAATCTCTGAGGACACTTAACACCATGTCTTCTACAGAAAAAGTACTCAATAAAAGATAACTGTTAATATTATTAGTAATGGGAATAAAGTTAATTGAAAGATATGCTATAAAGAATAACCCAACTGAGAAGCCAGAAAAACAATTCTCATCTATTGAGACCATCTTTCCATTCGGGCCTTGGTGGCTGGATACATAGGCTTCAGTTGTAAAGCTAAGGGGATGGTGTGCATTTCTGGGAAGCCTTTGGAGGAAAGACCTTCCATAAGTTGACTTGTTGAGACTTGACTGTTTCTCAGCCAAAGGTAACATCAGCCAACACAGCAGGGTCAAGGAATTTTTTTAAATCTTAAAAAACAAGTGTGTGTGTGGAGGGGGAGGAGGTCAACCAGTACAGGAAGGATTTCAGGAAGAAAAGATTTATCTCTACTTAGGGACTGAACTGGAATAAGGCAAGGGCATAATTTGGGAACAAAGCCCAGTGAATGCCTCATTGCTGGGCGTTTGTTGTCCTCTCTTGAAAACCAGTCCTGCTCCATGCCCTGGATGCACAAGGCAATGATGATGCCATGCTGGTTGTCCAAGATTGAGCACTGCTCACCGACCCTTCCGGCTCTCCTCCACTTCCTGTTCCCGGCAGCCAGCCCCCTGCTCGTCTCTCTCACACCCACAAAGCACTGTGACCAGCACGGGACAAGCACATTTCAAAACACATCTGTGGCCCTGGATGCCATGAGGTTTTGACTCCAAGATGTAATACTCTCACTTTGACCTTCCAAGAACATGTCGCACCTCCAAGTCAGGGGCTGTGAGGCTTGGAGGTTAAGATGTCAGAGTGGGGATCAATTTCCACTCCTCACTGACTAGCTGTTGGGCTAGGGCAAGGTCGTGTAAACTCTCTAATCCTGAAGACTAGGAAAATAGTAACATAACAACAGCATTCCCCATATAGAACCGCTGCATACATTAAATGGGTAGTGTGGATAAAGTGCTGAGCATGCCACATGGCACAGGGTGAACTGTCAATCAATGGTGGCTGCTGTTACTAATAAAACTGAGTCACCAAGAGAGACTTTGGGTGGCTGGAAGGGACTACAAAAACCCCTATTTTGGCAAATAATCAGAAAGTCGTTTCTCCATGAGAATGACACGTGCCTGTTGTAATACATTTTTACAGCTATAAAATGTAACCCAAATGAGGAAAACCCCAAAAGGAAATTCTGGGAGCACTGATTCCATCCCCCTAATTCCTTAAAATGTGATGCCTTTTGGTCTGTGGGGTCACATGTGCCAGGATCAGCAAGGTTCCTACTGGCTCTGAGCCAGGAAGATTATAACTCCGTCCGCTCCTTTTTTGCCACAGACACTGAGCCAACTACCAGCAAGCCTGAGGCTTCTGAGTTACAGCTGCTCCCCCCAGCCTGTTCAAAGAGGCGTCACTGCCCAGCCCCGGCCCTGGCTCCGGGTCACACGTGCCTCCGCTCTCCCCGTTTGGTTCTGCCTTTGCAGCACTCTCCCGGCTTGTTTTCTTCAAGTTTCAATGCCCCAAACTTTAGGGGGAAGAAAGGCGTTCTCTAGATCAGGGCCATGAACAACAAGACATAATTACAGGAGTGTTTTCTTCTGTTAGATGTCACAGGAAAGCCCTAGCGGAAGTCCAAAGTCCTGCCCAAATAGAAGAGAACTTGAACCCAAACAGAAATCTCCATGGAAATGTCTCTTGTCAACAAGTTTGTGAGACTTTGAAAGGTACAGTTTTTAAGGACCAGGAGACAATGATTCATGAATCGCTGGGTTGTCTCACTAAGGTAGCACACTGAAGAGAGGGGGCAAGACTCATCGCCTCAGGGTTTCACATGGCTTTAAGAATTCATTCAGTGTAGAGCTTTGAAACTGCTTAATTTTCATTCATTGCTCTGGCTGCTAACTAGACTGAGCTCACCAAGGCCAAGAACTGGTTCGACCTGGCTCCTCAGCAACTTAGGCATGCCGGCTTGTTGGTGAGTACATGAAATCAAAGGCAGACACTCCTTCCCCCCCCATTTCTCTACTTAAAGCACCACTGGGGGTATGCAGTATATCCTCCTTGAATTTTAGGAGACAGGGATTGAAATCAATGCATGAGGGGGACATCTCTAATCAAAAATATATTTGAAAATCCCTCAAATCAACCAAAAGGTGGAGTATATATGATTACTCAGCTGAGTCAAGACATGCAAAGTACTCAGAAGACTGCCAGGAATGGTGCTTAATAGATGCAAACTTCTATCAAAATTCTTAGAAGCCTTAGGCAAGGTGTGTGAGCATTCAAAACATGTTGCCTTAAGATGGTCAACTTTCTGGTGGTAAACAAGGAAGGATGTATAATTCTAATGTTTTCTTCTTTCCTGAAGGATTTCCTCTATTCTTTTAACATAGCAAACCTCAATGACCTGAACGCTTTTAAAAGATGTGGCCATCAACTTAGAAAAGATAAAACATGTGAAAGCCTCTATCACAGGGCATGTACCGGAACTGCTCAGTAACTGTTTGAATCTACGACTTGCTCCACCAGACTCCTGTGAGCTGCGTTCTTTAGAAAGGACTGTTTTGGAGAGGACCTTGTTTAACTTGGCAATTCTGATTGTAGCTCCACCAGATGGCTACCATTCTCATGGTCTTGGGTACTGGGCTCACGGTCCTTGAGGGGAGTGGTCTGGGGAGGAAGACACGAGCTAAATTAAATTTGGGTATCAAGTGCCTCTGCAGTTTTCTTACCTGAAGAGTAGGAAGATGCCCGGCTGCTTGGAGAACAGGGTACCTGAAGGCCGGCAACCCCCAGGCATCTCTGTGACCCCCTGTCCGAGTCAAAGCTAGTCTGTGGGCTGTGCCCCTGATCCTTTTGCCCAGAGGCCCGCTGGTACCAGCCGCGCAGGTGCTCTGCAACTAAGGCCTTGTGGATGTTTTTGGTTATATGCTCCGACTTGGCAGCAGCCTTCCTGGGCAGTCGGAGAGTTGCATATGGGTTATGGGGCACCCGGTCGACCTCGTCCTCATGAAAGGACCTGCTGTAGTCCCTTTGGCGGTCGTATCCATAGTGGGCCGAGGACCTGTAGGAAGGATTGACACTGTACTGTCCTTCAGTGTCATTCTCATAGACGTAGCCGCCACTGTAATAAAGATCACACTCTGCATATGGTGTGTACCCGGCAATATAGTAACTGGAAGAAGGCTGGTCCTGACTCTTCGTGTGGACACCATTCCTCACACTATCCTTTTGTGCTAGATTAGGCATGCTTCCTGAATTTGAAGTTGAGACGTTCTGTTTCTTGGACCTTCTCCGACCTCTGGTACGAGTGTCCAGAGTCTGGGTGCCATAATAGGCGCCGGCAACTGGCGTCACACAGTAATACTCTGTGCTCGACTGGCTGGTGTAGGAAGACCCGTCATCCAGGATTTCTGTGCTGCTGCTTCTTTGGGATTTGGAGAGGGAGAAAAATGGCTTATCGTTGTCCACCTCGGAGAGCAGGTGAGGCTGGGACTCGAGGCTTCCACTCCGCTGGCGGCAGTGCTGAGATGCAGATTCAGGTCTGAAAGTGGACAGAGGCAAACTTGTCAAGGAGAAGGAAGGGGAGGAGGGCCGAAACTGGGAAAAAGAACACCACGTGAAAGGATTCGAGAGCTCCTGAACTGCAATAGGACTATTAAGGTTTCCAAAGCTGACCGCATAAGAGAATCCATTTGCTCACCCGTAAGTTCATTACCACGGTCAAAATGCGAAAGGATCCAAGTTCTGGCAATTGTGCAACCCACATTCTTTCTTGAGGATAAGGAAGATAAAGCAGTGGTGCACAGCCTGCGTGAAAGCCTAGAAACAAACCCACACATCTTCGGAGGGTTCTCATCTGACAGGCCAGGAGGATGCGTAGACTAGGGTGGAGGCAGCACTGCCTCAGGGCGCAGAGCCTGGGCTCTGACGTCAGCGATGTCATCTGCGTTGAGACATGCTCGGCCACTTCCCTGCTGGGTAAGCCTAGGCGAGATAGCTTATTTTCTGAATCTCACTTCCTCCTCTCGAAAATGAGGACAAAAACTATCTAATATCTTTTATTAGGCTTGTTGTGCAAACTAAATAATACAGAGCATATAAAATAGAAAAGCGTTCAGTAAACACTTCAAAATGTTGTTACTGTCATTATCTTTATCCTCACCATTAAACAACAAATGGTGGGGAAAATGAAGGTCTAAAAAATTCACTATCTACCAGAACAAAGTATATTTTCAAGTACATCTTCTTTGCCAACATATCTGAACTGTTAAGTTAGTAGCAAATGTAGATCCATTAAATAGAGCCCTGCCAGGGAAGTCCCTGACAATGATTAAAAAATGCAACAGAGTAAAATAAAACCTTAAAGCAAAAAGCAACAGAGCCAAAGCAACCGGTACGCAGCGCGCTTACTCCAGGTGGCTGCTGCTGTAGGCGTTGCGGGTGAGGACCGGTGTGCTGGGCATGCTTCGTCTTCCCTGGGGCCGCCTCTCCAGGGTTTTGTAAGGGCTGCGATGTGTCGACAGCATTTCTCTGTGATGGCAGAAAGAAAAATTCAGGAAATGATGAATGGCCCCACATCTCTGGCAAACTTGTCATAAGGTGTTTGGAAATTTACTGGAAGCTGAAGGAAAGGGAGCATAGGGAAAAAAGTGGGTAGGGCATCTTTGCAGTTCAGTGCCCTGGGATGTCACAGATGGGTTTTGGGGAAAAATAAGTGGTCTGACTCTCTAGTCATAAGTATGAAGGGGGAGGTGAAGCCTTAAAATATTACTGCTTTTGATTTCCCATCCAACTATTTAAAAATATAAAAACCATTCTCAGCGCATGTGTCATACAATAATAGGTTGTAGGATGGATTTGACCAACAAGCCATCATTTGCAGCCCCCTAGACTAGAAGGCAACATTCTTAAATCACTCTGCCTACTTCTCACCACGGTGAGAACACAATGTAAATTTGATTTTTTAATTACAAAAGGATTTTGATTACATTTTTACTTAGTTATAAAAGCTCATAAAGTTCACTGCAGAGAAGTTCAAGTATACAGATATAAAAGAAAAAATCTAAATGTCCATGGGATACCTCAGGTATAGCCAGTCAACACTAAATATTTTCAGATTTTTTTACCAAGCACATATACTTATAAGCATTTGAACGTTTTAACAACAAAAAGTGAGATCTTAATTTTCAAAACCCATGTTAAAAAAAACTCTTGTTGTATCTAATGTTTCATGTTGCTTAATATTCATCTCCACTGTACTTTAATGACTGCATAGCATCCCATTGTAAGGATTTACCACAATTTATTTAAAAATCCCACTAGTTGAGCATTTGGGTTTTCTCAATTTGTCACTAGTATAAACAGTGTGATGAACATCCTGTAGTTAATCTAATAGGAAAAATTCCTGTAAATGAAATTACTGGGTCAAAGAACAAACCCATCTTAAGATACTGGGGATGTATGCATGACAGTTTTTAAGATAAAGGTTCCCATTTATAATTCTCTTTGTTGAAATAGCTTTGTTTTCCCTAACATAATAAATACACTTGTCCAGTGCTATCCAGTGGGACTTTCTTCCGTGATGGAAATGTGCTGTATCTGTGCTGCCCAATATTATAGCTATTAGCCACACATTCCTATAAGCACTTGAAATGTGGCTAGTATGACTGAGGAAATGAATTTTTAATTTTACTTATTTTTAATGAAATTGGACAGCACAGCCCTAGACACTTCAATCTTTACTGTTCAGGACAACAGTTTTGAAATGCTAATCCACAAACGGGCTGACACATGATAAAATTTTTCATTGTCCTTTGACAAGTTAGAACTATAACAAAGGCTGGCTTTCTTTTTGTAAGTGGAAAATTATTTAATTTCAATAATCTTCCTTTATTTTAAGACTCATTTCCATTTTCACTGAGATGCAGCAAGATAACATTTTGGCTAAAGTCACTTCATAGGCTTTGGAGTTAGGCTAGCTAGGTTCAAATTTTGATTCTGACATTTACTAGGTGACATGCTTTCTGGTCCTCACTGTACTTACTGGTAAATGGGGATGATAGTAGTAATACTATCAGGATTTGTTGTGAGGATTAAATACATATTTAATACATGTTAAATGTTAATACATATTAAAACACTTTGAACAATGTGCTACTGCCGTAATAATATTTACCAGAGACATTTGAGAAAAAAGTTGTATTCTATTTTACAGATTAAGAATGAGTGGAAGTCCCTTTTTATTTGAAGGATCAGAAGTCAGTCCTGTCACTTAGATGGACAGAGTGGCATTTAATGACAGTTGCCTGAAGGCATGAGTTATAAAACTAAACTGGGGACCCTATACCCAAATCCAGACGATAAATAATGTCCCTATGACTTAAGAGACATCAAATGGACTTAAAATATAAGAAATAGCCAAATGCTCGTAAAAAGATCTCTTGAAAACACTTCTTCTTGTCAACAGCAAATAACTGGGTTAGTTTCTATGCTTTGGTTTTATAAAATCATCCTTTTTATCTGGAAGGATAAACAGCATTAACACAAAAAAGTATTGACCATTTTGGAGAAAAGATCTCCCAGCTGCAAGGTATTTGTCTCACTGACGATGTCTTCTCACCTGGACTGCCTGGTGTCCACAAACTGTTCATTGATAGAGGACTTTCTGCAATGGATTCGCTCAATACCGAGAGACTTAGGGGGGGGAATTCTTGGAGAATGAGGTACTGAACTTGATCGCTGCCCAGCAAGAGTGAAGGCGTCGTTAGCTATGGTAAGTAAATGAATGAATGAATAAATAAGTAGGTAAGTAAATACTTTGTTGACACCCCCAAAAAGAAATTGGAAGATCTCGTGAGCAAAGTGTTCTTCCAAAGATGTTGCTTTTAGAAGTGTGTAGCTTTCAGGGGATTTATTTTTTATATTTTATACACTAGAAAAAAGACATTATTGAATACTCTTATAGAGAGTGATACAATTTTTGCCAGTTCAATAGGTGTCACTCTGAAAAAGGAAATCAGGTTAAAATGGGTGATACCATAGCTTTTCTAGAATCATATTAAAGAAAAACCCCAGTGTGTATAGGGCCAAAAGGAAGCTGGCCTGTAAAGCTGGCGTGGAGCGTTTCTGTACAACTTCAAAGTTCTTAGGCCTCTTTAGTGACCAAAGGCTCCTGCTATAATTGAAAGTGATCAAACTGATTTATGCCGAATCATTAGAGACTGGTTATGTCTTCCACTGATATCTGTACTTTCAAAGAGGAATAGAAAGTATGACCAACCCTCAGCTCAAAGGAAGAAATCTGAAAAGGTGGAATTTCATGTACCATAAAACTTGGGGGAAGAGAAAGCAGTGGGGGTTAGCAGCTTCTCAGAATTCTTTAAATCATAGCAAATAGTAGCCACTCCTCTGCTTAAGCAAGAGGGATTATAAGGAAATACTCTTATCACTTGATATGAAATCCATTTCATTTGAAATGCGTTGAATAAACAGACCAGCACAACAGGTACAGCCTACCATTATGAAAATGACACAATGACCCCGTAACCCAACCTCTAAAATGTATTTCTTCCTAAGGAAAATAAACTCCCAGTTATCCAGACTACAGTGATAATCAAAGTCTGCACTATAATTTCCTGCTTTGATATTGGACTCCTAATATATTCAGATGTCACCACCAGGAAAAGCTGGGTGAAGGCATCTTTGTTTTATTTATGCAATTCCCAATTCCCTGTGAGTTTATTATTACTACAGAATAAAAAGTTGAGAAAAAAATCCTATTGAACCTTACAAGTCCTCATTGAGAGATGACTTATTCCCGTAATGCTATTTTAATTGCCTGAAGTCATGTGATTTGTACTGTATTTAATGTTGAATTAACCTGTTCAGAAGTTAATCGTAATCCCCTTTTCCAGACCATTCTGCGTAAATACAAGTTAGTTGGTTGTACTTTCCCCTAAAGAATAAACTGAAGAAGGAGAGCTACTTACGTTCATCATAGGTGGCAGTGTCAGACAAGGAGCTGCTCTCTGATGGGATTACGTCTTCTGTGAATAAAAACAAAACTGCCTTTAGGAAAACTGTGCATTTACACACATATACTGACTTTCCTCAGTGAAGTGCATCTTATATTATTTAGATATGTGTAACTAATTATGGTGCATAAAGAATAATTAACTATTATAAATGGAAGGATTCACTGAAGATATAAACATCCAACGTACTGCCCAAATATCACATACACTGCACTATTTCTTAAAATGCAGCAGACTTTAAGGGAGTTTCGGTTTTCAACTAATTCTCAGTTTAGCTTCTACATGTGATGGAAACTTCATTTCATTGAGTGCTTACACCCAAAAAACTGGAAAGAAAAATCATGCCATTCATGTCTTAAATGCTGTTATGTTACATGTTATGTAATGTACACACGAACTCTCATTTGAACATCTACTATTACTATAATTTCTCTTTTGACCCCTCCTTGAAGAAAAGGGACTTTTCATAATGGGTGGACACTTTGTGGTCAACCAACTTTTCAATTAGAACAGGGTTTCTCAATGGTGGCACCCCTGGCATTCTGGACTGTGTAATTCTTTGTTGGGAGGAGCTACCCTTTGCACTGTAGAATTTTACCCTCCACCACTGGCTATCAGCAGTATCCTTATGCTCAGTTTTGACAACCAAAAATGTCTGCAGACACTGCCCAATGTTCCCTGGGGGGCAAAAGTACCCCTGGTTGAGAACCACTGAATTAGACATCCCTGGGTTCAAATGTTGGTTTTGTCATTTACTGGTTGTAAGACCTTGGGAAAATTACTTAATCTCTCTGAACATCATTTGACTCAACTCTAAAATGGCGATAAATATCATATATATCATATAATGCTGAAGAGAGCATTAAATAATGGATGTAAAGCCCTTACCCCAGCCCTTGGTGCAGGATAAATGCTCCATCAATGTTAGCTATACTACTACTTTTGATACTTAGACACTGTTTTGGTGAAAGAATTCTGGTGGTTGGAAAAGCCCATATTGCCCTGAGTCTTACTGGTGCCCATCAAATGTTAAAAAATGTAGTTTGCAAGAAGAGACATCTCACTTGTGTTTATCTGCTTTGGCAAATCTTTCCATATTCAGTGCCAACTACAGGCAAACAGGACACCTCCATGTCAGCTTCAAACCCATCCATCATGAAGGGAATCTCTCCCATCCAATCTCAAACATTAATCTCTATCAGAGCCAGGCAGACTGTCTCCTAACTGGATACACAGCAGAGCTTGAAGGCCAGGTGCCAGTATAGTCAGCTGTCAGGCACACTTATAAAAAAAAAAAATCTACCCAATTTATGTGCAACCATTGACACCATCTGCTACCCAAATGTTAGTCACTGTAAAGCAGGACGCTTGAATCGTGCATTTTGGGTATGAATGGGCCACAACAAATGGTATGAAAGCTAAGTGCCCTGCTAATCACTCATCTCTGTATGCTCAGAATGGAACGAATGCTAAGGCCGAAAGGATTTCGCATTCAGAGCCAAAGTCTCCACTGTAGTTGATTAACACTTGCATGTTAATGTCTGTGCATTCACTTTCCAAAAGCCATTATCTCTGCTTTACAGCTCCTATACCTAAACCCCAAGTATACTTAAAACCTAGTTACTATATTTCATTAAATCTAAGGTGTATAATTATTTTATATCCTAGTTGAAAAAAAGGTACTGCCAATCATAACAGTAACATACCATCTAGTATAAGAATTATCCCAATTTCACACATTTAAAGATAAAAAAAATAGTCTTGGAATCACAGAAATATAATCATATTTCAATCAATGATCAAGGCTGAAAACAGTGCTAATTAAATATCCAAGGTCATTTAGACTTGAATTCTACATAATAAGTGAGATTGTTTTGTTTATTTCTTTTCTGAAGATGAAAGTCTTAGATACATAATGTTGAGAATTTGGAAAATACAGAAGAGTATTAAGATGAAAATTAAGTTACATGAAATTCCCCAACTAGTAGTATTTTGAAACATTTCCCAACCAGTCTTTGTGTCTATATTTATACAATGTCAGGATCATGTTGTGGTTACAATTTTGTACCCTGCCTTTCTGCATTTCATGTTATATCATGAACATTTGCCCATATCAAACCAATATCACCGTGAAAGCTCTTTTATCCTGAAAATTAATGCAGTGTAATAGTGGTATTAACAATAGTGAGAATGTCACCAAACACCAAGTTTCATATTTTGTAAGGCTGAAATTCCAAACCACTTTTATTAAGAAACTTACTTTTAATTCCATTCTTTCTTTTATCTCTCACCAAAGGAACTGGTTTGGAAATGCTACGTATCATCGGGCACTGGTTATTTGAGTCAAAAAACCTTACTTATTACTAACCTGGTAAAATAACTGTTGCTTTCTGGCTGGGTTTCTTTCCACATCTAATTCGGTATTCATTTATTGCATTTTCAATCTCCTGGAGTTTTTTCACAGCATCTGTGTGATCTTGCTTTCGTTTTTTCTTCACTGTTTTACAAAGGTCTGTCTCATTGGCAAGCTTCTTGGCTGCTTCAACCAGCTTTTGCTGTATTAGGAAGTTGCTCTCCAGTTCTTGCAAAGTAGGATCCTGCATTTATACAACATCAACTCTCACATGCACCGAATAAATAAAACTTCTTGTGAATTCTCAAATCAGATACTCTTTGAGAAAAAAATCTTCCTTATTTTTACTACGTAAGTATCCTCAAGCATTTTTCTAGATGACATGACCTCCTTCCTCCATTTACATAAACTTCTCATTAGTCCAACTCTTTCTTTTTCAAAGAAGGGGATGGCTTTTCATTCATTCAGTTGGTTGGGTGAAGATCATATTTTCCAAGAAGGGATTCTTAACCCAAGATTCATAGACACAGAATGTTATAGTCACATAGATAGCCTTAGAGACAGATTAATTTGGGTTTGATTTCCCTATGTGGTGGTTCCAGGTTACATAACCCTGGGCACCCTGCATGATTTTCTAATACTTCAGTTTTTTTTTTTTACATTTGTGCAATGGCATTACTATATACAGTATGGAAAGTAGATGGTGGAGATTAAATGAGGTAATTTATGTGCATTGCTTAGCTTGCAGCTGGATATATAGTGAACACTCAGGAAACAGCAAATCTCACTCTATTATTGATGCTACATTTTCTAAACCCAAGATGGGAAAATTTCTACAAGAAACATGAGCAGGATCATATTGTTTGATGACATGCAAATGAGAAAGTACTCTATATTGGCTAACAGTGTTTCAACATTATTATACCTGACTGCTGTACATGTCTTATCTCACTGAATACTCCTTACCTACCTCAAAAGGATGAACAATTGCTACCTGCATTTTATAGATGAGGAAATGGAGACCGGAGAAATGAGGATTCAGAGAGGGTAAACTATTTGCCAAAGCCTACTAAACATTAACTGGAAGTGTCCAGTATTGGAGTTCTTAATTCTTATAATAATGTTTGTCATTTTATAAACATTGGGGGGTTCATTTAATGCTCTGTAGGTTTGGGGGAGTACAGTAGTGAGAAATAACTCCATTTTAATTGGACCGTGCATGAAAGAGAGAACTCCATTTGCTCTACATTATTGCTTTCAACCAGTAAGATAAAAATGTACAGCGGTGACTCCAAAACCAAAAGAACAAGTCAACCACATTCAGTGACAGTTCTTCTGTCTCATCGCTAATACAAACGCTCAGATATGTGCTCATACCTCTTCACTGGGCAGCAAGTGGTCATCTAATTTGAACGTGGTACCTACACGCCTTCTGACCTGAGGAGGTTTCTCACCTACGTTCAGAGGATACTCCTTTGGCATTTTGCCAGTGAGCTCCTGTAAAACAGGACAGAATGAGGGGGGTAACCAACACTGGCTGGAGTGCCAAACACAATTTGAAGAGCCCCAAGAGCAGAAGACACTCACGGCCTCCCGCAAACAGATCTTCTTAAGCTCCTCCACTTTCTTCAGGAGTTTTTCTTGCAACAGCTTCTCCTTCTTCTTGAGTTCAAGGATTTTTTCTCTCTTTTGCTCCTCACTAACTTCTGAGTCTTGAGAACCTGTGTGGATGGGGCGGGGGCAGGAAGGTTTATGCAAGGCATGTTTCCTTCCTTTTTAAAGGACAAAGGATTTTAAAGCCAAACCTACTATTAAATAATAGTTTATTTCTTTTTTTCCTTGTTTCTGTACATAATAAAAGGAAACTGGAGAACATTTTCTCATGCTTCTGGGCATCAAACACAGCCTGGTAATAATATATGCCTTTTGCATTTTGGTTCACTCATTTTAGAAGCAATGATAACTTGCTTTCAGATACACCCAAGGAACAATCTCATTTTCCTGAGCAGGAGACAAGGTAAGATGTTCCTTCAGATAGTCACTTAGAATGTTCTTTCGGAAAACAAGTGAGACAAGCAATGTTCTGTGCTTCAGATTCACAAGTTGATAATGGGGTTTAGATGGGAAAATTCATTTTTACATATACTTAGTTATGAGAGTTTCCAGAATTTCCATAGAGGAAGGGCTTGGGGCAGCAATCACATGATAGCGGGGGTAGGAGGGAGAGTGTCATAGCTTATAGTCACTATACATTAAATGGAGAATCAGACAATTGTCTTTATCAAAAACTAAATATGGTGGGAAAAAGAAACTAATGAAATATATGGGCAGAAAATGTCCTTTCAAGCTTCCTTGAGGCATTGAATACCTTTGCATCTAGTGTTGCTTATACATCCTGACTATAATTTAACTTTCTTCAGACTCTTAAAAAAATTACTTTCAAAATTTTACAAAATCTGCTGCATACTGTAAGCTCTGATACACTTATTTATTCCCAATATTATGGGTTAAAGATGCACTTAAAGGTGGTTTGTGACAAAAAAAAGTGAAATAAAACAAAGATTGCTTGCACTTTTTAAAATCTCGGAATCTTACCTGAGGAGATCAAACTGCCATTGCTTGCCATGATAAACTGACTCTTTGCCTCCAGTGTCACCAGTTTGGAGACCCTTGCTGTTCCTGTCTCCGTCAAATCCATTGCGATATCATCTAAACTCCTGGCTGAAGGAATTTTTGCCTAAGAGGTATAAACATTGAAATGCAATTCACTCAATTAAATCAATTTCAGATTAATAAGACAATTAAGTTACTATAGAATTACACACGTTAACACAGAGGACAGTTTAGAATTTTTACAAACTAAAGTGACACTCTTCAGAAAAAAAATACAAGGCTTGAACTTTGTAGCTAAAATGTTTTAGTAATTATGTACAGTTCTCTCTCATGGCACAGCACAATCATTAACTTTAAAATGTCAGTAGTGTACACAGACATGCCAAGAAGTTAGCAAATCTTACAACTTTTAAATCAGGTTATGTATTGTTCATCTTTTAAATATGAGAAAAATGAAAACAGTTGGTAGTAAAGTTTTAAAAAACCCTCAAAGGACAAAAACACATGTGTTTGCATCTTTGCTGAGAAAGTTTATCTTCTAAACAGAAAGCAAACAAGGGGTGTGAGTTTATCCCACAGAAACACTTCTAGTTACTTACCTTGCTTTGCTTCCGGTCCAAGTAAAACTGATGCTGACTAATTGCCATTACCCAGATGGACTTGATGAGAGAGGAGTTTGCATACCACGTCTGCACAAAGAGGCCGCTTTGCCCAAAGGTTCTTCTTGACACTGAAATCCTAGAAGGTTAAGGAAAGCACTCACATTATTCACCTCTGGCCCAGCACAACACCAATGTACCTAGTGAGTAATGCTAGAAAAAAGCATCTTCTTAACAGCTTTTCTGCTGCCACACTCTTATGCTGAAAGGGGCCATGTTTCTGACTTTCTCCTTTTATGAAAAAACCAATCACATGGGGTAATACCTTTCTGTAAAGCAAGCATATTAAAAAAACACATATACACAGACTCCAAAGCAGAAAAGAATTTGTTCAATTAGAGGATGTACTAAAAACATTTAGTTAAAAACTGTAAGATGTGCAACCATCACAAGAGCTTGGAAATAAATGTTGTAATATTTTACAGACAAAACAACCAAGACCTGGGGGGTCAGTGACTTCCTCAAGGTAAAAAACACATCTCAGTACCATATGATGTGTAATTCCGCTTCCGGTAATTTACCCAAATAAACCAAATCACTAATCCAAAAAGATTATGCACTACTATGTTCAGTGCAGCATTATTTACAGACACCAAAATATGTAAACAACATAAAGTCCACTGACAGATGAATGGGTAAAAGAGATGTACATGTATATAATGGAATATTGCTTGGCCATAAAAAAGAATGAAATATTGCCACTTGCGACAACATGGGTGGACTTAAAGGGTACTATGCTAAGTGAAATAAGCCAGAGAAAGAGAAATGCTATATAATTTCACACATATGTGTAATCTAAAAAACAAAACAAACAAAACTGAAACATACGCATAAACACAGAGAACAGACTGGTGGTTGCTGTAGGGGAGAGGGTGGCGGGACAGGCTATATAGGAGAAAGGGAGAATAAATTAGGGAAGAAAAAAAAAGAGCATCTCAAATCTAGGTAGACTTGACCAGCTTTGACATTATCTGAGGATGAACATAATGATATTGTCTGCAAATTGCAAGTTCAAAACTAGTCCAGAGTGCTGCTTGTGAACTAGAAGAGGAGAGTGCATTAGAGGAGAGGGCAGGAGAGAGAGGGCTGGGGTCAGGCAGACACACACGATGTGCAGGCAAAGAGGAGGGTACCAAAGTTCTTTGCAGGAATTTGGCTTATCTCTCAGGTCATCTTTTTATCACAGCTGTTTCCCTATCTCTCTGACCTCCAAGCACCCATAAATGGATCTGAAAAACAACCACTGAGGACTGATAGAGAATCCCTCTGAAGAGCTTTGACAGCCTAAAATCCTGACTGAATTCATGCTGATAACTTGGCAACTGTTGTTCAGAGTGACCAGGAATATCCCATTTAAACGTGAGCAGAGGTCCTGAATAGACATTACTCTAAAGGAGCCGTACAAGTGGCCGATGAGCGCATGAAAAGATGCTCAGCTCTCATTAGTCATGAGGGAACTGCAAATCAAAACCAGAGTGAGGGATCACTGCACCCCACTAGGATGGCCATAACACACACACACACACACACACACACACACACGACTGAAAATAACAAGCGTTAGGGAGGATATAGGAGAGATGGAACCATATACATTGCTGGTGGGAATGCAAAATGGTGTAGCCACTTTGGAAGACTTCCAAAAGGGTAAAGAAAGAGCTACCACATGACGGAGCAATTCCCCTCCTGGGTATATACCCCAGGGAAACGAAAATACGTCCACACAAAGACTTGCACATGAATGTTCACAGCAGCATTATTAATACAGCCACTGACCATACAGAACAAAGCAGTGATTCTCACCTCCGTGGATCATGAACTTCAACAGCAAATTTTTTCTCACGGAAATACAAGTTCTCCAGCTGTTTCCACTGGAATAACTAAGAAATGAAGAAAACACAGCTTTAATTAACGTTAATTTTTCTAAACCTATGAATCAGCTTAAAAATAAAATATTCAAGAAGGTACACTAAGATTTCAGCAAAATACATGATTCAGTCTTTTTATAACTACAACCTGAAACCATTTTATTCTTTCTTCTGACAGTAATCTTCATCTCACCAACAAATCTTCCCTGAAAATAAAACCAATCAATTGTGGGGAACATGCATGCTGTTTTTCCTCTGACTCAATTAAAAAAAAAAGTTAGCAAGGAAATCCTTGTAGATCCCGGTAAGCACATGCCTTCCGATCAAAAATGTTGACTTCGTATTTTTGAATCTTCAAATGGAAAGATTTCAGAGTGATGTTTCAGGAAGACCACAGATTAAATTTCCAAAGAATGCAAAGTGAAAGTAAAACAGAACCCCGAGCAAGGGTGATTCTCTGTGCTTCCAGTTTTCACTCCCCCAAGAGGTCCCGGAAATGTGACAGTCACTAGGCATGAGGAATTGGAGTGGGGGTGGGCTAGGGTGAAAGGTGGAGCTGCCCTTTCAGTGCCTGAGCAGAGCCTCCAGATTTTGTAGAGAACCCACTTCTGTATTTCCACTGCTGACCTTCTATTGCTGCACTCAGTGTTGTTTGCTGTATGACTGGGAGAAAAAGAATGTATTAGCCACGTGCATTTGAAAACCAAATAATTTGTAAAAAAACAGCTCATTCACAGAACTGAGTGTGCCCAGCGCATTTCTAGGCCTCATTCCCAACATTCTGTCTTAGACCTTGTACTAGTCCGAGCCTCAGCTTGCCCTCTCAACTTGGACTTCATAACCGAATTCCTCTTCCAGTATTGTTGATTAGGGAAATAACTGCACAGCAATTTCATTCCATTATTAGACTTTGGCTGGATTTTTAAGTTGTGTTCCCAGAATCTTGAAAGAGCATTTAAATTGTTTAAATAGTAACTTCTTTGCAATGCATTACTAGTAAAACCATTTCCTGAAGCACAGGAACCAGGATTTTTCCCAAACACGTAAGCCTCATGTAAAGGAAGAGCATGAGCTCAAGGTCCCTAGGCACATGCAGCAGGAAGACAAAAGCATTCAAACTGGACCCCCAAATCCCTACAGAGTAAAATAAACCAGCCCACACTAAGAACACAGCCCGCCGTGGACCAAACATGCAGTCTTCTGTCACCACAACAATCACCCAGGTAGATGGAGTTATTAGCAAAAGCTTAAAGCTACATACCGACTTCCTAAAATGTCTGTAGACTTGAGACTTTCGTTTCTTTTAATCCAGAGATTCCAAAAATGGGACAGAAATTTGAGAGAAACCCCCAAGGTTCTTTTGACCTCTTGCTTCCTAGTTGTCAGCTCTGATGAGTTCTGAACTGAGTTTCACAAGACATTTAGGTGTAACTCAATTTCACAAACGGTACCTCCCACGGCTGACATGCTACTGACATCAGCAACGCCACTGAGTGACACCTCCCCAGTTCCACTCCTTCCTCTGATCAGGAAAAGGAGAGCAATGTTCTCACCATCAGATTTTCTCAGGAGAGACGCATATCTTTTAAATGGGGTACAACATGTATTCAGATGATGATACTTCCTGGGAAGTAAGTTGCTTTGAATCCCGGCACAAATTTCACCGGAGGCTGTTGGAGGGAGACATTTCTATGTGGGTTTACTCACCCTGGACATGAACAGGTTCTACAGGAAGATCCACAATGCAGCTCAGCTGTGTTTCCCTTTGCGTCCATTCCCACACACATAAAACCCAGGGCTGGACTTGAAACATGATCCCTGAAAGTCACCACCTCCCCCTCTTATCACTTACAAATGTGAAATCCTAGTGCTTTGCCTCTATTCAGCATGTTCCTGCAATGAGAACAACCGTGCTCCCTGCAGGCAAAAACCCTACTCAAAAGGTGAAAGAAAGGTTTAAACTTATTTAAAGAATTTGAAATTAGATGGCACCTGGGTTTGCGAAGGAAGTCAGAGGAACAAGGTTGACTTTCAAAGTCTGAAAGGCATAGCCATTTCCCCACCTGAAGTCTTTATGCAAAATGTGATTTCATATACATGCCTGTAATGGTACAAAAATGAATTCGAATGACAGAAAATTTTATTCATGACAGTGGTTGCCACTAGGGTGGGGCAGAACGTGTGAGTGGTACGTGGTGCAGAAAACTTCAACATTACCAGTGATGTTTTATTTACTTTACTAAAAAAAATAAAGTGAAGTAAATTCAGCAAAATATTAGTTGTTAAATATTAATCATCAGTTTAAGTGGTTATGCACGTGTTGTTATATTCTTGGTACTCCTGTATTTTTTAAATTTTGCAAAATTGGATTCAAAGAAGTTTATATAAATTGAACATAGATTGGTCTATACAAGAGTGTGATTTCCACCTCCTAACCAAGGAGAGGCTTCTATTTTAGACATTTATTACCACTGTGATTCCTATCGATGTTTGAAGTTGCTCAGAGATACTTCTAATTGTGGTGGCACTTGATCTAACTTGAAACAAGCTAGTTTTTCTTTTGAAATTTCTAAAAACATTCTTCTGTTCTGCTTTTAAGTGATTTTGGTGTTCTTGATCTCAGAGAGCCAGGATGAAGCTCTGAGGCGGCAAAGGAGATGAGGTGAAGTGAATTCATTTACTAAAAGATTCCTCACAAAACATGCCAGGACAGTGCGTGGCACATGGCAGGCAACTGACCAATCATTCCCTTCCTTTAAGAATAAATAAAAGGCCCTCCTCTGGTCAAAACCAGGTGGATATTTCAGACCAATGGAAGGAGAAGGGGAAATTGGTCAAAGAAATATGCACCAGGCTGACCTGCCTGGCTGGGGACCTCACATTAGATAAATGGCCTGTCATATCATAAGGAATAATACTCTATCATCTGAACGATGAAAAAGGGTTGCAAACAACCATTTAAGGAAAGAGATCAAAGTTCAAAGGCATGTAGAGGGAACCAAAGTATGCTTCATAGTTTCTATTATTTAGAGAACATTGAGGCTCCACACAGAGTAGAAGCATTATAGGGTATGATGTCTTACAGGCAAGACTTTTTAATATATTACATATGCATAGGCGTGTATACACAAACACATATATATTTTTCATATTTAAACAGTAAAAAATATTTTGACCAAGCCAAAATCCCTACTCTCCATGGAGATTTGGGGTGGGGGGGAAGGGGGGAGGAAAAAAGAGGAGGAGCTTTATTTGCCTTGCAACAGAGTTAAGAATATGAAGCTAGACTGTTTTTTAAAGGGATCATTAAGTAAGCATAATAACAATTGTTAATTATATTTATTGTTGTTTCTGTGGCACTCACTAGCAACGATGAGTTTGAAATCGCATTGGTTTTAGAATTTATAGTATTAGTGACAAAAGGAAATACTTCTGTGGTGAAAATAAAACTATAAATCAGGGCTTGGAGATTCCTTTATATGCTATTCACTCATCTGGAATGATTAGCTGTGTCCTTTAGCATCAGGAGAAGGAAGCAGATAGCGACACGTGAAATAATAGCTGGGGTTAACTTTGAGGTTGCAAAATAAAAAAATAAATAAGTAGATATATAAAATAGAAAAAAATAAAAGAGGAGCAATGAAAACAATGATAGTAACAAAGAGATAATCAAAGAACTACATAAGAGAACATATTCTAAGGTCACACTAATCATCATGTCTCAAAAAATAGTCAAAAACTTAAAACTGATGCAGAAAACCAAAGCAGATCAAACTGTATTTTGAAAGCCAACTTGTGTAAAATACTCTAATCAGAATAAATTCCCTTTATCCTTATATGTAGAGGGAGTTGATGGCTTTAGAATCATTTTCTATGCATTATTATGCTTCATTTAATGAAATGTGCAGGTTTAACATTTAAGCCTTTTTGTTGAAATCTGTTATCAATATTTAGTTAGCTCCTAGGCACTACTATAGACTGAAAGAAATAGAAGAAATTGCCTCTTACCTGTCCCCATCCCACAATTACAATGGTTCCTAAGTATCTTAGGCTACTGTCAAACTTTAGAAAAAGACCATAAGGAGAAGCAGAAGGACTTTGAGGAAACTGGGTATCACACATGTTAGATGCTCTTGGAGTCATTTATTCATCCCTCTTCAATAAACACATATATCCTGTCCACCCTGTATGTTTAAAGTCCTCTTCTTGTTGGTGAATAAGACTCCTCCCTCGGGGGCTTACATGGACCAATTGGACCAAGTCAGACTGCCTTGGTTGGCGTTCTGTTCCACCACTTGTTTTATTGGCAACTTGCTTAACTTTCCTGAGACTCGGTTTCCTCAACTGTAAAACGGGACCCACAATGCCTGCTTCACAGAGTTGCTGTAAGGGTTGACTGAGATTATGTTTATGAGGCACTTAGCCCAGTGCCTGACTCAGAATAGATATCCAGTAAGTGATAAAGCAAGCTGTATTTGTTATGAAAGACTCCCAGTCCAATTCCTTAATTTTATCGTGTCTTTGTGAGGATGGAAGACAGCTACTTAATAGCAGAAATAGAATTAGAAACAACTGTCTGGATCCCACATCTATCTCTCCACTGATGAGAAACAGCCAAGTGATTCTGTTGACACATCTGTGTCCCTCAGGTTTCCAATTCTGAGTTTCAGCCTCTGTAAAAACTGCTGTATTTCTGTTGATTTCATGGGTGGTTTCCTGATACACCCTCTGGGTAGGAAATCTGTGCACTGTTCCTGTATCAGGAGGTCACAGGGAGGAGGGGTGGATGAGGGAAGGGCACGCCCACTGAGAGACGCAGGGCGGCACCAGCTGGTGAGCTCCCTCCTGCCTGGGGTACCCAGACACGGAGCATACCCCAATATACACCTGCCACCAGCAAGGGGGACTTCCTGGGTGAACCCGAGGGAAGCCTTGGACAGAAAGGATTAGACTGCCTCTTGGAATCTTGACAAATTGAAAGAAGTCACCCAAAGATTTAAGACTAAGCAAGGATAGGAAGGATGTCATCAGAAGCTTTTTTTTTTTAATAGCACTTATAACACAGGTTAACCATTTAGCTGCAAATTGACCTGGGAATGACTAAATTTGGGATAGTCACAGCCATAGTGTATGAATGTACATCAAACAATGACTCACCCAGGGTGATCCCTTGCTATAACATGAAGCAAAACAAAATCAGCATATGATTGATTTTTCTTTTTTCATTTAAGCTACACAATGAATATAGTGTAAGTACCCATGATACAGCTAGTGGACCTCTTTTGCCTTCTGGAGCACCACAAGAATAGAATTCTGCAGGATTATAGGCTTTTAGAAAGCCACACTGACCTGCCTTCTATCCAGCCATTCCTCTATCCATCAAATGCTTATGTGACTGAGAATGAGCCTTACAACAGCCCCATAGAGAGGTACTACTTTTAGCCCCATTTTGCAAAAGAGAAAACAGGCTCAGAGAGGTTTAAGTAAATTGACTGTGGTCACAAAGCTAAGTAGGAGCCTATCTGAAATTCACACTCAAGACACAACCAGGCACCGGAACAGCCCCAGAGCGTAACCATAGCCCACCACCCTGCCTTTCTCGCCTGGACATTTGTTAGGGTAACAAAAAAGAGAAAGAAAGAAAGAAAAAAAAGGAACAATTGCCAGTTCCACCTCACAGGGGAAAAAGCAGCAGTTAGGGCAGCCATTTGGAGGAAAGGACTCCACGTCCCTCAAATTTTATTCAAACTAGCAGTTTTCAACCAAAGAGGATTCTACCTCACTCCCTGCTCTCACCCATACCCCCAGGACATTGGGCGAGGTCTGAAGACATTTTGCGTATCACACTGGAGGGTCAGGGCAACTAGCCTCTGGTGGTTAGAGGTCAGGTATGCTGCTGAACTTCATACCAAGCTCAGGACAGAATTTATCTGGCCCAAATGTCCGCAGCACAGATAATGAGAAACCTTGAGTCAGAGGATAATTTTTGGTCACTATGCTTTGCTAGGTGGAGTGCATTGATGAAAAAAAGATAAGTTATTTGCTCTAAGATAACAAATTTTGGAGTTCTATTTTTCTCAACTAGGTAATGCCTTTAGGAACAAACAGTTGTTCAGATTGTTTTCTATAGGCAAACACTGCCTACTGGGGGGATTAAAAACAACTGATCAGACTAGAAGAGGCCCTGCTGAGTGTCAGGTCTGCTGACCTCAAAGTTCATAACATACCCAAATGGTACACACTCAAGTAGTGATTGTTAGTTTCAGATGTTGTGTCACAACCTTCTATACCTAAAACTTCAATGTCTTAAAAACAAGGAGTAAAACTTTCTGAGTATTTCAGGAAAAGCTCTAGGTATCAGGAAATGCATGATATAAACACCTGGCAGTCTAAGAGTATGCCATCTCACCTCAATTTCCTTTGTGGCCAAATCTTTAACCTCATCGGGCTACCCTAATGACTTCCTGGTAACGCTGGCATTGGAGGGCTCACTTCTTGTATTTGGTACAACCAGGGCCGACCTGCTGCTCGGAGGCATCTGCATGGCTCTTCTCGGTGTTTTTAACTGGCATCCCTTCTTATGGGTTGGGACCTAGTCTGGTCATTAAATATTTTTAATACAATCCCTAACTTTGAAGATGATTCTGTCTTGCCAGATGGACTGTTAGGTCCCTGATGAGAGGGACCTGGCTTTTTCCTTAAAGGAGATAAAGAATATGAAACACTAGTTCAGGGCCCTTGCAAAGAGAATGGGTTCAATATACTTTTTTTTTGGAAAAAAATGTGAAATAGGGCTCATTACATTCTTGTTAGAAATTTGTTCTTAAAGGATAAATGAATTAAAATCAAACCAATCTTTAGTCATAAGTACAGTATGAAAAAATCTTTACTGTTTCTGCCCCTTCATAGACCAAGTTTTCACAATGCTTTATGAACTAATTGGTTTCCTCTGCATTTGTAATAGTCAACCCCATTGAAGCGCTATTTTTCAGTTTTCTATATGGGCCAACAATTCAGCCATTTAACAGATGCCTAGATACACAAAGTAATAGATTAAATAAAGGAATCTAATGGTTTTCCTGTCCAGAGGTCATTTCCTCTTCTTCGAACATCATCCTTGGTCTCTAGAGGGAACACTCTTGGACTCTAAGCTCTCTAGCTACAGTGGTTTTCTCCTTTGTGCTCTTCTCACGTGCCCACCTCCTTCCCCTCAGCACACTGACTCTGACTAGAACATACCAACCGATTCTTCGTGAGCCTGACTCCTTCCCGTTCTTCAGGTCTCAGCTTAAACGTCACCTTTCTCCGACAGGCCTTCCCTGAACACACTGAATGTCCCCCACACATCCACCCATCCCATTATTATCCCTCCAGCTCCTTTGTTTCCATCAGAGACAATTCAAAGTTTGTACTTCTATTTCTATTTCTTTGCTTACTTGTTTCTCACTAAGCATGCCCTAAAAGACTTCAAAGGAAACAAACACAGTATGATGGAAACCACTGATTATCCTGAGCATCTATTTTTCCTTCTGTTTAGTGACAGAACACCTTGAGTTACCGCTCTGCCTGTGGCCACCTACCTAGAGACTACACGTCCCAGACTCCCTTGCAATCACTTGATGACTTTATCCATCAGGAAGCTGTTTGCCTTGGATTCTTTCTGTTTGCTTGCTGGTTGTGAAATGGACATGGAGACTCACCGAAGCCCAGCCAATTCTCTGAGAGTTCCCCATCTTAAATTCTAATTGTGATTAACTATACGAAGGGAAGAGAAGTTCCTATGCTGTCCAGTAAACTTTCTGTAAATCAGAGGATAGTGTGAAGGGAAAAACATCGACTCAGTGAAATAATTCACTAACTCATGGGATCCTCCCAATGATCTGTGAGGCAGACAGAGTGGACACAATTATTTGAATTTGACAGCTGAGACAATAAAAGCCCAGAAAGGTTGAGTGACAGCTCTAGGTCAGCCAACCTGTAAGCAGGAGCGGAGAACTGGTTCTTGTTTCAAATCCATGCAATAGGATTTGGGTTCTCCTCCCACTGACTCTGGAGAAGGTTTCAACAATCAGATTGATTATTGGTGTGGCTGGAGCTTAATTACACACTTTACAAACAGGACAGACCAGTCTTGGGTTGATATTTTGTAATTCAACTTTTTCCTTCCACACCATACTTTATTTTGTACTGATGTAGAAAGTTCAACTGGACAACACATATTCTCTTCTACAGATTAACTTCATCTGGAATTTAAGCAAGGTTTAAAGTAGCATCCTAACTGAGGTCCACGGTAGTGGTGGAAAAGCAAGGGGTTTAGTGGTGATCAAGGTGGCTGTGCTCTGAGAAATAAGTAAGTCACAGTTTAAAGAAATGACCCTGGATTCAGGAACAAAGACTTTTGTGCTTGTTACTTAATTCTTCTGGCTCTAGGCATTTTGGAATTCCAATAGTAAAAAAACAAAGGGGGAAAAAAAAGGAAAGAGAGGGGAGGGGAGGAGAGGGGAAGGAAGGAAGGAAAAGAAAAATCAGTTAATTGAAGGCTAAGAACTTTTTCCTTACCCTGAAATGCCCTGGGGTGACAATGTATATCGCAAGACTTTCTGAGCATGTTACAATGCTCTTGAAAGAGTCTAATCTTGAAAGACGTTTTATCCCACAAAAGTTTATTTACCTATGTCGTCTTGGCTAGCATGCCATTTTTATTTCTCCCATCTTTGACAGGTTCTGGTTTTCCCAGGTGAAATAACTTGCCAGAGGGGTATAAACCCGTCATGACATACACTAATACTTTACTCAGCACCGACCCACTGTCTACCTCTTTGTGAAGAACACACATTTTTCCGTGAAACACCACTGAATGAATAATGAAAACCTCGAAGAATAGCACTTTGCATGTTGTTTTTTTTTTTAAGTAAAACTTCATCTTTTTAAGTTCGAATGTTCTACAGTTTGTAATCAAGTTGAGTTCTGGTATGTCTTCACATTCCATAAAAGCTTGTAATGACACATTTCATGCACAAAGGGAGGATTAAAAAGAAAAAAACTGCTTATAATCTGAATTTTTAATACTCCAAATTCTTGTGGTTTGTAACTCAGAATTTTAAAATGTCCTCTCAATTTGCATTGTGCCTGAGGGTTAATGAACTGGGCAGGGCATAGTGCTTACCAGTCTCTGAAAACATAAAACTTGAGTGTGGACTCTGAGATGGAATACTTGGGGTATGGGTCCTTCTCTACCAAAGGTGATCTAAGAATATTTTTCTTACCTTCTGTACTGTTTCTTTCCATTACTACCAATAAATAAACTACCAGTTATTGAGTGATGACTGGGTACCAGGCCCAGTGTTAAATGTAATCTCATTTAATTCTCACAACCACTCTACACAGTTGGTGCCATTCCCAACTGTGAGGACGAGGAAACTGGGTTTAAAAAGAGATTAAACAACATGAACGTGTCCAAGGTCACAGAGCCAACAGACCTCAGAGACAGGCTTTGGGCTGCTTCCCAAACTCTTGCACGGCACCACTAGTCTACACGGATTAAAAACAACTTGATCCACGACTGGCACAAGCCTGACAGCCCAAATACATGAAGAGCACCTGCTGGGTGTTCTGCGAGGTAAAACAACAGTCCCCAGCGTTGATAGGCTGTAAGTGACAGACATTATGTTGAGAGGACAGAGGGTCTCAGTCTGCGGATCTTGGACCAATCCTTTCCAAAAACATCCTTTTGGCATCAGCCTTTCTTATTATTGGCAAATCTTCCTTCTGGCTTATTTTTAAGCCACATAGTTCCAACCCAGCAGGCCTGTGGCTCAAGAGGCTGAGCCTTTGTTCAGTTTGCCACTTTGACCTTCATTCCTGCCTGTGCACTGGCAACCTGCTGTGTGCACAGGTCCAAGCACACAGCTGAAGCACGATCCTCCTTTCATAAGACAGTGCTCATGGCCCTTTAAATTTATGCATTCTTTCATTTCATAAGGCCAGGACAGGGACTTACAGACTTCTTTCCTCCAGTGAAATCCTTAAGTTATTTGGACATGGGAAAATAAAGATATGGAAGCAAAATTATTGTCAGATTTTAACAGAAAAAGAAGGAGGAAGTAAATAATGATACAGAATGAACATCTGCTAAAATAAGAAGGAAGAGAAGACAAGACAGCGATTACACAAGATGTCCTGTTTATGATCCTTTTTTAACAGAAGAGCACATCTTAAAAACGAAATAGGAAAACTCTGCAAATGGAAAAAAGGAAGTGGCTTCTGACCCTTGTCTAGATTCTGGAATGAACAAGCAAGCCTGATTATGATCAGTGTCAATCTTCCAATTTCTATGAAACTGTGGCTGTAAAGAAAGGCCTGTGAGTCATGAGCAATCGAGAGGAAATTAACTGCAATATTTACTGTGCAGATTCTGATTCACCATTATTTTTGGAGAAAGTCTGGCTGTCTTTAGTGGATGTATTTTTTGTGCTGTGGGATTCTCAGTTTTCTCAAGCTACATTAGTTAAGAATTTATTTAGGAGTTGATTTAAGTTTTATTTACATGCAAGATTCAGAAAAACCAGCAAGACTCCTGAATGTTATTTCTTAAAGTAAAACTCAGGGAAGAAATAAATTACCAAAAAATGTTAATACAGGTAAGGTCTACCTTAAGAAAACATGATAGGCAATAATTTGACCTTATTAAATAGATAAAGTAGGGGTTGGGATTCAATGGCACCCCCAATTCCTTGGCTGGGATTCATTAAGCACTTGCACCCACCCAAAGTTAACAGCCCTGATGCCCACCAAAAGGGAATGGTTAAATGAATTATGTATTTGTACATAATGAAATAGTAGGCAGCTTTAAGAAGAATGAAAAGAGAAATATGACACAATATGGAATAGTATGCATGGTAAGATTTCTTTCTCTCTATAAAAGCTCAGTAAGTACACTGACAAAGTCTAAATGAATCAGCATCTTCCTCTTGACAATGGTTATCATGGGGGGATGGGGATAGCAACTGAAATGTTTCTGTACTGTTTGCTTCTTTTGGTTTGTTTTTACACTGGATATTTAAAATTAAATACAGAGCTATAAATAAGGAGTGACATTGAAAAATATTTAAAAGGAGTGTATGCCCATCATTTCTAGCATTATTTATTAGAAATTTGGTCTTAGAAACAAATTTTCAAGTATAAACAACATTATTTATATTCCTCTTGGAAATTAAGTATGTCTTATTTCAACTGGTTTTGGTCACAGGGCTTATAAAGACAAAATAATTGTATGATTACATACATCCTGTCTTACTGTCCCTCACACAGATGGACATCAGTATTAAATGATGCTTTGTTATTTTTATTAATGATTTCCAATAAGAAGCCTCAATTGCCCAACGAGTCTGGTCCAGGAGAGCTGGATCAGCATTGGGAAAGGCCTGTGGCTTATCTTGGGCCACGCTTTTGTGTTGTCTGCATCAGTTTCACAATGATAAAATAGGGAGAAAAGAGGTGCATGACTTATTTTAGCTCAGAGAAAGACTGAGAGTTGACCAACATGGTAAGGACAGTCAGAAAATGAAAAGCACCATGGTATGATTATAAGGGCTGCTTTATGAAGAATATGGCTGTTTTTCTAATACATCATAATGCAAGAGACAGACAGAAGCGATACAAGTTTTTACAGCTGCGATGCTGGGGTGTGATAATGCAGATAAACCAGGCCATGGTCTGTTATTACAGGCCATTGTTTCGCTGCTGTGACTCTCAGCGATGGCAGCAAGCACAAGAGTCGCAGCAAAACCAACCAGGGCAGTCCTTAAAATCCTGAGTAGGCCAGGACAGGGGGATGGTTATCTACATGGACTCGTAAACTCCCATATAGGCAAAAGTGTATTGTATGCTTGTGCTTGGGTCAAGAAAAACAGTTTCATAATCAAATTTCAAATAAAAATAATTACCTATGAGCTCTGGAAAAGCCAAACCTCATAGACTGTGTTTTCTAAAATGTGAAACAAAGATAAGCAAAAATAGCAGCAGTAGTAAAAAGAATACTTATAACTATATTACTGAGAGGAAAACAGCACCAAAAATTTTTGACTTTACATTTCATTTGTTTATGGATCCAATGTAAATAAGAGTATACATGTGTGTATATAATTTATAAATCAAATGGCATCTTCTTGTTCATACTAACTTAAAATAGAAGCCTAATTATATGTATTTTAAAGTATGTTATTATAACATCTTTTAAGTTAAATCTTTGTGCATAACTTTATTTCCTTAGAATAAATGATCAGATGTGAAACTGCCATGTAAATGGTACATAAATGAGTTATAAAAAATATTTTACACTTAACCTGACTCTTCTTTGAACCCACAGCTTTACTAACCAAAGTTCCTTCTTGCCCAAGACTGTTCGGTGCCCCTGAAAGTGATGTTGCAAGTTACACAATAGCTCAAGGTTCTTAAGGGTCTGAAATGATTTGCACTTACCTTCCGAGGTTTCACTTTATCTTGTAAATCATACTGGCCAATTCCTTTAAAGCTGATTCCAAGCCACCAAGGGAGTCCTTGTTTATCCTGGAAGATGAAAAAACATGAGAACCAAGATCTAATTGTTAAGTGTTCTACAGGTGAAGTAATATTTACAATTTCATCTTTTAGCCAGTTATCAGCAAATCAAAATAAAGCTATCTTGTAAACAAAACACTATTTAAAATCCTAACTTATTATTAAAATGTCTCCAAATAAGTCAAAACTGACCAATATTATTAATACCATCAAAAAGGATTAAGTATCGTCGTTTGATTAAACAATTGCAGAAAAGAAATAAAATCTAAGTAATTTAACCTAAGAATTAATCCAGACTAACAAAGCCAGTTAACCATTAACAAAAGAAAGACAGAAAGAAATGAGAAAAAGCTCTTTGTTCTCTTGATTAGCAACCAGCTATATAAGCCACAAAAGTTTCCAAAGAATTACAACAAGAAAAGTGTTTCCAAATCCTGATGTTTATAATGAATATGGAAACACTTGAAAACACTTTTGGAGAAACTGTGTGATGAAGTGACAGGATGTCTGAACGATCATTATGAGGTACATATGAGGAGGGGAAGAAATTTTTTTTCCCCCCATAAATTTATCTTCTTGGTTTTAGGTTTGCCAAAGCAATGGCTATATTGACTTAGGGAAGGAAAATTTTAGGTTTAAACATATACCCAAATGCAAACAAATTAAGAATCAGTAGAAGTACAGTTGAATTGGTACATATTTTTAGTACAGGGTATCCTCATGATGCCACTGTTTATTATCCAATTTGAATTGCAAACATTGTTGTCATTAATTGAAAGTTACTTAATTGATCAATTATAAATTATTCCCCTTTTAAACAAGACTCCCTTCTTAACACTGTTTTATCCCTTATCTCAAAATACTTTTTAGTCAATCTTACAAATATCTGAAAATAGTGTGCAAATACAAAACATACTGATGGAATACATTGGTACTGCAAGTCATGCAAAAGCTTGATTTTATGAAGCTCTTGAAATGACACTGGAGATGGTCATACAAAGGCACTATCAAATGAATACCTGTTCGCATTAGACAGGTGAACATTAGAAGAGAGAAAAATCACCAAGAATAGTTACAGGAATAAGTGTGCCAAAGAGAAGGATCTGAACATCTCAGGACTAACAAAGGCTCTGGGAAAACATGTGAATGTAGAAAGTATATTGGGAAAAATAATGTGTCTTATAATGTGTTATAAATTACAAGATATAATCAAGTTTTTATTTTCTTAAGAAAATCCTATTTTAAATGCTGAAATGTCTAAAGACAATTTACATATATATGCATATTGATTTATGTTATTTAGAACATTACTGTTGCTCATTATCTCTCACAAAATAACATGGTCTTATGAAAAAGATTTCTCACGTAAAAGAATTTACCTTTACTGCATAATAATGGACTCCATAAGTTGGTAGAGCTTCTACTATTTTCATATACCTATGAAAAAAATGAATATATATTATAATCTCTTCTTATTAAATTAGTTGGAGGATCCTTTTGTGAAAAGTGATGTAAAGAAACATAATTTGTATCTATTTTTTCTATTAGAAACATGACTAATGTCTTTAACTAAAGTTGAAATAGAATAATTCTAGGGAGTAATATATTTTACCTTATCTAAATGTTAGGAAGTTGCTAACAAAACTTCAATTTCTAAAAGCTATGGGAAATGGTATTTCTGCATATTAAGATTTCTGTGGCTTAGAAATGTATACTGTATGATAAAACCAAATTATACGTATTTTTTAGTCTAAGCACCTAATGATGCAAACAATGAGAATCAACTGTTGGGTCATACTCATAATAAGTAATAAAGTTATTCTATATATTGATAGTAGTAAAACTTAGAAATATATACTTAATTATTAAGCCAAAACTCTAAGAAATATACACCTAAAAAAGGTGAATTTTATTATATGTAAACCTAATTTTTAAATATGTGCCCCTCAAAATAAAAATTAAAGCCATGATGCTTCCATTTGCTATTTTTAATTCAACAAGCATTTATTGTGTACCTCTAAGGATTTATGGAATGAATTAAATGTGTAAGACTTCCTCTCTGCCCACAAGGAATTAAGGTTCCTGTTTAACACAAGTGAACTTCTTAATGACATTGTGAAGATCAATTGCTCTGGACTTTGTAATCAATATTTTTATAATTAAAAAAAGTAAATGGTCTACTGTAAATGAATATAAGAGTTTAGGTAAATGTGCCAAGGTCAGGCAGCAATTACTGTGTAGCCATAGCCAGGATTCTAACAAAATGAGTTGGATTCCATAGTCTTGAGCCTTAACTACCAAATTAGACAGACTCTTATTTGGAGCCACTAAAGATCATGCTCTAGGGAAGTGAAAGGACTCTGTATTTAAGCGTGGATGCTTCATAATATGCTCATTAGCCTAACCTAAAATCCTTGGCAAATTGTTACTCCCATCCCCCACTTTTTTTCTCCTAGTTCAGAAAATAGAAACAGTAAGTTAAAATGTCAAGATTTAACTTCAGGACTGTTAATGTCTGATTTCTGCTTCAAAGATTGAAGAAGGTGTGCTATGATAAAAATTAGATTAGTGAATGAGGAGGGGTATGGGGGAAATGTATACACTGACCAGGGGAATAGCAATTTCATTTCTCACATGCTCTGAATTATATTCAGCAGGTTTAAAAAAAAAAAATTCTATGGTCATAAAAGTTATTCTATAATTCTTACAGCAATAATTTTACACTAGTTTTTATAATTTTACAACTTTAATATAGGTTGTGAACTGTTCTTAGTAAATGGATGGTAATTCAGTAAGTCTAAAATGTAGACTTATATCATGGCCTATTGAAATATATGCATGGTGTGTTCTTGGTAGCATGAAGAAATAGATTATCCAACATCAACACTGTGTGTTCCATCCAAAACAGAGTCACAAACAAGGCAACCAAGCAGCCTCAAGACAGGTGCTATCTGGCTCATACTGTATCAAAATCGCCTTAAAATCACTTTGCAATGTTTAAAATTGGGATTAAAAAATTGGAGTTTCCAGGTTTTCTTGGAAAATACCAGAAGATTTGGCAACATTTCCCTTGGATTCTGAAGCTGAGTAGTCTTAACTATGTAGGGCAAAAGCTCTCCAGTTTACCACAGTCCCCACCATTCCATATTGCCATACACTTGGCCTAAATTTCTCATTTTTGTTATCTGCCTGACAGTGGCAGTTGTCTAAATTGATAACACTAATGTATGTAATGACCCAAGCCATTTTACAATTCATGGTAGATATTTCTAACTAGATGAGGACTATCTACACACAAACTACACAACAGAATTCATTTCAGATGACTTCTTCAAATAGAAGATATGAAATTATATCTAAGCAACAGGAAAGAAAGATACTTACTGAACCACAGCTTGACCCCGAGTCAGACCTTTAATTTTCAAATAATGCTCAATCACCCTGTCCTCACTGTAAAACAAGGAAATGAAAAGTATGGTGATGCATGATAATATGCAGTACAGGCTCAATTTTAAGACTCTTACGTGGCTTCTTGAGAAACATTAGAAGGAAGGCCTTCACCAACCTGTCTGGGAGATAGATGCTGGCTGGCTTTTGTTCCTATAGGACATGAATTCCTAAACATCAGACATTTGACTGCCTTGTCATGACTTTTTAATTTATATTTTGTATAATATACTTATATAACACATACTAATATTTTAAAAAAACGTATTAGAAAAGGAAATATTTATTAAATGAAAAACTAATATCCTTTGCCATAACTGAAGGAATATAAGAAGTACAAAACAATATTATTAAATGCTAGTTGTAGAGCCTTGCAGGGGAAATTAAGAGGATTATAAAAGAGAGATCAGCAAGTATGAGGTATTAAAGACATTTCCCTTAAATTATTCAGAAAGATTTACAAAGAATTCAACTGCTTCTGAGTCTGTGTTCAATCTAAAATACTCTATTGTCACTCCTTGGGAACACACTGCTTTAGGAGAAAAGGGAAAAACTTGTTGAAAAGGAGAGAACTTGGCTGATGTCTATTAATATCACTCAGCTACTGTACCCTGTTTTAAGACCTGTAGCTCTTTTAGTCATATTTCAAGTAGAACCAAGAAGAGTAAATGTTTTTATCTCTATTCAACCGGATATCAATGGTAAACAGTCTTTTTTTTTTTTTTAAAGAAACTACCACTTCACAGTGATTCATTTAGAAGGTTCCAGGCTCAAGATGCAATATAGCCTCAGCACTTATTTCTACTGTTTACCTGGGAAATGTACTCCAACTTTCATATTGAAGCTATTCATGTTAAGTATTTATTTTGTAACCAGTTTTTTAGTGGAAGGAAAACCATCTTCAGGGTTTGGAGTCTTATATCAAGGAAAACATATTTTAAGAGATGTAAGTAATTCAAAGGGGAAAAAAGTACTTTTCTGGGAAAAATGTCATATGGAAATGAATACTATGGATTCCTTAAAATACAAATAAGACAGCTCAAAATACACAATGAGCAGGAAAACTCTGCTCGTTCAGAAAACTTCTGGTTACTGAGAAAAGCTCTGCCTAAGGAATTTGCATTTTACAGCACTTAGATTGCACTCTGCTAGATGAAGGCCACATTGCACAGTGGATGCGTACATCCTGCGTATGATGTTCACTGAAAAGCCGACTGTACAGACCCTTTATGCACTCAAATGAGAAGGCACACAGCCACTCTATAAATGACTACAGTGTTGGTATAATGATCTCCATCTAGCTTCGACGAGATCCATTCACTGAAAGGATCAAGGTCTGCTAATGGTTACTCTGGCACATTTGATGGGCAGGTTGATATTGCCCTTACTTGTGTTTCTTTGAATTTCCTAAAAAAGCAAAGCATGTAGTTCTCAATGGAGGCGGTGATAATGGGGTCACCTGCTACCTTGTGTTGGCTTACCAATAAGCAAGGGACGGATGCTCCTGCAGAGTTCTTGTTGGAAAGGCTGGCAGTGATTTTAAATCTTTCCTGGCATTCTCTTCACTAAAAAGAAGAGTAACAGAGTAATGACAGTCATTGTTACCTGAAATATGACCCAAGGGAGTCACCGAATGAAATCTGAAAAATAACTATCACACATGGGGCTCTACCAAATGTCAGCACGAATAAGGCGGTGGGCTCTACCAGAAACAACCCCCCGGCTGGCAACTCCCCAGGTCATCGGGCACTTTGAAGTTATTAAAAAGATTTTAAAAAATTAAAATAACAGAGTTAAACTGCCACTATCCAATTTCCTTACTCTCCTCATAAACTTGCAGCCATTTTCACTGAGTATTTCCTGTATGTATCTATTTTATTATGTAATTATTATTATAATCATGCATATTCTGTATTCTGTTTTCACACAGCATTCTTCAAAGTTTGTTATACACGTTCTCCATGTTTCTACAGAATCCTCATAATTAACCTTTAGTGGCTACACAATATTCACCATTTTGGAATACTGGTTATCATAAAACCATTCACAGAGTATCACTAATTTTCATAATAGATATCACTGCAATAAAAAGGTTTATGTAGACCTTTCTATTACTCATCTGTTATTTCCTTACCATCCTCTGAAATAAAATGGACCAAGTTAGCCACCTGCGGAAATCACTTGACCAGAAGATGACTTGAAAACACGTTTCTAATGAAACCCAAGGCACTCCTCAAGGTGCAACAATTGAACTAAAATGTACTGGTGTGGGGTCAGCTATTATCTAACTATAAAATGGCAAAGTTCTGGTTTTCAAAAGAGAAGGGTGTGGTGTTCATGGAACTTAACAGAAGGGAGAACAGGCCATATGACACAGTCACAGTCAGTCCTGCACTGAATGAGAGAAAATATTCTCTCACTGCCTCAAGTTCATAAGGAGGTAGTCTTTGAGGAAACAGACCTGACTCTCCAGGCATCATGAGAGCCGAGGATAAGGACATGAAAGGGCTACTCAAAATCCTGATGGAACCGGTGTTCACCGAACAGCATGTCGGCAACTCCTCTCCTTCTACTTCCCACCTCGTCGCGTCTTTACCACCAGCTACTCCTTGTTGAGAGGTTACCAAGAGCCAGGCACTAGGCAAAACACTTTTGGGGCATTATTTACCTCAATAAAGTCTCATCACAACTCTTCCCATACAGTAGATACTATTATTATTCATTTTACAGCTAAGAGTGAGGTTTAGAGAGGCTAAGCGACTTGCTCAAGGGCGTACAGCTACTGTGTGAAGGAGCCAGAGGGCAAGCCCAGTCTGCTTGGCTTTAAAGGCCAAGACCATAAACACTGTATTCTATTACTGGACTCCCTGACAACCTCCCAGAGCAATGTCTTAGAAAGCCAGCACGAGCCCTCTCATCTCTGGGAAGACACAGCTCCCCTTCATCCTCATCCCTCGTTACAAATGAAGACACTGAACCAAAATCCATCACGCATGCACTTTTACATTTAGCTTCCCTGGCGGTGCTCCACTGTAAACCATTGGATTGAAAGAGATGAGCCCCCATTTGGAGGACAAAATGTTGAGCCAAAATGCATCACCTCTCCAAACATTCATTCAATACTCAACAGATCAGTTGTTACAGGTCAAACTGGGGAACCAAGCATGGCCTGCAGACAGGGTTAGTTTGGCCCACACTGTACTGTGCTGTGCTAGAAATTACGTACTTTTGTCACTTGACTGAGTTTAGTGTAAGTGGTTCTCTTTCGATGCCTACAGGAAGTGTTCTGGTTCTGTCCTCAAGCTGCCTTACCTAGCCACAGGGCGACCAGGGGGACCCACTGAGCAAACTACATGAATGACTGACTTTCAGTAAGAACACATACTTAGAGGTGAGTGTCACTGAGCCTGGAGACACTGTGATTCGCCCCTGTCAACATTACATTTCAGAACCTGGATTATGGCCCTTCCTGAAGGTGAAACATCCGGCTTTACAAATCACACAGGAAATAAAAACTCACTTGGCTCATGGGGATAAATCTCTCTATTCATTTGAAATCTTGAGGTGTATGGCTTAACCACACTGACAATCTTGGGAAACTGGTTTGGGCTCCCTCAAAACCAAAATATACCACAATCCAATTTATTCATATTAAAGGTCACCTGTCAACTCCCAGTAATGATATTTATTTTTCTTAATAATTTCTTTTATGCTCTGTCCTTTAAATCCCATTTCCTTTTCAAACAAGCTGGCGTGTGTGTTTTTTTGAAAGACAAATATATGTATATGTTCTAAAATGACAGACTAAGGACACCATTTTTTGTTATTAATCATACTACTGACTATTATGTGTGTTATCTTCTGGGTCCATGCGAATTATACGCTGTGTTCCAAGAACTCAGCCTAACAGTCACCTGCTTCTTTGGATTATAGTTAATTTTGTGGCAATCAAGACCACACTAGAATAGAAGCTATTTATCATAAATTCATTAATTTATTTAGCAAATATGTATTAAGTGTATACTGTGTACCTAATATGTACAAGCAAGTGTCATATAATGGGGTTGCTTTTAACTTATGCAACACAGTCAGCCAAAAGACATAGGAGGGGAAATTTTATCTATCATTCCATTCAATAAGTTCATGGTTGAGAATAAATGAAAAACAGAAGGCTTGAAGCTGCTGCCCTTTAAGATGGTTTTAGTTCTTGTGTTCCCAAAGCACCAGCATCTCACAACACAGATTTTTAAATATTGTCTCAAACAAAAAACAAAAAATAGAAACTAAAACATGGTGCAGGCCACATAAAACATGTCAGCAGACCATTACCATCACCTTGCAATTTCTGACATAAATTATTAATAAAGAATGGATAGGGAGATGCCTTTGCAGCTTCTCCATGTCGTTTCTAGTTTTAGAAAATTTATTAACAGTACAAATTGTCAGTAGTGCATGAATAAAAGAGACACATAAGTCATTTCGGCAAATGTGGAATCTAGATCATCCCAAATGATTACATTCTCAGGAAATAATGCAGCCTTATTTCTTTGCATTAGAAAAGGTTTCTATTCTTCCTCCAAATCTGGTCATTTGTGCTATTGTAAAATATACTTCCCTTATGAATACATAAGATCAGTTTCCTATAAGAACCTACTTAATAACTCTTTTTTTTTTTAACAAGCATCTCCGATGCTGAGATGAACAAGCAGTGGACTTAGTTTAACACTAAAAGAGATGCACCAGAAGGATCTGAAGGAGCTGAGATAGGCAGCCTGGCAGAAAAATGGGTTAGACCTTCCAAAAACAGTGCACAGAAGTAGAAATCCAAATGGCCAATAGACAGAAGCAATTGTTCAGCTTCATGAGTACTCAGAGAAATGAAAATCAAACCCTCAGTGAACAACCATTAACACCCCAGACGGCCAAACTTGTAAAATTCTGACAACACCTAGTTTGCAAGAATATGCAGGTCCACAGGAACTCCCATATTTTGCTAGTGGGAATATCAATTGGTGTGCATGCCCCGTGACCCAGTGATCATTTCCTAGTCCTATCCCTTGAGAAACATACATAAGAGAATACAGTTTACAGCAGCATTGTTCACACTAAACCAAATAAAGGAAATACCAATTATTCTTTAAGAGTAGAAATGATACAACTGTAGGGTATTCATATGATAGGATACCATACAGCAAAGAAAATACACCATGTCTTCACACAATATGATGAATCTCACAAACACTTATCAGAGAAGCAAGACCCAAAACAATATATGTATCACAATTCTACATGCATGAAGTTCCAAAACAAGGAAAATGAAACTAGAGAGAATCATATACAGGTGACAAAAGTATAAGGCAAAGCAATAAGATATGTGCCGTAGAGTCAGAGCATCTCTGAGGAAACAGGATTTTGGTGTCACACACATACACACACACACACACACACACAGAACATAATGGGGTGCGTGGGATCCTGGCAACATTCCTCACCATGCATGCAGGTTTTATGCATTCTTCTATGTGATATAATTCACATAAAAAACTAAACCCAATATAGCTAGTGGGTAGAAATGTCAGTGCTGAAGAGCAAGTCCATTGCCTCTCAGAGGGGAAGAGCATCAGTGCAACGTGAGAAGTTAGAAATTACCAACTAAAAATGAGACCACCAGGGGGTTAGAAACACTAGCACAGTATTCTAAAGTTAATCCCAATCATTTTCAGAGTTTAGGATCAAGCAGGATTTCACATTTGAGTGGACTGACAGTTAACTGAGTGCTTATTTGTTCAACCTCCAAAGAGCCCCTGGGTTGGGGAATTTGCTGGGCAGTCTGAGGCCTTGTGGATCCACTGAGCTTGCAGGCGAAGCCAGGTCTGGCTTTAGCACAGAAGGCTGTGTCTGGCTGGCCAGCAGGCAGGGCAGGGCAGGAAGCTTGCTTTTAGGAATCAAGATCAACTTCATAATCTAGAGGAAGGGCCTGAAAGCAGCCGTATGGTGAGCACGGCCTGGATGGAGATGTCTCTGCTTTCCCCCAGCAGTACATGCACTCACCCTGCCTGGACATTCCTGACCCACGGGGCAATGGAAGTGTTATTTTAAAGATGCACTTGAGCAGAACTGCTAACGGGGATTGGTTCTCCAGGTCCTAGCCAGACAGAATGCCCATAAATCTACAAGACTTGCTACTTCTCACTAAGCCAGAAGTTGCTTTTCATCATTTCAGCAAGCATTCAGATGTCACAATGAAGAACATGCTTGCATTTGACCTGATTATCTCTGCAACCCGTCCTTTAGGCACTCCAGATTCGTATTCTGACAGCTTAACTGAACGAAGAGCCCATATTACCCACCATTTAGCCACTGTGACTATTTTTCAGGCAATGATTCCTTTTGGCTTTCTCAGAGCCCCCTTTCATGGGCTCTTGTTTTTCTTTACTGACCTCAAAAGCCCCATAGGAATGTGCCAATCTCACTCATTTTTGGAGATGGCCACATAGTTGGTGAAAGTGAGGCCCCCTTTGTGTGTGCGGGAGCACTTGTGAGGGAACAGCCACCACAGCAAGTGTGTGCACCTGTTGGTGGCTAACTGGGAACTTGTTCACAGTGACAACTGGCCACCTGCCATTCTGTGGTCAGAGTGCAAGGGAGTCTAGGAGATCAGCAAACTGGGAATGCCGGTCTTCCCAGGACACAGGAATCACACTGAGTTCCCTTGAAGATTGTAGCTGTCTATGCTTGGTGTGGGGACATCCTAGGTTTCCAGCACAATTGGAAAAAAAAGCCCAAGTCCCAAACTCCCTGTTTGTTTTCTATGCTGAAACTCTTCCTTACTGAAATCTAGAACCAAGGTGCCTAAAAAGCACATGTAGAATATAGTGCTCCAAAGGAAATGTCTGCAGAAATTTTACCACATTCAGAAATAAACTAGGCTATTTAAAAAGTAATGGGTCTGGAGTCTTTTCATTTGCATGTCAGCATAATTCAAAATCCGGATTTCACAAAAACGTATGTGCCGATGTGAAAAAGCTGTAATTAACTGATGTTTGAATACTCAAGGTAAAGTCTATCATGTAGCCTAACTATCATCAGAAATTAGAAAAGGGGTGTGTCAAGGGGCCTCTGAGGGCTTGGGCAAGTCATAGCCAAGAGTGCTATTTTAATACTGGGTTCCATGCAAACTAAAGATTTACTATCATTAGGAATTGTGCTAATAAGAAACATTTGCTAGTCTTCTGGCTTAACTTGTACCGACCGTGATGATAAGCCACTTCCTTATCTACTTGCTAGAAATCTGTGGTGTCCCATCAAAGTTTTGCATTCTACTGAAGTGATGGGCTGTGGTAATGATCGTAACAGTCAGAAAAAGAGCATTTAATGTCTGCTAAATGGCATAACATTGCCAAGTCAGCTACTAAGCATTCAAGCTGGATCCAGTATTTAAGGATGACAGCTTGCTTAAATTTGTCAATATTAAAAAGAATTTTGGTTAATGTGTATAAACAATAGTTTCCTCCACTAATCTACTTGCATTGATCAACACTTGGTAATTAGCAGTTTAAGGTATACTGTCAGTTTACTTAGAGCAGTTTTTCACTGGCTAGACTACCCTCAAGTCACTCTTTTTTAATAAAAAAAAAAATCACATTTCTCCCAGTTACCTGGAAACTTGGCTTTCAATGATGAATCAAGTTTATTATTTCCTTGACTTCATAAGGAGGGAGTTCTAACAGTGAATTTCTCTCTACTAATTCCTAGGTAAAGGCATATTAAAGGTGACAAGTGTAAGAAAACAGAGTAGTTAGCACATTCCCATGGCAGACCTGCGGCATCAGTATTATCTGAGAACTTGTTAGAAATGTAAATTCTCTGGCAGCACCAGACCTGCAGAGTCAGAGGGCTGAAGGTGGGACCCAGCAATCTTTTAATCAAATGGCTTGAGAACAATGGCTATAGGATAATGGAATAAATGCATCATATAGCACGGGGGAATTTTTAAGAAAGAGTTAGGAATCAACCATTTAAAATAGGAAAGAAGGTTAAGGATGCTGAGAACAGCCCAGGAGGTTAGTTTCCAGAGACTCCAGGAGGCTGACACAGCAGGGATGCCAAGAACACTGTTTCCCCACAGATGCTTTGAACAACAGCTCTCACTCCCTGGGCATTACTAGGTGGCAAAGACTGAGCTAAACACTCTGACTGCATCCCCATTTCACAGATGTGGAAACTGAGTTTAAGAGAGATTAAACTCACACAGCAAGGAAGTAGCAGATGTAACACCAAACCTCTGCTTTAACCACATAGCCTAACTCCTCCAGGATCCCAAAAAGTGAGAACAGAAAATGGGGAAGGAGTAGGTGGGGAGTGAAGAGAGGCTTCTGTCCGCTTGACCTGGGGCTTTGAAATTGATCATTATGGTGTCCACCTAATGATTCTATTAAAATGCTGGTTTCATGGGTGAGGACAGACAGTGGCTTTTTAAAACTAGATTAAACTGGATTGGCCAAAGACTAGATTAAGCTGCATGAGAGATGTGAACACAGATAATCATTCAGTGTTATTACTCAGTGTTCTTGAACCAAAAACCGAAACAACTAGTCTGTCATGCGCCCTTAGTAGCAAAGATACCAAATTTAGTTAAAATTTTTAATTTTATTTAAAATCTACAAAATCAGACTCTAATCATTTCCAGCAGAATTTTAGACCTGGGTATCCAAAATCACCTGATACTCACTTTAGGTACTAAGCCCCACAGCCTATCAAGGGCTCCTAAACCACACCAGATACTCCTGACACCCAAGTTTTCATAGTGACCCCCCAAATTCATAGTAAGATCTCTACCCCTGACAAGTTTCTGCTACATGATATAAAGCCTGGGAGAGATCGAGAAAATAGGAAACTAGCCATCACTTTCATTTCTACTCAATCACACATAGAGGCAGAAAGCTGGGGCTCAAATCCACTCAGTGTGTAATGCCATTACCAATAGGGCAAATAATTAGAAGACTGCCTCCAGACTGAGGTAATTTCCCAAAACAAAGTGCCGTTCATACTCTGCACCCCTCCAGGCAAACCCCAGCCAGCCGGTGAACCCCTGAGTTCCCAGATGGGGGACCAAGGCCGACCCCACACGTGAAGACTCACCAAATGCCCTGTACCGTGGGGTGCTAGGTCCTGAGGACCAGCTGGTTGACTGGTTTTCTGGGACTCCAGGTCGGAGCAGCAGAAGGGGAAGAGGGAGAGGAGGCAGTGGTGAGGGAACAGGAAAGCTGGGGTGGAGGGTGGGGGAGAGGGCTGGAAAAGCTGCCTACTTGGGCCAGACCTCTTTCCCTCCCCTCCCAAGTCACAGTCTTTCCATTCTTGGAATTTCCTCCCCACCCCTTGTAAACATTTCTTGATCACACCTCAAGCCTAATCAGGTTGTAGTCACTTACAAAGTGGAAAGTGAGAATGTAGAGGATTCTCCTACTGAATAGAGGGATGCCCCCCACAGCTGCTGGGAAAGGGGGCCCCTCCCTCATCCTGAAAAAAATTAAGCTTTATCACCGGTTCTGGTGTGAGCAGGCATCCCCACAGGCCTCTGCTGCTCCTCAGCTCCCTCAGAGACATAAGGCACTTCTCAGGAGCCTGCTGAGTGGCAGATGAGTGCTCAGCATTTTGCTTACGGAAGCTCATTTAACCCTCACAATGAATTTAGACATAGGTGCAAATTCTAATTTACAGATAAGGAAACAGATTTAGAGAGGCTACAAAGCTGCGCACCTGTTCCAGCAGAGCAAGCACATGGCAGGCAGGATTTGGATACAGAGCTTCCATATACTTAGAAACAAACCAACAGACCAAGCAGCCAGCTGGCCCTAGACTTGTGATGTGCATGATAAGGTCTGGACTTAGACCTGGATTCAGTCCCAGGTCTCCATGGTGGTAGGAGTGTGGGCTTTATTAAGTAAACAAAACTTTGTGAACCTTAGTTTCCTCGTTATAAAAATAGGGACAGTGAACTGACTTACAGGGCTCTTGGGAAGATGACAACAGACTGGCATGAAAGCACCTCCTATGCTTAATAAATGTGTTCTTTCCTTTCTGATCAGAGCATGTGAAGCTAAAGATTTTACCACTTTCTCCCACCGCTGTCAGACCAGGCGGGGGTTGGATTATTCCCATTGTGAAGAATTCCCAGTGGGCGATCTACATTAGAGTTGCCAGATTAAATATTAAGGACATACTTCAAGAAAACATTATTCGTTATCTGAAATTCAACTTTAAGTGGACATTCTATATTTTTATTCGCTAAATCTGGCAAGCCTAAAGGTTGGTAATAAGCCAGGCAGGACAAGAACTTTGGAAGCAACTTTCCAACACGCAAAATGTAAGCAGTTTCATGACTGGTTGACAGATTCCACAGTAACTGGTAAAGTTCAGCCTTGAAACTTGCTCTTTCAAAAACACAGCCAAACCATGGAATTTTTGTCAGATTTTCCTTATCTCAGAACTCTACTCAAAGGCAAGAAATCTGCTTGTGTTCTAGGTAGGAATAGTGTCCTTTCAGCTGGAATTCCTTTGCTATTACATTTTTTCTGTGGCCTCCTTTATAACAAAGGACAAATTACTTCACTCATCCACATGCTTGATAGGGATCAACTGTCAAAAACTATTTTTTCTTACATCTTAAGAATTTCTAATAAGAATGAAAAGGTGAGGAGAGATGTTTCTAAATATCAGCCAGCTTGCTGAGATTCCAGAAGTGATCACTTTGAATCTTCAGCTTTTAGAAGAAACACAACCCGTAAGAATGATTTAGGATGCGAAGCAGGTTAACATGAAAAATCTGTATATAGTTAAAATAAAAATATCCTATAAATTCTTAGAGGCAGAAAGTATAAGGGTGGGTGCCAGGCACAGGGGGAGGGAGGGGATGGGGATCGTTGGGTGGGCACAGAGTTTCCATTTTGTAAGATGAATCCATCTGCTCTGGAGCTGGATTGCACAACCATGTGAACACTCTCAACACTGCTGAACTAGACACTCAGAAATGGTTAAGATGGTAAATTTTATGGCATGTATATTTTACCACAGTTAAAAAAAATTCTCTCTCATACAAATCTGGAGTTAGAAAAAAGGGCACGTGGAAGAAAAGCAATCAATGCAGACAGGGGTTTCTTACAAAAGAATGTAAAGTTGAAGAAATGTTTCTTTCCTGGGAAATTTCCTACTAGACAAGTGAAAATTATTTATGGTCAACTTGAGGTCCCAAAGCATTATGCCTTCTTCCTGCATGTGTGACTCAGTGTGTCCTCCTTGATCACACAAAAACTGGATTAATCACATCAGCTATTTGAACACAGATAATAGGACTGACCAGGCGTTACGTTGCCACTTGGTGTTGCTTGAATCAAACCTAAAGGCGCTGAATTGTGTGTCAGTGAAGGAATGTGCAAGTCATCCCTCAAAATGCCATTCCTTAGCTCAGGTAGACTCTGGACGGTTTGTACTCTGAGGAGTGTAAGTTCAGGTCCCCCCATTCTATTCATTCTGAGTGCCGAACAGGCAGATGTCTTAGCCAGTCGCTCACTATCAGAAAGCCCAACCAGGCTGACTCTCATGTTAGTGCCAAGGAGCAGTGACGGGGTGATGGCCCCATTCACTCCTGGAGAGGGAATTTAAGAACCCAGATAGGTCAGAGAGTTATTGCCTGCACAGGATGGATCCTCACTGTGGTGTCAGTAGCTGTTAAAAGATATAAGGTAGAACTTAGGGTTTCTTCTTTTTGTTTACTGACATCAAGCTTTAAAATGCAAAGTGTTTTAAAATGCATACTACTTTAAGCTGTGAATGCAAAGCCCTCAATTCCCAGGAGATCAAACAGACTTCATCCTGTTTTAGTTTTCTATAAAGAGATGAAACCTTTTCCCTCACATGGTCATTGTAAAGTCTAAATGAGGTAACAGTCTGAAAATGGGCTCTGTGAACTGCTAAGAATTATAAAAAAAAACGAAAGTACATTTTTTTCTATTCAAACACAGGCACAATGTGTTTTTTTCCCCCCTAAAAGCTAAAGGGCAAAAGAGCTTAACTCTTTAGAATACATACACCACGCAAGGCATTGACCTGCTCCAGTGACATGGGTTACATCACATCATCCACGCACCCATCCTTCTCCACAGGTAAGATCACCACCCCATATCACAGATGGGAATACTGAGATTTTAAAGAGGTGATGAGCCTTACAGAAGTCCACAGGGATCTTCGGGGCTGAGCTATGGGGCTGATAAGGCATTGCTGCCAGAAACAAGCTGTGCAGTGTCATCTGGCAAGTGGGTCCAGGAGTTCCCCAAGGCCTCCCCGCATGTGCATTATCAGCCTGGTCGAAGAGATACTGTTAAATATTTTTTTGGATTCATTTTTGAGAAATTATCAAGTGGAAAAGCAGAGTGGAAATTAAAAGGAAGAGGGTTCAAATCCAAGTATGGTGGAACAGATATGAGACCTTGGCTGCCAGGTCTCAGTCTCCACATCTGTAGTACAAGGATCTCAACAGCTACAACTTGATGACAAAATGATAACACGGTGAGTAAGAGTACCTGGCACCTAGCAAAGAATCATAAAAGCAGTGTGCATAAAGGCGGTGCAAGAGCATGAGCTCTGCCACCAGCTGCCAGGGATTGAATCCCAGCGCCACATCTTGCCAGCTATGTAACATGGCCAAGTTACTCAACTTCTCTGGGCCTTGGTTTCCTCATCAGCAAAATAAGGATAATAATACTACCTAGCTCATAGAGTTAATACAAGGATTAAGGGACTGGATATTTAGGAAGCATTTAGAAATGAGTATTCCATGTGCCAGGCACTCCCCCAACCCCTTCACATGCATTTTCTCTCTTGATTTTTCACAGCAGCCCATCGAGGAAGAGGTTATGTTACCCATATGTTACCCCATGCCTCAAACCTGGGAGAGCATGCATACTGGAATTAGAAAGGGCAGAGAGATTCCCAGACATATACATCAAAAAGCAGGTTTGTAGAATTCTGTGTGGTCCCACCTTTCTCCATGGAACACCTGTTTAGACACCTACCAGAGGACCTTCTCTTTTAATAACCCATTTAACACCAAGGCAATCTGCAAGGCCCAGTGGAGAATGAAAAAGCAGACCCCTGTACTACAAATCATTAAGAATAGCAAGGTAATGACAGAAGAGCATCAAACCAAGCATGCTTGGGGGCTCCTGAGCAGGGTTCCCTGTGACTGCACAGGTCACACACCCATGAAGCATGCCCTGCCATTAGGTTTTTGCCTGGTAGGTTTCCACTGTCTTAATTGCTTCTTTCTGCCTGCCTGGCCTCTGTGCCCAGAGCTGAATGAGCCTGTTCAGAGAGGCACACAGGCCTCTGTAGCCAGCAGGTCCTGCCCAGGGCCTCCCCCAGGCTGCGAGGAATCCCAGGCCAGCTGCTTCAGGCTGGCAGGGACAGGCCTGATGCCTTGGGCTGGGAAGTTTCCGTTAGGCAAAGCGGGTGGTAGTCCACGAATCTTACATTCATTTTGAAAGAGGACATGGTGTGGGAGATCTTTAAATCACTGTGCTAAGCTCTGAGTTTTTAAAAATACAAAAGAACATTAAAAAAAATTCTGACAAGTACACTATATTTTCACTGTCAATAAATGACAACACAGTGATGTGCAAAGACAGAAAACTGTAAGTACTTCTATCGTGAGACAACTGTTAGTCATGGCAACAATCATAATAGCTTGATTTTTTTCTGCCTCTGCCATAAACCAGGCAGTGTGCAAAACACTAAAATACTGCACTGCATATTTGAAAGCTGCTGAGAGAGTAGATCTTACAAGTTCTCATCACAAGAAAAAAAATTGTAACTATGTATGGTGATGCATGTTATATGGACTTACTGTGGCGATCGTTTTACAAAATATACATATATCGAATCATTATGTTGTATACCTGAAACTAACACAATGTTATATCCCAATAATACCCCAATATTTATGTTTTTTTAAAAAAAGAACCATAATTATCCCTATTTATAGATGAAGAAACTGAGGCTTAGGGATATGTTCGGTAACTTAGCTAAGATGGCTTACCAGTGAGAGGAGGAACCTGGAACCAAATTTAGCTTTGCCTTAACTTCAGAATCTACATGAATCCAGTTTCTAAGACGGTGGAGAGGTCTGTGTGTGCAGGAAAGAAAATAATAGAACTTCTAATGATACTTATTTGCTCCATTTCTTTGAATGAGAGAAGTTCCTCTCATTCCTTTTGATGCATTACTCTTTTGTGACCATTTTATAATGTATATGGCATTGGTTTAGTTCTGCATGTATATAATTGTATAAATAAATAAGAAATATAACTTATGGAGAATGAATGGGGCAATGTGATCAAAAAGTTTAGAAGCCTCTGTACTAGGCGGCAACTTATTGACCTGTATTTCTTCATATACATATTAGGAGTTTGAATACATTGGTATATTTTTTTAGAAAAACAGATAACATTTATATATTTATATATAATGCTAAATATGTAAAACATTTTTTTCTACTTCATATATTGCAATCATCTTTCCATGTCAATAAACATTCACCTATAACAATATTTTTTGCTGTAAGTACTAGTCTCCTGAAGAACTAATTTTGACAGATAAGATCTGATGATTTACAAAAAGGATCTGACAGCTATCCCTGCACTTCCATGCTTCACTCCACCCCTGCCCCAATTAACGGCGGAATATAATTAAGTACCTGGAAGCCAGAGATTCTTGTTAAAAAATGCATCTCTCTTCCCAAAAGAATTGAAATCAGGGCCTCAAAAAGATAATTTGCAACTCTGTGTTCATAGCAACATTATTCAGAAGATCCAGAAGGTGGAAGGAACCCCCAAGTGTCCACCCATGGATGGATGGATAAATAAAATGTGGCATATGTACAATGTACTATTCAGCTTTAAAATATAGGAAACTGCCACATATTGCAGCATGGATGAATCATGACATTATGCAAAATGAAATAAGCCAGGCACAAAAGACAATATTGTGTGCTTTCACTTACATAAGGTACGTAGAGTAGACAAATTCTGAGACAGAGTAAAAAGGTGTTAGCAGGGGGAGGAATGGAGACATGTTAGTGTTTACTGGGGACAGAGTTTCAGTTCTGCAAGATGGAAAGTTTTGGAGTTGGAAGGTGGTGACAATTTGCACAGCAATGTGAATGTACCTAATACCACTCAACTGTGTGTGCTTAAAAATGAGTAAGGTGGTAAAAACAGCAGCAGCAAAAACCTGCATCTCCCCAGAGTAAATGAGATTTAGTGGGAAGTGGAAGCAAACCGTAAGTCTCTATTCTGTACCAGGCACCCTGCAGGAGCTTTATCGCGTTCATCATCTCAACAAAGTAGATGGTTTGCAACACCACCAGCAGATGAGGAAGGCTCGTTTCAAACTCAAGGCTGCCTGTCTGAACCCAGAGCCCAGGCCTTTCCCAGTGTCTCCTACGAAGGATGTAGCGTGACTGTGGTTCAGCAATAAGAGGAAGTCAGTCTGCCTCCATTACAGCTCTTGCTGGTCCAGTGCCTCGCACACTGAGGCAGTTAATCCACAAAAATGGAGTGGAACGATGAAGGAAAGGAGAGGTATTCCAAGGGGCCTGGTGATCCAGTGCTCATTTCCTGCCTCCTCACTCCTAAGCTATCTCAAGTGACTAAAATTAGACTCAGGCCACTCCTTTGATAACACCACTTAGGGTAGAGCCCACTGCCTGCTGTCCCTCAGTGGCTTCTATCGGGGACATCAAGGACCCAGTAGGCCTCCTTACACAGGTGTAAGTTAAAATAGCAAGTGTGAGATAATCGAGGAGACCTGGAGACCATAGATCTGGTCTTGTCTACCTGAATTGTCACGGCTATGTCGTTCCTTAGTTCAACAGCTGTACAACGAGGGTTCAAGTGCATGATATTGGACAGCTCGCATATTCAATCCTTAGAGCAGGTGGAAAAATGCCCACAGTAAGGGGTGGATATTCTTTCCAAACTCAAGGCTCTTCAGAGCTTGATGAATGTTTACCCTGCCTAAGCGTTAATGGAATTAAAACCAAGGAGAAGAACGAATCTAACGGCGTATGAAGAACAGACTTCCCCAAACTGCTTATCTTTTAAAGGCAATTTAATACTGAGCTTTCAGCAAATATATAAACCCACACTTTACAAAGTGAAGTCCACAGAACACTAGTTGGGCAAGATGCTCACACATCACTAACAAGTGTGGGAAACACTGTTTATGTGTCTGCTGGGAGATTTGCCATGTCCAGGAGCAGACTGGAAACTTATTTAAAAAAAGCTTGAACTTTGTTTAACTTTTAACCAGGTATTTCCCAGACTTATTTGTCCATGGTTCCCTATTTTTAATTACTTTGTTTGTTTATTTAACATAACAACTCTTAACATGTGGCCAAGCCATTGGGAAATGTTAAAGCATAATATGGTAATATAAATATAATGTCTCACAAAGTTTCTTAATCCCCCTTTTAATGTGAAGATAAGATACCAACCTCACTGGGTAAAAATGAGGATTAATAAGTTGATGTTTGTAAACTACATAAAACAGCCAAGCACAAGTATTTATGAATCATTAAAAATAAATTAATTCATGCACTGAACTAATATACAAAAGAACTTGTCTGTATCTTTAAGTCAAACCCTAAAACACAGTCATTTCACAGGGACAGAGAAAAGCTGCTCTCAACAGTTTTTTCACAAAAGCATTTTGCTTATTCATTAAAACCCTGGCCTGAAATAAGACAGAGACATTCCTTTTCTGTCAAGTCAGCTTTCTTTATTCTGCCAGCAAGAAAACTAATGATTCTTACAAGTTTGTATTGAAATACAAAAGAGGAGACTCCTGACAGTGGTAAAGAGGAGAAATTAGCATGGAGTCCTAATTCTGCCACTCTCTAGCTGTGGGACAGAGACGGCAAGCCACTCACTCCAAAGCTCAGTTTCCCTATCTGCAAAACGGGGATGCTAATAGTGCCTATTGTCACAGGGTTGGTGTGAATGTTAAACATAGTAACAATGCCACCTCATCTTACTACCCTGATGGACAGTGACTACAATGGGGTGTGTTGGGGGGGGACTTGATAATATGGTTGAATGTAGTAACCACAATGTTTTTCATGTGAAACCTTAATAAGAGTGTATATCAATGACACCTTAATAAAAAAAATAACAATGCCACCTAATAAAAAAGAAACTGAGTTCCAGAGATGTTAGTTAACCCACAGTTCTACCAAGCAGTTAAATTCCAGAGCTCCTGTCTTGACTACTGACTGCTTCTGCATTGACATGAGTAAGTACTCAGCACAGCACTTAGCCCAATGGGAACTGCTATTTTTTTTTACTTTAACTGACTTTAAAGGCCCCGGAAATGGAATGATATTTTAGAGCTTTCTTGCTCTAGAGGTGTAAGAACTAGGGGGAGAAGTTGTCTAAAGTCTTTGATTCCCACCCCCACCCTTTCATTAACTACTCTGGGAGCATACAGAGAAGTTCCTTTCCCATGGGAAATAGCTGCATTTTGTAGCGCAGCTGTAAGTTTGAATTATCACAACCCATTTGAAGCTGGGGGACAATATACCGTCATTGTGACCCAACACTGAATTGTAAACTGTAGTCACTCACTTTTTCTTGTAAGCAGAGGTGCCTTAATCCTAGTTACTTGGTAACTTTCACCTTTCTGGATCTTTAAAAAAAAAAAAACTGCTTTGCTTTTTACAAACTCATTTGTGGCTGGCTCCGTGATAAAGCTTTGCCTCCTTGCCGTGTCAGCGTTCAGCGTTCGGGAATTCTCTGTGTTTGTCTGTGTTGTGTTACCCGAGTAGCTTGTTATCTTTGCAGCTGAAGGGCTGACTTGGAAATTCAGACTGTCAACTATTTAAAGAAAATCGAAGTCCCCACTCCACTATTTTAATTAACTTTCAGAGAGCCAGGCTTCCTACTGGTTATGATAACCTAAAATATTCTTAAGGAAACAGGGCAGGAAGCAAAATAGATAGGGGTGGATTGTTATTTTTAAAGGCATTCCAGGAAGAAGAGATTGAGCAAAGTCATGAGGGCAAAATAGTATAGGCTATGAGGAGGGAAGAAAAGAGAGCATGAACAGTAGCATACGGGAGATTAAAATGTATGATGCAGATTGAGTAGAGCCTTGAATGATTTGTGCAAGTCAAGAACAATGATCAAATATAAGTCTTAGGAAGAGATGGGGGGTATGTGCAGGTGGTGGTATGCAGTGGAATAACAACAGATCTGGGAACTGGCTATGGGACATAGTCTCTTAGAGCCTAAATCTTCCGTCTATTAATTTGTTAAATGAGGATGATAACAACTGTGGTGGGAAGTGAATGAAATCGGGCAAGGGCTTGATTATGTAGAAAGCAGACAGTACACACATAACATTCTTTTCTGGTCAGGTTGACTGGAGGAGAATGAGGGCTGAGAAAGTAAGCATTCTGATACTGAGAAGTAAAGAAGGAAGTTTTGATGGAGAAAAAGGGTGGGAAGGGAAAGGGGAAATCCTTAGAGATGATTCAATTTGAGAAAGAGGGAGATACTCACAAGGAGTGGGTGCCTGAAGAATTACAGGCCTAATCATGGTTTTAGTTGAGAATGCCACAGTGTCCTAGGCTGGGAAGGTAATCAAGGATATATTTATGGTCCATGTTTAAACCTCTGTGAGTAAACTCAGTGAAGTTTTAAAAGCCAAAAGCTGCAACCACCAATATGTAATTAACAGAAAAGTGGAATTTGGAATTGCCGCTGAGACAGCCCTTCAAAGAAAGCCAAATTCTAAGGAAGGAAGATCCCAGCCTGCGTATTTGCGCATCCTCGGTATGTACACTGGGGCTGACACATTTAGGCATTCAGTAGATGCCATTGGATAAATCAAAGAGTTCTGTATAATTTTCATTCAGTGATATCAAGAATGTGTAAATTCCACTTCAGCACTTTCCCTCCTTTAAGGAATTTCACTTTGCTTGTTCCTACCTGAGAAACGTCACTTAAGAAAATAATCACGGGTAACCACAATCCCAATGACACAAAGATGTTTATCACAGCATTAGTTATATTAGCAACGAACAGGCAACAATTCATATTTGAAACAACAGGGGAGTGGTGAATCAGTCCATTGATTTGATGGAATATCAAAGTGGTGATGACAGGAACTGTTGTAAGCACTTTGTAAATATTAATTCACTTAATCCTCATAATCCAATTCAAAGACTTGGCTGGGTATGTATACTATTAATGTCAGTCCCATTTTATAGATGAGGAAACTGAGGCTTGGAGAGTTTGAATAACTTGTTCAAGATAATACAGGTAAATAACTGGCAGACCTGGGACTTCAGTGAGGCTGGTTCTAGCATATCTGCTCTAAGTACTATACAACATTGCCTCATGATATTTTATGTTGCCTGATTTTCTTAAATTATTTTTACAACAAATTTTGAGAGGGAAAATATATCCTCTCCATTCAAGGGAGGGGGAGATCAGATAGGGAGGAGGTGGTTAGGAATCAACCAAAATTCTGCTTCATTCTAAATCCAATGACAAAAGTGCCCTTTTTAAAATTTCTTCTTTTACCTTCAGCAGCAATAACTAATGCTTGCAAAACAATTTAGAATTTAGAAGGTCCTTCCACATCATTCTTCGCCTCAAAACCACCATGCAAAGTCACTATTTCATTAAACCCAATTTAAAGATGAGGAAACCGAGGCCCAGAAAAGACAAATGGCTCACTCATGGTGCTAGTTTCTGGATTCGCAGCCCCATGTTCTGTCTACTACTCAGCATGCTTTAGACAATTTCAAAACAGTTTTTTTCCACTTCTTCAGCCAGGCAATCACTCAGGAAACCACCAAGAACAAAACAAGTTGAAGTTAGGAAAACGACAGGTTCGAGGTTGGCCAAACTAATTTACAATCTTGGAGCCTTAGGGCCAAAAGGTCTGGGCAACCAAAGGGACTGCCCCTTTGAAACCTCTGCTATAGACAAGCGATCTTCCCTAAGGAAGCTTTGTAGAATCAATCTTTCTCTTCTATTCTTTCCCCTAAAATGTTACTCTATCTTTTAAAGACCCACGTTAGTCCTAAAAGTCTCTTCAGAGGTTGCCAAGAGAAAGAATAGAATGAAGATCTTGATGAGGGCACTAAGGATGCTACAGTAATTGATACTAAAAGTCAAAGTGTATAGAGAGCTTGCTACAGGCCAGATACTGCCCTGGGCAATGTTGACATACATTTAATCTCACAACAGCCCTATGGGGTAGGTGCCATTTTCCTGATGAGGAAATGAGGCCCAGAGGGTGTCCATCACAGGTCTGACAGGGAGAAAGTGGGGGAGGAAGGGTTAGCAGTCTGCAGACTACAGAGTTGGCTTTTGGCCTTGAAGCCCTCATCTATAAATCAACGTCAGACTCATCCCCCCTACATGATGGCATTCTTTGCATATCTGATCTTCCTAGGAAATATGGCTCCTCTAGCAAAGACAACTGTGGGGAATATAGCAGCTATTAAGGTTAATGGTCTAGAAACTATCCTCCTCTTATCCCCTGATATTTTCTTTTAATTTAAAAAAGTGGGGTTTGTTTATTTGCATGATTCCTTCAAAGCATATTTCCTGACCTAAAAATTAAAAAAAAAAACCCAGTAATATAGCACAAAACAAACTTAATAAGAGAGCATGCTGAGTGGATGATGGCGTGTTAAGTGGACTAATCAGTCATCCTACCAGACTGAATGGGTGGATGAGGAGAGTGTTTAAGAGACTCTGAAGGGAAGTATTACTCCGTGCCTGCAAGTTTTTCAAGTTTGGAGGGCATTATTTGGTTATCAGTCCTTTAAGAAGCACACTATTGAAAGACTTGGCTGGGAATGAGTCCTAGGTGATCTGCAAATAATCTAGGAACATTTACAGAGTGGAACATTAACATGGTGAAGGGGAGGCTTTCAATGGGTCACTGGCCTGTGAGCTGTTTCTAATTGGAGGCTTTGACTCCACCTTTAACTGTGTCTACTTCTCCAACTACAACTATTGCATTAAAAGGACCAAATGGAGCAGGTAGAGGATGAATTCAAATATAAACACTGACGATGTGGCCACTTAGGCGGTTAGAAGCAGTAAGCATCCCCGTGGCAACAATACAACTGTTAGGGCAAGTGCATGAAGGGTGAGGCCCCTTCAGGGCAGCTGCAGAAAGAAAGCCCCTATTAATCCCTTAACTAAGCAGCTGATGGATTTAATCTTTCTGTGCATAGGCTGTAACTCTTCAAACACAGGATTACTATATAGTTTAAAAAATCAGAACAGGCTACCGAACCTTTACCGATTTCGTCAACTTGCTAACAGAGGACAGAAAATAGAACTTTAGTGGGCTTTAGTCTACAATTCACTGTCACTCTAGCTTGAAAAATTGTAAGAAAGCTTCATTACCGGATTCATTCACAAAAAGAATAGGTCTCTATTTGAAGAGGGACCAGGTCTCAGTCTCCTGTCTTGGCGTCTAGTTTCTTTTGATTTTGCATTCATTGCTATTTAAAATAACAGCACAAAAAGATTCAGCCAGGGTTATTTTGCATAGTAGTATCAGAAAAGGAACCATTACCTGGTATAATCCCCTTTGGATTCCTAAAAATAAAAAAACAAAGGAAAATGAGATCAGTATGTATTCATGTTAAAGAAGCTAAATAAATTTCATTGTTGGTCATTTTCCCCTCTTAAAGTGCCTGAGTTTTGTTTTTGAAGGATGTCTACACGTAACACTTTCCCTAGGGCCACAGAGAAGAATGCGGCATTGATAAGACGATGTTAGTATCCGTGAAATATTTCTTACTCTTAACAGAAGAGAAAACTGTATCTGAAAAAGCACAGATGATTATACCCCCTTTTACTTTTCTAAGATCGTATGATAAATACTTGTCTTTTTGGGTGGCACACTTTTTAGTCTGGGTGCAGACTTTTAAACCATGACACAGGTAAGTCAACACATGCTATTTATTTTCTCTTAATAAATCAGCATGGAATACACATGGTGTTTCAGCTACTAGTGCCTTTAAGAATTAAAGGGCTCTTTAACTCACCCTCAAGAAAATACATACAAAAGTTACTAAATTTGAATGAAAATTACAGCTGTTGTAACAACTGTTGCCTCCCAAATTCAAGTAACTCACAGTTCTTTTCCAGGAGGATGGTCTAACCCCAGAGCAGTCTAAACTTCATTTTCCTTGAAGAGATGCAATATCACCTACAGCTCACACAAACTTCACTAAGAAAAGAAACGGCGGCTCGCATTTTGCTCTAGCAAAGAACCAGCTGGCTTAAAAACCCAGCCACTGGCCCACACAAAAGTTTCAGGGCTGCAGGCAGTTCACAAAAACCAACAGACAGGAGTGAGTAAGAGGCAACTGGTGGATTCTTACCTGTAAAACAAGCGCTGCTAACTTGAAGATGGTTTCACTGTCTACTTCAATTTGCCCCTGTTGGTGAAAAGGAAAACATCACTGAACTCAAGCGGCCTTAGGTAGCAGGTTGCAGCAAATGGCCGTGGAGTTGGGGAAGCTGTCACAGCTTGGCACCTCCAGTTTACGAGCAAATGCAGATCATACCATTGCAGGGAAAAGGGAGGGGGTGTGCGGAGAGACGCATCCAGGGTTAAGGGGAAGCTACACTCTGTGTGTGTGTGTGTGTGTGTGTGTGTGTGTGTGTTTTAATTGGCTGTCGAGAATTTTGTTTAGAGAGCAGTATTCTGGAAGAAACATGAATGACTTTGAGGCTGAAAATTCAGACAATTTCCAAATGAATAATTCTTATTTCTGCAAATTCATTTTTAAACTCTGCAGATTTTCTTGGATTAGTTTGTTTAGGGTTTCCTGAAATAATTTTTTTTTCTCTGTGTCACAGCATGGCTATTTTCTTATATGCACGATGCAAATAGTGTTAAAAATGTAAATTCACTGTGTGTCAATGACACATCATTGAATTAAAATCTATTCCGTTAGAGATAAAACGTGAAGCCTTAGGAATCTGTGACAGCAAATGTTCAGAGGACTAAAATTCTGCTCCTTTGTACTGAAGTTTGATGGACTCTAATGAACCATTTTCCACTATTTTATTATTTTTTCATCCTTCAAGATTCCAAAGAAAAATAGGAGTTCTGGGCCTTGGTAAACAGGAATGTTTTTTCAGTAACCAGGTAGGAATGCATAAGGTGTGTGGACAGGAGTATTGTCTCTGTAAATAACACTCAAATGTTCCTTCATTTATTCTGTGAAATGTGGTGATATATGTTAATATCATTACTGCATCATCTAATGTTACAACAATACGTCAGTGATTGGTATGGAGGGATATTTATTAAAAAATTTTTTTTGAGGTATGTTAGCTTCTAAGCATTGACACATGCTAAAATAAATCCACATTATCCCCTCCTTGTCTAAATCCAGTGTAACTAGGAATTCAAAGTTCACAGTGCATAAGAACACAGGACTTATGAGCCTGGCACCTGCCCTTCAACCTCTCTTTCTTCTTGCTACCTGTTGAATTTGGGCTGGAGAGTTTTTCTCATACCAACTGCATCAATGGTGAGTAATTACAAAGTTTTAAAGTAAATGCACACTGGGTAGCTTTACAGAAGCAGTTAGCTCAGTGAAGATTTCTGAAAGGATTATGCTTTTCTCTCAGGTTTCCAAGTGATTTGACTGAGGTTCTCAAAAAAAAAGAAAAGAAAACTAATAATAATAATTCTTTTAAAAGCCATAAAATAAACCAAAAATCCAGTGCATTACAATGTCAGCAGTGATAACTATCTGTGTTTCCCTTACGTTACAAAATGAAAACAAATTTTCATCATACAATATCTAAGTTTCCCTTCTGAAACCTGAGGCAGGGGATCTGCTTCAAAGCTTTATGCTTAAAAGCTGACAGGCCCAGAGCCTTGGAATTCAAAGCTCGCCTATAATCTCTAGAAACAGATTATAAAATCAAAGAGAAGCCAGGTTGATTGTAGGAATCAATTGCCTTCTGTCTTTCAGGTAAGAGGCAGTAGTTTTCTAATCTGGTGAAAGATGATGGAACAGTTAATCCAACAGGTGAGGTGGGTGTTGATCAAGATTAAATTTTAGAAAGGTTAAATTCCTTATGTTCAAAGAAGAAATTCCTGCAGAGAGAGGGGGTGGGGAAGGAGGGGGAGGGGGCTCAAAAGCATCTCTGAGGAAATGCTTTTAAGTCTGGAAATCAGACCCAGACTTAAAGTCAAATTTGTCTTAAAATCTTAGAGAACACAAAAAGTGGAGTATTTAGGATATTAAAATAACAAAAGCTCAATAAAATATATGGATAATTATTGCCAACTCCCCTGACACCCTGTGACCCCTTTTGCCTCATCAGAACCTTAGGTGAGTCATCTGAACAATATTTTAAGCACCAACCTTGCAATTTAGTAAATAGAAGCTCAGCAGATAAAAAGTCCTCAACAGATACTCTTAAGGATGCTGCCAATAATTGTCGATTGTAGAATGGTCATTAGATATTGAAAATGCTGAACTGAGGAGCTGAAACATGCACAGTACCAGGCTCAGCCAGCTCCAGAAGAGTGGGGAGACAAATACTCAACTCCCATGTGGACTTTTACCTATACAAGTGGCCCCAGCACAATTCTGGTGGAGAAGAGTGATGGTGAGGTGAAGAGGTGGGGCCTCTCAAAATCTTGTTCCAGGCAGAGAAGAGAACGCATGGTTTAGCAAAGCCCCACATTCTTTTACATACTTGGGCCCCACCTTGCCTTCCTGTTACCCACCACTCCAGAAATCCAGGGCACCATATTCTGATTTCTCATACTGTTTGCCAAAGTTACTTGACTCATGCATGGAGTTCACTAAACAATGGATCAACCAAGGGTAATAATACTACTTGCCTGGTTCTCAGCAATTTCACGTGGTGGTATTTAATTAAGACTTAGAGAGAATTCAAGATTTTCATGCCTGAAGTGTAAAAGTTCTTTAAAAACTGCAGCCTGCCCTAAGATGTAAGATTTCTTTCACTTACAGCCATGGCAACAGAGGTAACCTTATAGGTACTGGGCAAGCTAACACTTGAGAGAGGGATCTCCTCAAACAGAGAGGTAACGGGATCCTTCAGTGGGTTTCCATGACTGTCAAGGATAAACAAAGAGAAGCAGAGAAGTGGCTCAGATGATGTGGCTGAATGCACAAAGGTAATATGAAACAGTATCAAGTGCCGGTGCTACGCCCCCACGGCTAATTTATCTGGCTGTGGCTTCAGTCCCTAGGTCACTAGGCTCAGGCTCCACATTGGACGTCTTATTTTTGTCCTTGGTTTGTTGGCTCGGTGGACCAAGACATCACACTAAAGTGAGCTCTAGTTTGGATGTGCAAGTAGAACAGAACAAAAGAAAGTTTTAGAACTTGAAAGGGAGTTTAGTGAAAATATGACTCCTGTTATTTTAATGTGATGACACTAAGGATTAGGGACACGGACTGTACTACTCAATCCCACAGCAGAAAGTGACTCTGTCCAGGGCTCTTCCCACTCTCTCACATACTAGTTAATTTTCTGTGACTCCAGTGTAAATCTGTCTCAAGGAATCTTCCAAAGGCATGCTTCTGGTAAAAACTGGAATCAGGTAAGAGTAAAAAATGACTCCAAATGCCACTTCCACCGTTGGTGGGGTGGTATGTCACCATAAAACATACACATTCCCAGTAGAATAGGAAAATTATTGCTGAAAAGCCAACCTGCTTTTCTGTATTGATGGCACTCTGTGGAAACTTATCCTGCACTATAGCTATGGACATTAATAACTTGGTCACAAACACTGAGAATTTAGAACTAAAGTTGAGAAACTATTTTGAGAGAGCTCAGTTTATTTCCAAGTCTACCTTTACTATCTATTTTAGAGTTAAGCCTACAAAAAAATAAATGCAGAAGGGATGCAAGGTTCCATTTGCGATGATCACAGTACTAACTGATTAAGGCAATAATTTTCAACAAATAAAAACTTTTGGGTAGAAGATTGATGAGAAACAGGAAAGGATATTAACATAATCACAAAGTATCTCACTGTGGGAAAAAATTATTTACAAAGGGAAAAATGGTAACTCTTCAAGGGAGAAACTTGACAGATACCATCTTAACCAAGAGACGAGTATCACCAATAACTAAACAGACCAGCATCACATGCCCCCTGACGGTGTGCCTGGAAAAGCACATCACTTCACCTACACACATTGCCATGCTAGTAAATGTAAATGCAGGGGAGAGGTGCCATGAGCCTTTACTTGCTGCATTTGCTGATTTTCATGGTGCAAATACTCCCACTTTCGCTGATTTTAAGCCACCGATATGACACTACTAAACACAAAGTTGGGAAGAGATGTAAAATCAGCTGTCATAGCTGGGACAAGGTGCCTCAAGTACACCAATGGGTAGTATTCTTGCCAAAAATCCATCACTAGAGCTAATCATGAGGAACTATGAGAGAAACCCAAACTGAAGGATATTCAATAAAGCATGTGGCTCATACTCTTGAAAAATGTCAAAGGGATGAATGCCAAAGAAAGGCTAAAGAATTGTCCCAAAGCAAAGAAGACTAAAGAATCAGTAACAACTAAATGCAGTGTGTTATCCTGTATCAACAGTAAAAGTTGTTCTGAGGAGCAATACTGGGACAACTGTACTATATTAGTCAATAAAATAGCTTTAGTGTTAAATGTTCTGAATGTGATCACCATAATATAATTACATAAGAGATGTCCTTGATCTTAGGAAACATGCAGGGAAAAATCTGAGGGTATACAGTGCAACTTACTGTCAAATGGTTCAGAAAAAAATTACACATGTCAGGGGGAAGGAGAGAGGGAGCCAGTGTGGCAAAGTGTTAACAACTGGTGAATTGGGTTTAATAGACATACTGGCATTTCTTTGTGCTACACTTACAGCTCTCTGTAAGTTTGAAATTATTTCAAAATGCAAAAATAAAAAGACACTGACACCGAAGAGCATACTTTCTCTTTGCTTAATAAATTCCTGCTATTTAAGACTGTTAAAAAACAAAACAAAACATTGACACCTTTTCCCGGAGTGCTGGATATCTATTTGTCTTGCCTGCCTAGGACCCCTCCCCTTTTTCAAGGCAGAATATATCATTCTTTGGGAGAATTGTTTCTTCCCCTACTGGCACTTGTGGAAATACAGTCATCATTCTGTGGCAAGTGATTGATGGAAGCTGGTTCTAAGACCTTCCCAAGGATTTTCCAGGTGAGAACTAAAGGGAGAAAGAGCTCTCGCTCTCTCTCTCTCTCTCAGAACAAAGTTGGGAAGATGTGAACCACACAGAATCAATGCCACAGATGAAGAGAAAGGAGCTTTTTGACATTGGTAGTCAATTATATCTACTGCTGAGCTGGGCCAGACTTCAAAGACTGGTTAAAACTTAAAAACTGGTAAGAATGGTAACTTGGTTGCTGCTTGGAGCTCTCTTTGGTTGACCAGTAAGCCAGCAAACAACTGTGTAAAGAACAGGTGTGGTAAGGACACGCATGGGTGAGTGATGCAGCTCCCAGGAGCCTCTCTAATTCTTTCTGTGCACACATCTACAGGCAGGGAGGCCTCTTATGGATCTAAAAGTCCAGAGCTATAGGCTCACTGTTTTTTACACAATTAGTTTTGTGGAGGGGCCACATCAACACCTAAGACCTCCTACTGTCTTACAGGGCAATTCTTGCTAGGCACAGAACATCCTTCCCTGAGGATTCCTATCATCTAGGGATCATCATGCCCCCAAAGACTGGCCATAATTACCCCACCTGCACCCTTTCCTCTCCACATACAAATGAACCAATACTTTCTGCTTTTTGTTTAAGCTCTCTATGAGAGGTAAATGTTTATGGTCTCAAGAATGTATTTCCTGTTTGTTCTTCTAGATCAGGTTTGCAATCTCAGCACAACTGATGTTTTAGTTAGAGAATTCTAACTAGAATTGTGGGGCTGTCCTGTGCACTGTATGGTGTCACACAGCATGCCTGGTCTTTACTCACCAGATTCCAGTAGCACTGCCTCCCCAGTCGGGACCAAAAATGTCCTCAAACATTTCCATATGTCCCCTGGAGTGGGGGATTGTGGGGGACAAAGTCACCCTGTTGAGAACTACCATTAGATTCTTAGTTCTATTCTTGCATTAAGTTAGAAACATCAGAAACCTAACAGAATTGAACCATAAGGTTTGGCCCAGGTAAAATGTCCTTTTTATAATGGGTTTTGGCATTACTCCACTGGCTTGTATTGAGAAACAGTATAAAAAACAACCCTCAGAAACTCATTAGTTTAATAACTCAAGGTGTGTTGTTGAGGACATAGTTAATTACATCATGTAATATCCCCTTAATATCAAAGGCCCCATGGGAGAACCTTCTGAGCTTTAGGTCCAGTAGGGACTGTGTTCCTTTATGCAGCTGGGGATGGGTTTTTACCTTAATGGCCACTGTGAGTTATACAAGTAATCATAACTCCCTATGGCTTTAGCTCTTATGAGAAACTGAATTTTAAATCTGTGGGTTATATGCTTTATACTAGCCATGCTAAATGTTTCATACTACCATAATCTTGGTAGCTGCTAATTATTTCTACTTTTATTTTCTCATAAATAACTCTTGATTTCATGAGTTTAGTAAATATTTTAGTGGGTTTTTTTTTTATTGAGATACACAGCAAAGAGCACAGCTTGATGAATTTTGATGTTTATACATTCACATAACCATCATTCAGATCAAGATGTCAACACTCTCACTAAATTTTTCATCTTAGGGAAATACATGTATTTTTTAAAGCCACAGCCAATTGATACAATTATTTCTCCTAATTAGAGAAGTGTAAAATTGCAAAATTGTTTCAATTTGCATTTCTTTGATTAGTGACCAATTTGAGTACTTCCCTTGCAGCCACATATTATTTGCTATTGCATATATGTAAAATGAACTTTTGTCCACTTACCTATTTGAGAACTTATGTTTTATATGAGCTGCCACTGTTAACCCTTTGGCAAATCTATTGAGTAAAAACTGTCCTTCTATTTGTTTTCCTTTGATGTGCTCTCTTTCTCGTAGCCTGTGAAGTCAGATTGGATGTAGGCCTATCTCCCCCACGGAAAGAATCTGTGGGCCCTCCCTGAGCAGGTTACTTTTTCTGAAACTCAATTCCACATCTGCAAAATAGGGAATGATAATATTGAATTCACTGAATTGTTCAGAGCACTAAAGTACAAATATAAAGCATTTATCATAAAGCCTAGCTCCAAAGACTCTCTCAATGTTATTCTCTCTGCATTAATGTTTACCATGTTGTTTCTTACTTTTTTAACATATTATTATATCTACGGTAATCTACTTTGTTCTGGGACACTGTTCAATTTTTGTGTCGTTCCACAACATTTATTCATTGTTCCATTACAATGAATCTCAATATCTGATTAGATAAATGCTTTATGTTTCCATAATAATCTTTAACATTCTCCTTCGTTAAATTTTTAAAGACATTTTAACATAATCTTGTCAAGTTTTAAAAAAGATATAATAATTTGACTTCTTTTCTGAAATCATAGTATGTATGACTGTTAAAATTGCTTTATCGTGATCATAAAGTTTTATGATATACCATAAAGATCATACACATCCAATGTTAGGGTTAATACACAGTATTTTATATTTTCCTGTGTAAATGGCCACTTTCTCTTTTATTATATATTTGGTTATCATTATATAGGATTATTATTTTTAGTGTATTTAACTTGTATTCAATTTCTTCACCAAAGCCCATCTGCCAGTAAGTTTTAACTAATTTGTTTCCATTTTCTAGATACACAGTGAAATTGTCTCCAGATATTTTGGCAGTCCTTTGCAATGCACACAGTATACCAAATTGCATTGCATGAAGTAGGCATTTTACTGAACACATCAAAACTACACTCTTCTCATCCACTGCTGGTGCACTCTAAGCTAGTTTTGGACCAACTTTCTGGCACTGTCTATTAAAGCTCAACACACATATGCACTCTGGCCCAGCAACTAGGCTCCTGGGTATATTTTAACAGACATGTTTACATACGTAAATAACCAAATACTACAAGCTGTCCAAATGCCCACCAGTGGGTAAATGAACTGTGGTATACACATACTAGGGATTGTTATTTATCAGGGAAAATGAACAAGCTGGCCTAAACTACATACAACAGTATGCATGAATCTCAAAAACACAATATGAGCAAAATATGACAGACATTAAAAAGCACGTATATTGTCAGGATTAAAAGTTATAGTAGTGGGAGGATTAATGACTGGAAGAGAACATGCCAGGGGCTTCTTAGGTGATATTCTGTTTTCCTTGATACTGATGCTAATTACACAGATGTGCTCAATTTGTGGAAGTTCACTGAGCTGCACACTTACATTATATGCACTTTTCTACATGTATGTTATACTTAAACAGGACTCCTGATCTTCCCTGAAACCTTTGTCATCTTACTGAAGGGCAATTTCATCTTTAGTTGCTTAGGTCTAAGACCTTCATGGCACCATTAGGAACAGAGCTGGGCAGTGAGTGACTTGTACAACTGTACTTGGTGACCATGTTTGCACCTTCTAATGCATTATACACCTGATTTATTTTCTTTATTGTCTTTTTTCCTGTCCACCATCAGCTCTGCCTAACATTAGGCAACATCCTTAAGGGCGTAGGTATTTATCTATTTGGGCCCTAGCTATATTCTCAGGATCTAGACACAACCTGGCACATAGTGGGTGCTCAATAATATTTGTAGAATATCAACTAAAAGCATAGTGAAATAAAAAGTTGATAGCTGTATTTATACTTTTCCTTTTTAAAAAGGGAATGCTTCTTGTGTTTCTTGATTCACTAAACAGATTTCGCTTGATTTCAACTCAATATAAGGAATCCTAGCTTTTCAACCAGGAGAACATAGCCCAGGCTTCACCAACTATGGGAACTGTAAGTACAGTACTGAGGTGGCATGGACTAGATAGGCAAACTTAAGATACTGAACACACATTGGTGTTACATGTCAAAAAGCCTTTTACTTTTCTGAGTTCATTGTCTAAAAACATTAAAGGAAAATAAGAATGCCTGCCTCAGATACTACATGGAATTTTGAGGACAAAAAGAAAACAAGATCTAAAGATGCTTTTCAAAAAGGAAAAAGCATTACAAGAATAACAAACAAGTACAGGTGATTTTTGCGGGTGTGGATCATAGTTTCAAAGACATAAGCATTATGACCAAAGTATCTGGGCAGACTGCTTCTCAGAAACTTGATCACAGTGAAGATAGAAGCAAAGAAAGAAAGTCTGTGGCATGTGAATTGGTGGGAGAATAATACAAATGACCATATGGGTATGGAGACGAGAAGGGAGGGAACACTAAGCAGACTGTACTTGCCCGAGGACTGGCCCAGGAATGGTTTGTACAATGCATTTTATTTTTAGGTGGGCAAGTGGCATATACTTTTTTTCTTGGAATGAAATTCCAACTACTGTAAACAGAAACCAGACCTGAGTTTCTAGATACCACTCTCCATTGAAAGAAAAAATGGCTGATTCCCAGGCCATGGCAGTGGAAATGTGTTGAGCATCAAAATGAATGACAGGATAGATTATGATGCATTGAATAGAAAGGAATGCATGAGTCTGTGCGATATTGAAAAATATTATTAAAAGCTGAGGATGGAGGAGCGGAAAAGCTATTCTTTACAGATGAATGCTGACTGAGAAATGTTGAAGATGACTGACAGAATTAGAGAATCACCATTTACAGTCACCTTAGTACTAATGGACTTGGGCAAGATCCACAATGGAGGCCAAGACCATTGGGTCGAAGACTGTTGGAAACAGGATGGTCAAGCAGCCTTGAAGTGTCAACCCCTAGACAAGCTACAAAGAGGAAGAGGAATCTGGAAGATCCCAATTTACCCAAAAACAAGGTATACTGACATTGCAAGCCTCCTTCTGAGATTCACTGAGAACTACACTGTTCCTGTAGTACTCCTGCCACAAGCAAATTATATTAGGCTAGTGGCTCTCAAACGTTGGTGTGCAGCAAAATTACTTGGAGAGCTCATAAAGAATACAAAGGCCCAGGCCCACTGAAATGAGAGGATGAAACAGGACAGTGTGTTTTCACGAAGTTCTCAGATGATTTTGAGACACATTCAACATCATACATGTAAGAACCCATGAATTAAGACAAATCCTAATTTTCCCAAATCAATAGACATTTTGCAAGAAAACTGGCCTACACTCTGCAAAGATACCAGTGTAAAAAAAGCCAAAGAAAGACCAGACACCTCTTTCTAATTATGGAGATTCTAGAGGCAAGGCAACTCAATGCAATGTGTGATCCTGGATTGTACCCTGGATCAGAAAGGAAAAAAACCACAAATGCTATAAAGATTATTGAGACAATTAAAAAAATTTGAGTGGGAATTATATAGTAGGTACACACAATTTGTGAAACATGGTATTAATCTCATAAAACTCTAAACTCCATATGGACAGAGATTTGTTTGCCAATGTATATACCCAGCACCTAGATAGTACACATTCAGTAAATTTCAAAATGAATTAATCTTTACTTAAAATAAAAAAAATAAAACCTTCAGCTGGCAATGTTTTTCAAGATGCTGCTGCAAAAAATGCCATCAGGAATATGAATCTTCTTCCTCCCAATTCTTACTTTTATTTTCCCCCTATTCTGACTCCTTGAGGCTCTGCTTTATTCTTTGTTAAGCCCAGAAAGAATGAGATTGTCACATGGTCCAATATCAGACAGACTGGCTCCACCATTCTGCCAATATCTGAATCCTTTTTATAAACTCTTGCATCAACATAGTTTCAAAGCAAGGGAGTGAATGTTTATGCGACTGCCCTGAAAATTAGAGGTGTGATGATCTACAGCCAAAATGTTCAATGATGCAAGAAAGGCACAAAGCCTAAATTAGGTCAGCCTCTGCTACTAAGCATGGAGGTTCCAAGGCACCCACATCTGATAAACAGGAGGGGAGACAATTGGGGAACAGATGAATAACCATTATTAAACAAACACTTAGAAACAAGTTCTTCACTTCTGTACCTACCCTTAGGCATTATACAATTACACACACAGCAGACTTTAATTACAGCATTTTAATTGTTTAAATGCACCCTGGCATCAATATATGATTATAATATGAATTTAAGCCAAACTCAGAAAAGTTCTGATGGAAAAACAGTGATATGTTTTAAAAAGTTCAAGGTGTTTACAAGATATTCAAGGATGAGTAGAGGGAGAAAAAGATGAATCAGAGGAAAGTTATGGTCATAATATTTACAATTAAGTCTTTGAATAAAGGAGCCCTTTAAATTAGTATTCTGTCTGGATTTTTCTTTTCTTTTCTTTTGCTTGAGTAAATGTGAGTGATACTTTTACTTCCAGGACTACTGTGTATCCATGTGATTGGGTCTCCCATTTATTTATTTATCCAATAAAGCATGCCTCATTTAAATTATTTCCATCAACATTCTTCTTTCATCCCATCGTTGTGATTATTTATGCACAAGTAATTTTATAAATGAGAACATCTTACAACAATGCTTTTGGGAATTTTGAAATAATATGGCTGATAACAAAAACAAGAAACATTTAAGTGCTACTTATTTGTTCCAAGAGGTTGAGACATATTAATTCTTTGAGTCTGCAGGACAACCTGTGACGAGGTAGGGTCATTACCTCACTTCATAGGTGAGGAGACTGAAGCTGAGGAAGAGAAAGTGGATTGCTGCTTAAGGCCCCAGCCTGAATGGGGCAGAGCCCAGATTCAAAGCTAGATGGCTGGGGCTCCCGCTCTTGCCCTTGCCATGCATGGAGCCATATTTTGGGTGGTTTCACTGTGAAAGTGAACAATTGGCTGGGGTCCAACACCCATGAAATACTTACTGACTCTAGCTGAGAAGTAAATTGTGCTCTCATTTACGTGCTTAATAGATTTATAATTGTTACTACTTGTGGCCAGTTCAATAGGTTTCACCGCCATGGATATCTCAGTCTATTTCCTAATGAATCCATATTGCAAAATATTAATATTAGGCCTACTTAATTATGAAATGGAAGCCTTCTATTCCACTTCTTCTGTTTAAAATACATAAAGCCCTTCAAACTTCCTCTTTAGGCCTCTTAAGCATGTGTAACACCACAGGAAGGCGAACGACATCTGCTTCTAGTTTGGGTTAAAAAACTAGGTGACAGATACATGATAGATGGACATTCATGATATAAGTGGATGGACAGAGAAAGATAGTTGGTGCGGATAAATATTTTTGGATTTCTTTGCCAGATACCTTTTGAAATACAAGACTTATACTTTCAAAGATGTCAACCTTAGCATTTTCAAAAGCAGGAAATAAACAAAAAAATTTTATTTCTAAAGTAAATTGAGAAAATGTCTTACAGAGTCTTTTTATCCATCCCCAGTATTTAAGATAATGTATTGTCAGCTGAATGGACCACATACCCCCTCCTCCCTCGGTTCAAGCATTTACCATACTATTTTTGACTTTTTCTGAGTCACAATTCAGCTGTATGCTAAATTATAAGAATACTTAAAGCCCATTTCTGAGATGATGATATACCAAAAGATGATGGATATCAGTACTGGATTTAAATGTTTTAAGATAATTTGTGTTCAGTGCACCATTTTAAAACATAGCTCTTCTACAGTGTAGCACAGAGAAGGCAAATAGTGACTCGGTGGCATCTTACTACACTGATGGGCAGTGGCTGCAATGGGGTAAGGGGGGGAATTGATAATATAGGTGAATGTAGTAACCACATTGTTTTTCATGTGAAACCCTCATAAGAGTGTATATCAATAATACCTTAATAAAAACAAAACAAAACAAAACAACAACACAGGTCTTCTAATTGGATGTTTAGTAGCTTTCCAATGTAATCAACACATATTTGAATGTCTTACATGTGCTGGAGATACATCAGTGAACAACTAATTCAGTCTTTGTAGATACAGCCTGGCTAGTGCCCACTGAAGGGCATTTTGTTGGCATCTCCTCTATGACCATGCCCTTTTACTTCTGTGGGCTTCAGTTTTCTCATCTAAGGACCAAACAAAACACCTTTCTTTTTACCGTCTTGGGGAGGTGGTAAAGTCAAATAACATAGCATGTATGGAAAGCCCTTGAGGATTAAAATTGGCATGTATAATAAGCTATTATTACAAAAACTTGGATTCCCACAAATGCACAAAGCGGCATATCTGAATGCTCATGGTTTAAGACACATAATTTAAATGCTAGGCAAACAGAGGGAGAACCACATGAAACAAAGAAAGGTGCAATATTTATTATAAAACCCTCGACAGCCCTTTAAAATATGGTATTAGATTTCTTTGTTCTTTGTGGACCAGCTAGTCTTCAAGCCGACTCTGATGTTTAGCTTAGTGACCTCACTTGGTAAATATTGACGGTTGGTTATTATGAGAAGGCATGCTCACCTCTCTGTAGACATAACTTGGAGCCTGCAAAATTCAATTTCTGTTACTGATCCTTTAAATCATTTTGCCATCTCAAAACGAGCTTGAGGATTAAAATATACATACATATTTATGCACATACACACACAGTCATTTAAGCAAACACTGTCCAATCCCAAATGCTAGAACTCTGCCAAGTTAACAGATACACCAAATAGATTTTAGCTCTTGGTAACTACTCAGATTGCTGGATGTTGACTGCATGCAATAATTCCTGGACAGAAACCATGAATATGAAGCCTAAGTAATGGATTGGTTACCGGAATATACTTCTGTTAGGAATATGTTCTGTTAGGTTAAATCGAGCTAAGACTTATTCCTCTCTCTTAAGAAATTATAATTAGGAATAGTAACAGGAATACATACTTTAAAAAAGTCTGCCATTAACAGGCAGCTGGAGCAGTACTAAAGTACTAAAATATCTTTCTAGGTTTTAGGAGAATGTTTCCCTCTCAAAGAAAAGTCACATTTAACTTCTTCACAGTCTCATTATGAACTTGGAGGATGATTCATTTCTCTAATTTCTCTTCCATCCCCGCTTTCTTGTTGCTTCTACAATAACTGGCTCTAGAAGGAAAAAGGAAAGTCAATGATATTCAGAGTAGTTTGGCTAAATGGTTGGGGTGGGAGAATATACTGGCAGACTTGGTTAAAAGGAGGTTTTAGGATTAACTTTACTGCCGCTGCATATACTCAATGTCCTCATGTCCTAGAGGCAATCAAAACTTGATGACTTACTTCCCTGGAATTCCAAGAAAAGATGTTTGAATCTAAGAGCAAAGAAGTGTGTCACTGTATTGCTGTAGGTTATTTTACAGTTGATTCTTCTAAATGCCTCCAAAAGGCACTTATAGCGAATATAGCAACAAAGGTTACAGTACATATGCTGAGACTCATGTGCTTTAAAATCCGATCATGCGATGCCAAAATCGTACTCCAATAGGCTCAGTATATTAAATTTCAAGGTTACAAGTGCAATATCAACTCTGGAAAATTGAATTTAGGAGCAGTAGCTAAAATTTAGGTAGTGAAAACAAAATAAGATTGAAAGCTGAAAAAATCGAATTTTATGGTTGTTACTCAGAACTGGTTTTCAATTTGGCTTGATCTTTTCACAAGCGCATTTTGCAAAATTTGATCCATTTAGTTGCTAGTCTAAACCACATTTCTTTTGCTTGGTTGACAAATATTTACTGCGGGCCTGTAGTATATGCCAGGTTCTGTGCCAGCAGGTGGGACATTACACCTCAGAGCTGACCCTGATACCAAGGAGTCAGTTCACTCGCAGGGGGGCAGATACGCAAACAACCAATTCAACACAATGGGAAGAGAGTTAGAAGACACATGTAAAAGATATTTGGAGGCTGGGAGAACCTAATTCCCTGTAGGAAATGGTGGTGGTGGTACACAAGGGAAGGGGACAACTGTTTAAGGGGCAGGAACCCTGGAGCTGATTTCTGAAGGATGAGTGGAAATGTGCCAGAAAGAAATGTAAAGTGAGACAAAGGCATTCAGCAGACAAACATGAACATAAAAAAAAGAGAAAGACATTTGGCAGAGATAAGTCTATAAAAAAAAGGCACAGAAACTTGAGAAAGGCTGGCTGGCATCATCAGGGAACAAACTATTCAGTATGACCACAGGGTGAGTATGGGAAGAGGGTGCAGTGCTAAGTGAGGGCTCCCATGTCCTCCAAAGGGCTGACATGTAATAGTAGTATGTGATATGTTAATAGCAAAAGTATTATTTAGCAAAACAGTGTGCCACACACTGTTCTATACACCTTGTATATATTAAGTCATACACTGAAGTAGGAACAATTATTGTCCCCACTTTAACAGTTGATAAAACTGAGGCTGAAAAATATAAGTACCATGCCCAGGTTTGAGCCAAGATCAGGCTTTTGAATTCAGGCTGCCTGGTTTCAGAGTCTAACCTCTCACCACTGCATTATACAGCCTCCCCAGGCAGGAGGGCAAGCTCAGGTGCTAAGCAGACCCTAAGTCTTGTTGACTTCATGTTCTAAAGTGCCTCATCTCTGCTGCCCGTTTGTTCATTCTTCGATCATTCCCTCTTGCACTTCCTCATCCATTTAATCTTTTATCTGACATCTAAGTCCTAGAGATAGAACGTAAAGAAAACCTGGTCCCTATTCTCAATGTGGGAGTTTATGAAATAAAAATGTGAATTTTTAAAGCATCCCGACTCTCCTTCCCCATACTGTATATTTATTATTAAAACATAAGAACATATAGAATATAGGAAGAAGAGTGGACCAGATGGGGTCAAAGCAGCCAAAACATATAAAAAGTTAAAAGTCTAAAACAGTGTTAGATGTATACAGCAGCTGATCTCAACCAAGAAAAATATAGTAAAGAATAAAGTTAAAAACAAGCATACTGTGTTTACTGTTCTGTAAATATGTACATTGTAGTTTGGACATATTTCCCTCTCAGTCTACAAAGGCTGCACAGTATCCTATCACATGAATGATTTATAATTTATTTAATCTCTGTTGAAGTGTATTTAGGCAGTTTCCAATTTTCTACTATTAGAAATAATAATCTAAGATTATTTTTTTATGTTTTATGTTTATATGTTCATATTTCAGTAACATCTTTGATGGGCTAATTCCACAAGTTAATGGATATACTCTTAATTTAATGGGCAGGGCCAAATTGCCCTCTGAAGCCACACAGGCTGTTAAGAGACTTTTGGTGCTTCCAGGTTCACACAGTTAAATGCAAATAGCATTAAGATTCTAAGGACATTGTGCAATATGCTCTATGCAATATAACTCTAAGCGTGGTGAGACCGTATTTAGGGATGATAGGCTGAGACTCTTCCCAAGTCCACCAATGAAAAGTCACACCTAATAAGCTCTCAGTTAAGAAATGGAGTAAGAGGGAGGACAAAAATAACATGACTGGATAGTCTTGCAACAACTCTGTTTTTTAAAAGATTATTGATGTTTGGCTCACCTGTACTTCCACATTTATTCAAGATTCTAAAAGATGAGCATTTGTCAGAAAAGAAAAAGGAGCAAAGTGAAATCTGCAAGGCATTCCTGAGCCACTTTCTCCTCCATTTTGATATGGTATCTACTCCTGTTAAGCACAGAGCAGAAGAGGTCCTACCTGGCTTAATACCAGGTCAAAGTTTGTTGACTAACTCCAAAGGTGTTTCATCTAGAGAATCAAGAGATCCAGGTTTTATCCTGTGGTCAGATCTAACATAGAGTAATATATAAGAGGCTTACAGTTGTCTTTCTTTGCTTTATTATTTAACAGCATAGTATGTATGTAGAACAGCATTTTCACACATGTGTTCAGCAGTCTATTAATAAGTATTGCTTGAAAGAAAAATTCCATATGCAAGGAAGTTTGGAAAATATCAGGTTAAACAAAGTCACATATGTGTATTGAAGGACTTCTTGAAGTCTTTAACATGTCAAGGCATGTTGTGAACTTCCAAGAAAGTGGCCTAGTATTCAAAATTTATTAAACTGTTCTTTGTAAGAAAATAGCTTATGATCGTGAGATAGATTCCTGAGTTGTAAATTTAAAGTACAATATATGTGTGTGTGATTACAACACCCTAATTCTGTTTATGAGATTTCTCATATTTCAGACTTGGGAAAATGTCCCAAACTGCATTCTCTGTTATTTTAGGAAGGATTAACAAACAGCATCAAGGAATTCTGGATATGCTCAGTCTCTCTAAGGTTCCTGGCATCTTTCAGAGAAACAATTTTGGTTTTCGTATTTGTGGTTTGGTGAATTTTTTTTTTACTGGGAGTATAGTTGATATACAATATTGGTTTCAGGTATACAATATAATGATTGGACAATTATACACATTACTTTCAGAAATACTATGTTCTAGAAAGTAATGTCAGACATACCACCTTTAAGATAAGCACAACACACACCACACCTACACATGAATGCACAAATGAAAAAAATCCTTGAGATTTAGCACAGGCCATGGGCAGGCACTAGCGCTGACTATTGTACTGGTAACGCAGCACTCATCAGAAATCCTTACCCTTAATAGAAATGCAATAATTTTTTATTCAATGAATGAATGAATGAATGAAACAAATACTATGATTTCTGGACTCAGGCTGCCTAGTGATTACTGCACTACTAATGAATTGTTTAACCATGGCCAAATTATTTAACATATTTATGTTTCCATTTCCTCATTTGGTCAAGTAATCGTAACTAACAGTATTGGTTTTTGTGAAAACTAAATGAGTTAATTACATGGAAAAGATCAGTGCCTGCTGCTTGGTGAGCTTTCAGGGAAGGCGAGCTGCCACCCTCCTCCTGCTCCCAGGCCCCGAGCATGGTCCCTACCACATAGTACCTCTTAGACTCCACTCGCTTTATCACATTTTCTGCCTTTGCATTATTATAATTTTATACTCACCAAAGAAGACAAGGTGACCAATACTATTTTAATTTTGCAAGCATGTCTTCAAATCACTGATATGAAAAAAGGGGTAGTGGTAACAAACGTTGAATGATTACTGAAGTCACATATAAGGTCAAAAAGGCCTCCAAAAATGACAACTGGAGCCAAACCTACAGTCTGTTCCAGGCCTTTAGTCCTCGGCTAGCAGGCCACAGGGTGTCCCAGGTGGGCCATCCCCTATGCACTGCGTGCTTCTGGGCTCCCCGGTGTCAGTTCCGGCCTTTCCAAATCATCACGACCTGGCACAGTGGTTGTTCTGCGAAGGCACGGTGTGCCCCTCTGCATTCTCACCAAGGAAGCCAAAGGGGTTCAAGAGCCCTCACTTGAATGACAACTCGGAGAACAGTGCTCTCCTGGGGAACTCTTAATGTGTATGGGTAGTTTCTAAATTTCTGGTAGGTTCTGTTCCAACATAAGTGCTTATGCATTTCTGAAATGTCATTTTTTTGTCCTCCAGCCCAGCCTGTGGCCCCTAATGTCTGGAAGCACCTATTAACCACCATGTGCTAAGCAGCACCATGTACAACAATGTTCCGAGTAAGAGAACTTATTCTTAGGATTAACTTATACTTAATACTCAGGATGTCACAGATAGGCCTCCCCCATGGGGAGGAGGGAGAGACAACCCTCATCCACTGAGAGGCAGTACTTGTGGGGGAACTCATGGATGCTGGCATCATACTGCCTGGGATGAATCTTGGCTCTTCCACTTATTACCTATGTGACCTTGTGGATATTACTTAACCTGTGTACCTCCGTATTCTCATCTGTAAAATGCGGGACAATAATACAACTTAGCTAATAGGTGAGAGAATTAAATGAATGAATACACACAGTAAGTGCCAGGCTAATTTTATATATTTGATACTCATTAGTTGATATGACCCGACTGATCATAATAACAGCCCCTGAGTTCTAAGTTACTGAGGTCATGTTTATTTTCCTGGAGCAGTCACTAAAAGGAAGATAGGACAAACCAGAGGTGCTTTTAATGGCCAGGGTCTCCTGCTGGTGTAATTTGCCAATACGACACTTTTCCCACCTACTAGCTCTGTGGCATTAAGCAAACTGCTTAACCTCTCTGTACAGCAGTTTTTTTATTTGTGAAAGGGAATAATAGGTTTCCTGCCTCGTTGTTACAGTGAGGACCAAAGGTAACTTAATGTGTACCACTTAGCATCGTACAAGCACACAATAACTACACAGAAAAGACTCTTCGGACAATTCTTTCCTTCCCATTAGTCTCAGAGCTGGAAATGGATTTCAGATCTTCCTTTGCTCTCTGCTCTTAAGGTGAAATGCTTTTTTCTTTTCTAACTTCCAGTAAAGAGGGGGAGGAGAAATGAAAGGGCTTTTGTATCTGGACCTTGATTCATAATTCTCCAAGTGAGGTGTAGCCCATTTGTAAACATTTGCATGGTTAACTCACAGAAAACCCAGTGGTTCTTCAGCTGAAGTGTTCAGGACACTCAACTGAGAACCTTGTTGAAAAGGCTGATTTCCAGCGCCCTCCTCAATTATGATTCTGTGGTCTGGAGAGGGGCAAACAGGCAAGAGCTTACTCGTTAAAAATGGACTTTTGTTGCAAATCTGATAAAAGCAGTTACAGCCACACAGTGAGAAATGTACCCCAATCACACCCATCATTCTGAGATGGGAAACGGGGCTCAGCAAGGCGGAGTGCTGTTAGACCACACAGCTGGCATGCTTCAGAGGTAGCCCTAGCCCTGAGACCCTTCCTCAGAATTACACTTCCTTGTCAAGATCGAAACACAGAATGATTTTTAATGTATTTTCTCATATTGCAAATTGCAGCAGGTCATGGCAGATGGAATATTAATTCACCTTATCACTTGGATTGCTTATAAGGACAGGTATACATTAAGCCAGGTTTTGTTATAACTACTGCTAAGGTAGATTTTTTTTCAGAGAAAATTTCATTTTCACTGATGTTTAAATTGGGATTTAAGAAAACAGAGGAAAAATCAAGAAATCCTCATAGCATTTCCAATTATAGACAGCCTCAAACAGTACTGGCTGGTAGCAGGGACCCAATAAATAATGCTGAATAAATACTCTTATAGGTATTTAGCTCTAGCCATGGTTGAACTTGGCCTATAGACCAATGGCTTCATAACTGAAGTCAACCAGAGCTAGTTTTCTGTAAGACTATTATTGACCTTTATTCAAATCTACAGTGACTAGAGAAAAAAAATCCAATGGGCTGTGACTTAAAGAAATACATTTGACTGTACATTAAATTTTATTTTTACAGAATCATTTTCACTCATTCTTGGTGAAAATTGTAGAGTTACTATAGCATTGCTAAGTGTTATTCAATAATACCTGAAAAATGAATTTTGGAGCATTTTAGATGTTTAATTTCTCAGTACATTTAGATACATTTCATACTCAATACTGGTCAAATTATATATCAGATAAGTTGTTTTTGTTTATCTGTTGACTTCTGGGAAACAAGGATTGATCATCAACAACACCTATTTATTTACTGACTTAGTCAACAATCCATTGAATGCCCAATTTGTACCACACTGTGTACATGGCATTTTGTTTTGGAGTAAACAAAAGTGAAAATCTCTTCAGACTATCCAGGATACCCAAATTCTGAAATGAGGCACAGTATTTCTTTAACACAAAGCCACCCAATGGCTTATTCACTATGCAGTATGAGCAATGATATTTACAAAACTACTGGGAATCACCCAGTGTGTCAGATGACATACCCATATGGCTGAAGTTTCTTAATGTAAATCCATATTTGCACAGCTACACAGAGCTTCAGCAACTGTATTAAACCTTATGTCAAGTCATATTTCTTACTAACCCAGCATGCAAAAGGATACTGTGGCTTTGTCAGTATTTGCAAATAAGAGCTCTTTCTTCCTGCCTAGATGTTTCTGTCCTTTGTGGAAGGAAAGAACTGGCAGTAGGGGAAAGCCGTCTGGCAGGGAGGAAGTAGTGTGTGTAGCGGATGATAAGAGGTCCTGAACACATGACTGGTGGGAAGAATGTCCCCTGTACAGTGTGGAAGGGAACCCCATTTAATCTCAGATTTAGCACTGAGCCCTGAATTCACAGCAGCTACCACCATCAGTGACTGACTTCCACCAATTAATTAATAATCCACCTTTGTGTGTTCTATAGCTGAGACTATGTACTCATAAAACTTATTTACTCCTGTGGCCATGATTCGATCATAATCCTTATGTGGAATGTTCTTAAATTATCACATATTTTAAGAAATTACTTGAAAGATGCTTTACCAAATAGCTGATTCTCTTATCATTTACTGGATCCTGTAACATCTCTTGGAATTATTTAGTATTAGCTTTCTGCATGTTACTTAAACAGAAAATATTCAACTCAAAATTCCTACAACTGAATTAAAAAAATTACTCTAATAAAAGTGACAGGTTATAGTATTTTACAATATTTTTTTCTGTAAAAGTTCTAAATTCAACACTCCTATTTAGAAAGGAGCTCCCAGGAACTGACATTCATAAGATGGGAGTAGATTTTAAAAGAATTCTGCTTTTCAGTACTTTCTCAAGAAGTAATGAATTTAGTATACAAAGCTGTGGGAAATACCACTATCTTTCCTTGCATAAGCTACAGAGAAAACAAGCAATCAAGAGGACTATATCCCTGGACCACAGCCAGTCAAGCAGTGAGAAATATCACAAGGGGTAATTGTATTTCTCCACAAAGGAGAGAATGACCAGCTGTGCTTTATGAAATGTTTTCCTGACTCAGTAAATGCTGCATTTGCCATAGAGATGTCTGTCTACTTTTCAGTCAACCCTCGGAGTTCTTAAGGAAGCCCACGTCTCAACAAAGAGAGGTTATACTAAGGCCTTCAGTGCTGGAGACATTTAACTTTTCCCATAGAATTAGCCAAAACTGTTTTGAATACTTTTGCTTCTGGCCATGATAGAGTAACAGGGATGGGATATACCTGAATATATCCTGATGTACCCACCTGAAAAAAAACCAAGATAAAATAAAACAGACAATAAATATGAAATAACAGTTTTCAAAGCACTGAGCATCAGGTAAAAAGGTCAGGGAACCCTGAACCATACAAACCTCGTGACTGCCCCTACTTACTGCCATGAGAAGGTTTACAGGCTGCGAAAGGGAAAGACAGATGGAGTTGGTGGACTCTCTGAGTTCAGGAGATGGAGCTGTAAGACTGGAGAGACCAAAATGATTGAATTTGCAAGACAGAGTCCAGCGGAATGAGCTCTGCACAGAGAGAACCCTGAACATATGCAGGAAGTCTTTTTCGAGTATTTAGCAGGTACTGGTCACTGTATGCATGGAAGGAGACTGCCCACAGTTGAGGAAAGAGCTATCTGAAAGGATGAAAGGGAAGAGTACCTTGTCCTCACACAGGGCTGGAAACAGTGCCTGTTCCCACCAGCCAGACTGAAAAACTCATAAGTCATGGGGCACTGAGTACTTAGGAAGATCTTGCCTCAGTAATGGGGAATAATGAACTTTAGACTGAGCACGGCTCTGGGCCACAGTATCAAAGCAAGACCTGAAAAATATCAAACTGCATCCAAGTAAACTGAACTATATTCCAAAGCAAATGTCAAGAATATTTGTAGGAAAAAATATGCAGCACCCAAAAAGAAATTAAACATTGTCCAGCATCCAATCAAATATGATCAGACATGCAAATATGGAGAAAAACATGACCCATAATAAGGTGAAAAATCAGATAGTCAAAAACCACCCAGAAATGACACACAGAACAGACAGATGTTCAAGAGAGCAGATAAGGACATTAAAAGAGTATTATAACTATATCTCATATGTTCAAAATGTTAAGTAGTTAAATGCAAGATATAAAAATGATGAAATTAAACTTCTAAAGATAAAAACTCCAAAATATTGGATGAGATAAACAGCAGACTAGATTGCAAAAAAAAAAAAAAAGATGAATGCAATTGAAGACAGCAATAGAAACTATCCAAAATAAAACACAGAAGAAATAATTAAATAAGATGAAAAGAGCATCACTGAGCTGTGGGATAACTTCAGGTGGTCTGGTACGTGTGTAACTGGAGTTTGCAAAGGACGCATGGGTGGGAACAGAAAAAAGTATTTGAAGAAAATATGCCTGAGAGATTTCTAAGTTCGATGAAAACTGTAAAAGCACAAGTCCAAGATGTTCAATAAGCACCAACCCCAAGAAACATGAAGAAAGTTATACCAAAACACTTCATAATCAAAAGCAATGATGAAGAGAAAATCTTAAAAGCAGCCAGAGATAATCAAATGTTTACACAAAAAACTGTAACAATATTGTGCCTATCTATAACATATCTAAAAGTAAAATGAAGGACACCAGTAGCAAAATGGCTGAGACAAGAGACACAGAAATATGCTATTTAAGTAGTGACTTTATAGCATCTTTCTATGCTGATGGACAGTGACCGCAATGGGAGGGGGGACTTGATAATATGGGTGAATATTGTAACCACAATGCTGCTCATGTGAAACCTTTATAAGATTGTATATTAATGATACCTTAATAAAAATAAAAAAGAAATGTACTATTGTAAAGTTCTATACTACACATGAAATGGTATAATATCACTTGAAGGCAGATATGGTAAGTTAAAGATGTATAGTATAAACCCTGAAGCAACTGGGGAAATAACCAAAGAGTTATCGCTAAAAATCCAACAAAGGAGATAAAATGGAATCATAAAATAACTCAATATATCCAAAAGAAGGCAGTGAAAAGGAACAAAGACTAGGTGGGACAAATAGGAAACAAATACCAAGATAGGATAGACTTAAACTTAACCACATCAATAATCACATTAAATGTAATGGTGCACACAACCAATTAAAACACAGAGATTCCCAAAATGGAAAAAAAAAAACAAGATGCAACTATAGGTTGTCTATAAGAAATTAAGAAATACATTTTAAGTATACAGACACAAAGAGTTTAAAATTAAAAGGATGGAAAAAGATTCATGCTAAGTCTAGTCAAAAGAAACTTGGAATGGTTATATTAATATCAAACAAAGCAGACTTCAGAAAAAAAATATTACCAGGATAAAGTGGATCATTTTATAATGATAAGAGGACATTGCAATTCTAAATGTTTATGCCCTAATAACAACTTTGAAAGATGAAACAAAGACAGAACTGCAAAGAGAAATAGTAAAATCCACAATGATAGCTAGAGTTTCAGTACCCCGTCAATAAATGATACAAGAAGTAGGTAATCAGTAAGATGTAGTAAACTTGAACAATACTATCAACCAAGTTGACCTAATCAACATTTATAGAACATTCCACCCAATGACTGCAGAATATACATTCTTCCCAAGTGTACAGGGACCATTTACCAAGATGGAGCATATTTTGGGCCATAAATTAACCATAAGTTTAAAAGGATCTAATTCATACAAAGTGTGTTCTCTGACCACATTGGGATTAATTTAGAAATAAATAATAGAAAGATCTCTAAAAATTCCCAAATATTTGGAAACGAAACTGTACTCTTCTGAATAATAATGAACCAACTAAGATGTGCGAAAAGGGAATTTGAAAATATTTGAAGTAAATGAAAATGAAAACACAATATATCAGAATTTGTGGGATACTACAAAATCAGTACCTAGAGGGAAATTTTATAGTACTAAATGCCTGTATCAGAAAATAAAAATCTTTAATCAATGATCTTAGCTTTTATCTTAAGACACTAGAGTAAGAAGAGCAAATTAAACCCAAAGGAACATGAAGAAAGGAAAAATTAAAGATAAAAGGTAAAGATAATAAAGATCATAGAAAAAAATCCATGGAATTGAAAAAAGAAAAGCAACAAAGAAAATGAAACAAAAAGCCAGTTCCCTGAGAACCTTAGTAATGATAAGCTTCTAGCCAGACTAATTGGGAAAAAAAGGAAGAAAACACCAATTACTAATATCAGGAGCAAAAGAGGGAATATTACTCAGACTGCAACATGTTAGAAGGATAATAAGGAAATATTATGGGCACTGTGTCCATAAATTTGGCAACTAATAAAAAGGCATGTAGATTGGAGAAGAAGAAGTAAAACTACCTTTTTTGGCAGATAATGGTCATCTATAACAAAAACTTGATGGAATCTATAAAAAACCTGCCAGAAATAAGTGCGTTTATCAAGGATTCAAGATCAATACACAAAAAAATCAATTGTATTTCTAAATACTAGTAATGAACATTCAGAAATCGAAATAAAAGATACTATGTAAAATTGTATCAGATGTTATGAAAGACTTAGAGACATATCTGACCAAGGAAATGCCCACTGAAAACAAGACACTGTTGAGAGAAATTAAAGATGGTCTAAATAAAGGGAGACATTGGCCTGCTCATGAGTCCCATGACTCAGTATTGCTAAACTGCCAATTCTTCCCACATTGGTATACGAATTCGGTGCAATCCTAAGCAAAGTTTTGGCAGAGTTTTTTTTCTTTTTTTGTAGAAATTGACAAGTTGATACTAAAATTCATATGGAAATGCAGAAACTTGGAATAAATAAAGCAACTTCGAAAAAGGACATAGTTGGGAGTTTGTTCTGATTTCAAGGCACATTATAAGCTGCGGTAATCAAAACAGTATGTTTCTGGCATAAAGGTTCACAAATAGATCAATGGAACAGAATAGAGTGTCCAGAAATAACCCCACACATGTATGGACAACTGATTTTTGTAAAAGGCAATGCAGTGCAGAAATGGCAGTATTTTCAACAAATGGTGCTGGAGTAATTAAATACCCTATGCCAACATAAAGAACTTCAATCCATACTGTTAAAAAACGAAGTTCATCCAAGTAAATATGAAGATCTAATTGGCTTTATTAAGTGATTCATGAATCAGGCAGCATTCCCTCAAGCAAGTAGAGAGATGCTCCAAGTAATTGTAAAAAATGGAAGGTTTCTGTAGACAGGAGGGTCAGGGGAGGGATTTAGTAGCAAAAGAAAAGAAGGGATTGTTTCAGGCAAGGTCATTTTCTCTTAGGAGGAAGACCAGAGGGTCTTAAATAGATCACCTCACCTTCTTTTAGAGAAGATAGAGAGACTCAAGTGATAGATTATCTTATCGATAATGCTGAACAGAAAATTCCTGACTGACTACATTTCTTGGGGAGGTCGAAACTAACTCAGTTTAGGTATTAGCCCCAGTTTGGTGATTTGGTTTAGTGGAAGTGATACCACATTGGGCCTGTATCTATTTTTTTAACAATCCTTTGTGCCATACATAAAAATTAACTCTAAATGGATCATAGACCTAAGTGTAAAACTTAAAACTCTAAAACTTCTAAAGGAAATACAGGAGAAAATCTTTGTGACCTTGGGTTAGGCAAAGTTAATGAGATACAATATCAAAAAGCACAACCCATAAAAGAAAAGAAATTGATAAAATGGACTTCATCAAAATAAAAACCTTCTAGTCTTTGAAAGACATTATTAAGAGAATGAAAAGCAAGGTAGAGACTAGGAGAAAATATTTGCAATTCATATAACTGATTGTAATTTGGGATTTATGCTAAGAAATAGTTACATTTGGTCTTCACACAGTTTCTGGCACAGGTTCTAAAACCCTTGGAATTTCCTGTGATGAGAGCAACAAAGGCGTCCCTTTTTTATGTTAAAAGGTGACTTTTGGACCACAGCTAAGGATGGGGGGCTGTTTGCCAGGAGAGCTAACCACGTGTTTAGAGGGTTGGAACTTTCAGTCCCCACTTTCCCTCCCTGGAATTGGAGGAACTAGGGGCTGGAGACTGAGTTCAATCACCATTGGTCAATGTTTAATTAATCATACCTATGTAATGAAGCCTCCATAAAAACCCAAAGGATGGGGTTTGGAGAACTCCTGGGGTGGAGAACCATGGAGACTGGGAGAGGGCATGGAAGGTCCACACCCTTACCCCATACCTTGCCCTATGCATCTTTTTCATCTGGCTGTTTTGGAGTTATATCCTTTTATAATAAACCAATGAGCTGGTAAATAAAATTTTTCTCTGAATTGCATGAGCCGATCCAGCAAATTAATAGAACCGAGGAGGAAGTCTTGGGCCCCTCCGATTATATCTGGTGGGTCAGAAGCACAGCTGATAACCTGGAGTTGAGTTGGTACCTGAAGAGGGAAGAGGAGCAATCTTGTAAGGCTGAGCTTTTAACTTGTAGAATCTGATGCTACCTCCTTGTAGATAGTGTCAGAACTGAGTTAAATTGTAGCACATCTAGCTGGCGTCTGAAAACTGCTTGCTGTTGTGAGAAAACCTCCACACACTGGAATGGGGTCCAAAACTTCCACTGATAAGGTTCTTATATCTTAAGCATGTGTATTCTGAAAATTCAGTACTAAGAAAAGTAAAATCCCAAAGAACCTGGGCAAACGAATCAAACATGAAGAAGATGTATCATTGGTCATAAGCATATGAGAAATGCTCAATATTATATGTCATCAAGGAAATACAAATTAAAACCATTATGTGATACCATCACTTACCCATCAGAATGGCTAAAATGAAAAGACTACCATGTCAAGTGTTGGCAAGGATACCAAGGAACTAGAACGCTCAAAAACTATTTGTGGGAATATAAATGCACAAACCACTTTGGAGAACAGTTTGGTACTGCTTTAAACATACCCACCCTGATCTAGCCATTCTGCTCCTAGGTATTTACCCAAGAAAAAAGAAAGCATATGTGCATACAATGCCTTTTGTACATGGATGTCCACTGCCATTTTATTTGGAATAGTTCCCAAACTATACAATCCAAATGTATATCAACAAATGAACAGATAATTTTGCAAAATATATGTGTATCAAATCATCATGTCATACACCTTAAACTTACATAATCTTATATGTCAACTATATCCCAGTAAATCTGGGGGAAAAAATGGGAAGAAAACCCTCACAGGTGAATGGATAACAGATTAAGGTATAGCCATCATTGGAATACTATTCAGCAAGAAAAAAGAATGAATTACTGATACATGCAACTACATGAATTTCAATATAACTATACTCACAGAAAAAGGTAAGAAGATTATTGACTATATGATTCCATTGCTATAAAACTCTAGAAAATGTAAAGTAAACTATTGTGAGAAAAAGCAGATATGTGGTTTCTGGGTATATTTCCTATCCTGATTATGGTGATCATTTCACGGCTATTATGTATGTTAAAACATGTAAAATTGTATATGTTAAATAGGTAAGTCAATCATATCTCAGTAAAGCTGTTTACAAAATCCTGACAATAACATTGCCATTGCTGATTCTGAAACCAAAAGCTGTGATTGCTCAGTGGGCCACCCCTAATATTTGGGGGGCCTAAGGAAAGAGTACCAATGTAGCTGCAATAATCTCCTTGTCTTTTTAGGCCAGGTCTATCCTGGCTACTCCTCAGACTTAGGGTGATGTACGTGGGGAAAAGAGCTCCCACTGAATCTGGGAGTGTTATATAGGCAGATAGCCCGACATGAGCAGGGGAGGAGGAGGGCGACTTCGGCTAGTGTTTACGTTCAGCTAGATGTTTGCTTATATTCTACAAATTCTGTGTAAGCTGTTACTGAAGGATGCGCAGTGAGAATATAGATAACAGACTGGCCAAAATTGGCTAGTTCCAACATGGAGGGGAAACTGACCCAAACTTCACCCCAAAATCCTTACGTAACACAGTAAAAATCATGCCCCTCTGTCATTAGCATCGTGAAAATCCCATCTCCACATGCCATGACAGTTCAGTGGGGACCCAATATAGTCAAAAAGCCCTGTGCCGGATCTGAGGGTGGAGCAAGCCCCAGCTCCAACAGGACTCCACCTGTTCCCTTTGCAACCTAATCTTATAAAAATAAAAGCCTTCTTTTGTTCTCTCAGCACAACCTCCTCTGGATCTGCCTGCACCCCACATACTGGGCGCGTACTCTTGTCTCTTCCTGAACTCTAAATCTCCAAGTAAACTCTTAATCCTTAACAGCTTTCCTGCGTCCATTCCCAAACTCTTCCTCACAAGCAGACCAAGGCCCTGTCTCTGGTAACAGAAGCAGACCATGGCACCTGAGATCTTGAAGACTGAGTACATTTCCTGGCCACAGACCCCTGTGCCCTTGCCTAGCACGTGGTTTGTGGAGGCGTTTAAAGCAATGCTAGTCTGCAAAGAGCTAAGATGAAAACTGAAAGTGTTTAAAATTTTATGGCCTAATGACATGACTGCAACATCTAAGCATGGGATCATTTTTCTAGCAAATCATATTCATTGAATTCTACAAAAGCAACGTGCCTTCCACAGATTGGGTACAAATGGGAAACAACAAAAAGATTGGCTCCTCGCCACAAATAACTGAGACACGGCTTTAAAGCATGTGTGTCTGAGCAGAGGCCCCTAAACAATATTGATTATGAATTATGATAAGGGTAGGGAAGACTGCTGAAAATGACTTCTGGCCTTTTGTGAGCTTTTGATCACAATCCTATTGACCCATCTTTGTGTCTTTCTGGGTCACACCTTGTGGAATATTAGCTTCATTTAAAGGAGTGCTGACTGTGTGAGCATGAGTCCTCTGCAGATGGCTGTCTTCCCCACTCAGAATTTGAGAAGAGCTTATCCCTTTCTCTCTCTCTCTTTTTTTTGGTGGGGTAGGAAATATCAATGGAAAAGATGATGAACATTTTTCTTTGTTTGAGCATGAAAAGACACACACCATTCCCCCCTGGAACTGCAGCCTGTCTGGTGTCACTCACCAAACATAACGAACTCAGCACCTTACCTTGTGCACGCAGGACTTTGCATTCAGGAAAAACAGCTCCACGGTGGTTTTATCCTTCAGAAATGATATGCTCTCAATGTAAAACCTGAAAAACAGTAGAGAAGTTTGTTTCTTCAGTTTTCTCTTTTTCTCAGCATGATTTCATTTCCTCATTCAGTTTCCCCAAAAGCAGCATTTTGAGGAATTAGGGGACGGTTGTGCTGTTTTTGGCCTTTAAGAGAAATCTGCAGCGTTTGTATGTATGCACCTACATGTGCATATATACACATATATGCAGATACAATCTCTCAAAAGAAGATGAGTTAAAAAGAAATCCCAACTGCAATGGGAGGCACAAGTGTTCTCCATTTTCTGACACACATTCAGGAGCTCATAATACCTCAGACAGCTTCAAAACAAAGCCCAGGTGAGCTCTGGGCGTTTGGAACAGAAGCCAGCTGAGTAAGCACTATGAAACTGAACCCTCAGGCCTGTTTGTGGCTCAGTGGTTTTCAGACTTGGGGTGGGTGTGAGGACCCGATGTCTGCCTCGCCCCCGTCCGCCAGGCGAGTTTCACTCACACCCTCCCTCATTTCCTCTCATCTTCCCGGCCCTGGGCTTTCCCTTGGCCAGAAGCCAAGCCCTCAGCAGCAGTTAATCTTGGTCTTTTCTCATGCAAATCATAGTATTCTGGGTCTCAGTCACCCCTCTTCTCCGCCTTCGCTTGCTCCATCTGTGAGGCCACAAATTGCAGGTCCCTGTCTTAGGAGGGCTCTGAAACAGCCCCAGACAGGGAGAGGGCACCGGAGCCCTGCACAACTTGTTTTCAAAGTCCTGTAATGATGAAGCTGGCTGGGGACAGCCGGTACTCTGCAGTAGGTAGTGGGCAGCTGCGGCCCCCAAGTTTTTCTCAAGTGTTGGAGCCTTGCTTAATGAATAATGCATGAAGATGCATAATGTCCCAAGACAGCTCACAGTGCAGTTCCTGGAGAGAAATTGTTCTCAAACTGTTGATAGTCAAGATAAACCATGGCTAACGCAACAGGGTGACCCAGTCCTTAGCTCTGCAGTCAGGCTTTGGGCATTTGCCCTTTCTTCTCCCCCTGCCCTTTGGCAATGACAAAACACTTGATAAATGAAAAAAAGAAAAAAAGGAAAAACAAAACAAAACAAAACTGAAAAAGGCCAAGAAACAGTTTATCACTGAGATGGTAAAATCATTTGAAAAGTTTCACCTTGAATGTTGAATCATCAAGGGAAATTTCACAAAGAGAATAAATTCTTTTTATTTTTACTTACAAGGCTTTTATCTCACTTAATAGGTGAGATTAATGAAGACTGATTAGCATTAGGTTTGTGAGAATACAAAGTTAAGTACTGAGGCAGGGAGGGAAATGAGGAGGTGTGGGGGAAATAGGTTTTGGAATTAGAAAGATCTAGAATATGGAATCCCACCTCCATCCTTACTGGCTGTGTGGCCTTGGGCAAGTTAGTCAGCTTCTTTTTGTCTTTTCTAAAATGGGTGTCATGACTGCATTTATCTCATAGGGTTTTAGAAGGATTAAATGAGGTATGTGTAAAACATTCAATAAATATTAGCAATTATTAATAAAAATATACTTTCTGGAATGTAATGCTACATGGCCTGGGGGAAGTGACTTAAGCTTGTAGTCTAAGATCCCTTGTGCATAAAGTGGACATAATTATGCTCACCTTGGAGGGCAGTTACACATTTAAATGAGATAAATCATTTATAAAGTACTCAATACAGAGCCTGGTATAGGTAGGGGTTCTAGAATTTCTAACTATTGTGGCTCAGTAAATCCTGCATTATGTTAAAGGCTTAACACAATGTCCTTAAAAGGACATGATGGGATTTAAACTATACCTGAAAGCCAGGGAAAAATCAAGATTCTGTGGGGTATAAAGAAATCCAGGTGGGGAAAATATTGCAGGTAAACGGCATCTCTTTTGGGTGATGGATAAACATTCGTTATTTGGCTTCCAACGAGACATAGTTCATTATGATCTGGATAGTCTCCCATGCTAATTTAGTTTCTCTGACTCCGGCCACTGCTGAACACACCAAGGATGGTCCCGTGGCTCAAAGGCAGCCAGTGAGTAAGCTGGCCTGGGAAGACGGCTCACCCACGAGAGCTTACAAGGGATGAGCAATGGACAGACCAACCACACATGACCTCTCAGACCAGGAGATAGAGAAAGCAGTCAAGAGGGAAACAGCTGAGGCCGGAAGAGGTACTAAGCCGCAGCCATGAGGCCGAGAAAGAGCAAGAATCAGTATCTGGAGCTGATGGAGCAGAAGCAGTCGTGAGTTGTTGGAATGGTGAGCACAAAGCAAGGAGGAGTCTGCATCCTGAAGGACGTTCCAGGTCAACCAGGCGGTGGTAGTGGTTCCCTGCTTTCTTCGCTCTTCCGTGTATTTTTATCTCTGTCAACTAACATATCCTGAGGAGCAGCTCCTGTTTCCTGGGCTCTTACTTACTGGCCAGACCATGTGCCTAGGGCTCACCATGCACTGTTTCACTGAATTCTCACAACGCTGGATGGGAGATACCTATCACTGCTTCCATTTCACAGATGCAGAAGCCGTTTCTGAGATCAGCCTGCACAGCAGGGCGAGGTCAGGATTGGGGTCCCTTTGACTCTACAGACAAAGCTCTTAAGCAGAACCTTTTCCTGGGCTGCCTCTTGCTCACTGAGCCAGCACTTCTGCGGGAAGCAGACTCCTCAGTTATTGGGTGCTGTTCAATCCCATGAAAAGATAGGCTGAGGAACAAGACTAGTGCAATAGTATCTGTGTTAACATATATACAAGTACATTGTTCTCTATTGCTTAAAAAGCAGAACCAGAACCAGTAGATTCTGTATTAACCATGAAACACCTTTTAAAAAGCTGCGGTAGTTTCAGAAGGGGAAGGCTTTCCAAAGAAAGTGATCTCCCTGCCCTGTAGGAGTCCCTCATCAGATAAATAGAACACAGGGTCTGTTTCCTATGCCAAAATTTGGTGATTCTTTTTTTTTTTTTTTACTTTTAATTATGTCATTATATACTTCTAACAGAGGACAGTATTTTAAAAAGCATAATCTCAATAACTTTTCACACTAACACAATAATTCCTTAATATTTCATAATTCTTTAATAGCTAAAATCCAGCTCTAATTCAAATTTTCCTGTTGTCTCTAGATTTTTATTTAAATTCTGTGCTTATGTAAAAAAATAAATAATGCTGCAATGGTCTACAGCAGGAGTCACACATGCAAACCTTAAGGGTTGCTGGCGGCACGTGAAACAGCAGAGCACATTACTCTGCTCACTCCAGCTCTTCCTCCAACATGTCAGCATGTGACCCAAGCTAGACTAGTGAGATTCTTTCACCCTGTAATATAAATGTGATTACAATGACCCAAAGATCAAGGATACCTGAAGCCTATTTGTTCTGCCAGCTGTACCCTGATGAAACTATCCACTGGCTTCTGCTCCCTAGATGCCTACACAAGCCTAGATTCCTGTCTTTTCTAAGGTCTTGTTAGTTCAGTTTCCTTCAATTTCATTAGTTAGCCACAACCAAAGACTTCAAATTAATGGGGGTTCTTATGTGCTGGGGACTATACAAAGGGCTGTACATGCACCATTTCATTTAAACTTCATTACAGTCAGATGCCATAGGTGGCAAATTATGGCCCCACTTTACAGATGAGAAAACTGAGATACAGACATGTCATCACCTTCCTGAAGCCATACACATAGAAGTGGTGGAGCCATGAGTCAAAGGACTGTCACACTTCAAAGTTCATATTCCACATCAATGTGATATAATGCTTTCTGACAAACACAATGAAATGTAACACATACACAATGACACAGGTCCAATGGACAGTTTCAGAATCAAGAGGGAGGATGCCAAACTGAAATCCATAGGACTCAGTGTCACAGGACAGTAAATGTCCCATTGGACAACTGAGCTGAGTCCTAAAGAATGCATGCATTCACTATGTAATAAAGGTAAGATGGCATTCCAGGAAGTGGGCATTTACCCAGACCAATCCTCTGGCTAGTCTTTGAGAGCTTAAGAAACCATATGCAGTGAGCTGGGTGGCTTAGCACCAAGTCAATGTGTGGCTTGTCCAACTCTGAACAGATATCTTTATTCTAGAAACCGGGTTTGCCTTGTTTCTGAAGCCCAAGCCCCTGACTTTACTCTCGTTCCAGTAAACAGGCCCTATCTCGTTTCCCACTACTTCCTGGCAACCTGCCCTGTTGCCATCTACCTTTCTACTTAGGCATCCAATTACCTGCTCTCTGAATCCACGATCCCATCTCTCCCTCAAGGGGGCCACTATAATGACTTCATATTTACGGAGTGTATGAAAAATGCGTATGGTCCTTTGGGAGAATGGCTCCCCAGGCACACATATTAACATGTACCATGAAGTGAAAACACAACCTAGGGGTTCTTAATGAAATGAAATGGTCTATCCCAGACTCTCATAAAATAAAAACCTTTTGTTTCAGCCCTTTCCGGCAAAAGGATACTGTTTCCTTTTTGCATGCTAACTGTGAGTGATTTCACTAAAGTTTTGCAGAGTTGAAGCCCATGGTTCAATTTGCAGCCTCAAAACAAATCCAGGCTTTTGGATGAGGCATGTGTCTGAGACAAACGTCATACAGCTTAACATGTATAATTTCTTGCAAATTGGCTTAGAGAGGTTTTATCTTTACTTTTCATACTCCTTCCATTAGCAGTATTTTTCTGTTCTTGATGGGACAGGTGTCCACCTGACCACTCATCAGTGATAACAGAGCATCACATGTCAGTGAGGTGACCAAGATGGCTTGGAGGGGAGGCAGGCTACCAGCCCATCAGCCGGACAGATGCATGTCAAAAAGCAGAGAACACTGGTTGTTCATGACAGGCTGTTCTTTAACAGTCACTTACATGCAGGCGGCCAGTGCTTTTACCTTGTGTCATTTATTCATCAGGTCATAAGTCAATGCCATGGAAGTGGGGAGATACAAGTTGGAACCCCAGCTCTAATACGGATCCGTCTTAGGGACTTGGGTCAACTATTCGGCCTCTCAGTGCCTCATTTTCCTCACTTGCCCCACAAGAACCTCTTTAAAACTTTAACTGTAAGATCAAGAATGGAATTTCCAGGTGTCTTTCCTATGCACTTTCTCTCAAGGAAGGCAAATGCTACAGAAGTTGTCCATTTCAGGCAGAATGGGAAAACGCTGTAAAATGAATGTTCTTCTGACCAGTTCTGACTTTTTCTCCCCAAAAGAACATATTTTCTGTTTTCCAGGGCCTTTGATATGTCAAGGGATTGGGCAAGAATTGGTCAGTTACTTCTGCATTCGCCACAATGCTGAGTTTGTGATCAGCATCCAGCATGTACTAAATGAACATGCCTCATTCTACGTTTCATTCAGTCAATGTGGGTCATTTCAGGCTCTCACTAGAGTCGCCTGCCTAAGTAGATTTCTATCAGATCCTAAACCACATTTTGAGCAGGGAGATCTCTGTTTATTGCTTATAATGACCCTGTGATGGCACAGTCTCACTTTATAATGTATGCTGAGGACAGCAGTGTGATTTAAGTGTCCTCACTTTCTCCAAGCACATCCCTTTCTCTGAGCTATAACGCAGTGCTGTGGGAGTCCCTGTGCTCCCTCGCATCTCTGGGAGGGGTGCAGTCTTGGAGAATTCCCCAAGGGAAGCACTATCTATTTCTACAGTGTGGCTCCACTGCCAGGAAAACTTGCTTCTTAATTTCCAGGCATCACTAGGAGAACCAGAGAAGGCCCTCCAGGGAAGCCTGCAGAAACCTGCCCCACTGCTTCTCTCCCACAGTTTGACTCTGAGTTCTTCAGGGAAGGGCTAGAGGCCCAGAGGGCGAGGGCCTAGCTGTGACCTGTCCAACAGGGAAGGGAGTCTTCTGCCTCGGGCAACCTAAGGTGCCAGGGTCACATGGTGAATTCCAAGTGCTTCTTGCTTCAAAATTGCCAAATAGCCTGTTCCTATCCTTCCTGAGGAAGGTAGTACACATGCTCTGAGAAGGGAGCAGGAAGGGGTGGGAGAGGTGAGTTGGACAGAGAGGCGACGGCTGGGCCTGGTGAACCATGAGACCCAATGAGATCCACCACCCAGGGCAAGAGTGACTGGGTCAGCCCCGAGTCAGACAGTCCTAAATTGTCCATATTCAAAGGTAATATATCCCTTTATGGAAAGTTTTACCCACTGATCATGTGGTGGAGGTAGTCTCTGTTATTTATATTATAAAAACAGTTACCATTTATGGAGGGTCTACATTACATATTAACATGTAATCGTTTACCATCCCCTGTATTACCACCAGCTCCAGTTCCATTTTATAGGTGAGGAAACAGGTCCAGAGATGGTGACAAAGCCACACGGCTAATAAATGGAAGAGCTGGCATCTGAACCTGAGAATGATGCTAAAGCATCTTGATGGGTGGCATTCATTTGGCAATGCTGAGGACAGTTTTTGATTGCCCCGACTTGGCCTCTAGTGGGCAGAGGCCAGGGACGCTGCAAACATGTTACAGCATGGCGTAGCTCCCTCTGATGAAGAAGGACTTGGCCCCAAATACCAATAGTGCTGCTCCTGAGAAAGTGTGCACTAAAGGTCAAGTGTTTAATTTCTGCACTTTCCAGTTTTTTGCATCCTTCATAACACTAATTATTTCCTTCTGCCCTTTACATGTCCCCCTGCGGACAGATTACAGAGAAGAGTGAGCCGATTCCCACGAATGATGTCTGCTCGCTCATCAGGGAGCACACTGAAAACTGTAATCCTGTAAGAAGCTGGAATCAAGACTGAGCAGGAGTTCAGAAGGATTCTGTGTTTTTCTGGAACTCTCATGAATTCAGATGTTGGATCTCAAAGATGAAGGCTGCTCACCTACTTCTTGAAAGTTCAAGAATGGGTTAGGTCACTGAGAAGGTCACATTCGATATTAAAGGAACGGACAGTCTGATTCTCCATGTTCTGTGATATTGTATGTTCAGATGGGAAAGTGGTGAGTGAGCAAAAAGCTGTGGCTGACTCACACACGTCACATTTGCTATGCCCTAGGACTCTAAGTGGCCACTCAGAGGTACCCCTGAGCATTGTCTGTGACACTTGGGGCTGAGAACATGCCACAAGGGAAAAAAATAGACAAGCAAAAGAAATAAAAATCATTCCCACGATCACTTTACCCAGAGATTAACTACTGCAAGCATTTTAAAATTGATTCTACTCATATTTTACAGAGGTGCAATCATGTTGCACATGGTTTTCTGGTCTGCTTCTGTCCCCCAGAATATATTGGGTGAAACTTTCCATATCAATAAATCACTTCATCAGAGACTTTACTGGTCATGGTTATGTTGTATTCCATATATTTAGAATATCTTTTAAAAATCAGGCGGAAGGTTGGGGACCCATGGGCTATAGCCACGATGCTTCCTTGAGTTAAACTCTTTTTAAAGCCAGAATGTTCCAGAATGGACCAGGGAATGCTGAAACACTGGAAATTTTTTTAAAGGCTCTGTGTTTGCAGCAACTTTGACGGAAGAATGTCAGTTTCCCCCCATATTTCCTCCTAGAACTCTCCACTAACGCGGCATGTTCTCAGCCACAAGTGTCAGAGACAGTGCTCAGGGTTACCTCTGAGTGGACAGTCCTAGGGCATAGCAAAGGTGACTTGGAAAGAGGTGGAAGAAGGGGGAGGAGGAGAGGGAAGATCAGAAAGAAAAAAAAGCAAGAGGTAGTCAGAAGAATAAGGGGGTAAAAGATTGAGCTCTATCTTCACTGGAGCTGCGTGGTACCAGCCTAAGCCACCTCCGCTTGCCCTCCCCTGAGGGAATGGGAGCTTTTCCAATGAGGTCACGCCAAATCCTTGCTCTCTGATTTAAATGCATTCGTGCTCACTCACTATCAAGCTTTTCAAATGCTCACATCTGGGCTGAATTACCAGAGGCCTGTGTGTTTGAGGAAGATAATTTACAGCAGCAAATAAAAAACCCTGGCCTGGAGAAGTACCCCCACAACCTGGGGGAGTTTGGACCCAAATGGAAATAGAGAATTGGTTAAATGAATTATGATCATCCATAAACTATGGGGCCTCTATACACACATGTGTCACACATATTAAGCACATATTATTGAGATTTTATAACTGAAGGAAAGACAAAGGCTTTCTTCAGGCTCATAAAAGGAGAACTAAGCATCCTCTCCTTAAAAGTTTTATTTCCTCCATTCAAAGGAAGCATGTATTTTTGAGCTGTCCCCAGTGTCCTGGGGGATCATAACCAAGAAAAAATCTTCCCCCCAAATCTGTTGGACCCCAGTGTTTCTTTCACCCAGGACTCAATGAGACAACACAGGTCAAATATTTAGCCCAGGGCCTGCCACAGGGTTAATACTACATTTCAATAGAGAGGAAACTCCTTGAGAGCAAAGCTATGTTTTTTTTTTTTCATAAACACTATAATTGAAAATTTATTTTTTCCTGTATTTGCATAATACCTTGCAAAATCACTTCGTATCCCCTGATCTCTAATTCTCAAAACCAACTTGCTCAAGACCATATTCACCTTCTCTAGTGTACCCGAATCTAGACCAGGAATGTGGGGGCTTTGGAGGCTGGAGGGGTGTGAGCTGGTAGTTTAGAAGATTTCCTAGGATGATTCAGATACGCACCCCTGACCCTCTGGGGAAGCTCTGACATGCAATGTACTCTTTCTGTAACCTCTTTTATTAAAATGATCCATTGTTCACCGTGAGAATGCCATTAACTTAATGGAACCAATCTTCATTGTGGGCATTTGAAAATTTCCATTTGCAATGAAAATAATAGTGATGCACACCCTTGTAATATGCTGCCATCACAGGGAATCCTTTCTCACTGTGCATTAATTACTCAACTACTGCACCTCAGTGTCCCTCAATTTCCAGAATCTCCTATAGTGCCCAAATATCCAAAGAGAATCAAATGCTATCATTGGTTCTGTTCTTTGGTGGCTAAAAGTGCAACCAACACAGGTGATCTAGAGGGTTGGTGGTGGTACCTAGTGGGACGTAAATACCACCTCAGTTCTGTTTTCTCAAGAGAGGAAGCTAGAGACCCTCTGAGAGGCAGCTGACTTTACTGGGGTGTATGCGACCCATTTGTAAGACCTCTAAAGAATGAAATTCCACTTAGTGACCTGGGTGAGTTCACTTAATTCTTTGGTGTGTGCCTTTGCATTATAGTTTCTTTAATTAACTTGGAGTAACAACAAGTACTTAATTGGAAGACTATTATGATCTCACTATACTGCTGGGAAAAAAAACTTAAGTGAACAATTAAAAACTTGATAAGGACTTAAAACATGCAAGTAGTTAAGTGAAAGTAATGCCAAGTGATTAAGGGACGCTCCTGAGATAACACTCTAAGTAAGAGCTGAAGCTCCTTAACAGCAGCAGGCTATTCCGGCATCTCAGGAACCCGCCTGGGCAAGACAGGGCAGCCGTATGAACGACCGCACAGATGTGAAGACAGCGTTTTCTCCCCTGGCATTTTGAGACCAATGTAGACCAGATACTAGCTGTCAAAGAACTACTTCACACATCTGGTTACTAAATCAACGGTACTTGTTAAATGCTCCAAAGACATATGATTTTGCTGGGCAGTTATGCTAGAGAAACACTCCATGTGTGTGCAGATGAATGTGCAAGGATGTTAATTACAGTCTCAATTTTAATATAAATGATTGGAAATGGCCTAAGTACTTAACAGGAGACTGGAGAGCTAAATTACAGAAATGCACAGAAATAAAGTAGGTTTTCATATACCCAAGAAAAGATCTCCATGTAAAAAAAAACAAGTAAGCCACCAACAACTTATTGTCTCTTTTTTCTCTAAGGGCTGCAAAATGGTGGCAGAAGTGTGGAAGAAAGATGATGCAGGTTAATTTTTACTTTCCACTCTATACTTTCAGGCAGTTTGAAATGTTAAGAGTTATAATTCTTTATAAATAGAAAATATTGATTTATGTTGGACCATTTTGCCTACATAATACAAGATTACAATTCCTCTATTCTCTGACCCTGGTTTAATTACTAATATGCATTTCTCCCCCCTTGCATGCTGGATTGGGTTTGTCATTTCCTCCATTTACATGGACACAAACATTCACATCACAGTCTTTCCAAGAAACTCCTCTATTTTTCTTTAGGATTTTTGTGCACTTTTCCATACCAGCTATGCTACCTGGGTCTTAAAAATATGATTGTACTGGAATGAAAGAAAGTCTAAAGCAGATTTTAGAGCAAAAAGCAAAAAAACAAATTGGGATTATCAATAGTTTTTTTTACTAAGAAGTAAGGTGCAGCTACCATCAACAAATACCATCTATTCATATAAAATGATCCTTTAAAGAAAAGTGCGTAACTCAACCTGTTGCCAGGTAACCATTATACCCCCAGCACCCCCCCACCACACAAAAAAACAAGAAGCTTCTACTATCATGTCATAAAACAAAGCATAGTTCAACATCCAAAAAAATAACATTAGCTCAGAATACAGGGTCATTCTTTAGGTTGATCTAGCTTTATGAAAACATATTTAGATTTATAGAAATTCTACAACCTTAGCTTTTTTGATCATATTTGGCTTCAGACCAGGAAAACAAAATTTATCAGGAAATTTATCATTACATCCAGGGCAGGAGGGAGAGAGGCTGTGCATAGGAAGGAGCTTTCAGAAAAACTGGTAATGTTTTATTTTTTAGGGAGGTACAGGAACATGGTATTACCTTTTATAACATTTTAGCTATCTTACAATGTGAATAATTAATGTGCAAAAGTATTTCCGTCAAGGGCAGGCTTTCACTAATTTAGCTGAATGCACCCATTTCAGGAGGAAATAACTGAGTCCCATACGTATGGTTAAGTAACTTGCCCAAGCAGAGCTCAGAGAACAAGTCAAGGGCTCTTTGCATTATCCTCAGCTGCCTCTCCGCATGCAAGCTGAATTCAGCTTTCTGCACTGTTAAGATAATTCTTTCTATGAGCATTTGTTTGCATTTTTTCTTCTATTCAAAGTAAGGCATGAAATTATATAAAATTCATTTACTTCTAGTCTCTAGAAAACATTCATAGAAAAAATGTAATAATAAATGCTTGGCATATTTCAAATTATAAAAATCCTAAAAGTATGTTTAGTTGGAAACAGACTTATGTATTATAATATATTATCTATATTTTTTGAGCTTAAATTGATCCAATGGGCTTTGAGGACTAAAGGAAGGTGATTCTATCCTTCATCTTCAAAGAAGACATTTCTTTTCACAGTATCTGTGGTAACTTGGTCCCCAGACTAAGACAGTAGAGAATCTTTTTCACATAATAATGTTTTGATAAGTACATTCCTTTTTATTCTCTACCTCTGATCACCTGAAACCTTTTTTTTTCCAAGAGAAGTAGGGATGCTGGATATGTCTATGTATACATACCTCACAGCAAAGTGCAAAATGGTTGGGCCTGGTTTCTTGGGCAAATCATGGTCAAGAACTCGGTGATCTAACTGTAGCCAGTTCTGCTGACCTCTGTGAGAGCAAAGTAAAGAAACAGGATTAAAAAGCAACTCAGAGGAAGGTTCAGTAATACACAGTATTGGCAAAGCAGTGGGAAACAGTTGCTCTCATACACTGATGGTAGGTGTATAACCTGTTACAATTAGGAATTTCTTTTATTAAATTAAATTAAAATTTTTTATTAAGGTATCATTGATCATCTTATATGGAAATCAATATGGAATCTTTTAAAGGTTTCACGTAAGTAACATTGTGGTTACTACATTCCCTCCTATTATCAAGTCCCCCCGACATACCCCATTACAGTCACTGCCCATCAGTGTAGTAAGATGCTAAAGAGTTACTACTTGTATTCTCTGTGCTACACTGCCTTGTCCATGCCCCCACTACATTATGTATGCTAATCATAGTATCCCTCAATCCCTTTATCCCTCCCTTCCTGCCCACCCACCCCACCCTCTTTCTCTTGGGTAATCGCTTGTCCATTCCTGGGGTCTGTGAGCCTGCTGCTGTTTTGTTCTTTCAGTTTTTGCTTTGTTGTTATATTCCACAAATGACTGAAATCATTTGGTACTTGTCTTTCTCTGCCTGGCTTATGTCATTGTGCAAAATACCCTCTAGTTCCATCCATGTTCTCTGATTGCCATGGCTAGTACCTCCAGGACTATGTTGTTGGAAATAGTAGGGTTTGTTTTCTTCTTATGGCTGAATAATATTCCATTGTATATATGTGCCACATCTTCTTTATCCATTCATCTACTGATGGACACTTAGGTTGTTTCTGTTTCTTGGCTATTGTAAATAGTGCTGCAATAAACATAGGGGTGCATATGTCTTTTTGGATCTGTGATCTTGTTTTCTTGGGTAAATTCCTAGGAGTGGAATTCCTGGGTCAAATGGCATATATATTTTTAGTTTTTGAGGAATCTCCATACTGCTTTCCACAATGGTTGAACTAATTTACATTCCAACCAACAGTGTAGGAGGGTTCCCCTTTCTCTGCATCCTTGCCACCACTCGTTGCTTGTCCTTTGGATGGTGGCGATCCTTACTGGTGTGAGGTGGTATCTCATTGTGGTTTTGATATGCATTTCTCTGATGATTAACGATATGGAGCATCTTTTCATTTGCCTGTTGGCCATGTGAATTTCTTCTTTGGAGAAATCTGTTCAGATCTTCTGCCCATTTTTTAATTGGGTTATTTGCTTCTTGGATATTAAGGCATGTGAGCTCTTTATATATTTTGGATGTTAACCCTTTATTGGATATGTCATTTAAGAATATATTCTCCGATATTATAGGATGCCTTTTTGTTCTACTGATGGTGTCCTTTGCTCTGCAGAAGATTTGATGTAGTCCCATTTGTTCATTTTTGCTTTTGTTTCCCTTGTCTGAGGAGATATGTTTATGTAAAAGTTGCTCATGTTTATATTCAAGAGAGTTTTGTCCATGTTTTCTTCTAAGAGTTTTATGGTTTCATGACTTACATTCAGGTCTTTGATCCATTTCGAGTTTACTTTTGTGTATGGAGTTAGATGGTAATCCAGTTTCATTCTCTTACATGTAGCTTTCCAGTTTTGTCAACATCAGTTGTTGAAGAGGCTGTCATTTCTCCACTGTATATCTATTGCTCCCTTATCATATATTAATTGACCATATGTGCTTGGGTTAAGATCTGGACTCTCTAGCCTGTTCCTTTGATCTATGGGTCTGTTCTTGTGCCAGTACCAAATTGTCTTGGTTACTGTGGCTTTGTAGTAGAGCTTGAAGTTGGGGAGCATAATCCCCCTGCTTTATTCTTGCTTCTCAGGATTGTTTTGGCTATTCAGGGTCTTCTGTGGTTCCATATGAATTTTAGAACTATTTGCTCTAGCTCGCTGAAGAATGCTGTCAGTAGGGATTTGATAGGGATTGTTTTGAATCTGTAGATTGCTTTAGGCTGGATGGCCATTTTGACAATATTAATTCTTCCTACCCATGAGCATGAGATGTATTTCCATTTATTGGTGTCTTCTTTAATTCTCTCATGAGTGTCTTATAGTTTTCAGGGTATAGGTCTTTCACTTCCTTGGTTAGGTTTATTCCTAGGTATTTTATTCTTTTTGATGCAGTTGTGAATGGAATTGTTTTCCTGATTTCTCTTTCTGCTAGTTCATTGATAGTGCATAGGAATGCAACAGATTTCTGTGTATTAATTTTATATCCTGCAACTTTGCTGAATTCAGATATTAGTTCTAGTAGTTTTGGAGCGGATTCTTTAGGGTTTTTTATGTACAATATCATGTCATCTGCAAACAGTGACAGTTTGACTACTTCCCTACCAACCTGGATGCCTTTTATTTCTTTGTGTTCTCTGATTGCCATGGCTAGGACCTCCAGTATTATGTTGAATAGAAGTGGGGAGAGTGGGCATCCTTGTCTTGTTCCCAGTCTTAGAGGAAAAGCTTTTAGCTTTTCACTCTTAAGTATAATGTTGGCTGTGGATTTATTGTATATGTCCTTTATTATGTTGAGGTACTTGCCCTCTATACCCATTTTGTTGAGAGATTTTACAATGAATGGATGTTGAATTTTGTCAAATGCTTTTTCAGCATCTGTGGAAGTGATCATGTCATTTTTGTCCTTTTTGTTGAGGTAGTTGAAGATGTTGATGGATTTTCGAATATTATATCATCCTTCAATCCCTGGAATAAATCCCACTTGATTATGATGCATGATCTTTTTGATGTATGTTTGAATTTGGTTTGCTAATATTTTGTTGAGTATTTTTACATCTATGTAAAATCAGGGATATTGGTCTGTAATTTTCTCTTTTTTTTGGTCTCTTTGTCTGGTTTTGGTATTAGAGTGATGCTGGCTTCATAGAATGAGTTTGGAAGGATTCCCTCCTCTTCTACTGTTTTGGAAAACTTTAAGGAGGATGGGTATTAGGTCTTCTCTAAATATCTGATAAGATTTGGTGGTGAAGCCATCTGGTCCGGGATTTTTGTTCTTGGGTAGTTTTTCACTTACTTTGATTGCTGGTAATTGGTCTGTTCAGATTTTCTGTTTCTTCCTGGGTCCCGTTTCAAAGGTTATGTTTTTTTAGAAAATTGTCCATTTCTTCTAGATTATCCAATTTGTTAGCACATAATTTTTCATATTATTCTCTAGTAATTCTTTGTATTTCTGTGGTGTCTGTAGTGATTTTTCCTTTCTCATTTCTGATTCTGTTTATGTGTGTAGACTCTTTTTCTCTTAATAAGTCTGGCTAGTGGTTTATCTATTTTGTTTATTTTCTCAAAGAACCAGCTCTTGGTTTCATTAATTCTTTTTATTGTTTTATTCTTCTCAATTTTATTTATTTCTTCTCTGATCTTTATTATGTACCTCCTTCTACTTACTTTGGGCCTCATTTGTTCTTCTTTTTCTAGTTTCATTAATTGTGAATTTAGATTGTTAATTTGGGATTGCTTTTCTTTCTTGAGATAGGCCTGAATTGCTATATACTTTCCTCTTAGAACTACCTTTGCTCTGTCCCAAAGAAGTTGGGATGTTGAGCTGTTGCTCTGATTTGTCTCCATATATTGCTTGATCTGTTTTAATTTTGTCATTGAACCATTGATTATTTAGGAGCATGTTGTTAAGCCTCCATGTGTTTGTGTACCTTTTTGTTTTCTTTGCACAATTTATTTCTAGTTTCATACCTTTGTGATCTGAGAAGTTGGTTGGTACAATTTCAATCTTTTTGAATTTACTGAGGCTCTTTTCATGGCCTAGTATGTGATCTATTCTGAAAAGGTTCCATGTGCACTTGAAAAGAATGTGTATCCTGCTGCTTTTGGGTGGAGTGTGTTCTGTAGATGTCTGTTAGATCCATCTGTTCTAATGTGTTGTTCAGTGCCTCTGTCTCCTTACTTATCTTCTGTCTGGTAGATCTGTCCTTTGGAGTGAGTCGTGTGTTGAAGTCTCCTAAAATGAAGCATTGCATTTTTCCCCCCCTTTAATTTTGTCAGTATTTTTTGCACATATTGGGTGCTCCTATGTTGGGTGCATAGATACTTATAATGGTTATGTTGTCTTGTTTGACTGCCCCTTTATTACTATATAATGTCCTTCTTTGTCTCTTGTTACTTTCTTTGTTTTGAAGTCTATTTTATCTGATAGAAGTACTGCAACTCATGCTTTTTTCTCCCTATTGTTTGCATGAAATATCTTTTTCCATTCCTTCACATTTAGTCTGTGTATGTCTTGGGTTTCAAGTTAGTCTTATGTAGGCAGCATATACATGGGTCTTGCTTTTTTCTCCATTCTGTTACTCTATGTCTTCTGATTGGTACATTCCATCCATTTACATTTAGGGTGATTATCAATAGATATGTACTTATTGCTATTGCAGGCTTTGGATTCAGGGTCACAAAGGTTCAAGAGCAGCTTATTTAACAGTCTAACTTAACTCACTTATTATGCTATTATAAACATAATCTAAAGATCCTTTTTTACTTCTTCTTCCTTCTTCTTCTTCCTCCTCCACTCTTAACATATTAGATGTCTTATTTGGTACTCCTGTGTTTCCCTTGACTGACTCATTGGGTGGCTAACTTAATTTTCCATTTGGTTAGTAATTAATTGGTCTACTTCCTTTACTGTGGTTTTATTTTCTCTGGTGACTGCTATTTAGCCTTAGGAGCACTTCCATCTCAAGCAGTCCCTTTAAAATACACTGTAAGGATGGTTTTGGGGAAGTAAATTCCCTCAACTTTTCCTTATCTGGAAACTGTTTAATTCCTCCTTCAAATTTAAGTGATCATCTTTCCGGGTAGAGTATTCTTGGTTCAGGCCCTTCTGTTTCATTGCATTAAATGTATCATGCCACTCCCTTCTGGCCTGTAAGGTTTCTGCTTAGAAGTCTGATGATAGACTGATAGGTTATCCTTGTATGTGATCTTTTTTCTCTCTCTGGTTGCTTTTAATACTCTGTTCTTATCCTTTATCTTTGCCATTTTAATTATTATATGTCTTGGTCTTGTCTTCCTAGGTCCCTTATGTTGGGAGATCTGTGCACTTCCATGGCCTGAGAGACTATTTCCTTCTGCAGATTGGATATGTTTTCAGCAATTATTTCTCCAAAGATACTTTCTATCCCCCTTTCCCTCTCTTCTTCTTCTGGTACCCCTATAATGCAAATATTGTTCCATTTGGGTTGGTCAGACAGTTCTCTTAATATTCTTTTATTCCTAGAGATCCTTTTTTCTCTCTCTGCCTCAGCTTCTTTGTATTCCTGTTCTCTAATTTCTATTACATTTACCATCTCCTCTATCTCATCTAATCTGCTTTTAAATTCCTCCATTTTATGTTTCATTTCAGCTACTGTATTTTTAAAGTATCTATCTCTCTCTTGAACTCATCCCTTAGATCTTGAATATTTTTTGTAGCTCAATTACAATGTTTATACTTTTATTTTGAATTCTTTTTCAGAAAGATTGGTGATTTCAGTTTCACTGAGCCCTCTTTCTGGTGTTTGAGGGATTTTGGATTGAATGAAGTTCTTCTCCCTTTTCATAATCCCTTTTCTGTGAGATGTTCTCTTTTCCCAGATGTAGGCTGGCTGGCACAATCTTATTTCTGGTCACTCTTTTACAATTAGTTGTATTTGCTGTATTTTTGTATTATATGTGGTTTAGGGAGGAGATTTCTGACTCACTTCTCACGCCGTCATTTCCCCCCTCCCCATTCCAATTAGGAATTTCTATCAAAATTATAAAAGTACCTTCCTGAACCAAAATTTCCATTTCCAGTACCTTATCATGATGATAAATTTGCACATGTGAAAAATGGACTATGTATAAAGTCACTCAGTGTAAGAGCTAAAAGACTGAAAACCACCTAAATGTCCAACAGAATGTTGTTTAAAATACTATATTTAAATTGAGTGAGGAAATACTATGCAGCCATACAAAAGGCATTGAATATCTCTTAAACTCATTTTGAGCAATTTTAAGATGATATTAAATGGAAAAGCAAGATAGATAACAGTGTTCATAGTATGTTGTGATTTTAAAAATTCAAAATATATATATAACATTTCTGAAAATATAGATAAGAACCTGATAACACTTGTTACCTAGTAGATAAAAAACTAGGGAAATTCAATTTATTAATATTTAAATTCTTATTAAATACGATATCTGAAATATTTTAGATAGTCAAGATGGGGAAGACTTCTGGTTTAATGAAATCAGAGAGACAGATAATAATACTATAGCTTTTTTCAAAGTACAGGGTGAAATATTTTCTAGGTGCTGTTTCTTTATATATTTATTATAGATTTCCTAATATTTAAGCATGTATTTGTTTATTTACTCAAGAGCCTTACCAAATTCATGGGCATAAACAGTTCTCCCTAAATTTTGATCTCTAAGGGATTGAAACGATTGATGACCATGGCTCAGAATTATTTACATGACTTTTCCAAGGTTGCACAACTAGTTGATGTGTTACAGACTGTAAATTCCAAGAGGGCCTAGACTCCATTGTGTTTGCTTACATAAAATTTAAGACTATGCTGATAGTGATAGGTTATCAAATTATAACAAAGCCTATAACAGACTGGAATATATTTTCCAATCTATGTTAGTCTTTGAGTATACAATTTAAAAAAATCAGAAAATTGTAAGCTATATTCATCATAAGTAGATATGTCAGCATAAATAATAATAGTAATAAAAATAGGTACTTTTATTGAGCGAGTTGGAATTTTTATATATTAATGTTATCCTTTATAATTGAAAGGATTATAAGGGAAGTGGCATAACTGGTATTTGAACCCTGGACTTTGAATATAGGAGTTTAAATACAGGAAACTGCAGGGTTGAATCAGCTTTTATAGTAACTCTTGACTTGATCGGTATCAATTACTAGTCTTAACACTGTAAAAAATATGTCTCTGTTTTTGTAATTGTAGATGAGGCTTCTGACAAATGTTCCTAGCTTTCCTTGGAGGGATATTATTAAGATAAATAAGCTGGTATAAGTGCATAAGGGAAGGATTTTAGAACTACTGCTTTTGCATTAAAAAAAAATAGAAGGACAGGGGACAGGAAGTTAAGGGATTCTTACACTGTATTTCATCTAGTTTAGAATGGCACTGATTCAAAGACATACCAATTTCAGAGATGGCCAAATGTGTGCCTTAAAACACATAAAATATTGTATAGTATCAGGTCTCATAAGCACACTCAAAACACTATTATATATGGATAAAACTACTTAGACATAGTTATGGAGGGATACAGAGCAAACTGCCACAACTGGAGTGGGGGGCTAATCAACTATGATATTAAATGTTATTATAAGAGGATAGTCATGTATATATAAAATATATGGAATTTTTATATATTAATGTTACCCTTCAATTATAAAGGATAACATTAATATATAAAAATTCCAACATGATATAAAATAATTATTTAAAAATGGTAAATTAGAAATCAGATTTTAAAACATATCTGTCCATAATCTCATCAACAGGATAAAATTAGAACCAAAAAGTGAATATGACCTGTAACTCTATTTCAGATACAAGGTAAAAACATTATTTTATAGTCTTTGAGACTAAAATGAGATTAGAAATAACTTATTGATTATAACCTGATTTTCTCAAGTTTTTCTATCAGCAAACATAATAGATCTAAACTATACCTCAAAAAGACAAGTGAGTCTATACTTTTATTTCCATTAATCTGTACTGGTCAACCCCCACCCCTAGCCATTTGTTTATTTATTTATTAAAAATTGAGGTACATACAACAAAATGAACAAATCTCAGTATAGAGGCTGATGCCTTTTGACATGCGCATACACTCATGCAACCCTCATGGGCTGGGCGATCCTAAAGCGAGTTTCCTTTCTGGCTAGAATTTTATCTGCCAAAAGGCCCATCTTCTCAGGCCTAAGGGATTGGACAGGTATCAAATGCCACAATTGTGTTGTAAAACCTATATATTATTTATTCCTAAAAAAAAAAGCTTATCTGCAAATCCTTTCAAAACAAGCAAAGAAAAAAATATGGGTTGAAGGGATGGGAACCATTCAGTAAACTGAAGGTCGGCTGAGTCAGGAGGCCCGTGACTGCCCTCTAGGGGTGAAAGCCTCTCCCTGCACGTAGACCACAGATGGTGTTAACAAGTGTAATCTCAGGCACTCCGCCCTCCGTCTATTAACACCCTGAATTTGTATCATCATGACTTTTACTATGTAACTGCCAGAGCCTATTTTCCATTTCTCTTCTTGGCTGCAGAGCAGGGAACGGGCAGTAGCTAGTTTCATTGACAAAACAACCTTCTCAGCTTTGCTTTAACTCTGTTTAGAGAAGTTCACCGAAGGCAAACGGCTGATGTGGCATCTAGATGGAAAATTCGACGCAGACATCCTTCTGGGAGGGAGCCGACTCAGTGGTTTTATGTGGGCGGGGAAACGGGAGTGCTGCAAGAAAATACTTTCCAAAAATATTTACCAGACAAAGAAAAAGAACCAGGCTTGTGATCAACACATTCCAAGGAGACACCCTGAGATACAAGCAATTTTCCAGACCTGTTCCCCAGAAAGGTGGAAGCAGCCTCCCAGAAGCCCAGCTCATACTTCTTGTGAAAATAAACATAGCACAGCCAGGAGACACCTTCTAAACCGATCATAATTAAAAATAGACTCTGCTGTCACTTGCAGGGGAGTACACTGAGGACATTTTGGAGCCAGGCTTCTTGGAAAGACTATAACTACCAGCCACTGTCGCCAAAGGAGACAACCTGAGGAGAGGCTTGAGTGAGATATTCTTCTCCCAACAGAGGATTTAGAAAGAAATTCCAGGGTTGATGAGGGGGAAGGTGCTTCACATCATTAAAGGGAGTTATTCATATTATTCCTTTTCTTTCTGAAGAGAAAGTCTTACAGTCGGAATGCCTGATTTCTGTACTGTCTGGTTATGCTAACCTGAGCTGGGAGCTTTCCCAGAAGCCAGCCAAGCGGCCAGGACCCCTTTCCCAAACCACCACAAATCTTGGAGCCTGGGGAACTTGTAACACCACAGTCATAAATCATGTCACTCCTCTGCTTGACATCTTTCAGTGGCTTAGGGGTGGCTCCCCAATCTGGGTGACTCACAGGGCTCACCTAGAACGCTGTCCCTCTTCTATCTTACTCCATGATCACGCCAGTCTTCTCGCCCCTGGGCGCATGCACCAGCCCACAAAATGAGTCTTCGTTGGGATGTCACCTGCTCTCCCATCTACCTAAAGTCCATCTGCCCTGCCAGGTCCAATCTAGTTACCTTTCTGTTACCTTTCTGTGTGAAGCCCACCCCAGCCTTTCCGAACACCTACCTTCTGCCCATACAAATGAAAGTAGCTCCTTCTTAGGGGGTAGTACATACCTTACCTGACTTAATAATATTTTATACTCATACCCTATCATATAGGCTTACGTAGTACTTATTATTTGGGTGCTATTATTATTCCCATTGTACAGATGAGAACACTGGAGTGTCAGAGATGTTAAGCAACTGGCCTAAGACAACAAAGCTAACAAGATTCTTTGACATCCACCTCTGCCTCCCTCTCAACCTTTATCTTTCACCACTTTCCCCTTACTCTCTTTATACCAGCCACACCGGTTGTTTCTTTTCTTTCTCAAAATAAAATAAAATAAAAAACCCAAAGTCAAGCTCAGTACCACCCCAGGGCTTTGGCATTGGCTTTTGTCTGGAATGACTCCCCAGCCTCAGACTGCAGAACTGGTTCTTGCTTTTGATGGTATGTCACCACCTAGAAGCTTTCCTTACCCATCCTAGCTGAAACTGCCCCCCAGCTTTCTTCATGGCCTTGCTCATATTCTTCTAAGCACTTTTCATTTCTGGTATTTTCTCATTTATCTATTTGTTTACTGGTTTGGCTAGACCATACCATTGCGACATAAGCTGGATCCCTAGGACCTGGGACAATGTGTGGTATTTAGTGGGCACTCAAGAAGTATTTGTTGAATGAATATTCATATTTTAGCCTCTATGATCTCTGTAAATTATAGTGTTTATAGCACTTACAGTTTATACCATATAACTTAGCCATTATGTATTTATATATTTACACCTTACATTATGTGCTACTGTTTCTTTCACATTTAGATTCAACCTCTGTGTGTGTGTATGTTTAATTGCTGATTTACATTTACTAGTATTGTCTTTCCAGCTAGAGCATGTGCTCAGGGGACATCTGCATTTCCTATTTCATCCAGCAGAGGACTGATCATACAGGGTCTCAATAGTTATTCAGTGAACAGATAATTTTGTGATTCACAGTGAAGTGGATGATGTCAAATGCACTTTTTTCTGCTGTTTCAAACCCTATTCAGGAAACACCCTGAGTAGGGAATCAAAGTTTTCATGTTTTTCTAATGTCTCCTGACAACTCCATTGCCTGGTTTTGTCCAGCTCAAGTCCTGAGCCCGTTGGCATTTCCAGGAGGTCCTAAGTCCTTGTAAACCACCCAGACTGGAAATAATCAGAAGCCACAAGGTGTTACAAATAATTTGACCTCTTCTTGAGATTATTTTCTGCCTATTTAACTGAAGAACTGAAATAACAATTAAATTGGGAGAGTTGTGGAAAGAATGCTAGGTAGTTGGCTAATATATTCTGTGCCTGGAACATATTTTCTTCAATTTTAATATTTGAAGAGCTCTTTGGAAATTATCCCCAGAAATGAAAAGAATTCTTCTGATAATGATCAGACTGCATGTAATGTAGACAGATTAGGCAGCCATAAGACCCACCCCCACACACAGAGGAAAGAACTAGTAAGACAAAAACATCTTTGCTTACCTGGACTTTTAAATTCTTATGGTTATGTATCTGCCTCATTTCAGGGAGCATTTACATTGTTGACAGATACATGCATTTCCAAGTTACCATAAAAAAATGGCAGTGAAGGAAAAAAAGGGTAGTAAAAAGGTAACATAAAATGGACCTGGGTGGAATAAAAAAAAATGGACCTAGGTGGAAGTGGAAAAGTCCCTTCCATATTAAACTATTTTTCAGGTGGGCCACAAATTTCACTTTAATCTTCTTGCCACCAACACCAAAACATTAATTCAGTTTTGACATGGGGAATGATAATCCAGTATTTCTGTCATTGATACATAAGCTAAATAAACAAGCACAGCTGCATTCAAAGAAATATGCAGATAGATTTCATCAAGAATAACCAACTTATTACAACAAATTGACCAAGCACTTAGGACAATACTTTGAATTCTTGAAATGGTCACTATGCCATTTTCCCCCCTTTGCAACAGTGCCAAAAGAAAAATCTTACATTAAAAAATCTTTCAGCAGGACATATTCTAATTCTTGGAGCATTTCCCCTCTTTTTCGCTGATTGTAAATGATGGCAAGGAAATAGTCCAGACAAAAGGTAAAGAAATGAGAACTATTAAGACACTTACATGTCATCTGCAAACGTTATTCCAAAGTACTCCTTTTCTTTCAGGTTGAAATGTGAAGCCACCAGGTCCAGCAACTCTCTTGATAAAAGTTTGGGCTGCCAAGATAACAAATCTGATTAGAAACTATTTGGTTGCCTCCCTCTTATTGCCACCACCTTCTTCTGCCCCAAATACTTCAAGCAGCTTCTGTATGTTTTCAAATACCTGCTCCCTTTTGCTGCTTAGGTTAATCTACTCTAGACCACTCTCCACAGATTGGGAAGAGGAAGAAATGGGAAAATAAGGTAATCATTTTCATGTACTTCCCTTCAGTCCAGTACTTTACTTTTTTCCTTTAATGAACAGTGTGCTTACTAATGCATAGGTGTTTTGGAAAAATAGTCTTTTATATGTAGTATGGTACTAGTGATTGACAAAGAATGTTAAACACCCCACTGACTGGACTGTAAGAATAACTTTGCATGGTGAGTTGAAGAGGTTCAAGATGCAAGGCCATGTGGGGCCACAGATGGAACTAATAAAAATAATAATGACAATAACAACAATAAGAATAATAGGTACCATTTATTGTGCTGAAATCCTTAACAGCCATGATCTCATTTCATCCTTACAATAAGCCAATGAGATAGGGGTTCTTATTTCCATTTAATAGATGAGCCAACCAAGGCTAAGAGAAGTTGAGGACCTCGCTTGGCATTAGAATTTGTAGGGCCAGGGACTGAACCTAGATTCCAAAGTCTAAGCTTTTCACGTCTCCCTAGAGATGTAGTGACTGTTCCCATTTGCAGATCATCCTCACCGGGACTTACTGAGCACCTAGTAGGGAGGAGGATCTGACTCATGCATGAGCTTTTGAGAAGCCCTGGGCTTGGTGGCAATGAGCATGGTTTTGAATCAGCCAGAATGTCCAGGGCTAGTGGATGCTGGACTTTCAGGGACTGGGGAAGGAAACAGAGAGGACATTTAAATGGGCTGTTTTTGAACTTTGAGCCAATTTAGGGTTCATTATGGTAATTTGAGGGTTGGATGTTTGCTGTAGGGGAAGAAAGAATAGCCACGATTTTAAGAAAAGGAAAAAAAAAAAGAGAAACAGAAATCTAGACTGGAAAGGTCTACTCTGGTCAAACTACTATTGACTGTACTATTTTCATGCTAATGGAGGCCTACAAAGAGTGGCAGGGACAAGCCTCCCAAAGGGAGATTTCAGGTTTGATCAAAGGGAAGAATTCTAGCTGTAGTTCTAAGTATGGCTGTCAGAGAGCGCTTCACATTTTTTAAAGATTCTTGGTTCAGAGTGTTGGGTGAAAAGAGAGAGAAATATCGACAATTAAAATATCACTGCTCAAACAGCAGCAGACTCACAGACTCCAAGAAGGGTCTAGTGATTACCAAAGGGAAAGGGGATGGGGAGGGAAGGAAAAGGGGATTAAGGGGTATTATGATTAGCACACATAATGTAGAGGGGGCACAGGGAAGGCAGTGCAGCACAGAGAAGACAAGTAGTGACTCTATAGCATCTTACTACGCTGATGGACAGTGACTGTAATGGGGTGTGGGGGGGGTACTTAATAATAGGTGGGGAATGTGTAACCACAATGCTGCTCCCCTTTCACAATCTTATGTGAAACCTTCATAAGATTGTATATCAATGACACCTTAATAAAAAAATCATTGCTCATAACAATCCCATATATTTTACAAAGTGAATTCATATACATATATAATCTAGCTTGATTTTAACCATAATTCTATGAGGAAGATTTAGCGATCATAATTCTAGTTCATAGCTGATGAAGATGGGTGTTTAACTTGGACGATGTCATGTAGCAGACACGTGGTAGAAGGCAGATTTGTAGCTCACAATAAACCTTTCTGGGAAGCATTATGGTCCCCAATTTATCAACATGAGGTTCAGAGAAGTGAAATCACTTGCTGGGGGTCACACAGCTACTGAGTGTCAAAGCTGAGATTGGAACCCAATCCATGTCACCAGGCTATATAATTACTCTTACTTACAGACCAAGTTTTCTGACTTAGAGGCTGCCTTTTTTTACCCCTGAAACAATCCTGAGTCACTGGCTTGAAGCACAGATAAGTGAGCAGCCTGAACACCAGCCATGGGCAGTCTCGGTGAGGGTGACACCCACCTGAACCAGCAGCTCCAGTCTCCTGTCATCCAGGAGGTGCACCTGGCAGTGCCTGCCTTCTGTCATCTGTGGGGATAAGACAGCAAGAGACGCATCAGCGCTGGGGTGGCAAGCAAACCCTTCAACTCAATGGGACATGCTAGGCCTAAAAAATGGCTTCAGTTGAGTTAATCTACAGGTTCAGTTATAAACAGAGTTATTGTATGGCATTAACTCTTGATTTTATTTTAAAATATTTTTAGCTTTTGGATTTAAGAAAAGAAAAGAATAAAAAACAAAGATTACTCAATATAGTGAAAAAAATAATGCCTACAGAGAGTACACAAAACACACTAAGGAAAGGTAGTGCTTTCCCAGAGGAAACTACTATATTTTCCCTTCATCAACATTTTACTTTCAAATGAAAACACCTTTATTCACTGGTATGCTTTAATAAATATAACACATGCATAATTAAGGAGAAAACAATATGATACTAAAGTTAAAATGGAACATCTCCATTTTTGAAACTTCTGCTCCCCTTTATTAAGAACAATTAAAACACATAGTTAAGAGCAGTATGTGCCAGTATAAATTTCAATTATACTTAATTTTTTACCACTTAAATTGCAATTCTGGTAAATATTTTTTGTAAAATATTTAAGCAATGCATAGGATGCAAAGACCCCCCCCCCCTTGATTAACTCATGCTCCAAATCATTTCACCTGCAGAAATCACCACTGTCACTTTGAGAAGAATCCTCACAGACTTGTCTTTACAGGTATGTTCAGATATATACATATACATATATTTAAAAAAATTCAATATGTAATGTTTTACTTTAATATTTTTACATTGGATATTCTATTCTGCAAGCAAAGCAGGTATTATTAATATTTGTGCATGTGTATAATCATCCAGAAATTTTATATGTACATGCATGACTTAGTGTGTGTGTGTGTGTGTGTGTGTGTGTGTGTGTGTGTGTGATGGGTCTGTGTGTGTGGTTATATTTATATAAAATACCCTCACAAATATTTGTTTTTCCTTTTCCAGTTTAAGTAGAACTATGCTATTTCTTGGAGACCTTTTCAATGTCAACACATATAGACTGACCTCATTCTTTTTAAAGGTTCCAGAATATCAAATTACTGTGACAACATAAAATAATGTAATGAGTTTCCTGCTGAAAAACACTTAGCCTGTTTCCAGTCTTTTGCTTTTATAAGCAACATCGTGATAAACTTAGCTTTGCCCACATAGGTGGAACTGCTCGGTCACTTTTGAAAAGCACAGGCAGCATGTTGTCTTTCAGCTGCTGTACAAAACTTTAAGACCTGGAAACTCAGATACACAGAAATCGAATTTAAAAAGAAAATAGTCTCCGTTACTGAGCACCAACTATACACTTAGTGTTGCTCCAGGTGGTTTATATGTATACCACTTTTGAGCTGCATGGTCACCTTCTGGGATTGGTGTTATAATCCCCAATTTAACAGAATTTAACAGGAAATTGAGGCTTAGAGTGGGATAAGCAATCTGTTTTCAATTAAAAATACTAACATTTTTGATTGAGCTCTGCTCTAAAAGTCTGAAAATTAGCTCAGTTGATTATGCCATGGTATTATGGAGACATGGCCCACAGGAGCCACTGAAGTAGTGCTGAGAGGTAAGTGAGCAAGCTTTACTTTGGCCCACAACCCAATTATCCCCTTAACTCTGCAAAGCCAAGGTCTAACACACACCTTTGGTGGCAAGGAGAAAGGGAACAAATTTTCATTCCAGGCACTCAGCTGGGCACTTTATGCATATTATCTCATCAAAGATCAACAAGGGTTATGATATGGCAATCCCCCATTTTAGTCAAGGAAACTGAGGTACAGAGTTTAAGGTAATTAATTCAAAATTACCTGGGCAAGAAAAAAGACAACTCAATGTTTAAATTAAGAGAACTGAAAAAAAAAATGTCATCTTTTTTTCCCTGCTTTTCTATATTATAACAGGAAATAAATAAATGTGGCACTTAAAGTTATTTTAAAGTAAAACCCACAAGCAAAACCCATACAAGCAAACCCCAAATATATGCTAAGGAAAGATACAATAAAATAATACTCAAAAGATCAACTGACATGATATGAATCCATTAAGAAACATATCAAACTCATAAAACATTTCAAGCTACTACTCAATTGCATAAGCCAAATGAATTCACTTCTTGATTTTTTTAAAAAGCATCTTTTCCTTTCCATTTTTACTCTGGACTTCTCTCAGGCTAATGAATGCACCTTTTGTCAACACAGAATTTTATCCTAGAGACTTAAGCAGTAAATGTTGGTGATCTGCCCCTCTCATGACAGACACAGGCAGTGGTGGCCACATCTGTGCAACTTGGTTCAATGGCTACAGTCTCAGCTGACTGGACCAGGGAAGAGACACCTGATTCAAGCTGGGCCAATCAGAATCTAAGCCCAGGGACTCTGGAATCGAGTCTGAGAGGATAAAAATGTGGCTGCCATGGAGCAACCCTGGTCCAGGTGTGTGGAGAAAAAGGAAAGTCATCTACAGAGAGAATGAAGGAGACAGGTAGCTAGAAGGAGGCAGGAGAAATCACACAGCCCAAAAAAGCTTAGGAGTTGCTGTTAGGATTCTAATGTTTTTCCAAATACTACTAGTCCTTTCCACTAATCTGGGTGAATCCTTGTCTTTAAGTCCCATAAAACACCCCCTGTATTCCTTCAGTTAATCCACTTTTTTTTTTCTCTCTTAAGCTAACTTGAGTTGGATTCTGCTTCTTCCAATTAAATGCATCTTTATAAGATACAACAGGTCTCAAAACTGGACAGCTACATGTAAGAGAATGAAACTGGAATACTGTCTAACTCCATACACAAAAGTAAACTCGAAATGGATCAAAGACCTGAATGTAAGTCATGAAACCATAAAACTCACAGAAGAAAACACAGGCAAAAATCTCTTGAATATAAATATGAGCAGCTTTTCTCTGAATACATCTCTTTGGGTAAGGGAAACAAAAGCAAAAATGAACAAATGGGACTACATCAAGCTAAAAAGCTTCTGTACAGCAAAGGATACCATCAGCAGAACAAAAAACCACTTGGATATAAATGACATATCCAAGAAGGGGTTAACATCCAAAATATATAAAGAGCTCACATGTCTCAACACCCAAAAAGCAAATAACCTAATTAAAAATTGGGTGGAGGATATGAACAGACACTTCACCAAAGAAGAAATCTGGACAGCCAACATGGAAAGATGCTCCACATTGCTAATTATCAGGGAAATGCAAATTAAAACCACAGTGGGATATCACCTCACACCAGTTAGGATGGCCAACAGTCAAAAGACAAGGAACAACAAATGCTGGCGAGGATGTGGAGAAAGGGGAATCTTTCTACATTGTTGGTGGGAATGTAAATTAGTTCAACAACTGTGGAAAGCAATATGGAGGTTCCTCACACAATTAAAAATAGAAATACCATTTGACCCAGGAATTCCACTTCTAGGAATTTACCCTAAGAATGCAGCAGCCCAGTTTGAAAAAGACAGATGCACCCCTATGTTTATCGCAGCACTATTTACAATAGCCAAGATATGGAAGCAACCTAAGTGTCCATCAGTAGATGAATGGATAAAGAAGATGTGGTACATATACTCAATGGAATATTACTCAGCCATAAGAAGAAGACAAATCCTACCATTTGCAGCAACATGCATGGAGCTAGAGGGTATTATGCTCAGTGAAATAAACCAGGTGGAGAAAGACAAGTACCAAATGATTTCACTCATATGTGGAGTATAAGAACAAAGAAAAACTGAAGGAAAGAAACAGTAGCATAATCACAGAACCCAAGAATGGACTAACGGTTACCAAAGGGAAAGGGACTGAGGAGGATGGGTGGGAAGGGAGGGATAAGGGCGGGGAAAAAGAAAGGGGCATTACGATTAGCATGTGTGTGTGTGGGGACACGGGGAGGGCTGTGCAACACAGAGAAGATGAGTAGGGATTCTGCAGGATCTTACTATGCTGATGGACAGTGACTGTAATGGGGTTTGTCGGGGGGGGACTTGGTGAAGGGGGGAGCCTAGTAAACATAATGTTCTTCATTGTAGATTAATGATACCAAAATAAAAATAAATAAATAAATAAATAAAATAAATTAGTTCAACAACTGTGGAAAGCAATATGGAGGTTCCTCACAAAACTAAAAACAGAAATATCATTTGACCCAGTAACTCCACTCCAAGGAATTTACCTGAAGAAAACAAGATCCCTGATTCAAAAAGACACATGTACCCCTATGTTTATTGCAGCACTATTTACAATAGCCAAGATATGGAAGCAAGCTAAGTGTCTATCAGTAGATAAATGGATAAAGATGTGGCAAATATACACAGTGAAATATTATGCAGCCATAAGAAGAAAACAAACCCTACCATTTACAACAACATGGATGGAGCTAGAGGGTATTATGCTCAGTGAAGTAATCCAGGTAGAGAAAGACAAGTACCAAATGATTTCCCTCATTTGTGGAGTTTAAGAACAAAACAAAACTGAAGGAATAAAACAGCAGCAGAATCACAGACTCCAAGAAGGAACTAGTGATCACCGAAGGGAAGGGGTTGGGGAGGGTGGGTACGGAGGGAGGGACAAGGGGATTGAGGGGCATTATGATTAACACACATAATGTAGGGGATCACAGGGAAGGCAGTATAGCACAGAGAAGACAAGTAGTGACTCTATAGCATCTTACTACACTGATGGACAGTGACTGCAATGGGGTATGGGGGGGACTTGATAATATGGGTGAATATTGTCACCACAATGTTACTCCTGTGAAACCTTCATAAGATTGTATATCAATGATACCTTAATAAAAGAAAAGAAAAAAGATGCCACAGATCTCTATCCCTAAGTCAAGGCAAAAGGTCTCCAAAGGATGGATCCTCAGAGGACATCATTCATATGGTGAAGTCGTCCACTCACGATCAACAGTGCTCCCCTCAATGACAATACAACAGCCAAGAGAAAGGCGGCTGACATTTGTGAGTGGGGGGGCCACTGAACAAACACCTCAAGGTATGATGTGACAAGACACCACACAGGACAAGCTGAGGAAGGGCAGTGCAGATGAACTAGAGGGAGAAAGCACTAGTTCTTTGCCCACATGTGTACATCCGTGCTCAGTGTTCACCACACCCTTCCCTCTGCGGGAGGTGGGCTCCTCTGGGAGGCAGAAGGGCAATAGAAAGCCTGCCTTTAGGTCTTACTTCCATCAGACGTTGAAAGGTGGTGGATGTATTTTGTTTATCAAAATTATGCTTATGAATAAATTTTAGTTGACAATATTAGAAACCAGGATATGCCACTTAATAAAAATTTAGATGGTAAGATCTGGAAACAAGAGCTAGCCTTCCTCCATGGCAACATTTAGCCAGGGTCAGGCAGAGCAGCTCTCTCTTTACACGGGGTCTGTGTCTTGGCTCACTCACTCAAATTTATTATCTGCCAGGTTCATCCTATCATGTGAATGAGAAAACCCTAATTTAAGTGCACATGGTACCAGGGAGGAGACACAACCAATGTCAAAGGAGGGTACCAGGCAAAGTGCTTGGCTCTTTACCCTCATTAAGGTCTAGTATTTCAACCTCTATGAAAGCCAGTGAAGGGGGTGTCCTCATTTTAAGCACCAGGAAACCAAAGCCAGATAAATAATGTAACTTGCCCAAGAGTTCTAAGCCACACTTGGGCTCAATATCATATTTTATCTCTTGTTTGCTGTGTTACCTTGAAGAAGCTACTTAATCTTTCTGAGCTTCATAAGCTATGTCATGACAGCTTTAACACTTTAATTGGAAAAAATATTCTTAAGACGAATTACAGGTAAACTTAACCTAATTAACAAGCACATGGCAGAAAAATGCTCCAGAACTTATGGAGCAGAAAAAAAGAATTACTGTGTGCCTGGGAAGGCATGTTAATAATAACACTAACAAAACTACACAGCTGGGCTCTTTCTATATTCCAGGCATTACACAAGTACTTTTCATGTATTAACATGTTTGAACCTTGTGATATCCACATGAAGTAGGCAGTCTTATCTCCCCATATTATGGGTGGATGAGGTTGGAGAGATTATCAATGGTAAGATTCATAAATGGCAGAACCAGACCCAAACCTAAAGCCCGAGGTCTTAGCCACTCAGATACACACATGGCATTCTACATTACCATAAAGTGACAAATTATGCAAAAACCTTCTCATGCAACCCATTTTCAAGGGACTAGATGAGTGGGCAAGATGGGGAACACAAAGTGTCATAAAGTAGGCATAAAAAATCACTGCAGTCCCAAGGGCAGAATAAGCTGACTACACGTAGTTAGGACTGTAGGATTCACAAACAGAATCTTAAAAGGCATCTAGTAAGCACTGTTTATTTGAGATATGGGGAAACTAATGCATGAACTGTACCCAAAGCCACATGGTAGTTAATGTAAGACCTGGGATCACAACTCAGGGTTCCGACTTCCAGCTGGTGGCATGAGTGGTGTGCACAAGATTACTCAGGTAATAAATATCATCTTATTCAAACGCTCCTTTTTTTTCCACAGGTTGACTTTTTTTTAAAAATACTGTGACAACCAAAAGAAAAAAAAAACCCTGGGCATTTATTTATTTATTTATTTCAAAACATGACTCCCGCTAATTCTTTACCTTCTCGTTTCAACAACAGGAGTTATGTTTGAAGGGAGCTGTTCATGGATCACAAGGATTGTATCTGCAGCTACAGAGCCATTTAAGAAAAAAATAACAAGAACAACATATTTTATGTAGTATATTCCATATGTATAATATGTAGTGACTCAGATGCCTGGAGGCAAACATCTATCATCTTCATTTCACAGTTAAGGACATTGAGGCACAGAGAGGGCAAACAACTTGCCCAAGGTCACACAGCTAATAAGAAGCAGAGCTGGGATTCCAACCTAGGAGACTAGCTCCTGAGCCCACGATGTAGTCATTACCTACCCATGGAAGAAAGGAAGTATATCGTCTTTCCATTTCACATTCTATTTGATTATCCTGGCAATTTTCTTTCTTTACAAAATAGGAATTCTAAAATTCTACTTAGAAGAAGAGTAAGTAAGTAAGCATTTCTCATTACTAACTGCCTTCTCTTAAGATTTACAAGTCTGAATTTCCTTCTTGAGACCTTTAGTCTCCTCCTCCAAGACAGTCCAAGGTTGGCCACAACACTTGATCTAAAAAGGTCCAGAGCAAACACAAGGACAGTGGGCAATACTCCTTCTCTAGTCTGTGTGTGAAATTATGTTATCAAAATCACTTCTGAACCCACAGAGACCCAACCGAACAGTCTGTCCCCACCCTGTGGCCACTATTAGCAGCAAGCCTCTTGTGGGAGAAAATACATATTTTAAAAAGATCTTTTTGGAAAGTTTCACCTAACACCCAGCCAGACTTGATACCCTTCCTGCTACCTCCTCCTCCACTCAACACCAGGAATATGGAGCTGAAAATTGTGCACGCTGGATTAAAACTCCCACCTTAGTCTGTGGTGGCCCTGCGTTTGCTCCCCAGCCGATAGAGCAGGTCCTCAGAGGCTAAGCGCGGAGTGCTGGTGGCAGACCTTGCCCATCTGGTCAGTGGTCAAATGAGGAAGATCGGCAGGGAAGTGAAAGTCGGCTGCAGGCCAGACCCCTGCTTCATGGAGCACCCTGATGGACAGTGGGGTCCTAGTCTGTGTGACAATACGCCCCTCTGACCCTCATCCTACTACTGGACTCAGGAGATGGGACAGGAGAGGGATTTGGTAAGAAACCTAAAGGCAAGTCAAGGCAGAGCAGTGTGACCCCAGACCATTCATAATGACTGGGGTCTGCTTAAAATGCAACAGGAAATAATTACAAAAAAAGCCCAGAACCCCAGACTACTCTGTGCTTTTGCTGTAGCAGTTCTTTGGAACACGGAAATATGAAAGCTTGGTAAGGAAGCAGCAAGCTTCCCCCTACCCACTTCGTTCCCTTTTGACCTTTCCACAAGAGGACCTGCCTCATAAAAATGACTCCTCAGGATTTTTGTGGGGTGACCCACCCAGAATCTAATCCCCCATCATCTCTTCCCTCCATGTGTGCAAAACCAGCTAACTAACTGGGCTCCAGGTTTTTAATTGAATGCTATGATAGTCTAATTTCCAAATAAACATGTGAGTGAAACCTTTGTAATACAGATAAAACCCTGTCACTTCCCTGCTTAAAATTACCTAATGGCTTCCCATGCAAGAGAGCAGAGAACCTAACTCCTTACCTTACAGACCTTTGTCCTTATGTCTTGTCCCCCGACCCTAATTTTGCTTTCAACCCGTATGCCTTGCCCTAATACATCAGCCACACGGGCCTTTTTCCCTTTCTCAAAATAAAAATTGTTCCTACTTTGAGACTTTGCCTGTGCTGTTCCCTCTGTCTGAATGCCCTTTCCCCAGATTACTGCATGACTGGGTACTTTTGCTTCTTCCAGAAATGTTACCATATCCAAGATGCCCCCTGTGCTCAATATAAAGGAGAGCCTGGACACGTTCTCATATGCTGCTTTATTTATTTATAATGATAAATCTTGTTTATCATTTTCTATCTTTCATCATCAGTATTTAAATTCCATGGGGGAGAACTTGATTCAATTTATTCACCACTCTCTCCCCAGAGCATAGAATAGTGCCTGGCATATGGTAAGAATGCAGTAAAGAATTATCTGCCTAATGAAGGAGTGCATTCACGATTCAGAGCCTAGACACAGTTAATAATGAAATAAATTCACAAATGATTACATGACATAATGTAAAGTGAAGATGTCCCAAAACACCTCCCAAGCCTAGGCCCAGACAGACTGACACATAAAAACAAGCCTTCCCCTTAGAGAACAGGTGTACTATTAAATTCCTCATCAGATGAGATATTCTGGAGGAATCGGAGAGAGGTAGAAGGGCATATCTAGGACGTTCTTCCTTTGGGATCTATCGAGTGGACAGAGTTTTATATTTCGCCCAAATGATGTCAACCCCAGCTGAACAGGGCGCCTTTATATTATCGCGGGGTGTTGACTGAATATGAGCTATTGACACTCCCATTCAGAGAATGGTCTAGACTGACACAGATGTCTCCAAACCAAGTCAGCTGTAATTTTCCCTCAAGTTCTTTCAAGATGGTGCCTACCCTCCCAGTGTGTAATCACTGGGAACTACTTCTTTCCGTATCAATAAACGATTTTCCTGGAGTGTACCAAGCACTCACTACATGTCACCTGAGTGCTCAGCACTTCCCTTGTACAGTACTTTCCTTCAGGCTGCTTACGACCTATGAGGTAGGAAGTTTTGCTGTTTACATTTTGCAAAGGGCCAAACTGAAGTGCAGAGAAGTTAGGTGACTCATCCCAGGTCACGCTGCTATCAACTGGGGGTGAAAGCTCAGGTTCCATTGGTTGGATGAAAATAGGACTCTTGTGTGTCCCTTGTAGGTTCACTGGGAGTGGAGGGGGACAAAGAGAGACAGCAAGAGGAATAAAGGCAAGTGGCATAAAAGAAGTACCGGAAGGAAGGAATATGGGCCAGCATAGGGCCAGTGATAAAGAAGGGGAGAAATCAGAATGGTAAAATTGGGTAACTGAGTCATCTGCCTTAGGAAAAGGATTAATGGTAAGTACTGGCTGCTGACTGCGTGCCTGGCACTAATCCAATCCCTTCCTTTTATTTACATGGACTATTTAAATTCATTTTTATGACAACCATATAAGGTAGATTCCAATACTAGCTTCATTTTATGGATGAGAAAAGTGAGGCACAGAGAAATGACTGGCTCCACCCAACAAGCATGCAGAGCTAGAGGCACAGAAGGATATAAGCACAGAGTCTGTGCCATAGAGACACTGTTCCACTATATTACTTCTGTTACAAGGTATTTCCCATCTAACAGGTCTTATATATTAAATTACACACAGCTTAGCCATGTAACATGTCATCTTGATTGCCAAGCATAACCCTTTTCTAGAAAAGCATCTAGATTCACCAAACCAGGGTTGCCTGGCTCTGGCCACTGTCTGGCACCAAGACCAGAGAAGAAAGGTTTTTGCAATCGCCATTTCTTGGCTGTCTCCTGGCCTAGCAGTAAAGACTTATGGGCAGTTGCTAAAAATGGAGACTTTGTGTTTGCTATTGATTTTCCTTGAGCATCAGGATGGAATTAATCCCCACCCCTTGGGCTGCCGGCTCTGTCATGCTTACGTGAACACTCTGGGTACAGGGTGATATTTATCAGTTATGTGGCCTCGTGGGCCTGACTCCACATTATTCTGAGCTTAATATGTAATCTAGCAAATGATGCAATTAACACACTGTGGAAAAGCTATGGATCATGCATTCAGTCACTCAACCCATACTCACTGAGCACTTGCTAAATGCAAGCGTTGTTCTGGGTAGCAATATAAATTAGCAAATGAGATTCACAAGATCACTGTTTCTACAGCGTGTCCTGGAGCAGGGTTTCTCCTCTTGGGCCCTCCTGACATTTTTGGCCAGATAAGTCTATGCTGAGGGGCTGTCCTATGCCCTGTCAGATATTCAGTAGCACCCCTCTACCCACTGGATGCCAGTAACACCCCTGCCCTCTGTACAACCAAGTATGTCTCCAGGCATTACAAATGTCTCCTGGGGGCAAAATGGTCCTTGCTTGAGAACAACTGCTCTAAAGGCAAGGAGAAGAAAAGAAACTATTAGCAATTAAACAAATAGGTATTTTCATATAAGGGGCTCCAAAATAGCTCAACTGGCAATGGTACTAAGTTCTAAGCACGTGCAAAACTCACTTTCAAACTCACTTCTTACCCAGGACGCAGAAGGAATGAGGAAATTGACAGAGAGAACTTTCATTGGACTACTGTTCTTGACAAGTGGCTCCCAGTAGAGACTGGAGGGAGAACTATTTTCTAGACATTAGCTTTCCACTGCAAGCTCCTTTCTGCCTCGCAGAGGTTGGAAGGAAAGCAGACAACAAAGGCTGGCCGGTGCACAACCCTTTTTGCAGCTCCGGCATCAACCTGGCAAGCAATTTCGGCCAACTCCCTGGGGAGGGCATTCTCCTAAAAGCCAGTCCCTTATCAGATAATAGCCTGACTTCATAAGGTTGCTGAACAAAAAAACCAGCTTTCAAAAGAAGAGAGAAAGAAACAAAACAACTTATTAAGTCAGAGCTGAAGGCCATCAGGAAGTACCAGCTTGGTGTCCATGAGTTGTGCATGGGATTTAGGATCAGGAGGCTTGGGTTTGTGTCCCAACTCTGCCATTTAACTAAGAGTATGGCCTGTATACCATGCTATTTGTCTAAATCTCAGTTCCTGCCCCTGTGAAATGAGCATGGTAAGAATCAATCTCATTTAGCTTTGTTTTTTTATCAATGTGGGTTGAATCTAAAATTTATCTCAACAGTATAGATGACAATCATATCACCAGTAATACCCTCCATTTTTTGGACACTGATTAGATGTTAGGGTCTGTGCTAAGTGGCTGGCATGCATTATCAGCTCTACTCTTACCCTAGTGCACTGAGTACTATTATTAGCAGAAATGATTTGTAACTGTTGAATGCTACTACAATAACTCTAAGTGGTGATTTTTAACTTGGTTAAATAGTTATTTTTCTCAAGAAAAATGTTCTCCTGGATTATTAAGAGGTCAAGCTGTCATTTGCATTAAAAATCAATCCACCAGTTAAGTACACCCTGGAGATAGCTGAGGACTAATTGCATCTTGATTTGTCAGCGATAATCAACAGACTAACCCCAAATCAGGGCACGGGTGGGAAACAGGCCCCACATTTTCATGGCACAAGAAGCTGCAGTGAATAGCATGGTCCTTTTTATAAATTCTCTTGACTGCACTTTTCCAACTAGAAACTTAGATTAGGCACTGAAGAGAGATTGTCAAACACTTATTTTCAGAAAACCATGCAGGATATTTCTGCTGTTCCTTTCCAGAAAGAAACATCCTCTTTGCTTAAAACCAGGCTGTGTTAGGCTGTGTTTTTAGATGTCATGGTACAGTATCAATGAGTCAAAAAAGAAAAGGAAAAAAATGGGAGGACACAGATACTGTAAACAGGAAAAGTCACAAAGTGCAACCAAGAAAAGCTAAGAGCACGGCCCCGTGGGCTGCAGGGGAGTTTAGTTCTTGTCTGCTGTTCAGGTTGACCAGAAATGAAGTTCTCTGGTTGCCCTGTAGAAAATGGAAAATTTGGCTTTGGTGGTTATGCGAGTAGCAGACACCCTGTGGTTTGGAAACTTTTTGCTTTGCCAACTGTCAGTTTTCTCTTTTCCCATGAAAAACAGCCTGTAGCAAGGAGCAGAAGTACTGCGTCTTTCAAAAACTTAAAAGACAGGCGCAGCACGGCTGAAGGGATTTTAAAAATAAACTGTGGTTCTCGAAATATAAAGATATCCTAGGTACTGTTTATTCACTGTACAGCACATGTGGAAATCTGGGCTGAGTATAAGCCATGCACAGAGCAAATAAATCACATATATTGCCCCGGAAACCTAAAAATGAACAAAAATTAATTACAAAGCCTAAATCAACTTTACATTAATTCTGGAGTACACACTCATTGTCAGGGTTTTCATGTTTCAAGTCTTCATCAACTCCATTAGAATTTCTCTGATTTATGTTGTTTCAAAGTTTCTTTGTTCTTTGTAGTCCATGTATAAGTAGAGGTCAAAATAAGTTCTTGGGGAGTTTATGTTTTATATACAAATGGATTGTATGAGGTCCAGAGCTTTAGTTTAGTTGGTAAAAATGTCATATTTGGGTAGGGAATTTAGAAAAGCTTACCAAACTGTAAAATACAACAGTTAAGCTCATTTACGACAATGTAGAAAAATCCTGAATCTTAATGTGTGGCATTTATTTTACCACTGCAGAAGAAACATTCCCTCTCAACTTAAAGGCTTCTAGTAGTTAGTGAAGAAGCTTCTTTGTCACCTAATGTAGGTGGTGTTTTCAAATGGGATTCAAAGAATAAAACAAAACAAAAAAGTGGAAGGCCACAGGTCAGGGAGACCAAAAAAAAAAAAAAAAAGAGAGAGAGAGAGAAAGGAACCAAAAAATATTTCTGGGCAAGCACCAGTGAGCCCAGTGAGGTGGAAAGAATCACTCAAGAGAAAGAATGGCAATGTGGAGCTGTCTCAAAGCAGCTCATGGCCGCTCACTGTCCCATGCTCGAACTGGTTATGAAGCACAACCAATATTAAACAGAATGGCAAAGAAACTTACACTGAAATAAGTTTCATTAAGAATATGGGGGAGGGGGAGTCTATTAACCGTAATGTTGCTCATGTAATTGTACATTAATGATACCAAAAAAAAAAAAAACACACATAATAAATGCTCAAAACTCATCATCACATTTCCATTGTTTTACTCCATTTTGCTATCACCTTTCTTTGCTCCTGGGGTTATTTGTGTCTGTTGAATCAGTACACTAGCAATGCTATTGAACAGTGTCTCCTGCTCATCTCTTCCCAACTCAGTGAGGGCACAGCGGTAACAGGAAATCGGTCAACGTGAAAGTATTTACACCACGGAAATCACAAATGCCACAAATCGGCACCCTTTTCTCCAGCGAGTAGGTGTTAAACACTTAACCAGCAGAACACTGGAGAAGTTCAATGGGAAAAGGTCTGGGGGAAAGTGTGATGCTCACAGCACTGTCAGGATGTTAAGGCCACTGAGAGACCATGGGATAAAGATGAACAAAGAGGCACTGGAATCAGACAGAACTGTGTTTAAGGCTCAGTCCGTCCACTTGTCTTTTCTAGGACCTAATTACATCTCTAAAACAGGACCAATAATACCAACCAACGAAGCACAGGGCATGGCAAACAGAGGCTGACATAAAAGGTAACTGTTACAGTTTATCATTAAACTTTGAAAAAATCTCCAGTGGGCAAGCTTACTGCCTAGGTTCTCCTGACCTAGGACGGCAACTCCCAAAGCAAATGCTCACTGTCATCTGCTTTTCCTGTTCTTTTGCCTGGAATGTAAGTTTTATTTACTGCTGCTTTCCCAGCTCCTAAGAGAGTACCTAGGCTCTTGTAGGGCTTAATAACTATGTGTGGAATGAACGAATTTCCCTTCATTTCCATCTTTGGCTCTGCTTCAGGGTTTTCTGTGTGTTTCTACTGTTAAGGGCTCACTGGCAACCGAATGGCTCCTTTGCCTCTTAACTGCCATGTTCCCCCGGGCTGCACTTCTGGAGTCTGTCAAACCCCTGGATCTCTCCTCCCTCCTAAAGGAGGCTGCTGTGACCTAAAGCACTGGGGAGAGATGCTTCCAGTTTTTCATTCACAAGCAGAATTGAGCACGTGTCATTATGCTCGGTCGGCAAGTTTGTCCGCACTGCTCTATTCCAATCTCAGTTCCGCTCTGCCTCCATCACAAGGGACGCGCCTTGTGAGAGGAAATCTAACCCAAGACTTCCACCTGAATCCAGGGAACCAAATATTTTCCCCAGGGGCCTTGCTTCACTGTTGGTTCTTGAACTTGCTGCTCTGGAGCATTTTTTCTGAAGGGGGCAAGGGGTGAGTCATTTAGAAATGCATGGGTGCTTCTGGTAAGAGTGGTCTGGCCAGTGGATTATGCAAAGTCACTGGAAAATGATCAGAATTCCTAGTGCTTTTTTGATGACACTTGCTTTAGCCAGGGGGATAAGACAGGGCGGAGCTGCCCACTCAGCCACTTGGGTCAGGGCAGTGATTGGGAGCAGCCCCCTAGGAGTCAGATGCCTGTGCTGCCTGATCCTGGCTCTGCCTCGAACTAGCTGCAGACTTCAGGCAAGGCACTTCCCTGCTCCAAGCAGCCGCTACAAAATGGGAATAATTTTGCCTAGTGCATTGTAGGCATTCCATAAGCAGCAGCTACTATTAGTTTGTAAAGTTTAGTGTATTATTTAAGAAAACTGAGGAATTAAGAGCATAGGCTCTGTAGACAGACTTGGGTTGAAATCCCAGCTCCACTCTTTAGTACCTGTGTGGCTTTACTCAGGTTGACCTCATTTCTTGTGAGTCTTGGTTTCCTCATCTGAAAATGGGCATAATAACAGCACCCACCTCATACGGCTGGGAGGGCCACATGAGATACTATACATAAAATGCTTAGCAGAGTACATGCCATTTTTAATGATACTATGTTTTTTGCTAATAAAAACCAAGCAATTGCTACATACTTTTTCAGAGCAGATGTTCTCAAAAGCCAAGTTCAGATGGTAAGCAGGTTCTACTCTGTCCCTGAACTCCACAGAAGAGAAAGGAGCAAGTAGCTCTGGTCACATATAAACTCAGTTTGAATGTTCCATTTTTTAATAATATCTTCTTGCTTATGTGGAGTGCTTCAAACTCTCCAAGCGCTTTTACCTATATTTCTTCTTTTAAACTTTGCAAGTTTTAATGGGCCAGAAGTGTCATATCCCCATTTTATAGATGAGGCCACAGAGGCCCAAAGAACTGATGTGATTTCTCTGGTCACACAGCCAGACAAAGCCAAAACTCTAGATGTGGAGTTACTGCTTTCTACTGCCCTAAACAATCCCCTGACCTGTACAAAAGTATTCACCAAAAAGTAAAATAAAAAAAAAAAAAGTAAAATACAAGCCATCTCCTGCACAGTATATTTTACAGTGGGAAGGCTTCCATGACATTAACTTAGAACTGCAAAGAGAATCCTGCTTTCCCAAATCGGGGGTGCTTTGAGGAATCTGCAGTGTTCCATCAGCATGATCCTGGCTGCCTCGAGGGTTCACTTTCCCAATCCTGAAGCCTTTTATTAGACTGAAGTCAATGAAAACACATGCACTTTTAAAAAACAGGAGAATTTTATAACAGCCCTGGAGATAAAAGTCCTGATTTCAGTGGCTTGGGATCTATTATTCTAATGACTGTCACCTTTTTAGCATCCCAGAGGGTTTAGTGCTCTGGAGCAGGGAAGAGTTTTATCAAAGAGAAGTGACTTACTTAAACAAGACAAGTGGAACCATGGAGCTGGCAGGGATTGAAGGTGGGGATGAGGAAATGAACCTGCAAGAGCTAAATGAATGTCACCCATAGAGTTCCACGAATATTGTGGCTGAGAGAAATACATGGAGAACTTTCCAATTTTGTTCCATTACAATGCCTTTCTTTTTGCGTTACAGCCAACTGAAGTTCTGCTTAGTTCCTACAGAAATTCTTATGTGTCTCCTTCCTCAGCAAATACAATGTTAAGTTATTAATAAAAATTGCATTAAAGGTAACTAGATTATTTTTTTTCTGTAATTGGTTATTATTCTAGTTTGTCATTTGTTCTTTCTCACTATATAATACCCAATTTCCACCAGATTATGAACGTTGTCCATTTTGCTGGCTTTATTGTTTTGTTTTGTTTGATTACAAACAATGTATATTTTTGTATACATTTGTATATTTTGGGAGCACCTACTCTATGTCAGGCTCTCAGGGATAAAACAGTAACTGGCCATTTTTGTTTGGTGGGAGGGGAATGAGACAACTGAATCAGGCCATGGTGGAAGTGACGAGAAATGATCTTTCTTTGACTTAGAACTGATGATATGTATCACTTTAAGTGACCTTCCCACTTTTCCCAATCAAGAACAGGACAGAGGTGAGGCTTAAAGGGGCTGATCTTTGCATCCACGTCCAGTGGAACCCTCTGTGGTAATGGAATTTTCTGGAGTGTGTTGGCTTGTGGATATGGCTGACGCTCTGCCGATAATGGAGCTATGATCAGATGTGTCAGCCTCAAGGAGAGATCCCAGAGGAAGAGAAAGAAATCACACATGCTTCACACAGCCTCTTTAATTGCTGGCTCTGTGGCCTTGGACATGTAATTTTGCTTTTTGAGCCCCATTTTATCATTTGTAAAGTGAAAGAATAACATTACCCATAATCCTTAGCACAGATCTCCTCACCTCAAACCACTGGGGTTTCCCTCCCCTTTTTCCTGGTTGTGATAACCATGAGAGAACATGAAGTTGTGGGACTGGGATTAAATAATTTGGAAAAACTTTGCCCCTTCCCCCTGCCTGTTAGATGACTCAGGTTGAGCACAGTAATGTGACAGCACCAGTCCTAGGTATGTTCCCTTAATGACTCATGGTTTTTAGTCATGCTTAAACAAGGGGTCTCAAGTCTAAATGCCTGGGTTCAGATCTCAGCTTGACCATTTTATCGACTGTGTGATTAACATCCATTCATGTATTCACAAATATTTATCAAGCTGTAGTTGTGGCCAGAATTTATAATAGATTCTGGATATTCACAGTGACACAAGCCAGCGTGCTGCTTTCTTATAGACTCACTAGTAAAGAAGACAGTGAACGAACAAGCAGACCAATGAACACACAGGTGACTTCAGATCGTGCTAATAAAAATAATATGATGCAGGAAAGCTGTTACTTGGGAGTAGGCAGGCAAGGGCTGTTAGGGGAAGTGACATTAAATCTGAGATGGGAATGATAAGAAGTCAGCCTTGGGAAGATCTGGGAAAAGAACATCCCAGATAGAGGCCCAGCAGGTGCAAAGTCCCTATGGCAGAAATACGCTTCACTTCAGTTACTTTGCACAATTTTTTAAATCACACCTTTAAGGAGCCTCTCTAGACATTTTTTTTTTCCGAATGCACTCTTCCTGCATGAAAATTTAATGCCACAGAAATACTGTATACCTGTTGAGTTGAGTTGAGCTTTAGAGGGCCACAGACCATTGCAATATCTAAAGTGTTTTTTGTCTCTCAAGAACCAATTTTCATTCCTGTAGGGAGTGAAGTCTCATGGTTGAGAAAGCACAATGGAAGAAAAAAAATGGCACCAAATGTGGCAGGAGCTTGGCCAACAAAAGGAAAAGTACAGGAGACAAGATTAGAGGGTTAATGAGGGGCTCCTCACTGGTTCTCCCTGGACCAGCGCCAACAGTGTCAACTGGAGCTTGTTAGAAAGGTGGAGCGGTGCCTAGCCATCTGTGCTTCCGCCAGCCCTCCGGGTACTCTGATGCATGCTGAAGCTGGAAAACCACCGGGCGACATCAGTTCCTGCACGGTGGGCCACTGTGCGGAGGAGGAGTTTTACCCCAGTTGAGGTGGAATAACACTGGAGGCTGTCAGGCAGGGGGAACCACGATCCAGGGACATGCGTAAAGCATGACTCTGGTTACTATGAGGAGATGAGACTGCGGCAGGGGGTGCGGCAAAAATGGAAGACAGAGAAACAGTCTGGAAGACTTTTTCCTTGGTTCTCATCTATAAAATGGATACACATATGACCACCTTCATCAAGTGGTTGCTAAATGAGGTAGTACATGTAAAGAACTTAGCACAGTGCTTAGCACATAGCAAGACCCAATGATAGTTAAAACCACTGTTTTGTCCCATAATTCTCTCTTCCAAACTCCTACTGGTTAATATTCAAATACAGATTTCCCCACCCCCTTTAGATCACTCTATTTTTGCCACTGTTACCAATTCAGGTAAAATATCTTTGTGGGCTGGTAAATGTGTAACATGTTTACAAGGCCGTTTCAGGTCATGGTGAAGGTCCACGGTGTTCTATTCAGTTTCCTTTCTCTTTCCTTTTTCCTGTAAGATTTAACTGTTGGCCTAGAAAATGAAACTTAATGTAAAACCCAAGTTTTAGAATCGGTTCGCTCATTAATTTTGGACAGTTTGCACATCTGTAAAACAGGAAGCACCCTATGCAGAGAAGCAACACTATGTAGGGGTAAGCAAGGCTTTGGCCATCAGGTAACCCTGGATGCGGGGCCTCACGGACACTAGCTGGTGGGACCTTGCGTAAGTCATTTAGCCCCTGTAAATCAGCTTCTTTATCTGGAAAAAGAAGGATGGTAACAGACTTGCCTTATGGATTTGAGGCTGATATACCAGAAAACCAAGAAAAGCACACAGCACTGTGGCAGCCCCAGAGCATCAGCCACGATAATGGTGATGATTATGCTGATGACTGAACCTTCCACCAGCACAATGTGGCACATGAACCCTTGTGGAAAATGCAGTTCTGCAGGCCCCAGAAAGGTGGGAAACACTTTGGCTTAAGAAAGATTTCTGTGGGACAGGTTGGTTATGCTGATAAAAAGCAGGTTGCTTTCTATATACACAATAGTAAATTGACCTGAAATAATCTAACCAACTGAGATGAACACCCCTCAAAGTTTTCATATCAAAGGCATATCATAGGCTCCCGAGAGGGTCTTCCTGACCAAGGAGGTTAACTTCAGAGCTGATCTAATGCAATTAGAAAAAAGCTCCCATCCTTTACGCAGCCCACCTAGCCCTGCACCACCTGCTTCCCCTGGTCCTGGCCTCCCTCCCCATTTGCTCTTGGGGCTCCAGCCACACCAGTCCTCTTCAGTTTTTCCTCCATAAGATCTCCTTCCAACCTCAAACCTTAAAACAGGAAATGCCTACTTAACTTATCTTTAAAAACATAGATTAAGTCATTTTCTCATAGAAGCCATTGTGTAGTGGTTATGAGTGAACACTCTGGACTCAGATAGCTGGAGGGACAAGTCCTGGCTTAGACATTTTGCTAGTGCTTCAACCATGGGCAAATGACCTCATCTCTTTGTTACTCATTTCCTGATCTGCATAATGGGAAGAGCACTGGTGCCTTGCTGTGGGGTTCAATGAACTGATGCACACTCAGAGTCTGGGACAGCTCTTGCTTCCATCACTCTTCTTAGAGGTGTTAATTTGTTCTTTTAGGTCCTAAACTTCTCTTTTGCAGCACTCTTCACAACTGTGATTAAATAACAATGCACCTTGTTTATATATCTGCCTCCAGGGACCCTATCTGTCTTCTCAACCACTGTTCCCCCTGCTTGTAGCATGCACTTTGCCAAAGCACCTGCTCAATAAACATCTGTTGAATGAAAACATGGAGTTATTTATTCACTTTTTAAAAACTGAGAAAGCCATAGTCTTCTTTCTCATATAAACTATTTAAAAGTATGCCTATTTGATGAATAGCTTTTTTTAAAAAGGAGGAGGATAATAATGCAAAGCAAGATTTGTGGTGCACCGGACTTCAGTACTTTAATAAAAAGGGGTGGGTACTTGGGGATGTGCATGGTTACCGCAAGCAATCTCCCACTGTTCCAACTTAAAAGAAATCTCTGCAGATTTTCAGAAGAATCCCTAAAGCCAGATGGCTGTTCTAAAGGTGAACAGAGCAATTACTTTCAAGTCCCGCAGGAGCGACCTTACTCTCAACTCAACACAAGCCAAGAACCAAGAGGGAATCTGCCTCCCCCAAACCCTGGTTGTTGCTAAAGGTATAACTCTGGCTCCCAGAGGAGCTGTATAAATAGCTGCAGAGGAGGAGGTGGCAGGACTTTTCTTAAGATTCTAAATACCCTCTACGGAGCCCATGTCAATTCTGAGACACCACACTTCCAGCTAAAATAAGGTTAGGTGCTGAAGAGTTCCTGAAAAACTCATTTCTTGGGCATCACACAGAGAAGCCAACTAGTTTCTCACCATTTCTCTGGAAAACACAGTTAATTGCAGTTCTTCAGCTGGCATACAAGAACCTCTCACAGGTCTATTAGTGAGAGCTTTGTAAACCCCACACCCCTCAACCGATACAGGTGAAACATGTGAGTGATAATCTTTCCAGGGAGATTATCTATAACTTGCATCAGACTTTTACTGGTTCACGTCCTTAAAATGGTTTAGAACTAGGTCCTTAAAAAGATGAACACTGGACCTCAAGCCCAGGACCAAAGTCTGCCATGGACATACTGTAATCATTTATTTGTGATACATGTCTACAGGCTCAAGTGAAATCATGTGTCCAAAGCAACACAAGGCTGATGGATATCCTGACAATGGCAAGATGTGGAGAGATGCATATGTGTGGTAATGAGCAACTGGTTCATACTTATGCTATCGTGAAGGTGAAGGGCCCTGAAAAACATTAACCCATTCATTACTTCGTACACTCAGTCTTCTGCTTGTGGCTACATATTTTCATGACACCAGTGTCTTTATTTGCTGTACTTGGGATATATAATAATAATATTATTATTTAATATTAACTGCCACTGATTAAGTATGTCTTCAGTGCCAAAAGTTAGCTGATTTCTTCAACAGCCTTCTAAGGTAATTTTAATTATCTCCATCATAAGGCCAGACAGGGTCACATTCAGTTCCTAAGCAGCAAAGGATTTACCTGTTAAAATGGGAAACACTGCACTCTCACCACTGCCCCTCTGTCTGTTTCATTTGGACAGAGCCTATCCAAGACAGACCCTTTACCAGTGCACCCCTGATGCTTTTAGGGTACACTACTGCTGTAGTTGGCATTGCTTGATTTCTACCTAAATACATCCCTGTCAATTTAATCCTTTGACCTCAAAATCATACTAATTAAATTCTACAACATGGCCATTTCATGTCAACAGCTTTTACACTCCCCAAGAGGGAGTGGCAAATGAACTAAAAGTCAAAACTGTACGAAGTCTCACTGGAGAGTTCCAATTTGACTCTCCCGCTGGTTGGGGCTTTATAAATGTAGTGGCTGCATCTCATTCACCTTTCTAAGCCAATGGCTGGCACACAGCTAGTGCAGTCCACACCCCGAAAGTATGTGTTGACTTTTAAAGAATTTGGAATCCAAGGAGCAGTGTCAAATTTCAATACTAGATTTGTAACCGTAACCCACGAGGTCCTGATTTCTTTTTAGAAGCATCTCAATGCCTGATTCTAGTTTGAGATTTCAGTAATTCCTCCATTTCCAATTTGCCTCTTAGTTTGCACACATATTGCCATAGGCTCTACAGGCATCTGGGTCACTGAAGTCCATGCCCTGAAATCCTCTCTAGGTGAAAAGGAAAATATCAGAGGAAAGGTGGAAAAAAAGGGGAGAAGAAGGAAAGAAAGAGGGATGAAGAGAGGGAGGGAGATGGAGGTAAGCAGAGAGACACACATAGCTGCAATCCATCTGGGTACCAGGGAAGTAATTACAAATAGAGTCAGAGCATTTTGAAGCTGAAAAGAAGACTCAATATTAGTCTAACTTCCTCACCAACAAATGTGAATCTGGAGTCATGGACACGAAAATTAGCACCCCAAGGTCACAGAGCTTATCAGTAAGTGGCAGTTAGACCCAGAATCCAGTCCTTTCTCTATCTGCTATGCTTTTCAGCTATGTCACACTGCTCTACCAGATAACGATTCTCTGTTATGAAAGGTCAGCCTCTGCACCAATCCCATTCCTGATTGGAAAACCTAAATATAAGCATATCTAATAGAAAGAGTGGTATTAAATAAAAATTTGAAAAAACAAGTACAAAATGTGCTAACTTGTTCATTCTAACCTGTAAGGTTAGAAGAAAAAAAAATGTGAAAGAGAAAATAGACCAATACAAGAGAACATAAGTAAACATACCTTTATAGCCTCATCTACAAAGGCTTCCTTTAAGAAAAAAAAAAAGCATCTAAAATAAACAGAGAATGAATCTGATATCATCATTTTCTTCCACTGCTTTCCACAGAATGATAAATGATTTGCCCTCCTGGGCCAGATTACATTAACCTATGTTAATGTATAGTTTACCTGTACTCAGCTTTATCTTTTCAGTTTAGAAGAAGTCTTTCATTTAAAAATTTTTGTAGTTTTCCAATATTGAGCAAGAAAAATGTCTTAATTGGAGCATCATGGAATCCATCTCAGGGACAAATAAAAGTCTCATACTTGACCTATGATCTTGACACAGGCTTCTAGGAAGAGCTCGTTAATATTTTCACGTTCCTATATTTGCAAAGCAAAGAGAAAGTGTGTCCAGACATTTTTACAGAGCTACAGCTTGTTGTGACTAGTGACAAGACTGCAGGGATTTTTTTGGGGGGGCATTTATGCACCTGCCCGCTGTTTCTGCCAGCAGTTGGAAGCAGTGTATAATAAGAAGCAGAACTTCATTTGGGATGCAGCTCCCACATTTCTCTTCCAAGACAGAAAGAAATGAGCATGTGAGAAACAACTCATGCTGCATGAAGTGCAGAGATGCCAGAAATTAGACCAACCAAGCAGCTGGTCTTCCAAACAGCACAGTAGTGGACAGAGTACAGAATCAGGACTTGGAAGACTAAGACTCAAGGCTGTGTCCTGTCCCTAAGGGGATATGAGACCTTAGGAAAATCCCTCCACTATGGATCTTAATCTCATCGGCACTAGAATGAGGGGACTGGACAAAGCGACTTACACACTTTCTTCTGGGTCAAGTAGTCCATGGCTTAACTATATTTAACAATTCTACTCCACCAGTGGTATTTGTCCCCACTCATCCCCCTCCCTCCCAAGAGTTACGGAGCATCCTTTCCACGGGGTGCAGGTAGTACCTGTCTGTAGGAACCTTCATTCAGGCAGTTGCCACTTCCCTGTATACTCCAAATGCAGGCCTAAATAAATGGGGCAGTGGAACATGCAGAATATGCTCTGAAATGGAATGGGGCATATCTGGAAATATTTTAGATCCTCTGCTAGAAGGTACAGTTTCTGATTCCTGAAAGGGCTGCATTACAAGCTGGTCTTACTTCTAGAGAGTTTCTAAGGCATGAATCTCAAGAATAGGATTATCTACTGTGAGGCCCTGGGTCACGCTAATGCTGCTCTGAGAATCCAGGTCAAAGGACTACATTTTGGATAAGATTACAGTCCTTTCTACTCCTTCAGATGATTAGATACCTTTAGAAAGGACTGATTTAGAGACATCTGATTCATTTCTAGGGCCAAACAGTATTGTGTAATATTTTAGACAGCAAGGAGGTTGTAGCCCAGTCCCTATTGTGATATATTTATTTCCTTGATATTTTTCTTCTCTACCTAATCCTACCCACTTCCTCCACAGATTTCCTCCTGTACCCAAGAGCATTGAAGTCTCCTGGATGAAACAGTTTCCTTTGTTTTCTGAAGCTTGCCCAGATTTCCCTTCCCTCCTCTAACTCTAACAGCTACCTACCGGAGGGAAAAAATGGACATATGGAACTGGGCTTGATGAGTTTACCATAACCACTTTACCAGGGAGGAAAGAAAAAAAATACAACTTGACTATAATTAGGATGTAGGACTTCCTTTGACAAATCATAAAAGATTTATGAATTAGTTGACAGCCATCCCTGAAATGGTGTCTCCAAAGCCTCTACCTTGAACTGCTGAACTCTCACCACACAGGTCTTCAGAGTAAACTAGACAAGGAGACAGAATTCACGTCCCCTGCTTCCTTTTACAGGCAACACAGGGACATTAGCAGGTCCTTTCAGAGAGGCTACTAATGAGCTCTAGGCCCCCGCAGATTGTTGCTGCCAAGGGTTTACAAAAATAGAGAAGGCCCCAAACACACTGTGCTCAGGAGATGGTAAACACTTACAGATCGGAGAGCATTTTCAGGCTGCCGTACTGACACTGTTGTGGCCCCTGAGAACCCTTCCCGCATTTTAAAGGAGCACAAGTCTTTAAAACAAAAATAAATAAATAAATAAAAGGAAAGAAAGAAATGAAAGAGAGGGAGGGCAGGGAGCAGTAAGATAGAATCACACACTTCCACAGTAATCCTCAAAGTGCTGAAGTAGAAGCACGAACTCAGCCTTTAGGACCTTTGAGGGAGCAAAGAAAGCATTTAAAACAATGACAGGAAAATCTTTCAAAAGACAGGCATTAAGGACCATCTTCACTTTGGTATCAACCTGGCGCATATCCAACTTTTTTGAGGAGAGATTAATTCTTTGAAAAGAGAGAAGATAAACTTTCCTTGGAGTTTCCTTTGCTGAAAGCTGGATTCTGGAATATTAGTACTTAGATTAGTCTGCTCCAGAATAAGATACTGAAATTGGCCCAAGATTTTGCTAAGAAACGTCAGTTAGAGCTCAAGAAGCACCCTTTTACACCGTCTGTAGTCAAAAGATTGTAAAAGAAGTTGTTCTTACCTCCAAACCATGATCTCGGCTCATTTAAAGGGACTGGAGAGAATTTGTGGACAAAGGACACATGTACTAAGCACTAGTGATGTGTGTGTGTGTGTGTGTGTGTGTGTGTGTGTGTTTTCTCCAAATACAAGCTGGTGGAAGTAGGGACCTAAAAACCCTGACGCCTTCCGCTGCCATATAATCGCAAGGAAATGACCTTACTATTTGTTGCTTTGATTAGAAACAAAAGCCTTTCAACATGAGTCAGGAAAGCAATGGAGGAAAAAAACCCCAACAAAACCAAAAACTTCTGCTATTTCTTTTGGTTACCTGAAGTTTCTCTTCATTACACGTGTAAGACACATGAAATGCTGTATACTGTTTACTCAAACGCATTGATAATGCATGACTTGGGTTAGATAATTACTCAGAAATGGGCTGTGCCATCTAAGAATCCAGACTTCAATTTTAGCTCTTCTGTCTGTACATATTTTGAATAAGGCAGGGAATATAATGAATACAAACAGAAATAGCATTTATCTCAACGGTGTTACCACTGCCATTTCATGTCAGCAGCTTATACACTCAGAAAGAAACTCAGAGCATTAGTCAGCGTCAGCACACAAACAGAAATCTTGGCAGGATGACTGTGGTCTCAAAAAAGGATTTATTTCATCATTTGCATTTAACAAACTCATTACTATTGAAATCACTTGATAGGGGATAATGAAAATACATTATACTTGAAGGTGCAGTGGAAAGAAAAATATACAGAATCTAGGAAAAATAATAAACCCATTTGTTATTTTTAGAATGGTTGAATAAAAGCTTGTGACATGGTATATTTCTCCCACTTGAAAAAAAGGACCTTGAATTTTATGTAAGTGTACGGTATGGATAACAACATGAGTTCTGGAGTGAGACAAATTTGGCATTTTGTGGTTTATGTTCTTGGGCAAGTTGTTTGACCTCCCTGAGGATCCATTTCCTCCTTTGTAAAATGGGGGTTAAAAACCCCTATCTCCTAAGGGGTGTTGGGGTAATTGAATGACATAATGCATGCGAAGCACAAAGAATTTGCCTCACAGATAGGTACATACCCCACATATTTAACGAGGGAATCTTCCCCTCTTCCTTCCATCAAAAAAAAATCCCTCTCAGAAATGGGGTAGTGGTTTTATCTTCAAGTACTTTCAAAGACTAATTATTTTGAACTACAATGTACTGTCTGCAGAAGACATAGTAGCCTAAGACAACCTCAATCAATGCCATGTTTGGTTGCTTACACAGGTCACTTGATAAAATCAGCAGAGAAGGTGGCCAAGAATTTAATACAGAGCTTGTAATTATTTGTGGGCATGTGACCTCACAATTGGAAGGGCTGGGTGTTAAATTAAGCAAGTTACTTAAACATCATGTTAAAAGGCCGTGCAGTAGCTGGTTATGCAGGGAGATCATGCATATACATCTACGGGATGAAATGGAAAGAGGAAAAAAACGTCATGTAATAATATTTTGGGTGAAGTATCATATATGGAGATTCAAAAAGTGCTGTAGCTCAAATGACAGGAGCAAAGCTGCTGGGCTTGGGATAACTATGAGGAGGACAAGAAGGAAGACTTCCGTCCCATGGCCAACCCACGGATGCAGCTGAAGAGGCTGAGAAATATTACTTTGTAAAGAAGGAGACAGTGTTCAAATTATTACTCTATAGAATCAATGATCTGAACTAATAGGAGTAAATGTTTCATTATTTAACCTACATTTCCTGATTTTTATATATTCAAGTTGGCCTGAAACATATTTTGAACCTTCTTACTGGGAAAATGAGGTTTTACTTTATATTTGGGGTACCTTCTACTTGCATTTATAACAGCACTAAAAACTCAGTAAATGGTAACTTTTTTCACTGGGTAGAGAGTCTACTGGGAGAACTGGTGTGACATTTTCACTGAGAAGGACAATCAGAATTCTGAGAACCAGTTTCAGAGTCAGAGCAACAGAATGGGCTGAAACCAGGAGGCCAGGCCAACTTGAGGGCCAGGTGAAGGCCAACAGATCAAACCAGGGGTGGGGTGAGGTCAGGTTACAGCTGTGGAAGCACACACCAGGATTAAAACTAGGAGCCTATCAGAGGAAGTGTCTGAGGTTATTCCCTGCCCAGGGTTCTGTTCTACCTTTTTCTAACACAGATCCCTGCTTTTCTATGAGGGCACCATCCAAATGATTAAGGTAAGGCTAACCTCATGTCCCCATATCATGGGATGAACAAGTCATTCAGGAATAACTAAAAAAGTCTTCTCTCCCCACAGTCTCTAGCTGTAAGGAATAGGGGAAAAGTGTGCTAGTTGCTAGTTTTTGTTTGTTCTGGAGTTACAAATCAGCTACTGGGGTATCTCACACTGGACAAAAGAGTTGGAGACAGACAGACTTCAATGTCTCTCTGAATTACTATAATTTCCACTTTTGCTTAAGCTAGTTTTAATTTTCTAAAATATTCACTTGCCAACAAAAAGGTCCTATCTCACACTTCGGTTTGCAGGAGAAAGGACAGCTATAACCAGATACCATTAGCCAGCTGACCAACACTGGTCAACAATTGTGGAGCTTATCAACACAGAACTGGCAGCTTGGTGGGGCTCCAGATGCAAAGACATAGGGACACCAGGTACCAGGGATTCCGTCTTGGGGAAACTGATGGTTCCCGCAGTACTCAGGTATCAGACTAGGGTTTTGTGATCAATGAATTGGTTAGGAAGGGGTCTTGGAGAACTGGCATTCTAAGGCCCCAGAGGAACAGCAGCACAGCTGACTACATCCAACTGAAACAACTGCTTTTCCTAATGGCTGGTGCCAGGCAGTCAGATACAGGGCAGAGCTTAACTTGGACCCAGGAATGTAGACTTAGGGAGCCCTGTTAAGGAATCCCACAGGAAATGAAATTATACCCTGGGACAGTCTCATCAAATATGTACATATGTGCCTATAAAATGCAAATTGGGACACACTGGATGATCAACTAACAGCTGGGTAAGTGTTTTGACGATTTTGAGCAGGATTTCACCACCCCTGGAAATAGCACAAGGGAAATATGCCCACCAACTTAGGGAAAAAATATGTGGAAATGGAGTCCTGATATTTAAAGGAATATAAAGTCTTAGGAATCTTTATGAGAAGCTTTGCATTTATCACGACACTATCACTACTTTCATCACAGAACACTTCATATACTGAATGAATGCCAGACACACCATTAAAATTCTAACATGGGCAATGTATTGTAATTTCCCAAAACTTAGACAGCTGAGCATAGCTCTGAACCATTTGTCATAAACTAAGAGGACAAACTTTAAGACCGGTTTGTCTGCTTTTAGTGAGGTTTGCATTAAAGAAAGGAATATTTCCTTCGTAACTCCTCATACTTTTGTAATTCTACCTTTAGAACCAATTCAGCGCAGTTTAAATATTCATGGAGTATCACATATGTGGCAAGATCCTGCAAAGGAAGTCAAAGATGAAAACACTATGGTCTGGACCCTCAAGGGACTTACGGCCTACCCTTGGTGTTTCCCAAGAAGAGCGAGGGATCATCTTATTTTTTACCTCACCGTGAACCTGCGGTACAGGAATTATGCATCCCTTTCACACACATGCTGGTTTCTGTTCTTCATCTTTTATCAGTCTGAATGTCAGAGCTCTTTAGATACCTGATGGTTTTTCTTAGATTTGCATTCATTCCAGTAACAATGTTTTGGGTGTCTATTACATGCCAGGCCTAATAATTGAATAGTGCACAACTTGGCCCTGGGGTCCCATGCTCGGAAGGGCCCCACACGTCATCTAATGCTCTGCTGTCTGGTAATTCTTTTTAAACAAGGAGCCCATCTTCATTTTGCCCTGGGCTGTACAGATTATAGCCTGGTTCTGTAGCTGGTTCTTCTGGGCACTGGGCTAGGTGGTGGGGACACGGTGGTGAAAAGGGGAAACATCCACAGTGGGACAAGAAATAAAAAAATACACAAATTATCATGCACAGGGAAAGCTCTACACTAATATTCTGAATGAATGGAATTTTTGTTTGAAAGGGAGAGCACCACAGAAAACTAATTCATCATTTACTAGAAATTGGGACGGCATCCCCAACCGATAAAGAACATCTGAGGTTTATTCAAGGTCTCCTTCAAAATCACATGTTTCAGCAGTTGGAGGGGGTATACCATGTCCAGGAAAAACAACCCTGATGGAAAACTTCATTACTCATGTTCCCCTCCACACAGAGAAAGAGGGAAGTTTCTTGTTCTAGGCAGATTCTCTTGCTTTCTTCACCATAAATGGAAAAAACAGAGGTGAAAAAGAGGGAGAAAGGCAGGCAGTTTGGCGTTTCCTTTCTGTCTGTTCACAGGGTGAGTGCCATGACTTTTGATTTGGTTTTACCATAAGGCATGTGCAGTTTTTCAGGTGGTGGACATAAACTATGTGAAATCTAATCTCATGTCCATGTGTGGAGAAAGGAACAGAAAAAGGCCTCTGAAAGTCAGAAGTCATCAAAAATGCTCTAGCGTTCATTGAAAAGTGCCCACACTCACTGTTACTTTCTAATTTTGAAAGGTACATGCAATAAAATAATAGTCAACAGCCCACATATATTGAGTGTTGACTAGCACCAACTACTATGCCCCATTCTTTACATAGATTATCTTCTTTTATCCTGAAAACAACCCTATGAAGTAGGCCATAGTTCATCTCCATCTTACAGATGAGAAACTGAGGTTCAGAGAATCTGGTAACAAAAGTTCCCCAGTTGGGTGTAGAACAGGATTTGAACCCAGGGCTTACATTCTTAATTACAGCCTTTCTATCTGCTGCTGTTGACAATAAGAAATACACCCAGGGGTTAACATTCAGGCATGTTACCATTTCCTTCCGGTACTTCTGCAGAATCTGGGGTTTTGCTTTGTTTTTCCCTTTCTCTTTCCCTTTACATTCCTTTAAAAGCAGCGCAACACAAAACTTTTTATGGTGGAAAATTTCTAGCACTTACAAAAAGTGACAGACTGGCATAATGGACGTCCACATAGCCATCACCCAGTTCCAGCAGTTACCAACATATGGCTAATCTTACCCACTTGCTGTCCTTCTGTATGCATTACTTTGAAGCATACCCAAGCCTTCAAACAACTTCATCTGTAAGTATGCCAATATAAAAGATAAGGACTCTTAAAAATGATAATCCCAATTACCAAAAAAGTGAAACTAATTTCTTAATATCATCAGATATCCAGGTAGTATTACAATTTCCAGTTGTCTTGTTGAAGTGTTTTTTTTCCCCCAGGTTCACTGAATTGAGATCCAAAAAAGGTCTACATTTTACTATTTGTTGATATTTATTTCTCACAGGTCCCTACTTTTCTATCAATTCCCCTTTCATTCATCTCTTTTTCTCCTTTCTCTTTCACTTCAATTTATTTGTTGAAGAAACCAGACTGTTGTTCCTGTAAATTCTGTTACCATCTGCGTTTTGCCAATTATATAAGCAAACTGCTCCTCATTGGCCAGAGCTGGGTTGTATGTTTACTCTGAACCAAGCAATGGCAAGAGGAATAAGCTCATCATGATCAGCTTGGACCACAGCTTCACAAGCAATGTGCGGCTCTAACAGGCAGTAGGTGTTCTGAGACACTGATCCCCCTCAGCCCTCAAGGCCTGCAGTGTTGCCATCAAGCCCTGAGCAGCCTCATCTACACTTACCCTGGGTGCCATACAAATGTTATCATCTTGTATGTACTCTGACATGAAAAAAAGATGGGAAGCTCTAGCTTACAGACCCACCGGGATATTCTCGAGTTACATGGAGGGTGATATTCCCTGCACCATCAGGTCTCTCAGGATGAAAGAGGGGGAAAAAATGGCTCCAGGAAGCAGGGCTAGAGAATGAATAGGAAACCAGAAAACCCATAAGGGAGCAAACACAGACAATATTGTACCAAACAACTATCTTATCTGTGTATCTCCTCAGCTGCTGCCTTGACGGTTCTGACTTCCCTACAGTCTCCCCCAGGCCACCACTGTAAGGGCGGGAGCATGCACACATCCAGCAGCCAGCGTGAGGCCATGGGCCTGCCCCCTACCAGAGAGCAGACCTGGCCTCCTTGGTGATCATAGAAAGAAGCCTGCACTAAGGCCTGCCTCTTGGCCTTTGCCTGTCATCCTCCAAAAGGAACCTGGATGGTAAGTGCTGGGCAGCTAAAAAATGACCAAAGGCCTCTTTGAATGGCTTCCTGTAGCAATGCCAATGTACCTCTGAGTTAGGCTGGCCCTGGTGAAAGTCCTTTACACCAACAGGTCTGCAGGTCCCTCTGTCCCACCCTCAGGGGGTGGCTCTTGGAATAAGCATGACATTAACGGGACCAGCGGTTTCAATCATCTCCCTAGTAATCTGTTCTGGAGCCTCCTAAAACGTGACAAATGACAGTTTCATAGTCGCTTGTGGCTACGAAATCTCACTGAGACAATTTAACTCTGGCTAAATTATATCTAAGTTAATAAATATGGACCTAGAAGGCCAAATAAGCTTAAAGACCTCAGTCATCTAAGATGAAAAAAGGAAAATAAATGGTGCATTGTTCTGTTCTTCTGTCCCAAGCTTTATCTCTTGTTAAAAAAGTAAATAAAAGCCATGATGATCCTTTTCCAGGTTATCTAAAGTCCAAACATTTTGAGAAGAGATAAAACAAAATTGCTGAAATACACTCAGTAGTAAATAGGAAAACCACAGTATGAAACAAACAGCATAATGAATGTAAAAAGGAAGAACAATTCTCAGCAATTTTTAAGTCTTGAGATCTTAGTGCATGACAGAAAGACTATATGAAAATTCATCTTTATGATACTTGGATTTTTAACCAATAATGCTCTACATAAATTTATTTAACTATACAAGAAAATTGCATATCATTTTGAGATAACAAATATTTTCTAAGAGACTACAATTTGCTTTCAAGTCTGGCTCTGAAAACATGCAAACCAATTTATACTGTGGTAAAATGCAGAATACGCTTCCCCTGATGTTCTCAGGCAAGAACAGTTACAGTGGTTTGAGCATTATGACCCTTAAGAAAGTTATGAAAATTGGACAACTCCACTAATAAATGAAATAAAATGAAAACAGACATAAAATATAAATTTTTGGCTAGTAGAATGGTGTAAATCAAAAGTTACTGGCTAGGGTATGGAAAAGAATTCTTGTTCACTCAGTGGCAGTATAAATTGGTATAACACTTTTGGAAATACAAATTCCTTCCAAACAAGGTATTTCTCTTATAGAAATTCTCCTACAAATGTTTTACATATAAAGATGATCATTGTAACACTGTCTTAGTAAAAACTGGGAACAACGTAAATGTCCAATGATAGGGAACTGGTGAAATTAATTATGCTACATACATATCACTGAATAAACACAGTTATGAAAATAATGATAGATCAGTATGTAAAATGTTAGAAAGTAAATAAATGCATTTCAAAACAAGATGTATAGGATGACCCCACCTCAGTAAAAAAAATGTTAACGCAATATGAATGTCACTGTATGTCTAGGAAATATCTGATGAATGTACCACTAATAAGGAACTTTCACTTTTAAGCCACCCATTTCTATTAAATTTGGATTTGCAATTAAATTTTATGAACTTGTTTTACTTTAATGATAGAAAACTCTAATACTTTATTTAATAATAGGTTCTCATATGAGCACAAATATTACTATTTATTTGACAGTAATCACATCAACAATAATTAATGATCATTAATAAATGGACATACTAGGTAAACATTTGGAGAAACTCTACTACATACTGGGTGCTGTGACACAAAGTTAAATTGGGCAGATACCTGCTCTCCAGAACTACTTGACACAATAGCATGGATCAAATTTTGTGAGTAGTAAGTTTTACAAAATCATATATATCTTTGCTCTAAAAAATTTAAATTCAGAATTATGAAACTAAAAGAAGTAGGAACCTCTATCTTCATCCACATTTCCAAGGGGTAACAGTTATTAATGTGTATGTATGTTATGTATTTCCAACACTTCCACTCATGTATAGGAACACACACACACACATTTCTTGCATGTATCTATATCTACTTATCTCTACACACACATACACATACACACATACACCCTGTGCTTTGTTTTCATTTTTACCCCAAAATTTATCCCTGAAAATTCTGGGATGCCATGACGTAGAGCTCTATTTCATTCTTTCTACTGACCTCATAGAATTTCATAGTAAGGAGGTACTATCATTTCATTAATTATTCTCCACTGACATGCTGTTTCAAATAATTTTGCAAAGAAAATATTGCACATATGGTAATGTTGCACATATACCATTCTATGAGAATGTCCCTAAGACGATTTCCTGAAGTGAAAAGGTTTAGTCAAAGAGGGCACATATCTTACATTTTGATTGGATACAACTAAACTGTTCTAGAAAAAGATTTTAACAATTTACCAGACTGACTATAATATAATTATTCTGCTTCAAAATCTCCTCCTCTTTTTAAGAACTTCATCTAGATGAGAGAGGAAGAGAACATCCCATTTCTAGGATGCTTTTCCTTTTCTGCCTAATTTAGAAGTCAGGGCTTTTTTCTTAAACTGCAGTTTATTGAGTTCCTGTCATGTCCCAGGCATTGATCCGAGCAATCATATAACATTTTCCCATTTAACCTGACAACGATATTATGAGATATTATGTTGCTATTTTATAGATGAGGAAACTGAGGTTCCAGGGGGTTGGGCATCATGCTGTGGGTCACATAGCCAGTAAGGGATGAGGCACAGGATTATAGCTCGCATCCATCTAACCTCAACATCCTTAGCTCCCAATGGACATGTGCAAGTCACGCAAAGGAAACAGATAAAACTCTTCATCTCATTACAAGGTCTATTAAAACAGACTGATCTGTAAGTAATGAATGAAGCTGCTTTGGCCCAGGAAGGAACTCTGTTTTCCCAGGCTGCTTCCTCTTTTTCCTCACACATCCCTTAAGCTCATGAACTACCCCCAGACCTTTCCACCTTGCACGTGGTTTGCTGGGGAAGGAGAGTGGGCAAGTGCTGCATTGTGAGTAACTGGCTCTGCTGCTCTCTAAGTAAGGGTATGTCAGTTCCTGCCATGTGGCGGCCACGGTATGGCCCCCTCGCACAGATGAATGAGCCAAGCCAAGCCAGAAGGTGACACAGGAGCTTCAACATGCAACCAGCCCTTTGGTTCTCTGTTTTCTTCTTTGTAAAACAGATAAAGTTATTCACCAAATTTTCATTTGCTGAACTTCATCAAAATTGATAGCCACTTCCTAAAGAGTACCATTGATTATGGAACCTAATTATATTACTGTTTATTTCAGGGCCATACTATAACTTTATAAGTGACATTGAAGATGGGGGGAAAAAAGCAACAGTTATGTTTGGGGAATATGTTGGCTCACAGTTTTACTTTCTGGAAAGACTTTAGATACAGGCATATATTTGTCTCTCTCTCTCTCTCTAGGTATATGTATATATACAGATTTTGTATATATGTACTCACACACATAATTTACTTATGCACCCAAACATGACCTAATTAGCTCAGAGAAAATATACCAAAAAAAAAAAAAGCCAGGGAAGAAGACAAAAGGATAGAAGAAAACATCATTAAATTTGATTTACTTAATATACACAATATACAGTAAAAAAGTATGGCAAATTTTTGTAAAATTTGTAACCTACTGTAGTGTATGAGCCTGAAAAAAAATTAAAATGATGCAATCTAGGAGTGAATAAAGGGAACTATTCAGACTCTGGCACCAACATCTCAAAAAAATTCTTTTTTTTTGAAACTCAGAGTTGGCTTGTGCAGTTTATTAAAGGAAAAACACATTCACTAAAAATTCTCATTTCGAAAAAGAATTTGAGAGCAAAATCTTACGAGCTTGGCTGGAACTATATCTGGCACCAATACTTACGAAGATTAGTACATGAAAACCTTAAGGAAGAAAGAACCCCCCCTAAGTTTAAATATGAGTTTAGAGTTAAGATTATATCCTGACCAAATTGTTTCAAACTTAAACATTAATTTCATTTAAAAAATGGTATTAGGCTATTTATTTTAAAATGTACTTTACCTTCAGGAAATATAAGTAATGCACCTAGCATTACTTTTTGTGCTCAGGATTATGATTCTGTCATTATTTGAGGTTGATAATTAGACACAATAACCAGCTCTTGTAACTCAAATGGTCAGGTTCTCTTTATATTGTCTGTGCTTGCAGAATTTTAAAAAGCTTGGGCGCAGCCAAAGATTTAGGGGGAAAGCAAGCTTTTAATTAAACAGTAATGAAGACCAGAGGAAAAAAAGGTTTTTTGTTTTTGCATTTTTTGGCTCGCGAGAATCCAGGGAAATTCAAGGGGTCCTTCTATCCTTAACTTCAGTGGACAGCAATGACCTGAGATAGGCTCAGAATGATAAGCAACATGCATATAATGCCAAGAAAAAGAAAGCAAGAGGCCTACATGTCTGTCAGCAGTGGTCAAACAAAACAGGGCACCTTCCAGAGCCTAACCACAGGGCTGGGCACAGGAAACAGTGATCACTTGACAGCCAGAGCTGACAAGAACTGCAGGAACTGCCAGCTTCCCCACTCTGGTCTGGGCATGGGTGGGGACTTGCAGCTGGCTGTACACAAAAGCTGGGGTCCTCAGGTGAGCCCATTTTCACAGGGGCTAGAGGAAATAACCTGTCCTGTTATCCCAGTGGAATGGGAGACAGACATGAGAGAGAGCTCAGAGAGCCCAGATGAATGTGTTCTCAATCAACTTATACCAGCTTGGGGCTATTTTCAATAATGAAAAAGAATAAACATACACATACAAATACATTTCAGCTTGCATGGCTTTTTCCCTGTATGAAGTTTCCAAAACTATATGATGCAAATATTCCCATTGGATGAAGTCCCCCTAATGCTACTTTCTCCTTCTCCAAATTCTTAGTGTCTTTCTAAATACATCACATGCTACCCTTCCCAGAAGGTTCCGCATATCTCTCTCTCAGCTGGACATCAATGGCTGCCCTCCACCCCAGCCATTCCCTCCAGAGTGGTTAACTGAGCTTCTTAAAATATAAAGCAAATTCCTTTGTTCATTTAGTAAAAAAATACTTCCAAAGGATAGATAAAGTTCCAGGCCCTGAGGATGCTACAGTGAGCAAAGCAAAGTGCCTGCACACCTTGGCTAACATTCTAGTTGGGAAGACACAAAATAGCACATAAAAAAGAAAAGTCTTAATGTCAGGTTGGGACAGGATTACAGAGAAAAATAAATCAGGATAAGAGAATGGTCAGGGGTGGCCTCTGGTTGGGAGACATCTCAAGAAAGCCTTACAGGAAGTTGGGGGAAGAATGCTGTGGATCTCTGAGTGCACATGTTCCAGGCAAAGAAAAGTCCAAGGGCAAAAGGCTCTGAGGCTGGGCTGTACTTGGTAGGTTTAAGGGACAGCAAGGAGGCCAGCGTTGCTGAAGAAGAGTTGCAGAGGGGAAGAGCATCAGGAGTTGAGAGCAGAGCTTGAGTGTGTTCTCTGGGGTGAGGGGTGGAGGAAGCCAGAGAAAGGGGTGCCAATCACACAGCCTTGTAGGTATGGTGAGGCTGACTTGTTCTCAGAGTTGCGAAGTCACTGGAAGAATTTGAACATGAGAATAACACGATCTAACTTACATTTAACAAAATCTCTCTGGAGGCTGGGCTGAGAATCGACTTTGAGGGAAAACGGCATTAGCCATTTAGTATCAGTGTATTTATTCATTCCTGCTATGGCTCCAGGGTCTGGCAGAGGGAGAGACTGAAAGTCCTAGGAAGGACTTCATGAAGCCAAATGTAGGAGAGGAAGAGGCTGAATGCTTTGCAAGCGAAGTCCATTCCAGGTAAGGGCTGAGTGGATGGGCTTTGTGTTTAGACAGATCTGAGCTCCAATCTTTGATCTTGGACAAGTTACCTAACAGCTCTAAACAATTCCCATATCTGCCAAATGGATTTAATAATACCTATGTCATATCATTGTTAGGAGGATTAAATGAAGTGGTAAATGTAAAGTGTTTAGAAGTGTGTCTGACACAGATAATGTTCATGAAGTAGAAGTAACCATAGCTAACACTTTATAATCCTTACCATGAGCCAGGCACCCTAGTGAGTTACTTACTTATGTGATCTCCTGTTGCTCCCTCAACAACTCTAAGAAGTAGGCACTATTATCATCCCCATCTCATTCCCAAGAAAATGATGAACGAAGTGGTCACAAAACTTCCCCATGTCACACAGCTATCGAATGAGGGTGTAGGGGGCTTAAATCCTAGTCAGAGTTTGCATTCATAAACACTAGCACAGGATAATTTTAGGCTTTGAATCAAGTGTGCGCAAGGGATCCAAGTTTTTACACTCGAAAAGCTACTAGTTCTCAATTCATATTAGTATTAGCCTTTATACCAAACTTAAAACATAGATCTTAATTTATCTTTCATAAGGTAAAGAGGCTCAGAGCAATTGAGTAGCTTGGCTCAAGGTCACAAAGCTGTTATGTGATAAAACCTTGGTTTTAATCCAGGTCCAGCTGACTACAGCCCATTCTATTTCCCTATTTTATCAAGGCCCTTTTCTCTCTTGGATAATAAGCATCCAAACATTTTAATGAGACAAACTAATTCCTGTAAAAATATTTGCTGGCTATGCTACCCAAGAGACCCATAATGTTTGTAATAACTGGGTCTCCTTAGCAGTTGCAAATCTAAGGGTCATATTAGAGAAGAGCTCACACAGATGAGAAAGGCAGCAGTCAGTGGGGTCCCATAGCCTTCATGCCTGACAATCGAGGGCTCTTAGTCATATGGAGTGGGGTTTAGGGTTTAGAGGAAGAAAATTTAATAGCTTCCTGTTGAAGAGACAGAAATAAAACAACTACATAGTTGTAAGCATCTCTGCTTTCATAGAATAAACCAAGAAGACAGCAGCATTAAGATGCCAGAAGTTGCTGATAAAAAGCTGTGCCATGAAACCATGTGGGCACAGCATTTGCATGCAGTGGTGAGAGGGCCCCTTTCCTGCTTGCTGCACTGTGCTGTAATTCTTAATCTGGGTGATGGGGAGGAAGGGGGAGCTAAGGCTTCTACAGATTTTAGAAGCTCCAAAGGTTAATCATACACATAAAAAATTGAGAACACTGCACACATGAAGAAAAATGTTTGCCAGGCACTAATTTACCCATCCACTTGTCAATCCATTCATCCTTCCTTCCATCCATATGTCCATCCATCCATCCTCACATATACATCTAATGATATTTTCAGTGCTTTTAAATGTCAATACATTTAATTTTCATAACAATCCTCAGAGAATAGCTCTTTAAGAGAGGTACTGTAATTATCCCTATTTTACAACAGCAGAAAAAAACTGGTCTCAGAGAACTCACATGGCTAACAAAAGGGGAGTTTGGATTTGAATTCAGGAAGTTTGAGCATAGAGACTTCAGTTTTAAGCACTAGGCTATTTTTCCACCCAGTATTTGTTGAGTGAAGGAATAAGGGAATAATGATAAGATTCTATATTTATGTATTGTTTACCTTTTAATAAACAAAGCAGCAAGTCAGTGGCAAGAGGCTGAGCAATGGAGTCAGCTAGGGCTCTGTTCAAATTCCAGCACCATGACTTAGTAGCTAATAAGTATATAAAGCCAATAAAGTAGGGTTCATGATACTATCTTATAGAGTTGCTGTAAGGACAAAAATAAGGCACAACATTTAATAATGCTAAAAATCAAGCAACTTTCCTTTCCAGTATATTGCCTAGAGAAGCTAAGCTTTTGTTTCTAAGTGCAAGAGGCAAATACAGAAATTTTCACCATAGTATTTTGGGACAGTGAAAATTTGGAAACAACCTAAATGTCCATCAACAAGAGATTGGTATACTCATGCAACGGAATATAGCGGTTAAAATGAATTTAGAGATAAATCCCAAAAGCTTGTTGAGAGAAAAATAAGGTAGGAGAATGTCACATCCTTACATAAATTTTAAAACACCAAAATCATATATGATGTTTATAGACACGAACATATGCAGCAAAGTTGTAAAAACATGCCTGGGACTGAAAAAACACAAACTTCAGAGCAGAATTGTCTTTAGGGATAAAGGACAAGTACAGACGCAGTTTCAACTGATTCTATCAAAGTTTATTATATTACAAAAAAATATATGAAGCAAACATGGCAAAATGTTAAGATGCCTTAAAACTGAGTGGTGGGTACATAGGTTTTTACTTATATTAACTTTTATATGTTTGCATATTGAAATTATCCCAAACTTTCTTTTTAAAGAAGATAATGCCAAGTGCCAAGCAAGCACAAGGCCTAGCTCACAGAAGCTGTTCAAGATTTAGTAGCTGTTAGTCAAGACAATGACGCTCTATAAAAGCACAAGGAGAAAACAGTTATTCAAGCAACAAGCTTTGAGCAAACAAAAGTCAAGACACTAAAAATGATTAGGACATTAGAAGGAAATGGTACCCTACTATATTTACCATATTTCCTAGTAGAAGTTTATTTCATGGATGCCAGAATCAGTGTTATATATGTACATGTACACACACACACATGAAATTACACATGGATGCCAAATTTAATTTTCTTTCATCAGAGCTTAATTTCTGCCTCCTTTCCAGGTTGTAAGTCATATGGTCTTGTTTATCAAATTTAGAACTACTTATCTTAGTTCCCATTCAAATCACTCACACTTTTTCAGAGCAACCAAACTGGGCATCACAAATATAATGTTCAGAATCAACATAAGCGGAGGATGAACAGGGAGTGAAGGTGGGCTGCAGCTCTACCAAGACGGAGTGAGAAAAACAAACACCGATTTGAAAAGGCAGGAGAGTCTATTCTTAACTTGGTGTTTTTCAAGTTGTGCAACAAAGGTTCAAAAATGATTTTTGAGGATCCCGAGACTGTGATTTTGTTAATCTTAAGTAAGACAGTCTTTTAGAAAATTTATTTATGTCAAGTGTCAGGGTAAAACATCAAGACAGTTTTCCTTCTCAGCTTTTGGGTATCTTAGTGTCTCACTTCCCTGTCATAAAATCCCAGTCTTTGGTTACCATAAAAAGTGGAAGATTAATTTTCTCAGTGATAAGTGGGGTCATATTTCATTTACCAGCCAAGTTTTCCTTCCTTTCTGTATGTGTACTACTATTAAGTGACTCCATGGCTGTTCAATCAGAGTGTAGGATCCAGTTGGGTGATCACTCTGATAGGCCAGGTTTCAAAGCTAGACTCTCCATCCTTCATACCAAAGCAACCCTTGCTCTCTGCTTGCTTCTCCTTGGCGCTGCTTTGATCCTACCACCTGGTGGGCAAGCGTTTGCAGAAAACGCTGTGATATGCTGCCCAGGCTTTTCCTGTCAGCTGTCAGGAGTGTTTGAGTTCATAGCGCTCCCCACTCAACCCCCTCTCGGAATTGTCATTCCTAAAAGAGAGCTGCCTATTTCAAGGTCATTCCACTTTCTCAAGGGCAGCCCACCCCAATGATGGGTCGGTGAAGGTATGGGGAAGACCCAGCCTTCTTGCTCTGACTTGCGACAACTCTCAGTTCCAGAGCTCTTTGTGAGTTTAGTGAGAACTATGTTGCATCTGAATTGTAGCCCAATTTCTCTCTCTGCTCAATCCTGCCTTTTTCCTGTTTCCTTCTACAAGTGTTGACCTTTAGAGTGCTCTTTCATAAACTTCCCTCTTGTTAATCTCCATTTCAGAGCCTGTGTCCTAAGGAAGCAAATCTGCACCAGCATGCATGCTGTTCCACAGTAGGACTGCTTTTCCTTGCCCGGAGGCTGAGTTCTGTGACCAGCTCTGACCAATGACTTGTGACATGAGATACTTAGAGGCTAAGCACTTAATTGTCAGTGCAAAGCCTCAGAGAGCTCTCTTCATTCTCTTTCACAGCAACTGGCAATATTCTGTGAGCCTAAGTGACAGTAATGAGCAGCACACACAGCCAATCTGTAGTAGTGGGAACCAAAAATAAAACTTTATTTCTTTAAGCTATTAGGATCCTGGGGCTGTTTGTTGCCACAGCAAAACCTGTCCCAACCTGACTAATACACCTGAACCACTGCACCAGCTTCCTAACTTCCCTCCCTTCCTGCTTCTACCATGCCACCCTCTCTCAAACCTAGCAGCCTCACTGCTGCCCAGGATCGCCCTCAATCAGCTTCTCCCCTGCCCCCAAAGTTCTGAAGGAAAATGTTAAACTCTAATCTTAAAGCAAAAGATTACTCAAGTTCAGGTGTTAGTCTCAACCCAAATCTGTCTGTAACTATGACCCTGTCTCTCCCTCTCTCCTCAACAGCCTTAAAAAACTCATTATAATCCTCCGAAATGCCATTTTCTCACTCCTGACATGACTTTCTGTCTTTCTTTATTGATCCAACTGCTACTTGTCCTTCAGACCTCAGCTACAGAATCATCTCCTCTAGGAAGTTCTTTAGACCCTGTCTGATTTACACACCCCCACTGTGTGCCTAGAGTACCCTGGCCAGAGCTCCTCAACAGAATTTCATTTCCTTAACTGCTACTTGACAATAGATTTCTTGAGGGCAGGAGAAATGTCTATTTTGACTTTGTGTTGCTAACACCTTGGCACCTTAACTGGGGCACAGAAAACCCTTGATAATCATTTTAGGTATAAATAAATGGACAAACAAATGAGTCAATAATCCAATCATTATGTTCTGTAGCAAAGAATCTAGTAAACTGAACACTCATCCTGGAAATGAGTTTATTAATGTCCTAGTGACTAGGTTTTCGATGAGAAATTCTTCCGTATTCCTTCAAGGTCTACTATTCTATGAGTAAATTCTGGACTTTTCTTCCTCTAGTATTTTCTGCTTACTACATTGCTTGTTTTTCTAGTTCAGGGATTGTCAAACTTTCTCTGTAAAGGGCCTGATAGTATTTTTGGCTTTATGGCCAATACAGTCTTTGTATCAACTACTCAACTTCAAGTAGATGAATCACAACTACTCAATTTTGTCATTGGAGTGCAAAGCAGCCAGTGAAATCCAAATGAAGGAGCAGGGCTGTATACCAATAAAACTTTATTTACAAAAGCAGAAGGCAGGGCCAGTTTTCTCCTACAGGTCATAGTTTGTCAGCCCTCTTTCTAGGCTATATAATTTAGGGGACTGTAGGGGGTGAAGGGTGGGGGCCAGCAAAGTGTACATGGTTTGAAATGCACACAGGTCACTGAATGCTCAATGAGTAATTTGCCTTTTGGGGGACTTGGTCTTCCCCAACCAATGTGGTGGGATGCAAAGTTCAGATGTTTCCAGTTTATGGGTCATCAGAGTCTTGGATATAGAGAGATTGTCTCCTTACAGACCCTAGTATGAACTGCCTGTGACTGCCTAGATTTTTTGTATAGGCTTAAAGAAAATGTAGGTCTACTATGTAGAACAGAAATCCAAATATTCAAGGTCCACCTTACACATGCTGCTGTGAGAAATTCCATAGTCTCTCTTAGTGAACACCCTCACATGTAAAGAGAGGAATTCAGTTTCTAGAGAACTAGTCTCACTTACAGTAGCAATACCCTTAGCTACCCTTTGTCAAGTACCTTCTGTGGCTTTGGTGTTGATTCTTACATAATCAAGAGCTTGTGCCAGACAAAGTGCTCAGTATCATGTACATTAATTATCTCATGAATTTTCACCCTATCCAAAATGCAGGTTTCTACAGTTCTTCCCTCTTACCCAGAGGGAAATGGGGCTCAGAGAAATAAAGCTCCATTTGTAAAGTGATTTGTTTGAGGTCAAATTTGCTCCAGTTTGAGCCTACAGCCTCTCCTGCGTTCTGCACTGCATGCTACCCCTTAGTGCCAGCTGCCTGCCTCATGGGAGCTGACCCAGCCTCTTCTGGTCACTTAAATATCCTGGATTCTGTCCAGGTTGCCTCCTGCTGGAGGCAATGACTCCATTCAGGGTTTGCCTTCCAGATGTTGGGGATGAGGGGAAAACTTAATCCCAAGTAATAAACCAAGGGCTTTGTTTGAACATGTCATACTTAATAAAAAGCAAAGTGTGTTGATCCTTATTCAACCACAGTCTCCCATCATTTTCCATCTCAATTGTTTGTTAAACCTATCCAGGAGAGAAATAAGCAGGAGAGATATATGGCTGATGAATGAGCTTTTAATATTTCACCCCAAATTTCAGGTAAATGTCCCATTGTCTGCTACTTCAGCCAAATTCAAACCTTCACTCATAAAGTAAGTCTTTGTTAAAAGCAGCCTCAGTCTGCTTTTATTTACTCATATTACTACAGAAATGCCTTGTAGCTAGTATCTTAATTATTCATGGTTTTTGGCAAATTAAATCTCTTGCCTCTCCAATATCTAGAAGTGGAGGAAGTGTTCAATTCCAAAGAAACTATGCCTTCCCAGCTGTGCCAGCCAGGCAATAATGTTGTTGCCAAATTCCTTATGAATAGGTGGGAGATAATATTTCACTTATAGTATATGAATAAACAAAATACCCCCAAGGGACTGTCAGGTATTTCATGTAATGGATAGCTCCCACCCCACCCTTATTTTATGTTTCCCTAGAGTGACTGAGCCCTGGATTTCCTTACAAACAGGACTATTCAGACTAGAAGAAAAAGACACCTTTTTATCATTAAGATGATAAAAAATTGGCCTCAGTAAAGTTGTAATCCTATGGTGTTTCCAGTTCATACGCCAGAAAGCTGGGCAGAACAATGGAACACTCCCTTCTATGGTTTAGAATTCGTAATTATGGGATAGTGATATGGGTGGTCTAATGATGGGCCCCCACCCCCTGAACTCAAATTACTGTGGCAAAATACAAACATATTTGTGCATTTATCTTTGTACTTACCTAGAAGAGTAACTAATAACATTATTTAAAGAGCCCTCCATTTGAGATTCTAATAATGCAGGTGCAGGGACATTGCTGATCGCATCTTGACCGAAGCACTGACCCTGTCTCTCTCTGTTTGATAGATGGGTGGTCTAGGTGGGGACAACTTCACTCCCAGCTTCAGATATGGGTCTGCTCTCCCAATGGCCTAAGCTAATCAATGTAATTCAGTGTTTCTCAACCTTTTTATTCATTATCACCCCCTTAAGGAGTCTTTTAGATATTTTTTGTTTGTTAGTCACCCCCTGCTCCTAAAAATTCTAAGGCCACAAATATACAATGTATCTGTTTACATACTGTACATATTATCTGTGCTTCTTCCATAAAAGGAGTAAGATTTTTTTTACCTTCCTCCTGTCCCCAAGAATCAATTTTTACCTCTTGGGGACCACATTAATTCCATTGAGAATGCATGAATTATAATGCCATTCCCTATGCCAATCAGTCATGGCACTGGGTGTAGGCACAGACCCTAAGATGACCTATCAGAGTGCAAACTGGTGATTCTGTTTTTTGGTTTTTTTTTTTTGATAGATGGTAGATATGAGAAATTCTCTTTCTGGATGGGTCACATGTGGATCAGAGCCCTGGAACTGCTATCTGCTACCATGCGGGGCAAAAACAGCTGAAAACAAATTCAACACAATAACAAGACAGGGCTTGAAAAATATCACGGGAACAAGCAAAGAGCCATGATCAAACCATACCTAAAATTAATTCTATGGCTAGACTTTTCAGTTGTGTCAAAATTCCCTTCTTTTTATTCTATTTGTTAATTTGACTTGAATTTACTATTACAATAAACAAATCCCAAATCACAGAGCAGATAACATTTACTGAATGCTTCCTAAACTCTAGGCATTATGCTAAATATCTCACAAGTCAATTAATTCTCTTTTCAACTTCTGTGATTAGTACCATTATATCTCCCATTTTATAAATCTTGAAACCGAAGTAGTAAGATTAAGTAACTTACCCGTGATCATACACAGGCAGAAACAGGCCTTCCTCATACTCCTATCTAACTTGATGCTTAAGGTATTAGGCACTTTATTTTATTCTCTTTGTTTTATACAATCTAAGTCACTACTTTCTTGCTTAATATTTGAAAGGCATTAAAGAAAATGGTGTTCCTTTGCTTACAAGTATCTATGTTGGCAATTAAGAAATCTACGGTTCCCCCAAGTTTTAAAATATTTCACAAAATCTCATTTTCCCAAAGATATAGGAAAGTTTAAACTTAGAGATCATTTTTTACTTATGACTCATTAATCATAACATGGCCATCATTCTCAGATGTTTCTTTTCATCATCATAAAAGGGTACTGGTTCAGTCACCATCCATTTCACAGAACAGAAAACCTACAGTTTAGTAGTTCAGTCCTTCAAGTTGCTATTCTGCTTAAAAAATAATTAGTGATCAACCTCAGAAAGAACCCAGGGGATCTCAGATTCCTGGAACCTTCGCTTTTTAAAATTAGTCACTAACAGTAGAAGAGATAACCCGTAAGGTCCCCTGAATCCTTGGGGGGAGGCACGGAGGCTGCCTGGTTGGTTTCAGTACTTGCGTTCTCCTTTTAAAAGTTTCTCAAACATGAGAAAGTAAAAACAAAATTATACAAGGGTCATTTCTCCTACAAGCCCAACTGAACAGTGATTTCCCAAAAGAAAAAAGAGGCTGAGAGGCAGACACATCTTTGGCTCCAAAAAGCCAGGTGATCTGTGTAATGTGGCCAGATGGGATACATCCACAACTCTCGGTAATACTTGCAAATCCCCACATGCTGCCCCAGTTCTCAACCTGGCTTTTGGGTTCCTTCAAAATGCAAGGCAGCTCAGACATGTTATACAAAGCAGGAGCTGTGAAAGCATGAAGTAAGATAAAATGTTGCCCACAATTTAACAAGGATGATGCGCATATCAAAATGACAAGGGGACACTGATTCTTTAGACGTCCATAGTTTAGCCTTAGGAGCTGATCTTTTAATTTTGCTGGATTGATGGAAGCCTACAGCTCATCAAAACCAGAGGCTTGATCACAAATAGGGCTTAATATAGGACAAGATATAAATTATAGCCATATTGGGAGTGGGGTCAGAGTAGGGAGAATCCAGGAACTGCTATTATGGAACAAAGCTATTCCATATCCCAGGAAAGAAAATGTGATGATATATTCCTATAAAAAACACCAGGTTATAATCTTCCTAAATGAAAATAGATTTTTAAAAAATCTCAATATTAACAATGAAAGCACAGGACTTTTAAATCCACAAATGACTGTTTAAAAAAAATTCCAGGGAAGCTGCAGTTCCAATCTCCTACTTGAACAAAGTTGCTGCATTTTTTGCCTGCAGGATGGGACTTAGCAGAGAAATAAAAAGGCTGTGTTGTGTGACAGGGAGTAAATCCAACCGTAAGCATTCCAAAGCTCCACCAGGCCACCCCTCCCTTCCCCAGCCCATCATCCTCCTGCAAAGTGTTCACAATTTGCTGTCCTTCCTCCAAATGCCAGTACACACAGAATCAGCATTTCCTGGTTCTGCCTTGCAAGTTGGGGCTGCCTGAGGGAAAACTGAAATAAAATCAGAGAAGAATGCAAATCCATTAAGACTCTTCTGATTGTAAACTGGTGTGAAATCCTGAAATGCACATCCCCAACTCCAATGACATAAAAAAGAAAGACTCATCTGAATGCCACCTGGCACAGACCCTCTGCTGCACAGCTGCAGCTTCTTTAGCTAAGTGCCAGCCAGCACACTGCCACTCTGTAACAGGTACCTGCAAATGGTGGGACTAACTCCCAAGTGCAGCTCGCGCTGGACTGGAAAATTTCACAAGCTTTCTCAGGCAACAGTTATTCATAGCTGCTGAATATTTGACCGAAGGGTCAGGCGAACCGCTAGGAGTTTAAAGACAGACAGAGGTGGAGGGAGAGAGAGAATAAAATCATACAGGTGGAACCGGCTTCCCATGAGCGCCTGGCAAACTGCAAGGGCCCTCGGGCGTCGCGCATCCTGGCTCACCTGGTACACGTCCCGAAGCCCGCACCACGTCCGCAGCACCTGGTGGCAAGCCCGCAGCCTTTCCGTGTACCATCTCCGCAGAGTGGACACAGTCAAGTTCCACACGAAGCGGCTGCCGCTGAACAGTAGGTCCTCCACTCCGCACATGAACACCGAAGCCATGCCGCCGCCTTCCCTGCGAGCCTGGGGGTGCCCTGCTCCCGCAGCTGCAGCCCAGCAAGCCCGACTAGAGCGGCCCCAGCGCCTGGGCTCCCGAAGCCGGCTTCTGCTGGCAGCTGGGGGTCAAGCCTTCCCCCAAACTCGTCTCTCACCGTGCGTCCTGGCCAGCGTCCCGCGGCATGCCCTGGGATTGGGCGCCCGCCAGCCAACGGCTGCGGCTGGCACACAGAAGCCCAGTGTCCACCCCGCCCGCTCGCTGGCAGCGCCGAGCAAGCTGCGCTAAGCTCCGCCAGGCGAGCCCTCGGCGCTCCCGGGGCCCGGGAAGCCCTGGCCGGTGAGGACTCCCCCTGGCGCTCCCCGAGTGCGCTGGGCAGCGGGGGAAGTGGAGCAACTCTTTGCAGGCAAAGAGGAGAGCTGCATTTCAGCGCACTTGGCTTGCACGCCCTGCATGCACATGCACCCGCACCCACGCCCACACCCGCCCAGGTCTCCTCCTCTGCTTTGCGGAGCACCTGATTTCACACTATAGGGTCCTTGCTGGCATCTTGCTTGGTCCACACTGATAAATAAATACCTCTGGGCAGCCACAGAGGCAGGAGGAAAAAGAAAAATCCTCTGAGGCATCCCTTTGGACCCCACTCCTGGGGGAACAGCCTGAATGTTTCCTTGGTTGTGCTGGCACCAGGAGATGCAGGTATCAGTCTCAAAGCAACGGTGTGTGCATGGCTCCAGTACCTGCCTTTTGCTCCTAACCTGAGAGTCTCAGAGAAAATGCCAGCTGCCTGTCCTTGCCAGCCAGAGGGTAGGTTTCCTCACCCCCTGTGCTGTGCTAATCCCAATGCAGCAGCCAGTTCACCAGAAAAACAGAGCATTCCTGATCTCTGGCAATAGCTTCCAGTTACTATTTGCTGCGAAACAGAAGCTCTCAAGAGAATCCTTAGGTTGATTCTAGAAAATTCAGCCCCTCTGGACACACATCCAGCAACTGCTGCCAGCACAAACCTGCACAGGTATTTTATTCTCTACTCAAAAGTGAAGGAAACTGTTCCAGCACTTAGAAAGTCACCTGATAATTAATGTTTTTTTTTTAAGATCCCCCCATAGGAATTGACATTGCCTAAGGTATTTGGAAAAAAGCAGCCAGAGGAATCCCACATACCACCAGTCTCTATTTGCCTTCAGAATGTGTGTAGATTTCAGTACCATACAATACTGTAATGTAATTTCTCACAGAAAAAGCACTGCAGCAAAGTTCAGGATGTTGTTTTTCCCTGATCCATCTGCAGAACAATTGTCTGTATTTTATTGGTGGTTTCACACCTAGGCTGTTATCTTTGCTATTAAGTTTAGAAAAATAAGGTGCCAAAGCCTTTCTTCTGAGCAAGCTCAGAAGGCTTCAGAACAGATTATCGACAAGTAAACTGGCTTTATTTCAGGTTTCAAATGTGCCTTTGGAATCTTAATTCAGGTGAAATTCAATCAGTTCAAATAACACAAAAATCTGTCCTTAAAATGCCTGTTGTTTTCAAAGTGACCATGATCAGGAAACTTTAACGATGTTCATTTTACTACTTCTTACTTCTTTTTATTACTAATAAAATAGCTTAAACAGTTTTTGTTGAATTGGTTAATAGGATACAAGACCTGATTCAAGATTTGGAAAACTTTCTTTTTTCCAAATCTACTCTATGTGGTCATTAGCATTAGCATTCTGATGATATTTTCCAAGATAATGGTGAGTGTTTATAGAGAATCAGAATATACTAGGTCTTACTGAGTCAAAACAAAATGAACTAAGTATAGTTTGAAAATGAAATGTCATTATTCTAATGGAAAACTACTGAACTTCAAAAATGGCCTATTAGTACAAGGGAATGGTGGTGGTACTTTCTTTCTTTCTTTTTTTTTTTAATGATCCAGTGTGACTGTGTTCTCGGAAATATCGGGCAGCCAAGGGAATACCAGAATAAAACCTACAACAGGTCAATTATCTTCGTCTCATGACACCGTCTTCTCAGAAGAGATGCTCTAGAAACACCATGGCTGTTACCCATCTGTGCATCTGTGCTTAGGCTGAGTGTCCGTGCTCAGTTCCACCCTCAGTCATTTTCATTCAAGATTTCTGAAGTCTGTGCTTACACTATTTTCTAGAAAATGAGATGAGGTGTAATAGGGGTTATCAAAGTGTGGTCCCTGAACCAGTGGCACTGACATTGCCTGGAAGTTTTTTAGAGATGCAAGTTCTTTGGCCACAGCTCCAGAATCAAAGATGACATGGGGAGGTCAGGGACAGGAATTCTCACACGGCCTCTGGGGTATTCTGACTCACATTAAAGTTGTAGAACCACTGGTGCAGGGCATGGTAGTTAGGAAATAAGAAAGACACACCTGACTTAAATCCCTCCTCCTTTAGGACTGGTGGCACCTTCTACAAGCTTCTTAAACCCATAAAGCCTCAAGGTGCTCATCTGTTAAATGGGGATAATACCAAATCTACTACAGAAGGTTTTGGGGAAGACTGAATGAAACATTCTGTATAAAGTGTTCAGTGGGATGGCTGGCAAAGGTAAGCACCCAAAGGAAATGAACTACCACTACCACCAAAATCAGAGACTCTCAGTTTTTTTTTTGTACTTAGATGAAAGAGTGTAAATCATTTTTTTTTAAATTTCAACAAATTATATCAGCTTTCCAACCCCTTTCTGTGTGTTGGAGGTTAAAGTTGGTGGTGACTTCTTTTCAGAGAAAGTTCTGCCGCTTTTGTTCAAGTTCCCAAAAAGCTTTCTGAAGCTCGATCCTTCCTAATACAGCCAACCTGTTCTGGGGACCTACAGAAGTACTGTAAGCCCAAAGCCGGATACATGACAAGAAAAGACATTTCATTCCCACTAATATAACTCTGATGTTTCTTATCCAAACTGCTTTCCCCTCCGGCAGAAGAGATGTTCTAAACTCTATGACAAGTGGGATTTTAGATGGAAAGAAATGCCAGTTCCTCCACACCAGGGACTGACAGTGGGTGGCAACTAAACCCAGATGTGCACCAGTGGAGAAAAGTGTGGCTCAAGTGTGGCATCTTTCTTAAAATGGTCTAGCCACATGGGACAAACCAGATTTCAGACACACCCTTGAAGCTGGTCTAAAATTTCCTGTGGAAAAGAGCTAAATCAAGCTGGCTTCAAAATTACCTTGCTTTTTCTTCTTTTTCTTTTTTAATTTAAGAAGAGGATTTTCTTTCCTCTCCAGCATCAGAGCTCCCTGCAATACACTGTAATTTCCTGCTGCTCTCTCTGGAGGCTTAAAAAGATGCTTCAGGTGACAGCATTACTCATACACCTGGGAGTTATGCTATAGA